>NC_058104.1:39180000-39805000 GCF_020171115.1 Neogale vison
ACATCAGAGCAGGTCCCCGAGCCCCGGCAGAGGAGAGACGGCCACTCGCCCATTCGGCGGATAAAGCTCCCGGATAAGAGGGATCAAGGGGGGTCCAGCGGTGCCTGGGTGGCTCAGTGGGTTAAAGCCTCTGCCTTCGGCTCAGGTCATGGTCCCAGGGTCCTGGGATCGAGCCCCGCATCGGGCTCTCTGCTCAGCAGGGAGCCCGCTTCCCTCTCTCTCTCTGCCTGCGCCTCTGCCTACTTGTGATCTCTGTCAAATAAATAAATAAAATCTTTAAAAAAAATTAAAAAATTAAAAAACATTAAAACAAAAGGGGGTCCAGCAGCCCCGACTCCCAGGCCATCACTGTTCCCCAGGGCGTGGTTGGGGGGCGGGTCCCCAGTAGAGCAGGGCTGCGGCTGGGAGTCCGGAGCGGGGCTGGGGCAGGAGCGCGGCCCGGCACGTACCTTTCCCACGCCGCCGGCTGCCACCACGTGGTTGTCCTTCACCATCACTAGCCCCCCGAGGTCGTAGCGGTGGGCCTTGGCCCCGCCCACCAGGAGCCCGTACTTCTCCACCAGCCTGAAGCCCGGCGTGGTCTTCCTGGTGCCCGCCACGTGCCCGGCCCAGCCCGCCTCCCTGGCGGCCTCCACGGCGGCGGCCGCGGCACTGGCCACCCCACTGCAGCGGGCCAGCGTGTTCAAGGCCACCCGCTCCCCCAGCAGCAGGCAGTGGGCGGGGCCGCGGACCTCGGCCACCCTGGCCACGGGCACCAGCTTTGAGCCCTCGGGGAGCAACCAGGAGACCTGGCAGTTGACTCGGGCGAAGATGGCATCGAAGAAGGGCCTTCCAGCCAGCACCCCGGGGGACTTGGCCCACAGGACCGCCTGCGAGGGGGCCGCCCCCGTGACCAGAGCCGCGTGGTTGGGCCCCGGGCAGTCCTCTCGGATCCAGCTGTCGGCCAGGGCGGCCAGCGTGGTGGGGGGCAGCAGCAGCGCCAGGCCTGGGGGGGAGAGACGGAGACGGGGGTCACACTTTGGCTGCCGCTCTGGGAGTCGGGGGTGGTTGTCGAAACATCTAAGGACCAGCGAAACTGGGGGCTCGCCCATCAGGGTCAGGATCTGGGGGTCCCGGGAGAGGGCCTTGTCGGATTAAGTACATAAAAACACGGGACACCGAGGTAGATTTAAATTTCTGGCGAACATCAAAGGTTTTTATGTTTTTGGTTTTAAGTATAAATGATACTTACAACATACTTACACTTAAAAATTATCTGTCGAGTATCTGAAATTCAGATTTAACTGAGTGGCCTACAGTCTGCGGTAAACCTGGACAGATAATGACCGACTCAAGGAAAAGACCCCTGAGTCACCTGCTGCCTTTGCCGCTGGCCAGGCAGGACGCCAGTGGACAGCTGTGGAGACTGAGTAAAGGCAAGCAGGCTGAGGTCACAGCAAATGGGCGGCAGAGTCTGACCCCCCAGGCTGCACGGCCGTGGCTGTTGGTTTTTCTGCCTTTGCACCTCTTGCGTGGAGCACCCCGCCCCCACACCCAATGTCTCAACGAACGGCCCTCTCTCTAGAGATGGGGCCTGTACAAGGAACGTGCAGGGGGAAACTGGGCTTGAGCCGTTGCTCTGTGCGGCACAGCTTCAGGAGCGTGGGCGAGTCCTTTCCCCGTAAGAAAAAGACTAGTGCCGGGGCGCCTGGGTGGCTCAGTGGGTTAAGCCTCTGCCTTCGGCTCAGGTCATGATCTCAGGGACCTGGAATCGAGCCCCGCGTCTCGTTCTCTGCTTCCCCTCTTCTCTCTCTGCCTGCTGCTCCGCCTACTTGTGATCTCTCTCTTTCTGTCCAAAAAAAAAGTAGTGCCCACGGCGGTCCTTTCCGCGGTCATATAGCGGTTAACCCGCTGTTACCACGGTCATATAGCGGTTAACCCGCTGTTAGGTCTGTTGGATGGACGGGTGAGCTCAGGCACGGTGCAACATCGCCATCTATCGGCCAGGAGAAGACCTGCAGCCTCATGTGCTCCAGCCCTGGCGCCGCTGTGGAGGAGGGGGAGATCACTGATGGCATCAACAGGATGGCATGTTGGGCGATTTCAACTGGTTCCTATGTTAGGCGGTTTTATTTCGCTTCCTCACTTTTGCTCCAAGCTGAAGCTAAGACCAGGCGTTCTGGCTTGTTCTACTCTCAGAATAGGGCCCTTCTTGCCCAACCTTTCTCCTCCAAAGCCAAGCACCCAATTTTCACCTCCCCCACCACCAGGGATGGTACCTGGGCCTCCTTTCCCACATTCTGCTCCAAGTGGCTTCCATTCCTGGCCCAGAGCCAGCTGTGCCCTGGCTGGCCGCTGGGAACAGTCAGTAAAAGCGACAAAGTCGTAGTTCCTATCTCCACTGTTCACCAGCCAGCCAGGCAAAAGGCCCCGGACATACAGCAGAGATGCCGAAGCTCCCACTCCATCCACACCAGGTCCAGTGATGTTTGCTTTTTTTTTTTTAAGATTTTATTTACTTATTTGGCAGAGAATGAGAGAGCAGTGGGAGCAGGAGAGGGAGAAGCAGGCTCCCGGCGGAGCAGGGAGCCTGATGTGGGGCTCCATCCCAGGACCCTGGGATCATAACTTGAACTGAAGGCAGACTTCAGTTGCTGAAGTCTCAGACTTCACACTGAGCTGAAGGCTTAACCCACGGAGCCACCCAGGCGGCCCTGATGTTTGTTTTTTAAAGTGAACGTGGATCCTTCAACTGGTGAGACCGTGAGAAACCAACCGTGGAGCACCTCTACAACGAAATCCCACTCAGCAATAAAGGAACCAACTACAGACATACACAATAGGGACGCGTTTCGAACGTATTCTTCTAAATAAAGAAGCCCGATTCTAAAGGCTACGTGCTATTTGAGTTCGTCATCCATATGACATTCTGGAAAAGGTAAAACCACAGCAAGAGATGAGACTTGTGGTTTCCTAAGAGTGGGGGAGGGGCTGGCCACAAGGAACGGCACCAGGGAGTCTGAGGTTGGGGCCAGACTATTCTGTATTTTGTCTCTAATGGTGGCTACACCGTTGATGTGTTTGTGAAGACCCACAGAACTATACACAGAAAAGGGTGGACTTTATTCCTTGTAATTATACCTCATTAAAACTGACCTTACAATAAGACGATAAAAACTAAATCACTCTCCCGCCTAAAACCCCGCGTTCATCCTGTTAACTCCAGCTGGCCCTTCTCTCCATTTTTCATTGATTCTTTTGACAAATCCTTCTTTTTTTTTTTGAGATTAATTATTTATTGTGACCGAGATCACAAGTAGGCAGAGACAGGCAGACAGAGAGGAGGAAGCAGGCTCCCCGCAGAGCAGAGAGCCCGATAGGGAGCTCGATCCTAGGACCCCAAGACCATGGCCTGAGCCGAAAGCAGCGGCTCCAACCCACAAGGCCCCTTGACAAATCCCTCTTGAACGCCTGCCCTGTGTCAGCTACTAATTGCTGGGGGACAGAGTGGGCAGCTCTCCTTAGCTTTCAGGCCTTAGCCTATGCTGTTCCAAGGCTATGCCTCTGCCCGAAGTCCCTTCTCTTCCCCTCACCGCAGATGCCCCCATCCACCTCCACTCCTCTTGCAATCTCCTCTCAGATACCACTTCCTTGGCAGGGGCTCCTGGAGACCCCACCAGGCCACGTGCTCAGTCGGCTCCTTGTTCTTCACGTGCGCTCTATGCTGGGGCCAAAATGAGTCATCCCGAGAGAGTTTTCTGCTCCATCCCGAGCGCTAACACACAGACCCACATAAATGTGCTGCTTTGATAGGTCAAGAATGGCCAAATATTGGTGATTTTGTATTCTTTTGCTTAATACTTGGTGTTCAGGGATACTTATCCAGGCAGCGAGACTGCACAGTGGAAGGAATCAGAACCCAGACTCCGGGGCCCTAGGGTCTGGGCTCGGCCACCTTCAGCTAAGTGATCTTGGGCAAGGGACTGAAAGTCTCCGGGGCTTTGGAGGGGCCTCCTTTGTGACAGGGATAAGGAAAATAATCACCTCCCAGGGTTTTATTAAAATTAAATGAGTTACCATCAGCAAAGCTCTTGGGAACACCGGCGCTCGGTAGATGTGTTTGCTCGATGACGGAGCCTTGACCGAGGGTCGAGGGAGCACAGAGGAAGAAATGACTAAGTGTCTGTGAGGAAGGAGGAGGTAGTTTTTGTGGCCTTGAAGGATGAGTAATCTTTGCCAGGCAGAGTTATGAGGTGATGGTGTGTGTGTGGGGGGATGGCATTTCGGGCTGACAGCAGGTGTTTGAGACAAAACAGCAAGAACATAGAGAAGGGCTGGAGGCTTCTGGAGAACAATGGGATGGCCAGAGTGAGAAAAGCCTAAATTATTTAGCTGAGCAACTTGGACAGATCTTAGGAGCCATCGCAGGATTTTAACCATAAGGGAATTTTTTTTTTAAGATTTTATTTTTAAGTAATCTCTGCACCCAGCGTGGGGCTTGAACTTACCAACCTGAGATCAAGAGTCCCAAACTCTACCGACTGACCGTCTGAGCCAGTCAGGCACCCCAAGCAAGGGAATTACAGAATGATGATTTTGTTCTGGAAGGGTCACTTTAGCCACCCACTGGAGATAGGCTGGAAGGCAAAAGGAGGCTGAGGCAACCGGCCAGACAGAGACAAAGCCCTGAACTTGGGCAGGAACCGTGGGAATAGCAAGCAAGGGCAAAAGCAAGAGCTGTTTCTAAGGCAGGGTCTGCCGGAATGAGCATCTTATGGGATGTGGAAGCTTTGGGTCTCTGCCATGGGTTTAGCTGCAAACCGCCACAAGGCACCAGTCGGGGCAGAGGATGGGGCAGCCAGAGGCAGCAACCTGCAGGCCTCTGGGGTACCAGCCGTGGGCTCCGTGGCTCTCTCTGGTTTTCTCATCTGAAACTCACCACAGGGGATTTCTCCATTTACAAGCACAGTAAGAGAATGTCAAGGAGGCTCGTGCCCCAGGATGCAGCTGGGAAACAGCAGAGCACGGGGATGGGAGAGTGGGGAGGGCTGGGGAGAGACTTGGGCTCTGCAGATGTTAGGGTTGAAATGCCAGCAGGAAAATGTGCCCTGGCCGTGCCGTGAAGGTGGGTGCTGGCGTCCGGACAGACAGTGGGTGAGGAATGGGGCTTCTGGAGCCGTCGGCAGACACGGGTGATGACTAAGCCCAGCAGCAGGTCAGGCAAGAAGAGGAGGGTTCCAGGAAGCACCAGTGTCTAAAAAGAGAAGCAGCACCAGGGCGGAGTGGGAGTCTGGAGCCGAGGGTTTCAAGAAGTAGGATGGGAGCAGACGCAAGTAGAAGGAAGGCTGCAAGTGGGCCTAAGCCTTAGCAGCGGGGAAGCCGTTGCGGGAGCAGGCTAGGTGCTGCGCGGTGCCGGCAGAAGCCACAGGGTCAGGGTCAAGGACTAGTACATGAGAGGCGAGGACGTGGAGGTGGTGGGGGTGATCGCTCTTCTTGGCAGAACCGAGAAAGCAGGGGCCCACCTGAGATTTTCAGACTCTCTGCTGCTCAGGCCCAGCCCAGAGCCACTGAATCAGAATCTTTCAGGGGGTGGTTCTCAGGCATGCAAGGTTTGGGACAGTCCTCCTACCCCCATGATTCAGATGCCCACGAGGGTTAAGAACCAATGCTCCCGGGTGCCTGGCAGGCTCAGTTGGTACAGCTTGCAGCTGGTGATGTTGGGGGGTGAGCGCGAGCCCCATGTTGGGTGTAAAGATTACTAAAAAAAAAAAAAAAAAAAAAAAAAAAAGAACCAGTGCTCACATGAGAAACACATATTGTGCCTCCGTTTACATGAAATGTCCAGAAAAGGCAAATCAAGGAGGAGATGTCAGAACAGTGTTTGCCCGGGGCTGGAAATTAACCTTAAATGGCAGGTTGTTGTACTGCAGTGATGGAAATAACCTGTGGAGATGGGCGTGCAACTTAGCAAATTTACCAAAAATCATTAAACGGTTCACTTAGACCAAAGAAGCAGGCCAGAGGCAGGAGCCGTCTTGGAACACGAGTGAACCGATCAGTCCAGACGCTGAGCAACAAAACTCAACATCAAGAAGAAAGACAACCAGACCCCGGGCGCTCCACCAACACCCAGCAATGCTCTTGCCCAAACAGCTAAGCCAGAGTCAGAGGAGACATCCAGAGGCCACGGCCAATTTGTAAGAAAACCAGAGGACGGAAGAACATCTTAAACTCTACCATGGGAACACAGCCAGCAAAGTTCACACCGCAGGAGACGAACAGAGGACAACCTCATTTTTCCAACGAACACATTGCAAGGAAAACAAGAGATTAAAAGAGCCTCAAAACAGGGACGCCTGGCTGGCTGCGTCAGTAGAGCATGAGACTCCGGATCTAGGAGTCGTGGGTTCGAGCCCCAGGCTGGGAGCAGAGATGACTTGAAAATAAAATCTTTAGGGGGCACCTGGGTGGCTCTGTTGGTTAAGCGTCTGACTTCCTTCGGTGCAGGTCATGATCTTAGGGTCCGGGGAGGGAGCCCTGCTTTGGGTACCCCCCTCTGCCCAACCTCTCTGCTTGTGCACATTCTCTCTCCAATGGATAAAAATCTTTGTAAAAAATAAGTAAAAATTAAATCTTTTCTAAAAAGAGTTATTCATTTATCTGAGAGCAAGTATGCTCAAGAGCACATAGGGGAGGGGCAGAGGGAGAGGGAGACAGTCTCAAGCAGACGCGGGGCTCGATCTCACAACCCTGAGGTCACTACCTGAGCCAGAACCAAGAGTCAGAAGCTTAACCGACTGAGCCACCGGATGCCATCCACCATCCCCCCTCCCCCCACCTAAAGAATCTTAAGACACACACACACACACACACACACACACAGAATCTTAAGACACACACACACACACACACACACACACAGAATCTTAAGACACATGCTAACCAATCACAACATATGGATCCCATCTGGATCCTAATTCAAACAGATTGAAACTAAATTAGAGCATTTATGAGACAACTGGAAATCTGGACACTGATTGGATGTTTAATAACATCAAGGAAATTTTTAAAAAAATTTAGATGTAGGGGCGCCTGGGTGGCTCCCTCGTTGTGTCTGCCTTCAACTCAGGTCATGATCGCAGGGTCCTGGAATGGAGCCCCGCATCGGGCTTTCCGTTCATTGGGAAGCCTGCTTCCTCCCTCTCTCACTGCCCCCGCTTGTGTTCCCTCTTGTGTCTTTCTGTGTCAAATAAATAAATAATATATTTTTTAAAATTTTAGGTGTAAAAAAAATTTAGTTGTGATCATTGTATTGTAGTTGTAACAAAAAGAAAAGTCCTAAGGGCGTCTGGGTAGCTCAGTGGGTTAAGCCTCTGCCTTCGGTTCAGGTCATGATCTCGGGGTCCTGGGATTGAGCCCCGAATCAGTCTCTCTGCTCATTGGGGAGCCTGCTTCCTCCTCTCTCTGCCTGCCTCTATGCCTACTTGTGATCTCCGTCTGTCAAATAAATAAATAAAATCTTAAAAAAAATCTTAAAAAGAAAGGAGGGAGGAAGGAGGGGAAAGGAAGGAAGGGGGAGGGGGAGGTTGAGAGGGAGGGAGGGAAGAAAGAGAGAAGGAAGGGAAGGAGAGTGGGGACCCTCATTTGACAGAGTCAAGGAAAATTTTCCTTAAGATGAGCAAGGCAGCGATTCTCAACCTTGGCTGCCCAATGGAATTCTCTAGGGGGCTCAGCAAAATGCTGATGCGTGGCCCCAATCCCAGAGATTCCAACGTAACTGGTCTGCACCCTGGTCCCCAGTAGCAGAGCCCAGAGCTTCGGGGCTGCAGGAGGGGAATCGTCTCTGCCATCCGCAGGCGCCTACCATATGCCAGGCCCTTGCCACAAGGCCTCAGACCTGGCATTTCATCACAAATCCTACCCCCCTGCCCCCCTTCGACCCGTGCAGGCCCATGTCATCCTGCCCCCACCCCCCAACCTGCCGGGTGGCTCTACAGCTGGGGTTCCTCTCCTGGAGCTTCAGAGCCACTGCACGGCCCCTCTGCTGTGGAGCCAGAATGGGACCCACTCCCTGTTCCATTTGTGAAAAATAAACTCGTCCGGTTGTCTTCAGGCCCCCACTCTCCTGCATTTCCAACAAAAGGGGAGCTTTGAACATAATCTCTTCTAATTAGCAGCTGCTACTGACGGGAATTTGCGAGAAGGGAGCCCGGTTTCGGCAGGAAGCTGAGACCTCGCACTGAAACGGTCATCTGGAGGGGACAGCTGTCATGCCTGTCCTGCTCCCAGCCCTGTCGTTGTAAAAGTTCTCTCAGGTGCCTCCACGTCACAGACGAACGTGTCACCCTGTGGGATGTACCCCTGGTCTCTTAGCTGGCCGTCCGGAGCTTACTGAAGTCGGCATCTCTGGGGGAAACGCTCTTACCCTGCTGGTGAGGAGGCAAGCTGGTGCGGCCGCTCGGGAAAATAGTAAGGAGCTTCCTCGGAAAGTTAAAAACAGAGCTACCCTGTGACCCAGCAATCACAGCACTAGGTATTTGCCCCAAGTTACGGATGTAGGGCCCTGAAGGGGGCATCTGCACCCCAATGTTTAGAGCAGCGATGCCCCCAATAGCCGAACTCTGAGAAGAGCCCAGATGTCCACTGACTGAAGAATGGATAAAGAAGATGGACACACATGCGCACACATGCACACACACGCACACACACACACGCACACGCACACGCACACACACACAGGAGTATTTTTTTTTTTTTTAAGATTTCACTTATTTATTTGACACAGAGAGAGAGAGATCACAAGCAGGCAGAACAGCAGGCAGAGAGGGCAGGGGAAGCAGGCTCCCCACTGAGCAGAGAGTCCAATGTGGGGCTCGATCCCAGGACCCTGAGCTGAAGGCAGAGGCTTTAACCCACTAAGAGACCCTGAAGCCCCCCCCAACTGGAATATTACTCAGCCATCAAGAAGAATGAAATCTTACCATTTGCAACTATGTGGATAGAAAAAGGATATTATACTAAGTGAAATAAGTCAGTCAGAGAAAGACAAATACCATATGATTTCACTCATATGTGGCATTTTAGACACAAAACAGATGAACATAGGGGAAGGGAAGGAAAAATAAGATGGAAACAGAGGGAGGAAAGCCATAAAAGACTTTTTTTTTTAAGATTTTATTTATTTATTCATGAGACACATGGAGAGAGACAGAGAGAGAGAGGCAGAGGCCGAGACAGAGGGAGAAGCAGGCTCCCCAGAGAGCGGGGACCCCAATGTGGGGCTCCATCCCAGGACTCTGGGATCACGACCGGAGCTGAAGGCAGACACCCAAACCAACCGAGCCACCCAGGTGCCCCTCTTTTTTTTTTTTTTTTCTTAAGGTTTTATTCATTTATTTGACAGACACAGCACAAGCAGAGGGAGTGGCAGGGAGAGGAAGAGAGAAACCGGGCTCGCGGCTGAGCCCAGAGTCTGACGTGGGGCTCGATCCCGAGACCTGAGCTGAAGGAAGACACTTCATTGACTGGGGCACCCAGGCGCCTCCACAAGAGACTCTTAATTACAGAAAACAAACTGGAGGGGTGGTGGGTGGGGGTTGGGGTAATGCGATGACGGGCATTAAGGAGGGCCCTTGATGAAATGAGCACTGGGTATTATACGCAGCTGACGGATCCCTGAATCCTACCCCTGAAACTCAGAATAGCCGGCATGTTAATTATACGTCAATTAATTATCATGTTAATTTTATGTTAATCGGCTATGTTAATTATATGTTAATTAACTTGGATTTCAATGAAAAATTAAAAGTTGGCATTGCTGTTTCTGAGGGGATGCAAAGGATCTTGGGATCTTTCTCACACTTTTTTCTTTCTTTTAAAGTTTTATTTATCTAAGTAATCTCAGGAGGCTTGGGTGGCTCAGTTGAGCGTCTGCCTTCGACTCGGGTTGTGGTCCCAGGGTCCTGGGATGGAGTCCCTCATCAGGCTCCCCGCTCCGTGGGGAGGCTGCTTCTCCCTCTGCCACCCCCCCTGCTTGTGCTTGCTCTCTTTCTTTCTGTCAGAGAAATAAATAAAATCTTTATCTAAGTAATCTCTACCTGCAACATGGGGCTCAAACTCATGACTGAGATCAAGATTCGAATTCTCTTCCAGCTGAGCCAGCCAGGCACCCCTCCTGCCCTCCTTTCTGTTCTTTTCTTTTCTTTTTTAAAAGATTTTATTTATTTATTTAACAGACAGAGATCACACGTAGGCAGAGACGCAGGCAGAAAGAGAGAGAGGAGGAAGCAGGCTCCCCACCGAGCAGGAGCCCGATGCGGGGCTCGATCCCAGGACCCTGGAATCATGACCCGAGCTGAAAGCAGAGGCTGTAACCCACTGAGCCACCCAGGGGCCTCGTACCCTTCTTTCTTCACAAATAATGTAAAATATAGATAAAGTGATGACTCTGGCAGAATATAGGAAAATTTTCCCTCATGTCCACTGTTCTGTTCTGTCTGGACGGCTGACTGTTGTTTACTGTGTTTCCATGGGGCCCTCCCTGGGTGGTGGCTCGGGGCCGTGAGGGACTGGGCCAGAATCAGAACCCCCACACCTTCCTCTTGACCTCAGTCACTGACCTCGTTCCTGTCTGGGGTGGACGGGCGTTCGCGGATGCTCTGGGAACGCCCCCAAGATGAGTATAGCAAGTGTTTGCTCTTACTTCTGTGCCCTGTGCCCGTGGCTATGGGGCTGGTATGTTTTCCAACTAAAACCGAGTCAGCGAGGGGGTGCCTGGAGGGCTCAGTCGGTGCAGCATGCAAGTCTCGATCTCGGGGTCGTGAATTCGAGCCCCGCGGTGGGTGTAGAGTTACTAAAAATAAATACATAAACTTAAAAAAAAAAAAGAGGGTTCTTCCCAATTTACATGAAAAAAAATCAACTCAGAAGTTGTCCATTTTGGGGCGCCTGGGTGGCTCAGTGGGTTAAAGCCGCTGCCTTCGGCTCGGGTCATGATCCCAGGGTCCTGGGATCGAGCCCCGCATCGGGCTCTCTGCTCAGCAGGGAGCCTGCTTCCTCCTCTCTCTCTCCCTGTCTCTCTGCCTACTTGTGATCTCTGTCTGTCAAATAAATAAATAAAATCGTTTAAAAAAAAAGTTGTCCATTTTAAAGGTTTCACATTCCTAAATTTTTCTTAAAACAGGTGTCTGCTAGCATTCGTCTAGGATAGAATCTGGAAGGACATAATGTCTAATAATAATGGCGGCTAACACAGGGATGCCTGCTGGACTCCGTCGAAGTGGGCGACTCTGGATCTTGGGGTTGTGAGTTTGAGCCTCGCACCGGGAACGGAGGTCAGACAGACAGACAGAGAGACAGAAAGCAGCTGACACTCTCGCGGTCCTTCTGAAATCCTGTGCCAAGCATCTTACATATATGGGCACACCCGATCCTCACAACAACCTCAAGAGGTGGGTCCCATTGTTTTCCTCATTTTACAGATGGGGAAGCTGAGACAGGGAGAGGCCCCATCACTACCTGAAGTTCACAAAGTTCACACAGCTGGGAAGTGGGGGGTCAGGTCATGCACTCAGGCAGGATGGCCTCAGAGTCCCCTCACTGACCCCACCCCTCCCACCGCCGTCATGGAGCACTAAGTGGTTTTTTTTAACTGCTCTGTGCTTCTCCTGTCAACATTTGCAGAGTTCTGTGAGCCACACCCATGGTTCCAGCGCTCTTGCCCGGGGGGTCTGGGAACATCGGGGTCAGGGGTCAGAAACACCTGGGTTGGGGGACAACCTGGCTGCCTCAATCAGCAGAGCATAGGACTCTTGATCTCCAGGTTGCAAGTTCAAGCCCCATGAAAGGTGTAGAGATTACTTAAAAAAAAGAAAAAAGAAAAAAAACTTAAAAACAATGTTTGGGGGCGCCTGAGTGGCTCAGGTGGGTTGAGCGTCTGCCTTTCGCTCAGGTCATGATCTCAGGGTCCTGGGATCGAGTCCCGCATCGGGCTCTCTGCTCAGCAGGGAGCCTGCTTCCTCCTCTCTCTCCCTCTGCCTGCCTCTCTCTCTCTCACTTTCAAATAATAAATACATAAATAATTTTTCAAAGAAGAGGAAAGGAAAGCAATCACAGGGCCACAGACAGGAGGTTAAGAGGTGACTCGCCCATGCCTAGACAGAGGTCTCTAAACCCTGGTGCGTGACCTCCGCCGCCTTGGTCTTTATTTGTTGATCCATTGGGCTGACACCAGATGGAGACAGAGGCTGGTAAGCCCCGCAGCTTCCAGCTGAAGTTCTTTTCTTATCCACCCTTCTCTCCCCAGAGAGGAGAAATGGCCTCCAAATAGGGCCCAACAGGACTGCCCATCACGCTGGTGGTAAACCGACCTACAGAATTTCAAAGCGGATTGCTTCATCAGAGTAGCGCGAGAGAGGGCCGAGCCACCGGAGGAGGCCAGATGGGCGGGCCCTGGATGACGGGAGCGCGTGAGGGCTTTGTTCAACAGGCAAGGGGAAAATCACGAGAACTTTTGGTCAGAAGTCACTTGGAAGTTTAGATATTTAAACTGTGACTGATGTTCTTGAAAGACACACGACGGGAGGCTGTCGCAGCAGCCGGGCAAGGAGCGGTGGGCTGGGGAGGGCGTGAGGGCCTCGCTCCCAGTGCTGTGAAAGAACGAGCACAGTACCGCGTGCACGTGCACACACACGCACGCATGCACACGCGCGCACACACAACCAGACCGGCGTGCACGTGCACACACACACGCACACAACCAGACCGGCGTGCACGTGCACACACACGCACGCACACGCGCGCACACAACCAGACTGGCGTGCACGTGCACACGCACGCACGCACACGCGCGCACACACAACCAGACCGGCGTGCACGTGCACACACACGCACACGCACACACGCGCGCTCACACAACCAGACCGGCATGCACGTGCACACACACACACGCACGCGCGCACACACAACCAGACCGGCGTGCACGCGCACACACACGCACGCACACGCGCGCACACAACCAGACCGGCCGGCACCTGCCCCGCCCCACTGACACTTTGGCCAAGTCCGACCTCCCTGTCTTTGCCCACCTGCCTGCCCTCTGCTTTGCCCCAACTCTGCCCTCTCCCCTCCCTTGGCCCCATGTCCCCAGCTTTCACTTCATCCCTTTGACCTGTCTACTCGCTCCGGGGCTCAGTTCCTGTGGGGTCAGCGACCCAGTGCCCGCAGGGAGTTGCGCACACATCCCCGGCCGAGGCAGCCGGAAGCGAACACCGGTCCCCAGAGGGAGGAGGGAACAGAAAGGGAAGAGGTTTTGGTGGCGCGCAGGTGACGGGAAGTGCAGAGGACGGGGCCACGGTTCGGATACTGGGCTACGAGGGAGAATGGGCCGTCAAAGATGACCCTGCGGTTTCCTGTCCAAGTAGGAGGACGGTGAGGCAGGAACAGGAACAGAGCGGGTACCGGCCGGTCTTCGAGCCTGACACCCCAGGGAGAGGTCCCGGTGGAGACGGACTCACGCGGCTTCCAAAGATGGAAGTGGGATCTGGGCTCGGCGCTGGAGAGCCGGACGCAGGGAATCAGTGTCAGAACGAGGACCCCGAGGGGTTTCTGTGCAGCAGGCTCTTTAGGTGTCTTATCCCCACAACCCAAGGGGAGGCAAGGGTTTCACCTCGTCCCTGAGGGAACCAACGCACAGCGCGAGGAGAAGCATTCTGTCCCAGGTCACGTGGCCGCAGGTGGCAGGGATGGAACTTGAGCCCAGGCTCGGACTCTGAGGTCATTTCTAATCCAAGAGCTCCTTTGAACCCCCCTGAAAGCTGGTTCCACAGGCCAGCCGGACGTTCCAGATGTGGGGGGCCAGCCGAAGCCCCAAGCAGGGGAGGCAGGTCAGAGCTGGGGAAGCAGCAGCCCAGGGAGGGGAAAGGGAAAATGCAGAGAGCTTAAGGGGCTTCCTGTCCTCCAGGCACCGGCCAGATAGTTTGTCGTTTGTCCTCCCCACAGCCCTGAGAGCTGGGAACTAAAACCGAGACTCTAAGAAGTCAGGTGACCTGCCTGAGGTCACACAGCAGGTTCGTGGTGGAGCCCGGGTTCAAACGCGAGCCTTTTGACTCCAGACCCTGGCCCCTGTCACCGCACACAGGACCTCCTTAGTGAGGTCGCTCCCACCCCAGGCAGCGTCCCTGGGCTCAAGCCCCCTCCCCCACCGGGGCCGCAGGAGGGACAGGACTTTGCCTCCCCTCCTCCCAGCCTGCTAGCAAGGGGCAAAGTCCGGAGCTGCTCCCCAGACAGGGCCTCCTCTAGACCACCCGGATTGAAGCCCCTTTCTCCCCAGAACTCACTGGGGACTATAGAAAGAGAAGAATCTCTCTGAAGACAGAAGAAGTGCGTGGGGTTCAGAGAGGCTGGAGGGTGATGGGGGGCAGAGAGTAAATGGGAAGGAGGGGAATGGGTTTTCTGAGAATGCGGGAGGGGAGTAAGGGACCCTGATTACTGGGGATTGGGAGGGAGGCAGGATAGGGAGATGGTGACACAGGCAGGGACAGAGAAGAGAGGCCTGGGAAGCTCTTTTACCTTCAGGGTCCATGACGGCTTGGAGGCGCAGGGCTGGTGTGTCCACTGCTCGGATCCTGTGTTCCCAGAGGCCCAGAGTGGGGGTGGGGCTGCCAGAGGAAGGAGGAAGGGGCCGGCCTAGCCCGCCCTTCCCCAGTTCTCTGGAGCTCCCTCCTGCCCACTCCCAGGACCCCTGGTGGCTGGACCTGCTGGACATACCTCCTCCTTTCGCTTTCTATACAGCACAGGAGGAACTCGCTTGTCTAACTCGGAGTCCCCTCTTCCCTGAGCCAGAAGCCCGGGTCCCTCCACGCACCCAGCCTTCCAAAGGCTGTGAGGCTGCTGGTGTCCGCTGGAAAGCTTCTGGGCGCACTGGGAGACTCATGAGCCTTAGCCCTGGGTCCAGACTTTAATCCCATCCTTTTTGATCTTGAATACCTTTTTACCTTTTCTGAGCCTCAGTTTCCTTAGCTGTAAGATGGGATAATTCCTCCTTGGTTGGCTCAACAGATAATCAAATGCGAAAATTCTGTGAATGGCAGAGCAGAAAATCAACACTTCCTCTCCTTTACCTCCTCTTCCCAAGGTCCATCTGGCATCCTGAACTTTGCTGCCTCAGTCTATCCTAGGCCTCCAAACTATTTTCTCCTCGATGCCATTTTTACTCTGGTTTCTCTCTCTCTCTCTCTTTTCTAAGATTTTTAAGATTTATTTGACAGACGGAGATCACAAGCAGGCAGAGAGAGGGAGGGAGAGAAGCAGAGCCTGTGGGGCTTTTTCCGGGGACCCCGGGATCTCCACCGGAGCAGAAGGCAGAGGCTTTAACCCACGGAGCCACTCAGGCGCCCCTACTCTGGTTTCTCTCTGAAAGGCCCTTTGCTGACTCTTGCAAGTCCTTCTTCCTACATCCAGCCTCGCATTTCAGTGTCCCCTGGGTCAAGTGCGTCGTTTCTCTTTTCCACCTCTGCACACAGATAAACTACATTTCCCAGCCTCCTTTGCACTGAGGCCACCACGTGGCTGAATTCTGAATGTGAGCAACAGTGATAACTGCCACTTCCAGACCAGGCTCTTGAAAGCCTTCCCAAGATGCTGCCCTCTGTCCCCTCTGGAAACCGCAGAGCCTCAAAGTAGAAGGAGCCTGGGTCCCTGATTGACCTTATGGAAGGCTGGCTTCCAGTACCCGCGCTGGACTGTCACATAAGCCAGGAAAAAAACTTCTCCTGAGTTATACCCCTGAGACAGGGGGCTGTTGGGTACAACAGCTCGCCTGCTCCAGCTCCTAAGACTCCTGTCACGGTGCTTTTCCCATGCTGCGCAGTGCAGGACGTAATTTGTGCATCGATGCTATTATTTATTTATTTATAAAGAGATTTTATTTATTTATTTGACAGAGAGAGATCACAAGTAGGCCGAGAGGCAGGCAGAGAGAGAGCGGGAAGCAGGTTCTCTGCCAAGCCGAAAGCCGGACACGGGGCTCCATCCCAGGACCCCGGGATCATGACCTGAGCCGAAAGCAGAGGCCTTAACCCACTGAGCCCCCCAGGCGCCCCTGATGCTATTATTTAAATTGCTATCTAAAATCAGGTGATTCTCAAATCTCTCTCTAGCTCTGCCTTCCCTCCCAAGTTCTAAAAATGAACTCATTATGTTCTCCCCCCAAACTGCTCATCTCTCTGCGTTTCTGCGTGACGTCATCCACCTCTCCTCCACCTCCCAGGAAAGAAATCTTAAAGTCTGACCTCAGTCACCCAATACCAGTTAGTCTAAAATCTGGTTTTCTGAATAAGTGTATTTCAAACTTGACCTTCTTTCCCCGCTATATCCAAATTGTACTGGAATAATATTCTCCCCTTGGGTTGTATTACCTTTAGGCCATCCTTCTAGATGCTAGGTTCACTCAAAAGACAGATCCGAGGGGCTCCTGCGTGGCCCAGTTGAGAGTCAGACTTTTGGTTTCAGCTCAGGTTGTGATCTCTGGGTTGTGGGACTGGGCCCTGCACTGAGCTCCACGCCGGGCCTGGAGCCTGCCTGGGATTCTCTCTCTCCCTCTGCCCCTCCCAGCCTGAGTGCATGTGCGTTCTCTCTCTCTCTTTCTCTAAATAAAGGAATAAAATCTTTACAAACAAAAACAAACCAATACAGATCTAAGCTTGCCACAAGTTTACTTAAAACCATCATTCATTCTTTTATTAATTCCTTTATCCCTCCATTCAGGAAACACATATTAGTGGCTACTGGGTGCAAGGCCCTGGAGCCTGGAACCACAAAGATGGGCTGTGGATTTGGAGGGGCTCCACTGTAACGAGTGAGGGACACTGTGCCATAATTACAGCCCTGTGTTGTGTGGACACACGACGCCCTGTGGAAGAAATGCTGAGTCTCGGGGCGCCTGGGTGGCTCCGTGGGTTAAAGCCTCTGCCCTCAGCTCAGGTCAAGATCCCAGGGTCCCGGGATCGAGTCCCCCTCTGGGATCCCTGCTCAGCAGGGAGTCTGCTTCTCCCACTCCCCCTGCTCGTGTTCCCTCTCTTGCTGTGTCTCTGTCAAATAAATAAATAAAATCTTAAAAAAAAGGAAGTGTCTTCCGGGGTGGAAGCAGCGAGGGCAGCTTCACAAAGCCTGTGACATTTGAGCTGAATCTTGACGGTTGAGGCGTCTGGCGAGGAATCAAGACGTGTGTCCAGGGCCCGCGGGGGCTGGGCTGGCTTCGGGCAGGGGCCTACAGTGTGAGACTGAGGAAGTGCCTCTCTCCGCGGCCTACCTCCTGGGATGGATCCGTCCATAGTCCAGCCGGGCCATCCACAAAGTCGGCAGGCAGGCACTGAGCCCCCGAGGAAACCGAGGCACACAGACGCCCACTTGCAGCACACTGTCTGGAGCAAATAGATTGTCTTCAAAGTACCCTGGGCTGCTTCTGTCTAGTGATTCTACCCCAGACCTCCCCCAGCACCGGACAGCCGCCCCCTGCATAACATCCTCAAGCAATACCCTCTGAGGGTTTGAAAGTTTTCTCTTGGGCGCCTGAGTGGCTCAGTGGGTTAAGCCTCTGCCTTTGGGTCAGGTTGTGATCGAGCCCCGAATTGGGCTCTCTGCTCCATGGGGAGCCTGCTTTCCTTCCTCTCTCTCTGCCTGCTTCTCAGCCTACTCGTGATCTTTCTCTGTCAAATAAATAAATAATTTTTTAAAAAAATTTTTAAAAAGGCAGTTTTCTCTCTACTTTTGGCTGAGTTTGCTCTTGCTACCACTTTGGGAATCTTAGACGCTTCTGATTAAATTCCTTTCTTCTTTTGTTGACAGTTCCAGCTTAACCTGCCTCCAGGCACGGCCCCTGAGTTTTGGGGCTCAAAATGGGGTCTGTTTCACACTCCCTCAGCAGAAGGGCTTGGAAGACTCAGAACCAACTGGCCTCCTCCCTTGCCTGCAGCCCACACTTCACAGGGTCTGCCTGCCAAACGGAACATGGTCCGGGGTCAGAAATATACTTAGGTGTAAATATCCATTTTCAGAAATGAAATGTCCTTAGAATCATGCATGGAGGCCCTTTTCCTGTCTGTAAAAATGAATTGTACTAATAGATTTCTCATGACCTTCTCTATCTAAATCCTTTTACCCTCTGGAATTTTCATTTTGTAGGACAAAGCTTGATTTGGAACCATAATCATAATGTATACTTTTTACTGTTTCGGAAAAAGATTTTATTTATTTATTTGACAGAGAGAGAGAGAGTAAGAGAGGGAACAGAAGCAGGGGGAGTGGGAGAGGAGGAAGCAGGCTTCCCGCAGAGGAGGGACCCCTATACCGGGCTGGATCAGATCATGACCTGAGCCGAAGGCAGATGCTTAATGACTGAGCCACCCAGGCACCCCTGGACAGAATAAATATTTTTAACATTTTAAACTATATACGCTCCCTGGGGCACCTGGGTGGCTCAGTGGGTTAGGCCTCTGCCTTTGGTTCAGGTCATGAACTCAGGGTCCTCGGATCGAGCCCCGCATCGGGCTCTCTGCTCAGCGGGGAGCCTGCTTCCTCCCCCACCCCACCCCACCTCTCTGCCTACTTGTGATCTCTGTCAAATAAATAAAATCTTTAAAAAAACAAAAACAAAAACTATACACACTCTCCCCCCTACCCCACCCCTGCACACACCAAGAAAATAACATGGCATATTCAGGGAGTTACTAGGATTTTGATGAGCCTGGAGGGCACAGTGTTTGCACTGAGGACTGACCAGGCAGGGTCCAGATCCTAAAGGGGTCTTACCCTGCAAGGTTCCATCTTGACTGCCGTAAGAGGTGCAGAGATAATCGGGACAGAGTGGCCTTTTAGAAAGCCACTTTTAGAAGGGTCACTGGGACCATCATGGGCAGAGGATGGAAGTGACTGAGGGTCAAGAAACCCAAAGAGAAGACTGGGTAGGATCCAGGCAAGATGTGTTAGGGCCTGGGAGAAGGAATGGCTCCAAGGGATTATGGAAGAAGGGTCAGAGAACTCAGCACCCAAGAAGAAATGACAAGAAGGGGTGGGGGTTCGTGATGGTTCTGAAAAGCCCTGGAAAAGTCTAGAACAGATGTAGGTTTGGTGACCTCCCCACTTCTTTCAGAACTGAACTCAAACTCCCTCACCCTTCAGAGACGGGCTTCAACCTGCCCTTCCAGCCTCCTCTGTTGAACCAGACCCCATCCCCTCAGGGAACACCTTCTTATTAATCTTTTTTCTAATTGTAAAAGTGATAGGCATTTATTATATAAAACTTGGAAATACAGAAAGGTATAAACAAAAAAAAATCGTTCATAAATCTATCACCTGATGGATAAGCACAGTAACCATCTGGGATATTTCCTTCGAATTGTTTATGTATAAATGTCTTGTTTTTGCATTTTATTTCCTTATTTTTTTTTTAAGATTTATTTGTTTATTTGAGGGGCGCCTGGGTGGCTCAGTGGGTTAAGCCGCTGCCTTCAGCTCAGGTCATGATCTCAGGGTCCTGGGATCGAGTCCCGCATCGGGCTCTCTGCTCAGCGGGGAGCCTGCTTCCTCCTCTCTCTCTCTGCCTGCCTCTCTGCCTGCTTGTGATCTCTGTCAAATAAATAAATAAAATCTAAAAAAAAAAAAAAGATTTATTTGTTTATTTGAGAGAGTGAGAGCTCAAACATACGAGGGCAGAGAGGGGCAGAGGGAGAGAGAGAATTTCAAGCAGACTCCTCACTGACTGTGGAGCCCGACACGGGGCTTGATCCCATGACCCTGAGATCAGGACCTGAGCTGAAATCAAGAGTTGGACCAACTGACTGAGCCACTCAGGCACCCCTATGTTTTTGCATTTTCATTACAAAATTATATTCATACTTATTTACAGATTAGTAACTAGCTTTCGTTCCCAGGTAATGTTATATTGTAGACATTTTTCAAAGTCATTGCACAGGTTTTTGAGAACATGGTTTTTAGCACTGTTCATTCATTCAAATGAATATTTACTGAGGCCCCACCACTTGCCGGCACCATGAATGGCTGGGAGCATAGCGGTGCCTCAAAGTCCTTGAACAAGACTCTCAGCTAAGTCAGCTCTTGGGTTTTGGAGGTTCCTACCCTTCCCCCAGGAGCAGTGTCTCACCCCCTTTTTTGGGTGCACTCGCAAAATTTTTGTCTGTACTTCACATATCGTGTTATTTTCCGGGCTGTCAGAGCCCTTTTGGGAGCCGTACCAATCCTCCCCCACACCATTTCCTTCAGGATCTGCCCAGGACCCAGAAACCGGTAATAGCTCAGAAAACTGATTGCAGGGACGCCTGGCTGGCTCAGTTGTTAAGCGTCTGCCTTCAGCTCGGTCATGATCCCAGGGTCCTTGGATGGAGTCCCACATGGGGCGCCATCCTTGTAGGGAGGCCTGCATCTCCTTCTCCCACTCCCCCTGCTTGTGTTCCCTTTCTCGCTGCGTCTCTCTCTCTGTCAAATACATAAATAAAACCTTGGGGGAAAAAAGTGTGTCCATTAAGAGGAGGTGGAGCTGATGGCTTTGGGGTTCGTGACAGTATTTTCTAACCCTGAAATTGGGGCGCTTGGTTGGGCAAGTCAGAAACAACAGTTGCGGTGTGTCTAAGGGACTCCGGGAACTCGCCCCTGCCGCTGGGGCTCAGGCCTGTCCGCATAGCTCCCGGCCAACAGCTGCGAAAAGGCGCTCAGCCCCTCGATGCCCGACTTGGCTGGTACGGGCTGCACTTGCGTCCCAGCGCAGCCTGTCCCCAGACCAACCACAGGTGGCACAAACCATGGTGGCCGTGTGGACCCATGGCCGCCATTCTGTCCCTTTATCCCCCTCCCCGCCACCCCCACTTGGGAACAGACGCACCCAGGCTGTTTCCAGATCCCTGCCCCTCCGGTCCTCCGGCATGGGGTAGTCACGCTCTCCCCCTTCCCAAGGACCTCTCTTACTGTAGGTCAACCTGTCCCTCAGCCCCTGAGCCCCTCTGAGCCAACAACTTCCTCTTTGTAAATTTCCTCATTGTCCTGGGGAAGTACCAACTGCCTCTGGCGCATGAGGGCCCCCAGGCTCTGGCCAGGGGTGGGGGCTTGTCCCTCTGCACCCCCCATTGCATCCCACCCCAGAGCCATACGGGGAGCTCCTGGTTCTGGGGGCCTGCCAGTCTCACCGATTGCCCTTGAAGAAGGGAAGGAGCCCGCCCCCTCCCTGGGGAAGATGAGGTACAGACGCGGGACCTGGGTAACAGTAACCTCCCCATCTTCAGCCCTGCTCTCCCCCTTCCTGGAGAGCAAGCAGGCAGGGGCGGGGGAGGCTGAGCAGGACAGACGGCGCCTGAGCCGAAGAAGCACACTTGGGTCACACACGTGGACTTTCTCTCAGGCCCCACCGTCTTTATTGGGCTGCAGACAAGTAAATCTGCTACCTCCATCCCACCTGAGCAAAGACGAGGCCCGATGTTCTTGGCGGTTCCTCAGGGTGGCCCCTCGGACGGCCCGTCCTGCGCTCCTCCCCACCCTCCTCACGCCGCTGTACTCACCCCACAACTTCACACATAGAGCCAAGGCCCAGCCTCTTGCACACCAAGTGCACCCAACTGGACCCACGCAGGTGCCGGGGTTTCTGAGAACTTGACGGGCCGGAAACCCTTCTCACCCTTGCCCTTGGGGGGAGTAGCCTCTGGCCGCCTCTGGCCGCAGGTGTTGGGAGGGCGGCGGAGTGAGCCAAGGGCACACCTAGGAGCACAGCTGGGTGACCCCAGGGCCCCCCACAGAGTACCGCACGCAGGTAAAGGAGGGTCCTGGCCTGACCCAGCAGGACTGTCCTAATCTATGGGGCCAAAAAGTACTTTTCAGAGTGATCTGAGGCGAGAGTTTGCTTCCACCCTCCTTCCTACACTCTGGGGGCCCTGGGGAGTCCTCCGAGACATCACCATCTCCGAAGTTCATTACCGTGGAGACTCAGCAGGACTCAACACGGGGAGGGCGGCGGGGAGGTCCGAGCCGGTGAGGAAGGGCGATGGATTCGGTCTGGAAGCGTCCCGTGGGTCTAGGGCCCTGGGCACCGAGCGGGGTGCTGGCGGGAGGACCCCCGCGGTTCGGAAGCTGGAGGGGTGCAGGTGAACGTGCTGGCGACAAGGCGACGGAAGAAGATGGAAGGTGGGAACTGGCCTCCGCTCTCGGCCCTCACAAGCTCTGAGGGGCCTCGGCCTCCCCGGCCCCGTGGCCCTCCGCAGCCTCATCGTCCTTGCTGCCCACCAGCGGCTCCTCCTCCCCCTGCGGACGCGGGCCCGCGCCGGCCTTCAGCTCCCCCAGCTCCAGGCAGCCCTGCGGAGACTTGCGCCCGTCGAAGAACGTGGTGAGGGTGGGCTGCCGGGCCACCCCGTCCCCCGCAGATGCCCCAGGGCTCTTCTCGCCCCCAGAGCCTCCTGTGGGGCCCACCATCAGGGCCTCCTCGTCGGGCACCGGGGCCGGCCCAGCCCAGGCATCCACCGCCCCGTTGCGCTTGCCACCCCCGCTTAGCGTCAGGGCCCCCGTCCTCCTCTTCCGCCGCTGGCGCCACAGCAGGAGCAGGGCCGTGAGGACAAGGACCACCAGCAGGGCCACCAGCACAGCCACCAGCAGGGTGCCCTTTGTCCCCTGATCTGGAAGTTGGGTACTTCTGGTGTCTTTGAGGGACACGGACGTAGTCACAGCGAGGATTTTTACCGTGGAAATGGGGGAGCTGTGGGTCTCCTCGGGGATCCGTGGAGAGCCGGTTGCCATGGTGACAGGGGGTCCACCGGTTACATCAAAGGTCTCCAGAGAGCCGGTTGCCATGGTGACAGGGGGTCCACCGGTTACATCAAAGGTCTCCAGAGAGCCGGTTGCCATGGTGACAGGGGGTCCACCGGTTACATCAAAGGTCTCCAGAGAGCCGGTTGCCATGGTGACAGGGGGTCCACCGATTACATCAAAGGTCTCCAGAGAGCCGGTTGCCATGGTGACAGGGGGTCCACCGGTTACATCAAAGGTCTCCAGAGAGCCGGTTGCCATGGTGACAGGGGGTCCACCGGTTACATCAAAGGTCTCCAGAGAGCCGGTTGCCATGGTGACAGGGGGTCCACCGGCTCCGTCAGAGGGCTCCAGAGAGCCAGGTGTCCCGGTTCCATCAGTCACAACGTGGAGTGCCAGAGAGTTTCTTGGTGTTGCAGCAGGGTTGCCGGTCGCATTAATTTCCAGGCTTGTTGACTCCTGGGTGGAAGCTTTCAAAGAGATTGTTGAGTTGGATTCGTGGAGGTCACTGGTCGCAGCAGTGGAAGCCTCAGGAGAGGGCCCCTCCTTGGTTGTGCGGAGGTCTGAGGAAGGTGGGGAGACCTGGCGCCCGGTGCTGTTGCCCTCCTCAGGGACCTCTGTTGTCACAGGGCTGGGGGTCGCTAAGTCGAGGTTCTTGGCCTCAAAGAAAGTTGAGGCCAGAGAAACAGAGGACCCTCCCAGTACAGGCTCCTCTGAAGTGGCTGTGATGTCCTGAGGCTCTGGAATCACCTCTTGAGTCCAGATGCCCCCAAGGAGGAGGAGAAACAGGGTCACCCTCATGGCAGCCGGCACGGGCAGGAGGGGCACTGACGGTGGGCAAGCTGGAGAAATACACACATAGAAAGAGCTGAGGGGGAGAACCTGGCCAGGCCCTCCCCTTCTGCCCACTTCCCTGCTAACTGCCAGGCCTAACTTGTGGTTTAACGGCTTTTTCCACCCTTGCTTTTACTATTATCAGAAAGAACAAGGGGGCAGACGCTGGCGGCTCTGCCGCCCCCTCAGACCCACAGGCCCCTCAGGCGTGGGCTGCTTGTGCTCCAGCAAGTGCCACCCTTCCCGCCCCTTCCCCGACCCTATTTGGCCCCGATGGCTGCTGGTCCTCTCTTCCCCTCATCTGCAAGGGTCTTTCCAAGCCATAGCATATTCCCAGGTCCGCAAAGGCCCCTGGCCCCCAGGTTGGACCCCTTACCAGCTCACTCGGTGAGGGCATAAGGTTGGGGCCAGGCCAGCTCCAACTCCTCCTGAAGCGGGAGCAGGACTGGGCCGATGGGCCCCAGGGGGAAAGGAAGTGGCCCTGGCTCCACCCACCCCACCCCAGCATCCTGCCCCACCCACGGTGCTGCCACCGCTGCGTGATGATGCCTCCATCACTTGCTCTTTCTAGGTCTGAGACAGTGCGGGGGGGGGGGAAGGGTGCTCTGGGGTCTCAGCTGAGGCAAGAGGGGTTTGTGGCGGGTGGATCTGGAACAGGTTCTTGGCCGGGAATTGGGATGGCCGGGGTGAAGCGGGATAGGGATGAGGGTCAGAGCCGGGGTGATGCGGAGACGTGCTGGACAACAACGGGGTGTGGAGGAGGAGATGGGAAGGGAAGGTGGTTTCCTTTGCATCTGTGGTCCCCAAGCTGTTAGGCCCAAAGCCAGGGTAGCACCGTTTCCTGCCCCGAGAGCTCCCAGAAAATACCAGGGCAAAGAGTCAGTGCTCTGGCTGGGGGACAGCAAAGGCCTTCATAGACTGGTAATCCCTGGTGGGCTCAGGAAGCTGGGGGTGTCACCGCCGTGGCCCCCGTCTGTGGGGTACTTAACGAGACCGAGGCGGTTACTAAGCTCTCATTAGGTTTCAATTTTATTTTTATGGAAGACTAATAAAGATATAGGACTCTATATGGAAAACAGTCTGGAAAAATATCTATTGGGGCATTAATCTAGTTTCTTTAGACAAGTGTGAATGGGCTTCTTTATTTTCTTCTTTGGATGGCTGCTGTTTTCTGAATTTCCTTTACATTTTTTTCTCCTCCTTCTCCTTTTTTTGGGTATGTATGTGTATATATATATTTATTTCTTTTTTCTTTCTTTTTATTTCTAAAAAATATTTTATTTATGGGCAGCTGGGTGGCTCAGCTGGTTAAGCATCTGACTTTGGCTCAGGTGATCCCAAGGTTCTGGGATCAAGTCCCACGTTGGGCTCCAAGCTCTGCCCCTCCCCCAACTCGTTTTCTCAATTCCTCTTTCTCTCTCTCGCTCTTTGTCTCACAGAAATAATTAAAATCTTTAAAAAATATACACATCTTATTCATTTATTTGAGAGAGAGAATGTGTGTGTGCATTTGAGAGGAGGAACAGAGGGCGAGGGAGAGAATCCCAAGCAGACTCCATGCTGAGCGCAGAGCCCAGTGCAGGGCTTGGTCTTACCACCCCGAGATCATGACCTGAGCCAAAGTCAAAAATCCGATGTTCAACCAACTGTGCCACCCGGGCAGCCCTCTTTTTAATTTAATTTAATTTTTTTCTCTTCTGATTTTTAAATGATTTTTTTTAAAAGATTCTATTTATTTATTTATTTATTTATTTTAAAGAGAGAGAGAGTGAGCATAAGCAGGGGAAGAAACAGAGGGAGAGGGAGCTCCCCGCTGAGCAGGGAGCCCAATGCTAGGCTGTATTCCAGGACTCTGGGATCTTGACCTGAGCCGAAGGTAGACCTTTAACCTACTGAAGCACCCACAGGCACCCCTACTCTCTTCTGGTGTGCAAGCTTTGACTTTCTGTGTATGTCTGGTTTTGCTTTGTTTTGCCTTTCTTTTTAAAAAACCCAAACCGATTTTCGTATTCTAAAGGCAATAGTATATGTATGTGATAAGTGATTGAACGGGCTCCTCACAGGGCCCGGGGTCATACCCTGCTCTCAAACTAAAGAGTTAGTCTGACGCAGGTACATGAGACCTCTGTGTCTGAGACAGAGGAACCTATTACTCCCTGCAGAGCAAACAGCAGGAGCATAATATTTGCATCCGTTCTCCTTTCCCTCAAGTCCCAAGGGAGTGACGCAGAGAGGCTTGCTGCTGAGGAACACTGAGCTGGGGGCATCTGCCTCTACTTGAGCAGGTGGAGAGCCTGCATCCCCCAGAGCTACTCACCACAAACACAGCGCTGAGAAATTGCTGGGAGGTACAATGGCCGGACCTGGTGGTCTGGGCGTGCTCTCGGGAGGGCGCAGGGATGCTCGGGGCTTCGGGAGGTTGCCTCTCCTGCCAGTCAGGATGGAATAAGAGGAAAACCTCCAAACTCTGCCGCGGAAGAGCCTTCATAAAAAAGTCGTGCTTTGTGTCTGTGTTTACGCAAACATATATGCTTGTCATCTGTCATATTAAATCTTTGGTACATCCTGTTCTGTACTTACTGAACAAAAGAAAGAAGAAAAGAAGAAAGAGAGGGAAAAAGGAAGGAAAGAAACCATTCCATTGTCAGACACTTAGGTTATTTCAACATCTTGCTGTGGTGAACAGAAAAGTACAAATAATTGGCTGGAAAATAATTGAAGGTTAGATTTCTTTTTAAATTCTAAAAGTCAAGAAAAATATTTGTAAGACTACACAAAGATTCCCAATTTCTCAATCTTCAAAAAATTACTAAGGTTGGGGGTGGGGAGCCTGGCTGGTTCACAGAGGGGCATGGGGCTCTTGATCTCGGGGTTGGGGGTTCGAGCTCTGCATTGGGCATAGAGATTACTTAAATAAACAAAATAAAATAAAAAGAAAGAAAGGAAAAAACCCAAAAAGCTCAGAGGAAAATACATTTTAAAAATAATTTAAAAAATAAGAAAATTACTGTAGCAAAAGGCATTTAAAAAAAATTTTTAAGGGGCACCTGGGTGGCTCAGTGGGTTAAAGCCTCTGCCTTCGGCTCGGGTCATGATCTCAGGGTCCTGGGATCGAGCCCCGCATCAGGCTCTCTGCTCAGCAGAGCCTGCTTCCTCCTCTCTCTCTCTGCCTGCCTCTCTGCCTGCTTGTGATCTCTGTCAAATAAATAAAATCTTTTTTAAAAAATCTTTTTTTTTAAAAAAAAGATTTTATTTATTTATTTGTCAGAGGGAGAGGGAGAGAGCGAGCACAGGCAGAGAGAGAGGCAGGCAGAGGCAGAGGGAGAAGCAGGCTCCCTGCTGAGCAAGGAGCCCGATGTGGGACTCGATCCCAGGACGCTGGGATCATGACCTGAGCCGAAGGCAGCCGCTTAACCAACTGAGTCACCCAGGCGTCCCTTTAAAAAATCTTAAAAAAAATTTTTTTTAAAGATTTCATTTATTTATTTGAGAGAGGGGGAGGGAGATGAGAAGGGAGGTCAAGGGAGAAGCAGACTCTCCGCAGAGCTGGGAGCCCGATGTGGGACTCGGTCCCAGGATCTCGGGATCACGACCTGAGCCGAAGGCAGAGACTCAACCAACTGAGCCACCCGGGCGCCCCAAAGCGAAAGGTATTTTTGACAATATGTCATTCCAACCGGATTACCGCTGGCAAAGTTGTGTGGGGCCCCATGTGGGGCGGCGGCTCTGGGCAGAGTAAAGAGGAGGATGGATCCAGGCTCCAGGCTGAACGCTCCAGAAACGGGGCCTCCCCCCACAAGCTGCGGACAGTGGGGTGCAGGGGAAGATGAGAATCCGAACCTGGCGTGTTCACTGCCCTCGAGACATCCCAGGAGAGCAATACTGAGAAAACCGGGGGCAGCTGTTCGCTGGGGACAGAACCAAAGGTCCTCCGGGCAGGGTTCTAGCTGCTCCGCACCGCAAGCCCATTTCACAGATGAGGGGCCACAGACGGAGACAGTCCGTAGGCTGACCCAGAACAGGCCCGGCTCAGGGCCCAGCACTTCCCATTGACAGAAACTTCGCCCCTCACAACCTCTCTGTAAGACACATGTCCCTACCCTCCTCTCCCAGGTGAAGAAAGAGAGAAACATCACAGCTCAAAGACTTTTCAAGGCTCAGACTACCAGCCAGTGCTAGAGATGAGCTTCCAAACCAGGTTAGGGCACCTGGGTGGCTCAGTTGGTTAAGTGTCTGCCTTGGCTAAGGTCACGATCCTGGGATCCTGGGACTGAGCCCTGCACAGGGCTCCTGACTCCTCAAGGAGCCTGCTTCTCCCTCTCCTTCTACTGCTCCCCTTGCTCCTGCTCTCTCTCAAATAAGTGAATAAAATCTTAAAAAAACAAAAACAGGTTGGTCTAAGGCTCAAGGCCCAAGATAAAGATCACCCAGATAGTACCAGGGTCGGGTACTTAATTACTACACTGCATTTAGAGACATGAACTTAATTAATGGAAGGAACATGGACTTTAAAAAGTACTAGGGGTGCCTGGGTGGCTCAGTGGGTTAAAGCCTCGGCCTTTGGCCTGGGTCCTGGGATCAACTCCTGCATCGCATCGGGCTCTCTGCTCAGCAGGGAGCCTGCTTCCTCCTCTCTCCCTGCCTGCCTGTCTGCCTACTTGTGATCTGTCAAATAAATAAATAAAATCTTTAAAAAAAATAAAAAAATAAAAAGGACGCATCTAGAGCCACCACATAATTGACTCAAGTAAGAACGAGTGTTAAAGTTGTTGAGTAAAACCAGACAGCGGTACGTGGGATGTGTAGGTCATCTCCGCAGCGGGCCTGAGCTCACGGCCCTGAGATCCAGAGTCGCACGCTCTACCGACTGAGCCAGCTGGGCGTCCCAAACACGTGATCAAACTTAACCTCACCAGTAGTGGGGCCGGCCAGCATCAGGGGACTCTAGACATGAAGCACCCAGAAGGGTACAACGTACTCCTGTGACAGTCCCAGGAACAATGCAGATCCAAACTGAGGGTCATTTTACAACAATAACTGGCCTGGACTCTCCAAAAATGGCAGTGTCAGAAGGACAAAGAAAGCCCCGAGACATTCTTCCAGATCTTTTTTTTAAATTTAATTTTATTACTTTTTATTTTATTGTGTGGATTTTTTTTTAAGATTTTATTTATTTATTTGACAGAGAGCATGAGCTGGCAGAGCAGCAGGCAGAGAGAGAGGGAGTCCAATGCAGGGCTCCACCCCAGGACCCTGGGATCATGACCTGAGCCGAAGGCCGAGGCTTTAACCCACTGAGCCACCCAGGCGCCAGTATGTTCATACATTTTAATATTTTCCTAAGTCATCATGTCCCTCATTTTTTTTTTTTTAAGATTTTATTTATTGGGGCGCCTGGGTGGCTCAGTGGGTTGAGCCGCTGCCTTCGGCTTGGGTCATGATCTCGAGGTCCTGGGATCGAGTCCCGCATCGGGCTCTCTGCTCAGCAGGGAGCCTGCTTCTCTTTCTCTCTCTGCCTGCCTCTCTGTCTACTTGTGATTTCTCTCTGTCAAATAAATAAATAAAATCTTAAAAAAAAAAGATTTTATTTATTTATTTGACAGAGAGAGATCACAGTAGGCAGAGAGGCAGGCAGAGAGAGAGGAAGGGAAGCAGGCTCCCTGCTGAGCAGAGAGCCCCATGCGGGACTCGATCCCAGGACCCTGGGATCATGACCTGAGCCGAAGGCAGCGGCTTAACTCACTGAACCACCCAGGCGCCCCATTTCCCTCATTTCTTTAGCGTCTGACCTGAAATTTGAGAAGAGCTCAACTCTGGAATAAATAAGCAAGAATGAATGTCTTCCAGATCTTAATTCTCTTCTCAGCTGCTCATTAAAAAGGAAGAAAGAAAGAAAATTAAAAAGAAAGAAAGAAAGAAAGAAAGAAAGAAAAGAAGAGAAAAGAAAAAGGCTTTAATTAGGGGCCTTTAACAAAAATGCTGGGTGAGAGAGAGGGAGTCCAATGCAGCCAGACCCCCCCCCTTCGCCGGCCAGGATTCCCACTGCTCCATCACGGGTCCCTGAATTCAAGAACAAAGAAGACCCAGAAGGGGCTTCTGAGAACCACAAAGTTTTAAAGATGTACCCAAATGCCATACTGAAAATTCTATCACCAAACTGTCATTTGCTCAGGCATACAGCAGGGAACATGTTTAAAAAATAAAATAAAATAAAATAAAATATAAAATAAACTGGTAGTAAAGCCATGCAGAAGGTAGATGGGTGTTCATTGTTTTATCCTTGCAACTTTTCTGAGTTTGAACGTTTTCAAAATAAAACAGCATAGAAAGATCCAGAATCTGGCTATTCTTGCTCACCTTCACTGCTGCCTCCCTGGGCCAATCTCATCGCTGCTCCAAACCCAGAGACAGCTCCCACCGGACTCCAGTCCTCAGAATGGTCAGCCAGACCCCCCCTCCCTCGCCGGCCAGGATTCCCACTGCTCCTGCCACCCATTCTTGCTTCTGAAGAATGTCAGCCTTGGGGTCTTGGGACCATGGTGGCCCCACTTGGAAGGCTCTTCACCCAGGTAGCTGGACGGCTCCCTTTCTCGCAAGTTTTGGCTCAAATGTTACCTTCTCTGGATGGCTTCACCCTGTTTAAAATTCTACACCCCCCAACTCCCCTTCCCTCCACCCCACCCCTCCTTTCTCTCTGCCACACTTCACACCTTATCATTTGCTGTATCTACCTCCTCCTCCTTCTTCTTCTTCTTTTTTTTTTTTTAAAGATTTTATTTATTTATGTGACAGACAGAGATCACCAGTAGGCAGAGAGGCAGGCAGAGAGAGAGAGGGGGAGGCAGGGTCCCTGCTGAGCAGAGAGCCCATGCCGGGCTTGACCCTGGGATCAGGACCTGAGCCAAGGGCAAAGGCTTCAACGCATTGAGCCACCCGGTGCCCCGCGGTATCTATCTTCTTATCTTGTTTCTGCCTTTCTGCTCCCAGGACGTAAGGTTCGTGGCAGGACAAACCCGTCCTGCACCCGCGGCCCCTGGAAAGTGCTTCTACACAGCAGGTGCTGGGGATGGGGTTGGGCAGTTGCGGGGCTGAGAGAAGGAGCGGACAAGGAAGGGGTGGAGCGGTGCGAGCCGCGGGAACCCGGAGCTGGTGGTGGCGGTGACGGGTTGGGGGGCTGTGGTTTGAAGGCCCTGCCCAGCGCCCACCCCGACTTCCTGGAGGCTATCCCGGGGCTCGTAGGCTTTAGAGCTTTGGAGCGCGGCACCTGCCCCCACCCCCACCTCCACCCGCCGTTCCTCAGCAGGGTCTGGACTTGCAGCTCTGACCTTCAGCAGGTCCTTGAAGAGCCATTTCCTGCCAGACACCGCAGCAGATAGGAGTCGGCGCAGGACAGCCTGTCCCCCCTTGCTTCGAAGTGGGGTGCCAGGAAAGCCACAGGAGAGGGGACCGGGGCACCTGAGCTGTGTCACCTCCTCTCTGGGTGGCCTAGGCTCAGTCATGTCATCCCTTGCCTCAGTTTCCTCATCTGTAAAATAGGGATAATAATGCTATTTTTCCAAAATTTGGGGGAGGATTAAATTAAGTTAGTGTGGGGCCCTTGGTGAGAACTTATCATCTAATAACTGATGTAATAAGAACCGAATTGGTAAGTCCGTTTCTGATCTTCGAGGTGGGGGGTGGTGTCCAGGGCGCCAGGATGTGGGTTTGCTTTGGGGCCCTGGGGCCCTTTCTTTGCATCCATAACCCTGTCCAGGGACAGGACAGGCAGTCCTTGTTCTCCAGGGAATTTCCATCTGGCCAGAGATGTCTATGTACTGATTTATTCACTGAACAAAATTGTTTGGTATTTTTAAATCGAAGTAATGATATTATAAATACAGAGGATTTATCACCAATGACCAGTCTCCTCCCCAAGTCACGGTCTGGGAAAAAAAAAAATGTTTTTAATTTATTCTAGTCTCAGTTCTTCCGATGGGTCCATATCCCTAAACAGGCTGCTAATTCAGCTAGTTCTTACCATGCCCCCATTCTGCCTGCCATAATCTACCGGCTTCCTCCTCAGTGGCCGGACCCTTGACCCACTGGCCCTGTCCCACTTCTCAGGTCAGCTACATGCTTTTTTAAGGCCCTTTGCATCTGTAACTAAAGTTGCGTTATTTTATTTTATTATTTTTTAAAATATTTTATTTATTTATTCATTTAACAGAGAGACGCAGCAAGAGGGAACACAAGCAGGGGGAGTAGGAGAGAGAGAAGCAGGCTTCTCACTAAGCAGGGAGCCTGATGCGGGGCTCGATCCCGGGACCCTGGGATCATAACCTGAGACGAAGGCAGACACTTAACGACCGAGCCACTCAGGTGCCTCTAAGTTGTGTTATTTCAGATAGTAGCCCTGGCTGTGGCCGTCGGGTCAAGCTCCACAGCACAGTGGTTAAGGAAGTGGACTCTGGGGCCAGAGTTTCTGAGAGTGTGTGATCCTGGGCATCGACGTGGCCTTCCTGTGTCTGCCGCTGCTCATTCATGAGAAGAGGTTGACCAGGCTGCCCTGTCCCGAGGGCTGAAAGGCTAGGACATGGGCGGTGGTCGGAGCAGTGCCAGCGCTGTACACGTGGGCTGGAAGGACGCCGCCATTGTCCCCTCGCAGCTTCCCTTCCCTTAGCTCTCTTCTGCCCAAGATCTGTTAAGTGTCCGTTTGCTTTTCTAGGGCTCTGGGTAGACCGTACTCGCGTTCTCTTCTGGTATTGTCGAGAGCTGTCCTGCCCCAAACGGCAGGGACTGGCCACATGGGGTTATTTTAATTTAGATCAGTGAAAATTAAATAAGATTTTAAAATTCAGTTCCTCTGTTGCAAGCAACCGGCTACATTTCAAGTACTTGAAAACCACGTGTGGCCAGTGGTTACCGGACTGGATACAACCCAGTAACCTATTTGCAAGCCAGTAACATATTTGCTGCATCTCACTGGCTGGTCCAGAATTTCAGTCTAACAATAAAAAAACATTCATTGTCTTTCCTTTTTAAAGGTTATATAATTTGGGAAGCATCTGAGTGGCTCAGTTGGTTAAGCATCTGCTTTTGGCTCAGGTCATGGTCCCAGGGTCCTGGGATTGAGCCCTGTATCAGTCTGGGGAGTCTGCTTCTCTCTCTCCCTTTGCCCTTCCCCTTGCTTATGTTTTCTCTCACTCAAATAAATAAATAAAATCTCTTATTTAAAAAAAGTTAATAATTTTTTCTGTGCACAGCCAATACTTTACTATGATTATCCTGAATTATACATCTTTCCATTTTCCCTCAAGTTTCTTTTTTTTTTTTTTAAGATTTTTTATTTATTTATTTGACACAGAGAGAGAAGTCACAAGTAGGCAGAGAGGCAGGCAGAGAGAGAGGAGGAAGCAGGCTCCCTGCTGAGCAGAGAGGATGCAGGGCTCGATCCCAGGACCCTGAGATCATGGCCTGAACCGAAGGCAGAGGCTTAACCCACTGAGCCACCCAGGCGCCCTTTTCCTGGAGGTTCTAATTGCTTTTCATAATTCCTTGCTCCAAGAGGAGGCCTACCTACCCCTGCCTCTTCCTGTTGCTACACAACTTGATCCTAGAACCAGTGGTTATTTCTCTCCCCGGTGGGATCCCCCATTTCCTGTGCCTAACGTCCTCTTCTTTCAAAGGCTTAACCTCCCATTTTAATTTTTATTGTATTTGTTCATTTATTTTAAGTAAGCTCCACGGCCAAGTGGGGACTGAACTCACAGCCCTGAGATCAAAAGTTGCATCCAGGCACCCTCTCATTTTTGCTAGAGCACATCCTCTAATCATTTCTTAATGAAGAGACCTTCCTAAGAAGAAGATAAACTTTTTGATTAATCTTTCCCCTAAATATGTCTTTATTTTATTCCTACACTTGCCTGATATAGAATTCTTTTTTTTTTAAAGATTTTATTTATTTGACAGAGAGAAATCACAAGTAGGCAGAGAGAAAGGCAGAGAGAGAGAGGGGAGAAAGCAGGTTCCCCGCGGAGCAGAGAGCCCGACGCGGGGCTCGATCCCAGAACCCTGGGATCATGACCTGAGCCGAAGGCAGAGGCTTTAACCCACTGAGCCACCCAGGCGCCCCTGATATAGAATTCTAAGTTAAAAATTATTTATTTTCTAGTAGGATCTGAACACTTGATTTTACTGAGGAATAATTTGGTGCTAATGCAAGAATTTTTCTCAAAACTAAAAAGAGTGGGGGCGCCTGGGGAGCTCAGTGGGTTAAAGCCTCTGCCTTCGGCTCAGGTCATGATCCCAGGGTCCTGGGATCGAGCCCCGCATCGGACTCTCTGCTCAGGAAGGAGCCTGCTTCCTCCTCTCTCTCTGCCTGTCTCTCTGCCTACTTGCAATCTCTCTCTCTATCAAGTAAATAAATAAAATCTTAAAAAAAAATAAAAAGGGTGGGGAGGGGGACTTGAAAATCCAATCTCTGAGTTAGAATGCCCTGCTCCAGTACTGAAAGCCCCAACTAGTGTTTTCGTGGCTCACTCTGAAGGATGAAAGGACTTTGAAGAAATACCGGACATTCAAAGAAGCCTGGCAAAGTGGAAAAAAAGCACCAAAATGAAACTATCCCATCAACCATTCTCCCTCCCAGCTAAAGAACCCCAATTTGTTCAGAGATCTACCCTCCATGCATATCGAGAAGAGTGAGCCCTCCTTCAGCCCCTGGTTAAGGGGCCTTAGCTGGCTCAGTCAGTGGAGTGTGTCACTCTTGATCTTGGGGTTGTAGGTTTGATTTTCATGTTGGGTATAGAGATTACTAACAGAGAGAGAGAGAGAGAGAGAGGAAGAAAGAAGGAAGGAAGGAAAAAGAAAGAAAGAAAGAAAGAAAGAAAGAAAGAAAGAAATAGTTTGATTAATTTAAAGAACTACCTTAACCCTTGCCCATGATTAGAAAGGGAAATGTGACCCAGTTATAGCCAGTGAAATGAAGGAAGGGAGGCTTCTTGGAAAGTTCTTTACTTTTATTATTTTTATTTTTTAAAAGATTTTATTTGTTTATTTGAGAGAGAGAGAGAGAGAGAGAGAGCATGAATGGGGGAGTGGGAGAAGGAGAAGCAGACTCTGAACTGAGCAGGGAGCCCATGCAGGGCTCCATCCCACGACCCTGGGATCATGACCCGAGCCAAAGGAAGATGTTTAACAGACTGAGACACCCAGGCACCCCAGTTCTTTGCTTTTAAAAGAAAACAAGGGCCACTGATTTCCCTCTTCCACTAGAGATGATTAAAGACACACCCAACAACTCTGGAAAGAACCAGCCCTTAGATGGTGATGTGAGTGGCAAGAGCAGGGAGACAGAGAGCGTAGGATCCCTGAGGCATTGTAAAAGCTGGATTAGCAGGCCCTGAATACCACCTGTCCCCTTCTGTGGTCTTCCTAGAAGCTGGATCTCTAGTTAAGAGCTTTGAGGCACCTGGGGGACTCATTTGGCTGGGTGTCTCACTCATGATCTTGGCTCAGGTCTTGATCAACAGTCATTGTGAGTTTAAGCCCCACGTCGGGCTCCATATTGGGTGTGGAACCTACTTAAAAAAAAAAAGAACGTAGTAAAGATTTATTACGTGTATATAACAAACTGAAAAATAATCCTTGAGGAAACATTAGAAGTTATATAAAGAAAATGGAAGGAAGGAAGGAAGGAAGGAAGGAAAGTCGGTCTGATATTTTTGGAGAAATTGAGAAGATATTGCTTCCTTAAAATATAAACAGGATGCTATTAAAAAGAAAAAGCATGCAAGATTGAATTCTTAGAAATTAAAACTGTGATACTGAATTAATACAAGTATTAGAATATAAAATCAAGAAACCATCCCCCAAAATAGAACCCTCCAAAAGTGGAAAGTGGGGGAGAAAATATGAAAGACAATATATAAGATCAAATTATTTCAGACAAAGCTTTGTGTTATAACAAAGAGGTGGCCGAAAGAACAAAGTAGATCATTTGTCCTTAATGTAAACAAGTCCAGTGAAGCGGAGGTGCTGGTGAGGCAGCTCCGTATCTCACACCACTCAGAGACCAGACCACTTCCTCCGCACTTTTGTACCATCCACTGGTGCTTAGATAAATCTACTATCTTGAGTTTTAACTGGCAGGAAGAAGAGAGAGTATGGAGGAGGTGTGCCTTGCCCACCTTCTTAGATGTACGCCTAAGGGTCTTTCTTTTTAAAGATTTATTTATTTAAGTGATCTCTACACCCAACATGGGGCTTGAACTCACGACCCTGAGATCCAGAGTCCCATGCTCTACTAAGCCAGCCAGGTCTTGGGCAAGTCTTAAACATCAATTTCAAAACATTCTGTTGTTAAAAACGTAGTCAGATGATCACGCCTAACTGCAAGGAAGGCTGAGAAATGAGGTACAGCCACGTCAGCAGTGGGAAAGGGGATGATTGGGTCTTGGTAGAAAATGAGTAGTGGGGCACCTGGTGGGTTAGTGATGAGTTAGTAATGAGTAGTGGCTCAGTGGGTTAAGCTGCTGCCTTCGGCTCAGGTCATGATCTCAGGGTCCTGGGATCGAGTCCCACATCGTGCTCTCTGCTCGGCAGGGAGCCTGCTTCCCTCTCTCTCTCTTTGCCTGACTCTCTGTCTACTTGTGATCTCTGTCTGTCAAATAAATAAATAAAATCTTTAAAAAAAACTTAAAAAAAAAAGAAAAAGAAAATGAGTAGTGCTCACCACAGAGAGTCAGAAGGTCAATTCAAGAGGCTCGAGCTAACCATACCAGGAGGAGACCACACACACACACACACACACACACACAAACAAAAAAGGAAGAAGGTTAATTATCAGAGAAATAACATCAGACACTCACTCAGCTGAAAACATGCACTTTCAGACAGATCCCAATAAAAGACTCCTTGGCTATATTTATTTTTATGTATTTTATTTTATTTATTTTTTTAGAAGAATTGGTAGAAAGTCATTTATTTATTTATTTATTTATTTATTTATTTGAGAGACAGAGAAAGGGCATGCTGAGGGGCACAGGGAGAGGGAAAGAGAGAATCTTTAAGGAGGTTCCACACCTAGTGTGGAACCCAACATGGGCTCTATCTCATGACCTGGAGACCATGACCTGAGCTGAAATCAAGAGTTGGACGCATAACTGACTGAGCCACTCAGTTGCCCCTTCTTATATATTTTAAATATTTTGATGCAATTTGTTCTTTTTTTTTTTTTAAGATTTTATTTATTTATTTATTTGACAGACAGAGATCACAAGTAGGCAGAGAGGCAGGCAGAGAGCGAGAGGCAGAAGCAGGCTCCCCGCTGAGCAGAGCCTGATGGTGGGCTTGATCCCAGGACCCCAGGACCCTGGGATCATGGCCCGAGCTGAAGGCAGAGGCTTTAACCCACTGAACCACCCAGGCGCCCCACAACTAAAAGAAGACTCATGCCCAGACACTTCACAATTCCCAAAGATGCCAACTATGACTTCCATCTTTCTGAAGGCATAGAAGGCACCTGAGTCCAAAAAACACAGGATAAAATCAGAAATGAAAAAAGAGACATTATAACTGATAATTCAGAAATACAAAGGATCTTGAGAGACTACAATGAACAATTACATGCCAACAAATTGGACAACCTAGAAGAAAGGGATAAATTCCTAGAAACCTACAACCTACCAAGACTGAACTGTGAAGAAATAAAATATCTGACAGACTGATCACTGGAAGGAGATTGAATCAGTGACCAAAAATCTCCCAACAGGGGCACCTGGGTGGCTCAGTGGGTTAAGCCTCTGCCTTCGGCTCAGGTCATGATCTCAGGGTCCTGGGATGGAGTCCTGCATCGGGCTCTCTGCTCAGTAGGGAGCCTGCTTCCTCGCCTCTCTGCCTACCTGTGTGCTCTCTCTCTCTCTGTCCAAAAAAAAAAAAAAAAAAAAAAAATTAAAACAAACAAACAAACAAAGAAAACAAAAATCTCCCAACAAACAAAAGTCCTGGACCAGAAGCTTTCACTCATGAATTCTACCGAACATTTAAAGAAGAATTAATACAAATTGTTCAAACTCTTCCAAAAATAGAAGAGGAGGGAATACGTCTGAACTCATTTAATAGAGCAAAAGTTACTGTGATATCAAAATCAGACAAAGAGACTACAAGAAAAGAAAATTATAGACCAATATCCCTGATGGACATAGACAAAAAAATTCGCAACAAAATATTCAACAATACATTAAAAGGTTCATAAGCCATCATTAAGTGGGATTTATTCCAGAGATGCAAGGATGATTCAACATCCGTGAATCAATCAATATGATACCACATTAACAAAATAAAGGGTAAAAATTATATGATCATTTCAATAAATGCAGAAAATGCATTTGACAAAATTCAACATTTGTGACTAAAAAAACCTCTCAACACAGTGAACATAGAACATAATATCTCAGCATCATAAAGGCCATATATGGCGAGCCCACAGATAACATCATACTCAATGGTAAAAAGCTAAAAGCTTTTCCTCTGAGGTCATGAACAAGGTAAGAATGTCCATTTTCCCACTTTTATTTAACATACTATTGGAAATTCTAGATGGAGCAATTAGGCGAAAAAAAAAGACATTTAAATAAAAATAAAATAAGTAAAAAATGTAAAAGGCATTTAAATCAGAAAGGAAGAGATAAAACTTTCTATTAGCAGATGTCATGATGTTATATATAGAAAATATTAAGACCACCAAAAAACTGTTAGAACTAATAAAGGAATTCAGTAAATTTGCAGGGTACAAAATCAATATACGAAAGGCAATTGCATTTCTTTCCTTTTTTTCTTTTAAGATTATTTATTTATTTATTTATTTGACAGAGAGATCATAAGTAGGCAGAGAGGCAGGCGGAGGTCGGGGGAGTAGACTCCTCACCGAGCAGAGAGCCCGATGCGGGGCTCGATCCCAGGACCCCGGGATCATGACCTGAGCCGAAGGCAGAGGCTTTAACCCACTGAGCCATCCAGGTGCCCTGTTAATTGCGTTTCTATACACTAACAGTGAATTATCAGAATGAGAAATTAAGAGAACAATTTATAATTGCATCAAAAAGAGTAAAATGCATAAGAATTAATTTAACCAGTAGATAAAAGACCTCTACACTGAAAACTATAAGACAATGATGAAAGAAATCGAAGAGGATACAAATAAATGGGAAAAAAAAGTCCATGCTCATGAATTGGAAGAATTAATATTGTTAAATGTCCATACCAATCAACATAATCTATAGACTCAATAATCAATTTAATCACATAGAAAAATTCCAATGGCCTTTTCACAGAAATAGGACAAACAATTCTAAAATTTGTATGGAACCACAAAAGACCCCAAAGAGCCAAAGCAACCTTGAGAAAGAACGAAGTTGGAGGCATCATCCCATCATGATTTCTATTCCAAACTATATTGTAAAACTGTAGTAATCAAGTATGATATTAGCATATTAGTATAAAAACAGACACACAGACCAACTGAACAGAATAGAGAGCCTAGAAGTAAACTCACACATATAGAGTCAGTTAACTCATGACGAAGAATCCAGACTATACAAACAAAGAAAGGCTAGTCTCTTCAATAAGTGGTCTAGGGGGAGCTGGGGGGCAGCAATTAAAAAGAAAGAAAACAGACCCTGATCTTACACCATACACAAAAATCAACTCAAAATGGATGAAATATTTGGACATAAGACCTGAAATCATAAAGGTCTTAGAAGAAAATATAGAGGGTAAACTTGATATGGATCTTGGTAAAGATTTTTTTTGGATTTGACTACAAAAGCAAAAATAAACAAGTGGGATGACATAAAAAAGCAGAACCTAAAAGCTTCTGAACAGCAAAGGAACTACTGGCAAAATGAAAAAGCAACCTACCCAGTGGGATAAAATTTTTGCAAATCACATATCTGATAAGGGATTAAGACCCCCAATATATAAAGAACTCATACAACTCAATAGCAAAAACAAAACAAAAACAATTTGATTAAAGATGGGCAGAGGAGGGGCGGCGCATGGGTGGCTTGGTGAGTTAAGCATCTGCCTTTGGCTTGGGTCATGATCCCGGGGTCCTGGGATTGAGCTCTCCATTGGGCTCTCTGCTAGCAGGGAGCCTGCTTCTTCCTCTCCCCACAGCTCATGTTCTATCTCTCACTCTCTTTCTCTCTCAAGTAAATAAATAAAATCATTTTTTAAAAATGGGCACAGCAGGGGTGACTGGCTGGCTCAGTAGAGCGTGCAACTCTTGATCTCAGGGTGGTGAGTTTGAGCCCCACGTTGGGTGTGGAGCCAGTTGGGTGGGCAGAGGATTTGAATAAACATTTTCCTGAAAAAGACCTACAGATGGGCAACAGATTCATGAAAAAGTGCTCAACATCATGAATCATCAGGGAAATGCAAATCAAAACCACAATGAGATCTATGAAATATGACCTTACACCTGTTAGAGTGGATATCATAAGAAAGAAAGAACGAGGGAGAAAGAGAAAGGAAGGTGACGGAAAGAAGAGAAGGAGAGGGAGAGGGAGGAGGAGAAGAAAGAAAGGAAGGAAGGGAAAGAAAGAAAGAAAGGAGGGAGGGAAGGAGAGAGCAAGAAGGGAAGAACAAGTGTTGGTAAGGATGTGGAGAACAGAGAATGCCGTGTGCCGCTGGTGGGAATGTAAATTCATGACGCCACTATGGAAAACAGTACAGAGATTACAGAGATTTCTCAAAAGCTTAAAAATAGAAATATCATGATTTAGCAACTCTACTTCTGGTATTTATCTGAAGAAAATGAAGACATTGATTTGAAAAGATATCCACACTACCATGTTTATTGCAGGTCTGTTTATAATAGGCGAGGCATGGAAGCAGGCTAAGTGTCCATCAGTGGGGGAATAGAAAATACACATACACACTCAGACACACACACACACACACAGAGGAATATTATTCAGCCATCAAAACGAATGAAATCTTGCCGTCTGTGACAACATGGCTGGACCTTGAGGGCATTATGCTAAGTGAAATAAGTCCAAGAAAGACAAATACTGTCTTGGTCTCACTCGGTCTCACTCACTCTTGTTTTGGACTCTAAAACAAGACAAAACCAAAAAATGAATTCGCTGATATAGGGAATGGACAGGGGCAGGTCAAGGGGGGGAGAGGAGGGAGTTGGGAAAATGGGGGAAGGGGGGCGCCTGGGTGGCTCAGTGGGTTAAGCCGCTGCCTTCGGCTCAGGTCATGATCTCAGGGTCCTGGGATCGAGTCCCGCATCGGGCTCTCTGCTCGGCAGGGAGCCTGCTTCCTCCTCTCTCTCTCTCTCTGCCTGCCTCTATGCCTACTTGTGATCTCTCTCTGTCAAATAAATAAAAAAAAAAAATGGGGGAAGGGGGTCAAAGGTACAACCTTCCGTGTGTGAAATAAGCAAGCCCTGGGATGTAATGTAGAGTTTGAGGACTGTAATTCATAATGCTGTGCTGTTTATTTGAAAGTTGGTTGGAGAGTAGATAGATACTAGTTCTCATCACAAGAAAAAAAGATAACCGTGTCACAATATATTTTCAGTAGACTGTTGTGGTGATCTGCAAATATGAATACACTATATGGCTACAAACACATTATGCTATATACCGCAAACTGATACAATGTTGTATGTCAATTTTGTCTCTATTTTAAAAAAAGAACATAGATGATGAGTTAAAATAAAAATGAGAGAAAAAAAATCCAAGCCTAATAAAGGGCTAATAGAGGGACCAACTTGACATTTGACGTGGAGCTTCCTGGGGCTAAGCCCAGAAGGGACAATTTACAGGAAGAGATCCCTTAGTCAAAAAGGAGAAACATGGTAGTTAGTTCCTCTGAGGAGTCCAGAACTCACTGCTAAAATTAGTTCTCACGAGAGACCGTACCTCATGCCAGCTGACGTCACGGCTGTAATGGCGGGTGGACAATGTGTCAGTCACGAGAGAGGGTCTGGGGCTTGGAGACAGACAAACGGGCTGGAAGGTGACTCTGCCGGTCATTAACTGTGTACTCCTGGGCACATTTCATTTCTGGGCCTCAGTTTTCCTGCCTGCCCCCACTTTCTAGGAGATGGGCAAGGGCAGAGAGAGAGAAAGACTCCCAAGCAGGCTCCACACTGAGCGTAGAGCCCCCCCCAGGGCTCGATTTCACGACCCTGAGATCATGACCTGAGCTGAAGTCAAGAGTTGGATGCTTCACTGACTGCGCCCCCCCAGGCTCTCCATTTTGCCCTTTAAAATGGATGGTGACGTCACCATGTTCTTTAGTCACTCTCTCTCTCAAGTAAAGAAATAAAATCTTTTTGGGCACCTGGGTGGCTCAGTGGGTTAAGCCGCTGCCTTCGGCTCAGGTCATGATCTCAGGGTCCTGGGATCGAGCCCCGCATCGGGCTCTCTGCTCAGCGGGGAGCCTGCTTCCCTCTCTCTCTCTCTGCCTGCCTCTCCATCTACTTGTGATTTCTGTCAAATAAATAAATAAAATCTTTAAAAAAAAAAAAGAAAAAGAAATAAAATCTTTTTTTTTTTCTTTTTTTCTTTTTTTTAAAGGGCACAGGAGGGGCGCCTGGCTGGCTCGGTCAGTAGAGCGTGCAACTTGTGATCTCAGGGTGGTAAGTTTGAGCTCCATGTTGGGTGTGGAAACTACTAAAAAATAAAAACGGGCAGAAGATCTGAATACACATTTTTCTGAAGAAGACCTACAGATGGGCGACAGATTCATGAAAAAGTGCTCAACATCACAAATCGTCAGGAAATGCAAATCAAAACCACAATGAGAGCTATGAAATCAGTCCTTACAACAGTTAGAATGACTTCTAGAAGGAAAGAAAGAAAGAAAAAGAGTCCCATAATCTGTTCATTTTTTCCACAAATCTTTGTCGCACACTAACCACGTGCCAGGCATAGGCTATAATAATGAGCGGAATCAAGCACAGTCACCCGTCTTTTTGAAGGTCACCTTCTCCTGAGGTGAGACAGACTCCAGAAGAGTACAAAACGTTAAGTATCCTGGAAGGTCATCAAGCGGGACGGGGGTGACAGGAATTGCCCCCTCCTCCAGGAAGGCCTCTCCAAGAAGGTGGCGTCTGAGCGGAGAGCTGCGGGGAGTGAGGCAGCCGCCGTTGTTGCGATCCCGGGGGAAGGGAGTTCCAGGGGAGGAGAAAACCAAATCAAAGGCCTTTTTTATTTTTTATGTATTTCTTCTAAGATTTTTTTTCCCCCTAAAGGTTTATTTAGGGACGCCTGGGTGGCTCTGCCTTTGGTTCAGGTCATGGTCCCCGCATCCTGGGATGGAGCCCCGCATCGGGCGCCCTGCTCAGCCGCGAGCCTGCTTCTCCCTCTCCAGCTCCCCTGTGCTTGTGTTCCCTCTCTGCCGTCTCTGTCATAAATAAATAAAATCTTTAAAAGTTTATTTATTTATTTTAGAGGGGGACCATCTCAAGGAGACTGGCCACTGGCAGGGAACCAGAGGGGCTCCATCCCCGGACCCTGAGAGCATGACCAAAATCAGGAGTCGGACGCTTAACTGACTGAGCCACCCAAGTGCCCCAAGGCCCTTGTTAAAAGTGGGTCACGCTTGGTGTTCTCTGAGAACCTCAAGGAGGCCGGTGGCTTGAGCAGAGCACACCACAGGGAGAGGGTGCAGGGGAGGTCGGAGAGGAAACGGCCACGTCCTGTGAGGGCACTTAAGGACTCTGCTCTGGGTCAAAGTCAGCTGCTGATGGGCTCTGTCTCTGAAACGGCCCCTTCTGGCTGCCACAGGGAACCTGGGGGGACATGGAGGGGAGGGGGGCAGCGGTAGACCCCTAAGGACGCTCCTGGACCTGGCCGGGTCGGAGACCACCAGGTCCGAGCCAGGGTGAAGGGAGGCGCGGAGAGACGTGTGCAGGTGTCAAGCGTCTTTTGAGGTGGAACCAGCAGCCGTTTGTGCAAGAGGCGATCAAGGACAACACCAGGGCTTTGGCCTGACAGACCGTAGGGATGGAATTGCATTTTCTGATATGGGGAGGCTGGGGTGGAGCGGGTTTGGGGAGGAAGATAAAAGAGTTTATCTGGGGGCAGCTTAAGGCTGGGAAGCCCTAGTAGACAGCCACATTCTGAAGCTCACAGAGGGGTCTTCACTGAAGACGTAAATTTGGGGGACATCAACATTTGGATGGTGTAGGGTTTTTTTGTTGTTGTTGTTAGATTTTTTGTAGCTATTGGACAGAGAGAGAGACAGAGAGAGCACACAAGCAGGGGGAATGGCAGGCAGAGGGAGAAGCAGACTCCCTGATGAGCAGGGAGCCCGAGGTGGGGCTTGATCCCAGGACCCTTGGATCATGACCTGAGCCCAGTGACTAAGCCCCCCACAATCCCCTGGATGGTGTTTAAAGCCATGAGTCTAGACAGGTTCACCTCAGAGTGAGTGCGAAGAGAAGAGGCCCAGCACTGACTTGTGAGATGGGTACTACTTCAGTTACAGAGAGAACCATAGCGGCTCAGAGAGGTTAAGTAACTTGCCTCAGGACACACAGCTGGTAAGGGGTAGAAGCCTTGGGGCTTGTTGCCCTGAGCTGGTTGTGATCTACCTTCCACCCCCCAGATCCATCCTCTGCTCTGCTCCGTGACTTGAAGGTTCCTTTACACTTGGCTTCCCCTTGGGCTTGACTAAAGGGAGGACGGGTTGGAGAGCAGAGGGAGAGGCAGAGCAAAGGTGTCAGGACATTTCTGCCTTGCTCCCTTCCTAATGTGGGTCGTACCTCTGGCAGTGGCTTCATCTCTCCACGCTTGTCTAGCATCTGTCAGGTAATCCCTTGTGATAGTGGGACTTATCATAAGAACCATATATTTGGTCTCTGTCCCCGTTTCTGGCACGGAGTTCTCCACCACACACACACACACACACACACACACTCTCTCTCTCTCTCTCTCTCTCTACCACTCTCTCTCTGGAATTGGTGATCAGGATTTTAGCCCCTCCGCATCTCCAGCTTTTCCCTAGTTTCAGTGACAGCGTTCCGCCCCCTTCCCCAACACTCCTGTCCCTTGTTGCTGGCCCCTGAGGGCTTCCACATTCCTTGTGGGTTCTTTCAACCATCCCCACCTCCACATGGAGTCCTTATAGTCAAGTCTCTAGAATTGGTTTGTGTGTATGTGTTCTTTTAAGATTTTATTTATTCATTTGGCAGAGAGAGGGAGAGAGCACAAACAATGGGAAGGAGCGGAGGGAGAGGGAGAAGCAGACCCCGCACTGAACGCAGAGTCCAACGCGGGGCTTGATCATCAGACTCTGAGATCAGAACCTGAGCCAAAACCAAGAGTCAGATGCTTAACCGACGGAGCCAGCCAGGAGCCTGGGAATTGCTTTTTCTTTTTTCTTCTTCTTCTTTTTTTTTTTTTAAAGATTTTAATTATTTATTTGAGAGAAAGAGAGTGAGCACAAGCAGGGGGGAGGGTCAGAGGAAGAAAGGAACCTTATACCTATTGAGTTAGGAGAGTTCTTTGAATATTCTAGATACAAGTCCCTCCTATTAGTGGTCACTCCTCATTCCCCACGCCCCCCACCCATCCTGGCAACCATTAATGTATTTTTTTTAAGATTTTATTTATTCATTTGACAGACAGAGATCACAAGCAGGCAGAGAGGCAGGCAGAGAGAGAGGGGGAAGGAGGCTTCTCGTTGAGCAGAGAGCCCGATGCGGGGCTCGATCCCAGGACCCTGAGACCATGACCTGAGCCGAAGGCAGAGGCTTAACCCACTGAGCCACCCAGGAGCCCCCCAAAACAGACTCTTAGATACAGAGAACAAACTGATGGTCTCCAGAGGAGCGGTTGGGGGAAGGGGAATGCGGGAAACAAGGGACGGGGACTAAGAGGCCCCTGTCCCAAGACATCCCTCTGGCATGGTGGGTACGCTAGTCACTCCGGCCTATCCTTCAGGAAACTCCTCTGGACACGGACTGGCCTGGCCAGCGGAACGTGTGACTCTTGATCTCAGGGTTGTAAGTTCGAGCCCCACATTGGGTATAGAGATTCCTTAAAAAGAAAATCTTAAAAACAAAACAAAACAAGAAAAACAGCCTCCCCCAAACCCCAAAAAACAAAAACCAAAAACCAACTCCAGAAAGCCCCATTTTGCAGGTGGTGCTAGGTTTATACCTGGATAGTAACAGCCCGCTCAGCCCGTGTTCTCACGTGCAGGGCACGCACACACACCCCCCATCCTTTGTCATCGGGTCATTAACACGGGCGTCACGGATGCGTCATGGACATAAAAGTTAGCCTCGAGTCTCAGGGCACGGTACAGGGCCTGATAACCTGCCGAGTCTGGACTGTCCCAGGGCGCTCCCCGCTGATGTCCGGTATCCAGCCTCCTCCCGGGTCCTGCGTTAGGCGGCGGCCCAGGATCCCAGGGAGCCCGCGGCCCGTGTTAAGATCCAGGCTTTCCTCCGCCCCGCTCCGCCCGGCCTGCCCCGGCCCCACGCGGCTCCGGGGCTCAAGAACACAGAGAACAGCGCCCTCTGCTGACCTCCGCGGGGAACTCTGGGTACATTTGGGGAAAACCAGAGGCTGCCCGCTACCCTCTCTACTACCACTGATACGGGGCACAGCGTAGTGTAACCAAAAAGCCTGACCAGGGCTCCTGATCAGAATGAAGAAACTGGGGCCAGATATACCTGATGTGGAGAACGGAGGCAAAAGAAAAACATTCCATTTCCTTACAACCTACTGCCCATTGACAAGTCTCTGCGACAGGCGGGGGAACTTCCTCCAGGAACTCAACATCTTGGATGTTAACACCTTGCTAAGGGCAAAAGGCAACATTGGCTTAACATTAGCCTGACCTCCAGGATCCTGTAAGTCTCTTTTAACATGTAAAAAATTCCTTTGGAAATTTCCTTTATCTCTACTCCCCAAGATACATGGTAGCAATCATCTTCCAAGCATATGATCCACCAGTGTACATCTGAAGGGTCTCATGACTAAGATTTTACTAGACAGTCATAAATGACCTTTTCCTAACAACAGCTATCTCCTCAAGGTCCCGGAAACCTTGCTTCCAAATTCCTTAGCAACTTCTAACCCCCTTCCAACCTGAAAGTCTATAATCAGTCCTTCCTCACAACCCTAGTGGAGCTTTCGGCCCATGGGTCCTATCCCCGTGCCTTAATAAAACCACCTTTTAAAAATTTTTATTTAAAAAATTTTTATTTCTTAAAATTTCATTTTTTTTCAGTGTTCCAAGATTCATTGTAAAGATTTTTTTTATTTATTTTATTTGACAGATAGAGATCACAAGTAGGCAGAGAGGCAGGCAGAGAGAGAGGGAGGAGGAAGCAGGCTCCCTGCTGAGCAGAGAGCCCGATGCGGGGCTCGATCCCAGGACCCTGGGATCACGACCCGAGCCGAAGGCAGAGGCTTTAACCCACTGAGCCACCCAGGCGCCCCTTCACTGTCTATTTTTTTTAAAGATTTTATTTATTTATCAGACAGAGAGAGATCACAAGCAGGCAGAGAGGCAGGCAGAGAGAGGAGGAAGCAGGCTCCCCGCTGAGCAGAGAGCCCGATGCAGGGCTCGATCCAGGACCCTGGGATCACGAAGGCAGAGGCTTTAACCCACTGAGCCACCCAGGCACCCCTCATTGTCTATTTTTTTAAAAGATTATTTATTTATTTATTTGACAGAGAGAGATCACAGGTAGGCAGAGGGGCAGGCAGAGGTGGGGCGGGGGTGGGAAGCAGACTCTGAGCATCTCCCTGATGAGCAGAGAGCCTGATGTGCGGCTCGGCTCGATCCCACTACTCTGAGATCATGTCCTGAGCCGAAGACAGAGGCTTAACCCACTAAGTCAGGTGCCCCAAGATTCATCGTTTATGCACGGTGCTCCATGCACACGCGCCCTCCGTAACCACCACCAGGCTCCCTGGGGTGGCTCCCCCTGCCGCTCCCCCACTCCCTCCCCTCCAAAACCCTGTTTGTTTGTTTCTCAGAATCGACTGTCTCTCATGGTTCGTGGACCCCTCCAATTTCCCCCAACTCACTTCTGCTGTCCTTCACCCATGTCCTTTGTTATTGCTTATGCTCCACAAGTAAGTGAAACCATATAATTGACTCTCTCGGCTTGACTTATTTCACTCAGCAGAATCTCTTCCAGTCCCATCCATGTTGCTACAAAAGTTGGGTATTCGTCCTTTCTGATGGAGGCATAATATTCCATAGTATATATGGATCATATCTTCTTTAAAACCACCTTTTTTTGCACCAAAGATACCTTAAGAATTCTCTTCTGACCAGTTGCTCCCAAACCCCAACATTTTCACATCTTAAACAAGAAAAAGAACTTTCGGTCCCTGGACAACAGGCAGTGCAGGATGGAGAGCCATATGGCTTCCTTGGCTCCCTGCCTGGAGAGAATTTCCGGGCTGTAGCCCAGGAGGAGGGAACTCAAACAGACTCCAGAAGTCTCCCTCGGGTGAGGAGACCAAGTTCCACAGGGAGAATCCCCAGGGCAGAGAGGGACGCTAGGCCCCGGGCACAGGTTGCCACACACCTTCAGGTGAGCACCACGGGGGTTAAACAATCCCCAGGGTCTGCGTGCGGTGGAAAGAGCTCGAGGTCCCACCAGCCAGAGCGAAAAGATCACCAAATGCACAGGTGTCTAGTAGAGGACTCGGAAGGTCATTGCCAGGCAATGGGGCCAAATTCACCCTGGACGGAAGCTATTCTGGTCCTGTCTAACATATAAAGGCAAACCTTGAAAAGATCAGACTGTTTCCAAGCCATTAAGACCCTCCAAACTTTTTGGACGAGGAACAGAACGATTTCCCAGAACAGAGTTCAAAATATTTAAAGGGGGACGTTTCCACCTACGGTTGAGTGAGGAGGTCAGCAGATCCTCTCGCCAGAAGCAGCTCTGATGCTGCGCAAGGCAAACCAAACAGCCCGTTCAGGGCTCGGAGATCCACCAAAGGCTGACCACAATCTGAGAAGCGAAGCGTCTGAAACCCACTCGACTTTGAGTTAGAACAGGGGGAGTCTCGCTTCCCAGGCTCTGGCAAGGTTGGGGGTGGGGGGTGGGCTTTGAGGACTGGAAGCTTCCCTGCTGCAGGGGGTTTCTTTGATTTGGACGCGTGGACGAAGGCCACGCCTCGTGATGTCGCCGGAGGAAGCTGCCGGCTCAGTGGCAAGTGAGTGGGGACAGCGACAGCCCACAGCGCTCTTAGCCTGACTTGGGGTTGGGGTGGAGGCAAGCATGCTCCCTGCTGAGGCTGTGGGCATTTGCAGGCCTAACCCTGGGGCTGCGTGCGCGGGGGCGGGGGAGGAAAGCTGGGGTCAGCCTGAAAATGGCCCGAACTCTGTCCTCTCCCACGCACATATAGAGCGTTGTCAGAGGACGGAATTCTCACTGGCTCAGGGTGGGGGGCTCGGTGGGTTAAGCGTCTGCCTTTGGCTCAAGTCATGATCCCAGGGTCGTAGGATCAACCCCCTTTCGGGCTCCCCACTCAGCCAGGAGTCTGTGTCTCCCTCTCACTCTGCTGCTCCCCCTGCTTGTGCTCTCTCTTTCTGTCAAATGAATAAATAAAACCTTAAAAAAAAAATTAGCTGATCATGAAGCTGCACAGACACAGGGGCATTCCTAGAAATCCGAGCTTAAGAATAAAAACAAGAATTATTTTAAATGGGGCAGAGACAGCAGTGGCCACCCACCCTGGGGGGAGCAGATTCACTGATTTGGCCCCGACAATTGTTAAACAAAGAAACAAACAAAAGCCAGTGACAACAACCACCTGTAGAGGGCATCAGAATCCAGTCCAAACGCAGGAAAAGCAAGTACTCTAATCTGTCTCTGACGGTGCCCAGATGTTGCAGTTAGCAGACAAAGACTTTGGAACAGCTATTATAAAATATGCTCGAAGAACTAAAATAAAAAGACTCAAAGGAAAGTGTGACAACAAAATAAATAATCTTGATAAGGGCTTAGAAAAAAAATTTTTTTGAGAGAGAGTGGGGAAGGAGCAGAGGGAGAGGGGGACAAGCAGACTCAATGTGGGGGGAGCCCAAAGCAGGGCTCGATCTCATAACCCTAACTGAGCCGACAACCTGAGCTGAAATCAAGAGTTTGCCGCTTAACGGACTGAGCCACCCAGACGCCCCAGAATTTTTTTTTTAAAGGAATGAAGTACTGATATGTGCTACATTATGGATGAGCCTTCAGAACATGCTAATTGAAAGAATCTGGATGCATAAGGAAAAATACTGGGTTTGGGTTTTTTTATTTTTATTTTTATTTTTTAAGGGAGGGAGGGGAGGGAAAGAGGGAAAGAGAATGTTAAGCAGGTTCCACACCCAGCAAGGAACCCAGCATGGGGCTGGATCTAATGACCCTAAGATTATGACTTGATCCAAAATCATGAGTGGGCTGCTAAACTGACTGAGCCACCCAGGTGCTCCCAAAAGGAAAAATATTGTATGACTCCACTTATATGAGATACCTAGAATATGCAAATTCATACACAGAGACAGAAATAAAATAGAGGTTATCAGGAGCTGGGGGAAGGGAGGAATGGGATGTTGGTTAATGGAGTTTTTGTTGGGAAATGAATCGTACATGTACTTAATGCTATTGAATTATACACTTAAAAAATGGTTACAAGGGAGGCAGGCCTGTCTGACTTAGTTGTTGGAGTGTGCACCTCTTGATCTCAGGGTTGTAAGATAAAGCCCCACGTTGGATGTAGAGGTTACTGAAAAAGAAAATCTTTTTTTAAAAATGGTTAAAATAACAATAAAAAATAAATAGGGGCGCCTGGGTGGCTCAGTGGGTTAAAGCCTCTGCCTTCGGCTCGGGTCATGATCCCAGGGTCCTGGGATCGAGCCCCGCATCGGGCTCTCTGCTCAGCGGGGAGCCTGCTTCCTCCTCTCTCTCTGCCTGCCTCTCTGCCTACTTGTGATCTCCGTCTGTCAAATAAATAAATAAAATCTTAAAAAAAAATTCAGTAGAGGAGCACAATGACTCTTGATCTCGGGGTTGTAAGTTTGAGTCCCACGTTGGGTATAGAGATTACTTAAAAAATAAAATCTTAAAAAAAATTCACTAGAGCAGCTCAACTACAGATCTGAGCTGACAGATGACCGAATCAATGAACATGAAGATGGGTCGATAGAAACTATCCAACCTGAAGAGGGGAAAAGGAAGAAGAAATGAGTCCTTCCTCAGAAATCTGTGGAATGACATCAGATATACCAGCATAAGAATAATAGGAGTCCCAGTAGGAAAGGAAAAGAGAGAGCAGAAAAAGAGACTTGAGGCAAAAATTGTAGAGCTTCCAAGTTGTGTTCCACTAGAGTTCCACATACTGGGAGGGTAGCACACCCCATTTTCATGGGACCCAAAACTCCTGAGCTTGGGACCCTTCCAGACCCCATCTGCCTAGAGGCCTGTGCCTATTCCAAGAAGTCCCCCCTGTGTACTTCTTCATCTGGCTGCTCATCTGGTTATCTGTATTCTTTTTTTTTTGCTAAAGATTTTATTTATTTATTCGACAGACAGAGATCACAAGTAGGCAGAGAGGCAGGCAGAGAGGGGGAAGCAGGCTCCCCGCTGAGCAGAGAGCCCGATGTGGGGATCATGGATCATGACCTGAGCCAAAGGCAGAGGCTTAACCTACTGAGCCACCCAGGTGCCCCGCTTATCTGTATTCTTTATAATACTCTTTATAATAAAGCAGTGAACATAAATTAAGACTCAAAGTCATGAGTCTCAAAGCCATGTGTCCAGATTCACACAACTCATAACTGGTGGAGCTGGAATTGAAATCTGGGACTCTGTGTCTAGGAAACCAAAATTTTAACCATTTTGTCACAGAATACATCATCACGAGAACTCATAGAGTACTTTATCAGGGATAAGGAAAAGAAAGAGAGAAACAATGGCCAAAAACTTTCCAAATTTGATGAAAAACTAATCTACACATCCAAGAAGTGCAGTGAATGCCACATAGGAACAATATGAAAAGTCAGTCACATCATAGTCGACATAGTCAGACACATCATAGTCAAACCACTGAAAGAGAAAACAATAAAAGCAGTAATGAAAATGATTCATTATGTGCAAAGAAGCATTGATACTGATCTACACGAACTTCTTGTCTTAAACAATGGAAATCAGTAGAATGATATATTCAAAGGGCAACAGACCAAAAATGAAATTAAGAAAGTAACTCCAAGAACAACTTTGTGCCAGTAAATTTCAGTCATATAGATGAAATGGACAGATTCCTTAAAAACAGCAACTGCCAAAGCTAACTCAAGAAGAAATAGAAAACTTAAATAGCCCCACAAATAATTAATGAAATTGAATTTGTAGTTAAATCTTCCCATAAAATTAATTGGAGCTCTGTGCCTAAAATAAAAGCATTATTTTTGGAATAGGCACAGACCTCTAGGCACTGAGAGGAAACCTGCCTAGAGGTCTGTGTCCATTCCAAAAATAATGCTTTTGTTTTTCTCTTTCATTCCCAGAAATACTCTTTCATCATAAAATTTTGTTGTTGTTGTTGTTGTTTTACAGGAGCCAACTTTCAAAATATTTGGAAACAGAAAGGATTCTCTCTCAAGTTTCTCATCATTGCTTTGCTGGTGAACTTGATAAAACCTATTGAATTCTTTTACATTTCCTATATACTGGAGATAATAAATGGAAATATTCAGGGGAAAAAATACCTACAAAAAAAATTCCAGGTACAGATGGTTCCCTTGGTAAATGTAGTAATTTTACATAGATTTTACATTATTCACATCAAACTCCAAAAACATTATTTAAAAAGATTTTATTTATTTTATTTGTTTGACAGAGAGAGATCACAAGTAGACAGAGAGGCAGGCGGGGGGGTGGGGGGGCGGGGGGAGTAGGCTCCCTGCCGAGCAGAGAGCCTGATGCAGGGCTTGATCCCAGGACCCTGAGATCATGACTTGAACCAAAGGCAGAGGCTTTAACCCACTGAGCCACGTAGGAGCCCCTCCAAAAACATTTTTTGAGAAATTGACAAGCTGATTCTAAAATCTGCATAGAAATGCCAAAGACCTAGACTAGCCAAAACAATTGGGGAAAAAAAAAAGTTAGAGGATGTTCACTACTTGATGGACTCACTATAAAGCTAGTTATCAAGACAGTACAGTATTGGAGGGCACCTGGCTGGCTCAGTCAGTAGAACATGCAATTCTTGATCTTAGGGCCATGAGTTTGAGCCCCATGTTAGGCTTAGAGATTTTTTTTTTTTTTAATGAAGGGGAAAAAAAGACTATATGGTATTAGTATGGAGAAAACCATTGAAATCAATGGAATGGGGGTGCATGGGTATCTCAGTCGGTTGAACATCTGACTCTTGATCTCAGCTCAGGTCTTGATGTCAGGGTTGTGAGTTCAAACCCTGTGTGTGGAGCCTACATTAGAAAAGAGAGAGAGAAGGGGAGAGAGAGCATGTACCTACGTGGCTCAGTCAAAAGTCTGCCTTCAGCTTAGGTCATGATCCGAGGGTCCTGGGATCGGACTCCCTGCTCAGCAGGGATCTGCTTCTCCTTCTCTCTCTCTACATCTTCACCCTTGCTTGTGTTCTCTCTCTCAAATAAATAAATAAAATCTTTAAAAAATTCCAATCAATAGGATAAAATCTGTAATCCGGAAATAGATGAACATATATGTGGTCAGTTGATGTTTTGCAAAGGTGGCATGGCAATTTTTCAACAGCAGAAAGGATCATCTTTTCTACAAAAAGTACAGACACAATTGGCTACCCACAAGCAAAAAAAAAAAAGTGTATACAAAAGTTAACATGAATGGGGGCGCCTGGTGGCTCAGTGGGTTAAAGCCTCTGCCTTCGGCTCAGGTCATGATCCCAGGGTCCTGGGATCGAGCCCCGCATCGAGCCCCATTTTGGGCTCTCTGCTCAGCAGGGAGCCTGCTTCCCTCTCTCTCTGCCTGCCTCTTTGCCTACTTGTGATCTCCCCGTCAAATAAATAAATAAAATCTTTAAAAATTAATTTAAAAAAAGTTAAAATGAACGGATCGTAGACCTGATGTCAGAGCTGAAACTATAAGACTTAATGAAGATACAGGAAGTTTTGGGGATTCTGAGTTTGATGAAGATTTCTTGAATAGGACACAAAAAGCCACAAACTATAAGAAAGAACAATAAAAAATTAAACTTCATCAAAATTTAAAACTTTGACCCTTCAAAAGATATTGATTAAAAACAAGTTTAGGGGTTCCTGGGTGGCTCAGTGGGTTAAGCCGCTGCCTTCCGCTCAGGTCATGATCTCAGGGTCCTGGGATCGAGTCCCGCATCGGGCTCTCTGCTCAGCAGGGAGCCTGCTTCCTCCTCTCTCTCTCTGCCTGCCTCTCTGCCTGCTTGTGATCTCTGTCTGTCAAATAAATAAATAAAATCGTTTAAAAAAAAAAACAAGTTTAAAGGGCGCCTGGGTGGCTCAGTGGTTAAACCTCCGCCTTCAGCTCAGGGCCCGATCCCAAGGTCCTAGGATCGGCCCCTGCCTCAGGCTCCCTGCTCAGCAGGAAGCCTGCTTCTCCCTCTGACCTTCTCCCCTCTCATGCTCTCGCTCTCTCAAGTAAATAAATAAAATCTTAAAAAGAAAAAAAATCCTTAAAAAAGAAAAAAAAAAGAAACAGGCATTTCACTAAATTTTCTGGCTGGACTTTAGGATCCCACAGACCCAGGTTCACATGCTGGCTTTACCAATTTCAGGCTGCGTGACGTCACATAGTCACTTTCCTTCACCTCATCAGCAAAATGGAGGAAACTTGTAACTAAGTAGTAGGTAGTCAAGAAAATTAAACCTAATACTTCTAACTTATTTAGATACTTAAGAAATGCCAGGTGCCCATTTCTTCCCTTCTAAATACAGATAGGTTCAGTGATCGAATTTCAAGCCTGGGAAAAGCCGGCATTGTGTTTAAGCCGAAGAGGTTGAGACCGAGAAATGTGTCCCAAACAGGGCATTGGAGCTGCCAGCCCTGGGGCTGCGGGGCACAGATCCCCGGTCGGTGGAGATCGGAAACCAAAAGCAAGAATAATAGCATCAGGACAGGAAAACCAGACGCTGCCCAAGCAAATCTCAGGCAGCACAAGCGTCTGCTGTGGGTTGTACAGGCTTGTCGCATGCTGTGTTTACGCAGGTGGGGAGACCCAAGCCAGCCTCCTGGAGAACAGGGGACCTGGTGGGGACAGGGTAGCAGCAGCCTTCACTGGGCCAGAGGGAGATGTGTGCTGGGATGGCCCCTTGGAGGGGGCTAAAGCCGTCTGGGGATGGGGGCGCAGCACCTCCCATGGAAAAGCATACTCTTGAACCAGCGGAATGGCCCAAAAGGACCAAGGGGCAGGCCTGGCCTCCAGGTGCAGTTCAGAAGTGGCTACTGACTGGAAGAAACATCCACACTTGGGCCTCGTGCAGAATGTTTGCTTCCAAATCCACCCTGGGGTTGAGTGTCTAGAGGGGCTAGGCATCTCTAGGACTTTAGCTTGGTTCTTGGGAGAAACAGAATGGAAGGCCAGCTGCTTGGACCCAGGCCTGCCACTGCCTGGGAACCTGGCATTCAGTGACCCTGCCTGCCAAGGAGGCTTCAAGCCAGCCAGGTGGGTCTGGAAGGGGTGACAGATGGATCAAAGGCATTGAGCGCCGCCCCCCGCCCCCGCCCACTCCATGGGCTCTGTGGAGCCTGACTCTTTGGTTATTTTAACTCCTTTTGGCCATCCTCTGTGGTCTTTGTCTCCCTCAAGACCCCACAGATGCCCAGGACAGACCGTGACACTCTGAGCCCAGACTCGCCTTCTCCCACTCCTGCTAGTCTTCTGGAAAACGTTCTACCAAAGACAAAAGGGTGCATTTCAGAGGTTCTCATGTCATCAATACAGTGATGACATCTGCGGGTTTTAACTTGAGCCCCCCCGGAAATTTTGCCCATGGCCCCGGGGACACCCCAGTAAGAATGACCTTACTGACCCCTCGGTCTTGTTCCCTGAGACTCTTGGATCTCGATACCTGTACACTGCCAGGTCATAGCTCACCCCTTCGGGGACAACAAATAACCCCATTAGCCCCAAGTTTCTGGTCTTGCTCGAGAGGGGAGTGTCCCACGCAGGACCAGGAGAGACTTGGCCTGTTCCCTATTCATTTGTCCTGACTGATCTCCAGTCTCAAGCTAACTGGTGGAAACAGACCAGGAAAAACTGTCCCGGGTGTGGCATCAGGCATCTACGCTGTTGGGCCCAGTGGAAGAAACGCTGACCAACCTAGGGAAGGGGGAGCGGGTTAGGAAGCCTTGTAGGGAAAGGAGGCTTTGGACCTGATACAACACACGTGTATTAACTGGTCTTTCCCGGATAAAAGAAGAGAGAAAGTCATCCCTGCGCAGGCCTGGAGAAATGAAATGGCCTTGTTCTGGGAGGAGGCTGGGGCTTGCAGTCAGCGAAGGGAAGGGAGAAGGAAAGCAAAGGCCGACGTGGAGCTGGAGGGCAGGCTCGAACCGGGCCCTGGAGACCTTCTCAGTCAACTTCAAGTTGTTGAAATTTATCTTTTTTTTTTTTTTTAAGATTTTATTTATTTATTTGCCAGAGAGAGAGAGAGAAAGCACAGGCAGGCAGAGTGGCAGCAGAGGCAGAGGGAGAAGCAGTCTCCCCGCCGAGCAAGGAGCCCGATGTGGGACTCGATCCCAGGATGCTGGGATCACGATCTGAGCCGATGGCAGTGGCTTAACCCACTGAGCCACCCAGATGCCCCTGTTGAAATTTATCTTGAAGGAAACGGAGCCAATACAAGTTTTCAGTAAAAGGGGTGGGACTTCACCTCCATGGTCTTCCTTCCCAAAACCCATAACCCGTATCTAAGCATGAGAAAATACCAGACAGAAAAAGCCTACATTTGAGAAATATTTTACAAAATACCTAGTCACGGCTTCTCAGAACTGTCCGAGTCAGCAAAAACAAGTCTAAGAAACGTTCAGACCAGAGTTCAAGGAGACCTGACAATTGCATGTGAGGGAGAATCCCAGAAGCGATTCTGACACAGACAAGGGGCATTAGGGGAAAATGAGTAAAATCCAAAGAAAGTGTGAGGGTTAGTTAATGGTAATATAGTATACATCCATACGGTGGGACAGAATTCAATTAAAAAAAGCATCGAGTACTGTTACGTGCTACACAAATGAATCTCGAAAACTGGCCAAGTAGAAGGAGACGCAGAAGGCACGAGACCACATGTTTAGGCTCCGTTTGTATGAAATGGCCACAACAGGCAACTCTGCAGAGACAGGAAGACTAGTGGTTGCGGGGGAGGGGGTGGCTGGAGGATGAGGAGGGTGGGGAGGAAGGGGGGGGCTGCTGATGGGTGGGGTTTCTTCGAGGGTCGACAAAAATATTCTAAATTTGGATTGTAGTGATGTCTCACAACCCTAAGGATATACTGGAAAAAAAAAAAACACTTAATTGTACACTTCAAGTGGGTGTGTTACATCTCAACAAAATGGTTGGTCAAAGTAATGTTGGTTCATTACAACAAAGGTACCAGTGAAAGAGGTTAATGAGGGAAACCGGCTGAGCTCACTGCACTATTTTGTACGTTTCCTGTAAATCTGCAACACCGTGTTGTACAGAAGGCTTAAGAAAAATTACATATGTACGTATCTACCTGCAGACGTGTACACACTGATTAAGGAAGGGCAAGGGTGGGGGCCTGGGTGGCTCCGTGGGTTAAAGCCGCTGCCTTCGGCTCAGGTCAGGATCTCAGGGTCCTGGGATCGAGCCCCGCATGGGGCTCTCTGCTCAGCGGGGAGCCTGTTTCTCCCTCTTTCTCTGCCTGCCTCTCTTGTGATCTCTATCAAATAAATAAATAAAATCTTTAAAAAAGGAAGAGCTAGGGAGTTAAGCCTGGATAAGGGCTTGAAACAAAGACAAGGCCCCCCGGAGAGAGAACTTAGGGATGTTCGTGGGAGGGAGGGACATTCAGCTAGATGGGGAATGTAGCTTCCAACTACAGCTATAACAAGCATAAATTCAGTGGCTTGAAAGACAAACTTTATTAGGATTCTAGAGGTCAGAAGTCTATAGTGGTTTCCACCGGGTTCAGACCCACAGGAGGGCTGCCTTTTGTGGTGGCCCTGGGGAGACTTTTCATGCCTTTGCCAGCTTCCACAGCCACACATTCCTTGGCATATGGCCCAGTCTTCCATCTTCAAATCCAGCAGCTCTGTTTAACGCCCTCACCTCCCTCTCTTCGACCCTCCAGACTCTCTTTGGCTTTGTAGGACCCTTGTGAGGACACTGGGCCCACCCACCTCGATAATCCAGAGTAACCCGTCCCCCAACTCAGTCACTGATTTAAGCACCTACAAAGTCTCTTTTGCCACAGAAGGTCCCATATTCAGATCTCTTGAGGATACGGACATCTTTGGGGGACCACTGTTCTGCCTACACACAGCATCATCCAGAAGGTTGGGGCATCCTGGGTGGCTCAGTGGGTTAAACGTCTGACTCTTCATTTCCGCTCAGGTCATGAGCTCAGGGTGCTGAGGTCAAGTTCCATGTCGGGCTCTGCATCAGGCTCTGCACTGGGCATGGAGCCTGCTTTAGACTCTCTCTCTTCTCCGCTTTACCCCTCCCTGCCCAGCTGGCTCTCTCAAAAACAAAACAGAACAACAGAACAAAACAAAAACAAACAAAAAACCAACCCTCAAACCAACGGTGAACACTGAGAAGACAGGGTGAGCTCTGGATAGGAGGTCTGTCCGAGAGCACCATGCCCTTGGCCTTCATCTCTTCACCAAACACGAAGCACCTCCAAGTCAGTCACTGGGGTTATAAAAGTGACCGGTCTTTTGCTTTTCACTTCTGAACGTTTCTGAAATCAAGACGCACCTTTTAATCAATGACATCATATAAAGGTAACTGGCAGGGGTTTCTCTCTTAAGACTTACCACAGGCGAAGGCATCTTGGAGTCAATGAACACCACGTCTGGGCTGGCACTAGCGTGGACCCCGCTACTACAGAAGATGTAGCCCTCTCTTGGGCCGCGCCTATCCGCGGCCCGTCCTCGTCTTCCTGTTCCCAGCCTGGCCCCTTCCACCTGGGGAGTCTGGTGCTTCTCCACCTGTCTGCACGCTGGAATCCCCTGGGAGCTTTCAGAAGCCCCGACCACCAAGCCACTGCCTAGACCGATTCATTTAGAATCTGAGGAGTAATCTTACAGCTCCCCCGAGACTCCCATGAACAGGGAAGTTGCAACCTCAGCTGGTGCGAGAAGAGGCACGTGGCAGCACGGGTGAGAGGCTGGGGTGTTGGGTCCAATGACACCTGCTTGTCTCCCTCCCGACCCCACGCCCCGGAATCTCAATTCCTGAAGGGGATCAGCCCCCTAGTTAGCTCAGTTCCCCCAAGGCACCAGCCCCAAACCAGGCACACTTGTGGGAGCCCAGGATACGGAAGCTTCAGGGCCTCAAAAGTGCCACAAAAGGCCTAGGAAAGAAGCCCAGTGGGCCTGGGCCAGCCCCCTGCTTTGCTCTGAGCTCGAGGGAGGCACTGGTCTTTTTTGTGTCCGATCAAGTGTTGGCCCAAGTGGCCCTGAGTTCGCCCTTCCTCTGAGGAGCTTGAGACCCCTGGGGGCCCAGTGTGTACCAGGCTTCCTACTCATCCCCGACAAATGTCCTAACCCTTGGAAGACTAAAATCTTCACTTCTGGCGCTCTACCTTATAATGGCTGCAAAGACAGATTCGGGGGTTCTAAAAGCCAAAGGCCGAAGACCAGCAAGAGAGGAAGCCTGCTCCGAAAACACTGGAAAACAGCATGTGAACAACGGGGTTTTTTCCACGGTGAGCAGAGTCCTCTGCCCCAGGAGCAGTAAACAAAGGTGAGGTGGTTCAGGTGACCAGAAACTCCCAAGAAGGAACTCGGGAAACAGTCATGAGGCGAGTCCAAAGGGGCTGTGAAGGGCCTCGGCTTCGGTCAGCAGCACAGCCAAGGCCCTGATGTACAACTAAAGGCTTTTATTGGAAAAGGAAAACTGACTGAAAAGTGGCCCCCAAATCCTCACTGCCTGAGGCAGCCGGGGCCTCCTCCAGAGAGTCCAGGAAAGAAGGGGACACCAAACTGGGCCGTTGGCCAGCTCAGGTATAGAGGTCAAAGTCAATGCGTTTGGAGTTGTAGAACTGTCCACCGGGAGGGTCCAGCTTCCGGCAATAAACACCGTCTGCGAAGTAGCCTTCGTTCACCCAGGTCTGCAGGGAGAGAGAGCAGAGCTGACAAAGGCCTGGTATGGGCGGCGGTGGGGGGAGGGAAGGAGGAAGGGGCTTACCTGCATCTGGGTGCTGGTGAAGGGTCCGTACAGCTCAGCATCCCCCGTGTTCTCCCATTTGTATTCCCACATGACGTCCACCAGACCATCTCCTGGCAACTCTGCTTCTACAAGAACAGGCAGGGCCATCTGGGCCTCTGGTGCCCTGCCCCCTGCCCCCATCACCCCTCCTCCACCTTCCAGTCTTACCTCCCTTCTGGGTAGGAGTTGGAGTCTCTAGCTCCCCCTCTGCCACTTCGTCAGCAAACATGTCCAGAGAGGGTGCGGGTGTGGGCTCAGGGGGTCCCTGAGTCCGGGACCCCAACCCCTTCAGCCGCATGGCTAACCGTTCCCTTGTCTCCTGATATACACCAAGGTTGCCCCGGGCCACCATCTGGTCAGCCAACCCAGAGAGCCGGTCCAAGCGCTGGGGGGAACTAGGCCGCCCAGCCCCCTTGCTGCCCCCTTTGCCGCCTCCTCCTCCTCGGGCCCCCAGACGCCTCAGTGCTCCAGCCACTGTCTCTCTTGGCAACAGCAGCTCCAGAAGGCCCTCCAGGAGAGCCTGGGCACTCATTGGTGTCTGGCCCAGGCCGTCCTCCTCCTCTGAGTCTGAAGGCGGGCGCTGATCAGGCGGCCGCTCCCTGATCTTCACCTAGGATAGGAAAACAGGAGGGGGGGGGGTGTTATCTCCAACAAACCGTGAGCAGGGCCTAAGCCCAGCACTTTCTGCCTCCAGACCCCCAGCCAGGTCGACCCCTGGGCCACACCCAGTCAATGTTGTCCAGCCAGCTGTCTCGGATCTGAGCATCCCGGTTCAGGAAGTAGTTGCCGTCGGCATCGAAGTGGCCTTCCTCCATCTCTTCCTGCAGGTTGAAGGGTGTGATCCGCACACCTCCCTCACTGGGGAGTGTGGCTGCTTCCTGACCTGCACCGAAGACACAGGTGTCCCACACTGAGCAAGCAAAAGGACAAAAAAGCTTTCCCTGCCCCCCACCCCCTGAAGCCCTATCCGTCCCTCCGGTGGCATCCGTTGTTGGGTTTAGCTCACCTTCCACATCCTCTGAAGCCAGGATGTCATACTTGCTGGGCCCCTCGTCGTCATCCTCCTCCTCATCACTGTCCAAGGAGTGCTTGTCTTTGAAGCGGCTCCCAGGACCCCCTGCCCCAGTCACAGGATCCGCCAGCTGTGAGGAGGAGCCAGCGAGTCAGGAGACGCAGGTCACTGGCTTCCCCCAGAACACTCTAGCTAGGTTTTTCTTCAAAGCCCCAAACTGGAAATTCTCCAAACCCATTTCCCAGGGAACGATGGAAAAGCCGGCCCTTCCTAGGTGTTCTTTGTCCCCTTCTCTCTTCTAGCTTCTAGTTCCTTCTCCCTCCCCTCACTCCTCCCCTGGATACAGGAGCCTGGCCCCCTCACCTTCTTCTTGGGGACACTGATGTCCTCGTCATCCTCCTCATCTCCGACGCCTTGGAAGGTCACTTTCCTCTTTGGCATGACTGCACAGAGGGGCCTTCCCCAAGCCGGGCCGAGGTGAAAGGGTGCGGACCAAGGGAACTGGGAGAGGCTGCTCGCCACCGAAGGGCCCCCAGCCAACGAACAGTCACCTGGTGCGCATCAGATGCAGCTTGGGAGGAGAGGGAGCCCAGAATCAGGGACCGAAAGAGAAGGTGGCAGCGCGGAGGCCCCCGAGACTTGGCTGGGTCCGAAAGAGTTGCTGGAGACTGGCCAGAGAGGCGGGCGCGCGGAGGGGCTTCCCACGGGCAACCCCCGCCCGCGACGAAAGGAGAAAGGCTCCCCCCACCCCGCACCCCCCATCCTGGCCCTCGCAGTCCTGGGGCGACGGAGCTCCGCGGGCTGACACCCGCTCCTACACCTCCAGCTCCCTCAGAGCCCGCGGGGCCCGGGCGGACCCGGACCTGGCGTCGGGGCCGCCCCCCTCCTCCCCGCGCCGAACTCCCAACTCCGCGGGGTAGCCCCCAACTGTCCGGGGCTAGCCATCCAAGTCAGAGGGGCGGCCGAATCGCGGGGATTCGAGGAGCCCCGCCGGCGCGCGCTCACCTAGGGATCCACGGGAGGCGGAGGGGAAAGAAAAAGAGAGAGGCTTTCGCCAGGGGCACTTCCGGGGCACCGGCCGCCATCACCCGGAAGAGAACTGCGAAGGCGCCGAGGAAGCCGGAAGTGGCTTCACCCGCGGGAGAGGACTAGCGGGGAAACGGGCGGAAGTGTGCTCTGAGCGGGGAAGACCGCTCCGCCCTCCCCAGCGTGACGTGAGCAGCAGGGGGCGACAATGGCGAGGACGAGGGGCCCCTGAACGCCTAGACCCTGATCGGACGAGAGCGCTGGCCGGATGCGGTTTCGACTCCCTCCGACAGCAGTTAGAGGCTCTGGGGAGAAAGTGGGGGCGCACTCTGCTTAAAGGGGCGCCCGGGGCCATGACCGGAGGACCAAAGTGGGACCGTGGGTTTCGGCCTGTTTCCCTTTCCAGGGTTGAGTCACCCTTCCCCAGGGCTGGCCGAGAGCTTTGCGCCCTCACCATCTCGTTGGGAATCCTGCCTTTCCTCTCAGGGTCCAGTTCTGCCCACTCCCACTCCTAGGTTCGGCCTTGCTCTTCTCCCTGAGGCGGCCCCGGATGGCTCTGGGGGCATTTGCGGAACTCCGCTCTCTTTAGGACCCAGGGGAAGTCACTTACCCCACGCCTATCCCCTGGGCTAGTTCCTGCCTTCCGAGGTGGGAAGTCCCCGGAAAGGTGACGGCGATACCCGTGCCCGGTACCCAGGCCAGAAGTCGCTTGTGCCCTGGTCTCAGGTAGGCCTGCAAAAGGGCAACAGTGCCCCTCTCAACCCACAGCCGCAGGGAGACAGGAGCCCAGGCGAGTGAACTGGCCCAAGGGGCAGAGCTGGAGCTGGGAGGTGTGGGTCCCAGTGCCGTGGGGGCAAGACCGCTACCTCTTGAGGACAGAGTCTTAAATCTCACTGGGCTAGGACCACCTCTCTTCTCTGCTACCCCCAGGGTTTACTCTCAGATTGGATTACCATGAAACTGCACCAGAAGTCCGTGCTCAGTTTCTTCCGTGGATGCAGAACACAGGCTCCAGACCGGGAGGGCATTTTGCTAAAGAAGGGAGCCCGAAATACCAGCTATCAACGCCGCTGGTTCATCCTCCGGGGAAACCTCCTCTTCTACCTGGAGAACCAAGCGGACCACACACCCCTGGGCCTCATTCTCTTGGAAAACTGCCAGGTGGAGCCACGCCTTGGGGCCACAGAACCCCATGCCTTTACCATCCTGACCCCCAGGGTTGAGGGCACAGGTGGGCGGGCCTACAAGCTGGCAGCAGAAAATCAGGAAGAGCTGGGAGCCTGGCTGTGGGCGCTGGCTGGGGCGAGCTGCAGGCAGCTGGTGGGGCTCCTACCCACCCTGGAGGCCCAGTACCGGGAGCTCTGCCAGGCAGCTGGCCAAGAGCCCAGCTCACCCCCAGAGGGCTGTGGCTTCCTAGCCACCCTCAGTACCCCCTCCAGCTTCCAGGAGTTGCACGAGCACTTTGGGAAGGAGATCCGGGTGCTGCAGGTGGTACGTCGAAGGCCCCAGGCCAGTAACAATGGAAGCAACAGATCCCAGGCAGAGAAGGAGCCGGAGCCCAACAGCTGTTGATGAGGGACTGAAAGATGGACCAAAGGCCAAGAGGTACCTACCTGCCAAGAGCAGCCAACTGCTTCAGTCGACACCCAGAGCCCGGCTTACTCCACTGTTTTCCACCCCCTGTCCAGTCCTTACTCTGCCCCCCATCATCAAATAACAAAGCAGGAGACAAGCCCAGGTACAACAGCAGGTTCTTTTCTGATTCCTCAAAGCGCCGCACAGGGTGGGAGCAGAGACAGAAGACAATGTAAACATTGGGTTCCACCCCCTGGAGCTCAAGGGAAGACCCCTTCCCCAGATAGGGGCTGGAGGGGAAACAAGGCGAAAGGGGGGGATCCTGGTGGAGACAAAGCAGGAGAAGCCTGAGAATACACAGGAAGGTGGTGAAGAGGAAAGCAAGGATGGCAGGTGGGAGGAGGGGACATTCCTGCTCCAGCGCATGTCCCTTTAAATAAGTGAGTGCAAGAACACTGGGGAAGGAGAACTGAAGGACAGAAGACAGAGCGAGCACACCCACCCTGGACCCACCAGGTCCTCTGTACAGAATTACAACAGAGATGTCCAGAAGGAGAGCGAGGAGAGCCTTGGCCCCCAGGCAGGAAGAGGGGGAGACCGGCAGAGCTGAAGGAGGGGAAAAGGAACCCAGCTCCACGCACGGATAAGGGGAGCAACTGGTGTAAGAATCTGAAAACTGCTGATTCCCACTGCCAAGTCACCTCCGAGGTGACAAACGGCCAATCAGGACTGCACCTGGGACGGACCCCGGAGGGAATTGGGGCAGGAGTAACAGAGACCCCAGCTGGGCCCAACTGGAGGTGAGGGGGCTCCAGACTTGTTCACGGCTGCCCCAGGCCGGGCCTGCTCTGGACTAAGGAAGAGGGAGGCCATGCAGTCCAGCCCGAAGACAGAGGTCAGAAGTAAGCATCCTGCCGGGCCTCAGATGCCGAGGACCTGTCCCCACCATCCTGGGGGGCCGGGGGCCCATCTGCCTTTCGACGCAGCGAGAGCTTCCTGCCTTGGGCCTTCTTTTCCTGCTTCTGTCGCTCCTTCTCCAGCTTCTGTTGCTCCTTCTCCTGCTCTTTTTCCCACTTCTGGCGCTCCTTCTCCTGCCTCTCCCGTTCCTTCTCCTGTTTCTGCCGCTCCCTCTCACGTTCCTTTTCCTGTTTCTGCCGCTCCTTCTCCTGCTTTCGAGTCTCCTTGCTGGGACCCAGTGGGGTGCTGTTGCCGGTAGGCGAAGGAAGGGATGGATGCAGTCCCTCAGCGGTGACCACAGGCCCTGGGGCAGGCCCCACGCTGGCCCGGCGGGCAGGAGGGGGTGGAGAGGGGGCCCCCCCAGCTGCCCGGGAACCTCGGCTCTTGAGGCCAGGGAGGCTAAGAAGGCTGGAAGAGGGGCCCAGGGGTGGCTGCTGTCGCCGTCGCTCCTCGTGGATGGCCCGGGAGCCATGTAGTCGCCGAGAGGGCCGATACTGCAGCTCCCCCCGGGTTTCCCGCCACTTCTTGAGCTGGGCCGTGTTCTCTCGCTCAATCAGTGCTTCCGTCACTGGGAGGGTGGTCACCTAGACCAAGAAGGACTGGGTAGTAGGATGCAGGGGAAGGGGAAGGGGAGGGCGGGGACAGGCAGAAGCAGGTGCCGTGGCCTTGGGCCGCTGTGGCCTACCTCGTGCACCAGGAAGTCCTCCTGCATGCACTGCTGGGGCAGGTTGCGCAGCTGCTCCATGGTCTCGTACATGCCCTGACAGGAGCGAAGCTTCTCCACTGAGCCCAGCGTGTGCCTCAGCAGCACCAGGGCCACCCGGAAGATGATCTTGACGCCTGGAGGGCGGAAAAGAGAGCACAAGCGATCAGGGCTGGAACCGCAGCCCGTCCCATCTAGAAGGGACCTGCGGGCCCTATGCCCAGCTTATTGCCATCCTCACAGATGAGGAAATGGAGGCCCCACGGAGGGAAAGGAGCTGCCTTGGGTTTCAGGTTCCCGGGAGGGAGAGTAGACTTCGGGCTGATGGAAGAGCCAAGACCGGGCCCCCGTTTCTCCGGCCCCCACACCACATACAGGGAAGCCAAGGCCCCGGCGTACCTCCCGGCAGCACGCGCCTCTCTGGCAGCCACTGTGGAAACCCCAGGCCCTGCCGTGGGCTGAGTGGGTGCAGAAGTACCTTCACAGAAGAACATGTCCCAGACGCGCAGCACGGATGCCCAGGGCAGGGTGCGGGCAAAGATGCACATGAACCACTCGGTCATGTAGAGCACGGGGTCGATGCGCTGCCGCCGCAGGTGCCGGTGTGCCAGTGGGGAGGCCCGGCGCAACAGCGCAAAAAAGATCTCTCCGTCTAGCTGAATGGCCTCCTGCGGGTGGGAGAAGCCATGAGAGGGGGGTCTATGGGGACCCCCTCAGGCTAGCCCTGTCCCTGGGAGGGGATCCTCACTTCAGTGGGAGAGGCGCAGGGTGGAGGGACAAATGGGCAGGACAAGGACCTCCCCGCAGCCTGGGGCGCCCGAGCCTCTGCACACTCACCAGCCCTGCGCTGTAGTAGCCGGGGAGGTACTTGTCACAGATCTGCACCAGGCACCAGAAAGCTTGCTGAGGAGGGCAAGAGCAAGCGGGAGAGATGGGGCCTGAGAACCAGGGAGGAGAGTGCTCCCCGGTTGCCGCTGCAGGCCCAGGTCCTCCCGGGCCCTCCCCTCCCAGGACCAGGGGATGCTGACCTCCGCAGGCATATGCATGAGCAGCACGGCGGCCACAGGGGCCTGGGCCTGGCAGTAGCCCTCGTCGGGCCGGTAGATGGTGTAGGCCTTCAGGATTCGGTACAGGTCCTGCTGCCTGTGGGTATTGGGGAAGGCGATGAGGGCAATCACAGGAGCTGGGGGCTCTCTGCCCCAAACTAAGCTTGCTCCCTCTAGCCAGCCCCATTCCAGACCCTGCCTAGACCCACTTCCAGATTAACCTCAGAGCTTTGCCACCACATGCCTCCACTGATGCTCCGAGTGCTGCCCATCGAGATGAAGCCAAAGACTCCGACCATAACCAAAGCATTCCAGGCTCCAGCCTCACACCCTGCCCGCACACCCCACCTGCTCCCTACCCGTTCCCCCGCACAGGCTGTGCTCTCCCTCCCTTCTTCATCTGCCACCATCGCGTAGACCTTCAAGGTCACCTTCTTGGGGAAGCTTCCACTGCCTGCAGCCATCAGCCCTCCTGTCACACTGTCCGAATGCTTTTAGCACCCCAGGGCAGGGGCTTTCCCAGGGCAGGGCCCGCCTCATCTGCCTCACTGGACTGAATCAGGTCCCCACCACTGTGTCCAGTGGGCCCTGGTTCTTGGAGAAGGCCTGGGAAGCCAGCTGTGCCTCAGACCTTTCTCTTGTCTCTGCAACCAAAAGGATAAAGTCCCTGCCCTAGACCCCGCTCCTCTTTCTTGAAGGTGCGCCATCACTGCGTCTGGGAACCCATTCTGTCAGCCCCACGTGGAAAAGAGAGGCCTGCGTCAGTTCCAGCGGCTCATCACCAGATCTCACCTCTTGAATTTCATTCGTGCCGGTTTCTTCAGCCTCCGTAGCCATTCTGTAGCACAAACCCTCATTTCTTACTCAGAAAAACATAAAAATGACCTCTTCTATCCCAAAATGTAGTCACTGAAGTGTGATCTTCATTCGTGCTTTGTTTCATACCCCCCACCCCGCTCTTTTTCACTTAGTCTCTTTTCTCCGCTTTGCAGTGGCATCCATGAAAGGACAGGCTGGACGCACTAGTTCTTCTATCTAATACCCATTCCAATAAACGCGCAATGCCAAGCTCCCATGCTTCCCTCACCTACCTACCTGCATGTGTCCCTGTTTCCTCCCCCATGGCTCTGGGTGAAATGTCTGTGAGCCCGGCCAAACACAGCCTTTCCTCTTGGGCGCCGCCCCCCATCCGCTCTCACCTACACCGGCCCCCCATCCGCTCTCACCTACACCGGCCCCCCATCCGCTCTCACCTACACGGGCCATCACCCCAGTCAGTCCCAGCCCTCCTGCACCATCCGATTTCCTCTCCCTATTAGATCATCCCCTTGGCATACCAACATCTGTTATTTCCTCCTGCTTAAAAAAAAGGTCTCTCACCCTCCCCCCCGCCCCCTCCAAACACCACATCGTTTCCCTCCTTACCTACTCAGCAAGACCTCAGGGCACAGACTCGCTGCCATGAAGCTCTGTCCCCCCGTTCTGCAGTCAGGCTTTAACCCACTGCCCCGCACAAAACGGCTCTTATCAAGGTCACCAATGACCTCCACTGTGCTGAGTCCCGAGGTCAATCTGCAGACTTGACTTGACTTGACTCATCAGCAGGATTTCAAGCAGCTGGGCCTGAAACCCCTCTTCAATTTGCTTCCAGAAATCACACTGCCCTGTCTTCCTTCTACCTCTCCAGTTTCTGTTTCTAGTCTCCCTCGCTGGTTCGTTCTCCTCCCATTCCAGAAAATGCTGGAGCTGCAGGGCTCAGTCTTTGAGCTTCCTTTGATATCTGCACTTGCTGCTCTGGTGACCCCATGCAGTCCTATGGGTGAGATTTAGTCCCATCTGGAAGCTGACAATCTCCAGCTCACTCCACTTTAAGCTTCTCCCCACGTCCCCGACCTGGATGCGGCAGACGTCCATCTGACTTACTCGGCGTCTCCGTCTGGACATCTCATCAGCACTGCAAGCCTCATATTCCACAACTGAGCTGCTGACGTGCCCCTCAAACTTCTTTTCCCCCATTTTCCCCATCCACATCAATATATAACAATTCCATTTTTCTTGTTTCTCAGGCCCCAAACCCTCCGAGTCAGCCTTAATTGTGCCCTCTCGCTCGCTCCCTCTTACTCCGCGTCCCATCCGCTGGCAAGTCCTTCTGGCTCGACCTTCAGAATACATACCTTCTCCTCATAGTTCCACGGCTGCCACGCTGGCCTACCTATCATCACCTCACTCCTGGATTACAGAAATGGCCTCCCAACGGGTCTCTCTGCTTCTGTCCTTGTCCCCTTATAGTCTATGCTCAGCACAGCCGTCAGAATGATCCTTTCAAAACACAGATCCGGTCACCTGTAACTCCATCTCCATTCTCCTGCTCTATTCCCCTTGTTTTAAACTCCTCTTTCATACTTAACCACCATTTCACATGCAACATACTTTTTCTCTGGCTTCCTTATGTATTGTCTATCCCCACTAAAATATAGTAAGCCGCATAAGGGCAGGAGTTTTTGTCTCTTGTTAACTGCTGTCATCTGTGGCTAGACCAGTGCCTGGCAGATAGCAGGAGTTAAGTATCTGCTGAACCAACTAAAGAAGAAAGTCCAGCTGAGAACCACTGAATACCATCTTGCATATCACTAAGGACTGATATATACACGTCTCGGGGAAGCCTAGTAGATCCAACAGAAGTACAAGTGCCTGGCACATTTTTAAGGGCCTTTGGTGACCTGGCCCTAAACTGCTTCTCCAGCCTCAGCTCTACCCAACTGCACACCCCAGACCGAGCTTCCAGAAACCCCCAGCCACGACAAACCTGCCCCTGCTCTGCTCCCATCTATGCTTCAAAACCCAGTGCAAATGCGACCTCTTCGGTATGTTGTTGTGCCCTCCTGTCCCGCCTCCAGCAGTCCCCCAAGATTCCAAGTCAGAATCTTCCTCCCAGGACATTTCCTTCAATATGGCTTGACACTCAGCCCATTAAGCGCCACTCTCCTACAAGCCCTGGAGAGCAAGAACCGCTTCCAACCCAGCCCTGTATCCACTGGAGCCCTCTACCAATGCTTGCGGACTGACGCACGTGGTCAGGTCATCTTACCCATGCCCCCCTCGAGCAGCAAACATCTCATGGAAAGGGAACTGGCGGTGCAGGTCCTTCTCAATCACATCCAGCCACTTAGGGTCCCCAGGCGCCCGTTCCAGCTCCTGCAATGGGACAGCAGGGATGATCTCAGGATCTGGGGGGACTGATGATACCCTTCACACCATGTCACATCCCCATACCCTGGACACACCTCAAACTTGCCAGGGTTCTGCTCCAGGAGTTCCTTGCTATTGGACAGGTACTGCCAGGCCTTGGCTCTGAGGGAAGAGGGGATCCCCTTCCGGCAGCGCAGCTTCACCTAAGACAGAACGGCGGGCAGGGCAGCAGCTCCAGGGGCTGGCAGAGCCTCCAGGCTTTCCCCAGCAGTCCTCAGGCTTCCTGGCACACCCCTCACACATCCCATTGGCTGGACTCCACTGGACCTGGCCTGGCCTTCTATCATCAAAGCTGCTCCTCCCCCCAGGCCCAAGTACCACCTGCCCCCAGTGTAGTCTAGAGAGCAAGAACTAACACGGCTTCCCCGGAGCACATGAGCCCTCCCAGACCTCTCCACAACCAGCCCCATTGGCCTGCCCACCACTCAGCCTTCCAAACCTTCTGGAAACGCCGTGACAGCCACTTATCCCAGTTACTGAACATCTCCAGCCATTTGAGCTCCCGCTGCCGAGCCACATCTACGGGAATGGAGCTCTCTCTGCAGGATGAAGGGAACATGGAAGGGGTCAGAAGTAGTAGTGTAAAGCAGGGACTGCTGGCAGAACTGAAGCAGTCCACCTCCCCAGTTTCAAATGAGAGACTGGATGCAAAAGCATTTTGTGAGCTACCTGGCCGTTTAGCCATCCAAGAGCCTTGCTCACCACACTGAAAAGACTTCTCTTTGGAAGGAATCTCTATACAAAGGTTGAGCTCTCATGGTGGATCTCTATACATGCTGGGTGTGTTCAAATCCTGCTTATGGCACATACAAGTTTGGAGGGTAGGATACAGAATATTTAAAAACCACACTTTGCATGAGACCTGGGTCCAGGTTCTAGCTTTACCACTCATTCCTTGTGTGACCTTGGGCAAGTCACTGAATTCTGAGCCTCAATTTTGGCATTTGTAAGATGGAGGTCATAGGAGGTAGCAAACAGCAAGTGCTCAGTAACAACAATAATTATCCACAAAATAAAATACAGAACAAATATATTTCTCTGCTCCTTAGAAGCAACTATCTGAGTTTCCTCCTATCAGACTCTTGAGATCTCCCTGGCCATCTACAATCCGCTCTACCTCCTCCTTCCTGAAATCACCCTCGATTCCCAAGTACATAAAGTTTTCCCTGCACAGTTTGCCCACTGCTCTGTCACAGCCTCACACTCAAGATGCCCCGTGAGCCTTGAAACAGTTACGTGTAGGAGCCAGCACCAGGAGGTGAGTGGAACGGAAGAGCGAGCTGGAGTTTCCACACAGACCTGAGCTCAAATCCCAGTTCCGTCCATTAGAAGTTGGGGAATCTTGGCAAGTGATAACCTGAGTCTCTTCCTCTTCTATAAAAAAGGGATGTCACCACCTACGTCACAAAGTTATGAGAGAACTACTGAGAAACTATATAAAGGACTGGTAAATGGAAGGGCTCATTAAATATTAGTTTCTTTTGTCTTAGGAGCCCCTTAAACACCTCTCATTAATTTCCATCCAAAGTCAGTTCCAAACTCTGCTAAGGATCAGAAGAATAAGATAATATCTTTCCTGCCCTCAAGAAGGTCACAAGCAGGGACGCCTGGGCGGCTCAGTGGGTTAAGCAGCTGCCTTCGGCTCAGGTCATGATCCCAGCGTCCTGGGATCGAGTCCCATGTCGGGCTCCTTGCTCGGCAGGGAGCCTGCTTCTTCCTCTGCCTGCCTCTCTGTCTGCCTGTGCTCTCTCCCTCCCTCTCTCTCTGATAAATAAATAAAATCTTTGAAAAGAAAAAAAAAAAAAAAGAAGGTCACAAGCTTGCAAGGGAGATAATTACAATGTAGTATGGGAAAGGCAATGATAAAAATTGCACAGAAGAGACACCGACTGGAGTAGGAGCAATGAATACCAGAAAAGGCTTCCTGGAGGAGGAGACATCGAGTTATAAGCCATGAAGGACTAAACAGGACATACTTAGGCAAGAAGGGGGAGAAAGGCATTCCTGGCAGGTGCGAAAGCCGGAGTAGGAGGGGGAGAGACTACAGCCCGTCTGTTCAACAGGACCACAGGACTAAGTACGTGGTAAGCAGTCATGAGAGAGAAGACCAGAAAGGCTGGCAAAGACAGATACTAAGGAGCCTATCTGCAAAATAAAGCACTTGGGACATTATCCTGTGTCCAGTGGGAAGCCACTACAAGCTTTTAGGGTAACATGTACCTCAGTCAGTCTTGCCTCAGAAGTATATTCCTCCAGCCCAGATGATAGATTTTATTTTTTTTTTAAAGATTTTTATTTATTTGACACAGAGAGAACATGAGAGAGAACACAAGCAGGGGGAGCAGCAGGCAGAGAGAGAAGCAGGCTCCTGGCTGAGCAGGGAGCCTGATGTGGGACTCAATCCCAGGACCCTGGAATCATGACCCGAGCTGAAGGCAGACGCTTAACCGACTGAGCCACCCAGGTGCCCTGATGATAGATTTTAGAGGGACAAAATTACAAAGCATAGAAATAGCAACCAGCACGGTGCCTAGCACACAAAGGGGGGCTCACTAAAATCCAATTCAATCCAAGTTCCCTAGGGCAGCATAGGACTGACAAGAAGCCCATCACACAGATCCAGATGTGAGTGGGGTTAATTCACTCAACTACTTCCATCCTGTTTCTTCACCTATAAATTGGGTACAACAATGCCTCCTCTGTGCATGGGAAAACACCAAGGTCAAACTTCGGTGCCTTCCTAAGACCATGAATGTTCGTGCTCAAAGATTTTCTATTTTGGGGATTATAAAACATGCTTAGATTATCCTCCCAAGTGCTTCCCCCAACCGCAGGCAGGTACCCCCCACCCCAACACACACATACACAACTAAATCCTATTCATTCTTCAGCATTCCCAGCAGCCTCAGCGGACTTCTGAGTGGGTCCCTTCCCTAGATGCTCAGAAAATCCTGTGATGAGCTCTAGGCTAAACCTAACACACACTGAAACCAACTCTTTAAGTATTTGTTTCTCCCTCTGGATGATGAGCACCTTGAAACAACTATTTCATCCCTAGTACCCAGCACAGGTCTGGCACCTGGGTGCTCAGGCGATGCTGGAGGCTGACCTGACCAGCAGGTGAAAGGGGTACAGGAACAATGCGCAGGATCCAGAGAGAGGGAAGGAAGAAGTCAGAGGCAATCACACTCCTACATCAGGAGTGACTCAGGCCCCTGGAGGGAACTAGGAAAGAGTAAGCCGGGCTGGGGAGATGAGGAAATGGGGAAGAGGCCTCCCCCAACCCCTTTCCTTAAGTAAGAACATAAGCCCGCCCTTCTCTGTTCTGCAGAAGAGCCCTGCCTGCAGGGTCTCCCCTCCATCCACGACTTCCCCATCGCACCGCCCCATCGGACCTAGGGCTATCGGGGAGGGGAGATGCCTGCCTCCCTCCTTTCCCCTCAGGGACCAAAGGGCTCTACCACAGCCCCTGCCCAGCCAGCTTTCCAGACTATCTGGCCCATAGCTGGAGTTCGCATCAAGGACCTGGGATGACCTTAGGTACAGTGTCATTCAACCTTTCACTTGATAGAGAAGGAAACCGAGGCACGGAGGTAGGGAAGACGCCAGCTCAAGAGCACCGGACACACTAAAAGCCCCAACCCAGATCTCCTGACACCTGGTCTGAAACCCCAACACACAAGCGCCATCGAAACCTCGGGATGCTCTAGGCTGGAGAGGGAACGCGGAGTACCTCACTCCTCTGCTGGAGGCGCTCCCCTGGAGCCTCAAAGGAGGCTGGGCTGACAGTCTGGGCAAGGCGTGTCATTTCCTCCTCCCCAACCTCTGCTCCCCTGAAGCAGTCCCACTGGACGCCCACCGGGTACTCACAGGCTGCCCGAATACTGGCTGCCCCCAAGGAAGCCATACTTGTCCGTCTTGCGCAGGGCCAGCCCGTTTATCTCCGAATCTGAGCCCATGGAGCTCACATCATCCGCCAAGGACTCCAAGGTCCCAGACATGAGGCTCACAGAGTCCAAGTAGCTCAGAGTGTCCGGGGCCTGCCCTCGAGGCCCCGAGATGCCCGGTCCCAGGCTGGACGTGGAGCCTAGGTCCTGAGAGTTTTCAGCAGGCTCCGGAGCCGGGGTGACCGTCACGACAGCGACCAGAGCCTCACTCGTCCCGGACGGGCCCGGGCCAGGCCCTGAGGGGTCCTCTGGAGCCTGTGCGGTGGATGCTGATGTTGCTGCTGCCGCTCCATGTCCGCTTGTCACCTGTCCCGCTGTCACTGCTGCAACCCGCGCGGTCACTCCTGAGGCAACTGTGGTTCCCGGCTTGGGGGCAAGCGGGGGTTTGGCGATCAGAGCCCCAGGAGCCGTTCTGGAAGGGGTCCTGGTGGGGGTCCCGGTGGGAGTCCCTGGTCCAGGGACGGGGGAGGGTCTAGCCTCTTCCGTCTTCGGAGAGTCAGCCCCCGGGCCCAAAGCCATGGACATCTCGGTTCCAGCCACCGCCGCGGGCACCGGGGGGTCTGAGCCAGCGGAGACCTGCGCCCTCGCGGCTTCGGGCGAGGCCTCCAGCGTCAGCACCACTACTGTGCTGCTCGTGGCGGTCGGGGCCGGGGCCGGGGCCGGGGCCGACGTCTGAGGGGGCTCCGGTGCCCAGGCGGGCCGCGCCTCCCCGGGGGGCACCAGGGTGACCGGGGCCGAAGTGGCCGTGGTCACTGGCGGCCCCGGGGCCACCACCACGATGGGTCCGGCCCGGGAGCCGCGGGGCGGCGGCGAGGGGGCCGCGGGGGCGCCATGACGGCGCGGCGGGGCCACCAGGGGCGCCGGGCCGGTCTCCATGGCCGCGGGCCTACCCTCACATCCCCTCGCCGGGGCGGCCGCAGAAGGCGCCGCCCCTCAGGCCGCTGCGCGCCGCCCGCCAAGGAAGGGGAGAAGGATAAGGGCGCGGCCCGGCGCGCGTCGGGGACGGGGGCGGCGCGCGGGCCGCCGCCGGGCGCGCGGAGGCGTGGCAGGGGTCCCGGGGCGCCAGGCGCCGGGGTCCCGCTCGCGCCCTCTCACCCCTCGCGCTCTCTCGCTGCCGCCCCCTCCCTCCTGCTTCAGGCGAGCGGCCGACCTCGCGCCTGCGCACATGCCCCGGTGCCGGCTAAGCGGCCAGCGTTTCAGCGTTTCACGCCTGCGCGCGCGCAGTCCCATCGCGCTCCTTTTTTTCTCCCGCCTCGTCAGAGGGTTTGGACGAATAATAGGAGAGAAGGAACTGGGTTTCTGCCAATGGTTGGAAGGGTGGGTGGGGTTGGCGGTGGGAAGGGGCTGGGTAATTTGGAAAGAGGAAATGGAGGGGAGGGCTATAAGGCCAATGAGAGGGCGAGTGAAGGCAGGAGGAGGCGGAACCAAAGGGATAACTAATAGAAAAGCGGGAAGCTGAACCTTCTGGCCAATAAAAATGGCTAGAGGGTGAGAGACCGCGGAAGGAGGCGGGAGCTGCGCGAGAAGAGGCGAGCCCGGCCACTGGAAACAGTAAAAAGGGAGCCAATGAAAAGCGGGAGCAGGAGGAGGGCAAGTTGACAGACAGCGGTGAATCTTTGGGCGGTGACAGACGGCAACCGCAGTCAATAGGAAGAGCTGTGGAATTCTTTAGGTCTCCCAAGAAGGTCAAGAAGGAACGACAGCTGGGGGGGCGGGCCAGGTTGGCTATGAATTTGCATCGTCAGCCAATGAGCGTATTCCCTCACTTAAGCGGCAGAGAGGGAAGATAGACGGCTGTCTCAGCCAATGGCAGCATCCAGAGGGTCGGGGCGCTGCCAGCAGGCGGTGCCAGCCCAGGGATGTCGGTGACAACCGGAGACAGGCGCAGGAGGAGGTGACAGTTGGGGACAGCGCCGAGAGCAGGCGGGGGCCACGGACATTAGAGCAGCCCTTAGCCAATAAGGGGGCCGTGCTGCTTGGCTTGAGTCCTTTTTGGGCTGCCATTCTCTTTCTCTCTCAAGTAAGCAAGGTGGGGCTTGAACTCACCCCGGGATGGAGAGCCGCAAGCCCTACCGACTAAACCAGCCAAGCGCCCCCGGGCTCCCATTCTGCATCCAGAGCCGCCTCACTCTGGTGGTGTGTGAGATCCCATCAGAGATCCACTGGCCTGATCAAGTACTCTCAACCTTCACGTTGTCTCTAATTATCATCTAGGCCCGCAACCAGCCTCAACACTCAAAGCCCAGACGACTATAACCAGAGCCCCCAAATCCTCTAAGCGTCCCATTTCCCTGGAGCCTCCATTTCCTATAGGAATCCCAAGCCCTAAGTTCCTCTCCTCAGCAGCAGCCCCCCCCCCCAATCTATCTCAGTTCCTCCCCAGAATCCAGGCTCTAATTCCTTGGACCTCATCCTCTCAATGCCCCCTACCCCCACATTGTAGTGGGTATCCTAGACCAAACCATGACCAAACCATGAACTCCTATATCTGTGTTCTTATTCTTTGGGGGATCTGGGACCCATCAACTCCTCTCCCATCACTGCCACACCTCTTTATACTCTCATTTTCTGCTGAGAAAACAGACCCCAATCTCATGAGCCCCCAGGCTACCATACATCACAAACACAGAGCCCTGACTTTAGGAGTCCCTCTTCTCTCTGACCCCCATCTCTTTGAGCCTCAGGGTTAGAGTTCCCCAATTTCCATAAAGGGTCCACCTCCTGAAATTTCAGTCAGGCCTAGCTCCCAATGTCCCAGGTCCTCCTTGGTTTCTGAGTTCTCTTAGGCTACTCACTCTCAGCTCAGACCCAGATCCTGTATCTCCATTCAGTGTCTGACTTAGATATACAGCTTCTGGTCTCCTTCTCCTCAATTTCCTCACTTTCCATTTGACCCAAGCTACCTGAGCACTTTCTCCCTTCCCCTCTCTGGAGTTGATCTCCCCTCGCAGAACCCAGGATTAAGTGGGCTCCTCCCTGGGCCTAGACCCCCATGGTAACCATATAAGGTGAGACAGCTGTCGACTGACGCAGGGAGGAGCCAGGGTAGGAGGCCAAGGGCAGCTGCTAAGTTTAGGGTGGCTCCTTCTCTTTTCTTAGAGGCAACAGGTGGCTGAGCCCCAGTGCCCAGAAAAGAAAATGTCTTAGAGACATCGGCATGAGCCTGGAGGAGGGCAAAGGGAGGAGGCACCTTCCTCAGGACACTGGGTCCTAGAGGGAGCAAGAGAAGGAGGAGATGGGTGTACTTGCCAACCTTGGCCTCCTGGGGTTTCCTCAGCCACTATTTCCACACAGTCAGCCGAGGTGGTTCTTGCCCGGAAGGGAGAGAAAGGAACCACTGGCCATCCCAGTCACCTGGGAGGAGGGGACCAACTAGTGTCCCTCTTGGTGCTCTGACCTCCTCCTCTGAGTTCCAAATTTCACAATAGGATCCAAGGAAATGATTATAGATGCATGTTAGATTGTGTTCTCCTGTTTCAAACTCTTCCAGGGTTGCTAAGGTCTCAGTGCTCAGCCCTCTCAGTCTCCAGCTTACACCCTCTGCTCCAGTCCCAACACCATTCTGGCGACCTGATTTTTCACTCCTCTAGGGCTTTGTCCATCTGTGCTCTCCGCTTAGTATGCCTGCCCTTCCACTTGCACCTGACTCACTTCTCCTGGCCTTCATAAAGTCATCACCATACTCCCACACAGGGGCCCTGTACTTCTGTGCTCCTAATCGGCTATTATGTCATTTTCTCCCTTTATCTTGTCTCCACAGCTAGGCTGTAACTGCACCAAGGCAAAACATAAGTATTAATTGTAATGACTATATTTCATGAAATTGTTTCCAAATAGCGTTCCTAGCCACAAGTTCTGTGGGATGGGGAAAACAGGGCCCCGGGAGCTGAAGCACAAAGCCCAAGATCACAGTGCAGGCTTTCTGCTCCGGGCAGTCTAGCCTCTTTCTCCCAAGTCATTCCATACTTGGCATCTTTTCTCAAAACATCCTCCTTGCCTCCACCAGAGGGGATGTAGAAGACGTTCTTGATTCTTCAGCTTCCCCAGACAGTTCCCTTTCAATTCTATCAGCACCCCACACACATACACTTGACTGTGAACTCCCACAATGGGAGTGGGAGCTGTGCTTGCCAAGGGGCACCCATGAAGCACAGCCCAGTGCCTGGCATACTGTAAGTCCTCAGTAATTTTGCTGGCTTTCAATCTGGATAGGGTGCCTGGCTGGCTCAGTTGGTTAGAGCATGGAATTCTTGATTTCTGGGTTGAAAGTTTGAGCCCCACACTGGGTGAAAAGATAACCTAAAAATAAAAATCTTCTTTTAAAAATACAAATACATGGAAACAGAAAAATGTTAATTTCAAAACAAGGAGTGTTTTAAAAATAAATAAATAAATAAATAAATATGGACCCAACCCGCTCAGGGGTACAGGGGCCTGGTCGATCTTTCTCCCTACTGTACCTCACTTTGGTTCCTCTCTGAACTCTGGCACATTCGAGCCCCCTTTTGGGAAAGAGAACATCCTTTCCTGCCCAGGTCCTAGGGAGACATGCATCCCAAGACCCACTCCCTCCTCCCTTCCTGGGCTCCAGCTGCTGCCGGCCCTCCAAGAAAGGAGAGGCCTTGAGCTGAGCTATTTTGGTAACTGGGGTGGGCACCCACAAGGCTAAGGTTACCCTGGTATGTTGAGGGCTCCCTGGGGCAGGACTATATAACCCCAGAGGGACAGGCACAGGCTGACTCTGCTCCTTTCCAGCCAGAGCCACAGCCTTGCCCCCCAGGAGACTGAAGACATGGTAAGAATCCCCCAGCCCCTACCCAGATCCCTCTGACCTCAAGGCAGCCTCACTTTTTAAAAGAAAGTAGCCAATTCCCAGTCCAGTAAGAGGAAACAGATGAATCCTCTCTTTCTTGGCATTGTTAATGAGGAGCATACAGAACCATGGTCTAAATCTGCTTAAGTCTGCCAAGGATCATCTGCCCAGACTCTCCACTCACAGGAGACCCATCCCTCTCAATGCATGCTCCATAGCTTCCTGCACTCCCCCTTCCTAAAACCCTCTGGGATCAGTCAGGCAAGGATTCCAACTCCCATTTTATTAATGACAGAGCAGAGATTCAGACAGGCTGAGTGAGTAGATCAGGGTCGCACAGCGAGTCTGGGACTCAGAGGAGGCAAGCTCAGAGCACTGAGAAGGGGATTTGTTGAGTCCCACTTGTTGGGAAGGATGGAGGATAGGAATGTCGGGTTGCACCAAAGCATGTCCCCTCAGCAAAGAGGTCATAAGGAGGGGAAAGCCTAAAACCAGAAGCGTTGCTTTTAAAAAAATGACTCAACTCAAAGAACCCTGAATCTAATCCATTGCCTCCAAAGAGGAGGAGGCATTAGCTCATGGACCCCTTTGCCCATTCCTCACCCCCACCCCAACCCCAGGCACCCAAGAAGGCCAAGAGAAGGGCAGTGGCAGAAGGCGGAAGCTCCAATGTCTTCTCCATGTTTGACCAGACTCAGATCCAGGAGTTCAAGGAGGTGAGTAAGGGGAGAAGGGAGACTGAAGACTGACCAAAGGCACCCCCTGCCGCCCCTCCCCCCAATACTGCCTCCCTGGAATGTGCACCTGTTTGGGGGGAGGGGAAGGGCTTAGAACTCCTTGCTCCCCTCCGCATTTGGCATGCAAGGGAACAGCTGGCTGGGGACCAGAATCTGATCTGCCTGGGGTAAAGATGCTGAAGCCTGGCCCCGGGGCACCTAACCTCTCCTTGCCCCTGCCTTCCACAGGCCTTCACGGTAATCGACCAGAACCGGGATGGCATTATCGACAAGGAGGATCTGCGGGACACCTTCGCAGCCATGGGTGAGCCCCTTATCCCACCTGTAAAGATTCAAGGCTTCCGAGTACCAGGAATTCAGAAGCCTTGGGTTTCAGCCCTGCTGACTCCACGCTGGGCCTCAGTCCACCCAGACGAAAAATGGGTGGGATGATCTGAACTTATGAGAAGGATCAACCCTTGGCATGGGACCCCACTCCAGCTTCCCCCACCCTGCTCCAGGGCGCCTCAATGTGAAGAATGAGGAGCTAGATGCCATGATGAAGGAAGCCAGTGGTCCCATCAACTTCACCGTCTTCCTGACCATGTTTGGAGAGAAGCTCAAAGGTGAATGAGGTGTCCAGGGTCTGAGCACCCCGCTGCCTCTCCCCAGACCTTTCAGGGACAGACCCTTCAGCGACTCTTCAGCTTCATGTGCCTTCTGATCCTCCAGGTGCCGACCCTGAGGATGTGATCACTGGCGCCTTCAAGGTCCTGGACCCTGAGGGGAAGGGCACCATCAAGAAGCAGTTGTAAGTGACCCCTCCAGCTTCTCTGGCACACAAAGTCTCCTTAAATTCTTTTTTTTTTTTTAAGGTTTTTTTTTGTTCGTTTGTTTTTGTGTTTTTTTAGATGTTATTTGTTTGAGAGAGAGAGAGCGTGGGGGCAGTGGGGATAGGGAGAAAGGGAGAAGCATGCTCCCTGCTGAGTTGGGCTCCATCCCAGGATCCCAGGATCCCAGGATCATGACTTGGGCCAAAGGCAGCTGCTTAGCAGACTTAACCCAGGTGCCCAAGCCTCCTTAAATTCTTACCAGATGTTAGGTATGATGGAAGGGCTAAGGGAAAAATTAGGACCGTGGAAATGGGCAATAGGATTACATCTTCACAGCACATATAGGAGGGGAAGAGCAAAAACTCGGAGGCCAGACTCTTTGGAAAACCAGTGAGGGATCTAGCGTGACTTCGGTTTTCAAGCTGATACTAGGAATGGCAACCAGATGAGGTGGGAGGGAGTGGAAAGGAACCATGAAGCCCAATCTCAACTCCCCATATGTCACCTCTCTCCAGCCTGGAGGAATTGCTTACCACGCAGTGTGATCGCTTCTCCCAGGAAGAGGTGAGCAGGGGAGGGGGGCCCGGGAGAAGCAGAGGGAATGGGGAGGGCAGCATACAGAACCCGTAGGAGACGCCCCTACATCTTTCCCCAGATCAGGAACATGTGGGCAGCCTTCCCCCCCGACGTGGGAGGCAACGTAGACTACAAGAACATCTGCTATGTCATCACGCATGGTGACGCCAAGGACCAGGAGTAGGGGACCCTGTTAGGCCTCAGCTGGCCAATGCCTTGCAGCCACCCCCATCCCGACTCTAATAAAACTAAACTGGTCTCTGTTTCTTAGCGGTGGCGCCTTTAGTGAGTTTGTGGGAGGGGGACTCCGGGGGGACAGGAAGCCAGCGATTCGTGGCCCAGAGGTCGGGGTGGGGCGGTTCGGTTCCACCCGCTACACCCGCCACTTACTCCCGCTGGGAAAGGAAGACTCGCGTGGCCTCAGGGAAACTGCTTTTATTTTTTATTATTTAAGATTTACCGATTTATTTATTAGGGAAAGCGCGCGAGCAAGGCGGGGGGGGGCGGTGCAGAGGGAGGGAGAGAGAAAATATCCAGCAGACTCCCCGCTGAACAGGGAGCCCAGGGTCGCTAGATCCCAGCCCCTGAGATCGTGACCTGAGCCGAAATTAAGGGTCCCACACTCGAACAGCCTGAGCCACCCCATCCCTGAAATTGCTTTTACTGAAGTCACAACTTGATTGAAAAGCGGCGGGGTGGGGGCCAGGGGCGGGGCGTGGCCAGGGGCGGGGCCAAAGGCGGGGCTACAGACTTGGGACTGGGCAAATCCGTTCGCCCGCGAGCCGCCTGCCGAGGCGGGCCTCTCGGGCTGGGGCCCCAGGATTGGTCAGGAGACCGGCTGAAGGCGGAGCCGAGGCACAGCGGGGCGGGGCGGGTCCTCAGAGAGCGTCCGACTGCTCTCCCTGAGTCTGGCTCTGCTGCATCTGGGCCTGCATCTTCTCCAGCATCTCTTGCATGCGGCGCAGCTGTACGGGGGCAAGACTGTGGGCGTGGGGTCGGGGAGGCCAGAGAGGGACTTCGAAGAGGACTTGGGGCCTTGGGGGAAGGGGGGAAGAGAGATCCTTGCTCACCTCTTCGTCTTTCTCGCGGATCAACTTCTCGGTGTCTGCCAGAGGCAGCATGGGCAGCGGGATCTCTGTGGCGCTCTGGCGGGAGAGTTTACTAGGGGGCGGGGGGAAAGGGACAGGGAATCAAGGGCGGGACACTCCGTTGTGGGTCGCAGGAGCGGGGCGGGGCGTGGGGCGAGGTTGGGGTCTAGGAGGCGTAAGCAAAGTGGGCGAGGAAGGATTCTGGGAGAGTGGTCTGGGGGGTGAAGGCCGGGTCCGGGACTGTGAGGGCCGGAACTTGTGGCCCCTGGGACTCAGGTCGGGCTCTCACCTACGACTGGCCCGATCACGAGCCCCAGGCCGGGCCAGGCTCTGTAGGCAGCGGGCCCGGTAGCCCTCGTAGAGCAGATCGTGGGTCACCTCCTTCAGGTCCTGCAGGTGGGTCTGCACCAGCATCCGTCGCAGGTTCAGGAAGTCGCAGTGATGTGGGTTCTCCACTGCGGGGCGGACCGGCGAGCGTCAGGAAGCTTTGAGTCCAGTCCTACTGGCCGGATCGGGTCTGCCCCGAGTCCTGCCCCCGCTCTAGGTGAGGGTTTGAAGTCCGAGGACCCCTCTTTTGGCTCTTAGGACTCCCGACTTCATGTGTTGGGTGCGGTTGACTCAGAGGCGTTCTGGGCTCCCTGTTGGCCTCAGAAGTCGTGCCCACCATACTCACCCTCCACGGTACCCCAGGAGTAGCGGCGTCCCCTCACCGGACGGGTCCCGCCGTCTCTCACAACCTCGCAGGAACCAACCACTGCGAAAGGGATGCTTTCCTGGAAGGCAGGAGTCAGGGATCACCATTGGAACACGCCACCCCACACACACACCCGCCGAAACCTTATTGTCAGCCTCCACCTCCACATCCGCCTCCCTCGCTTCTTTGAGCCTTCCTCCTTTGCCTCTGCACCTTCATTTCTGCATCCTGCCTCTTGAAGTCTTCATCCTCATCAGAGTCACAATCAGGGAACTGGTAGATGTTGATCTCCTCCTCTTTCAGCTGGTCCCGGATCTAGAAGCAGACATGCACAGACGGTGAGAAACAGAGAGGCGGTGAGCTGCAGACATTGCTTGGCTGGACCCAGTGAGACACAGGTTCCTGGTAGTCAGAGACAGAGAGGACATGAAAGAGATGGTAACATACAGGATGCCCCAAACCAAAATATCAGAGGGGCGCTGGCAGGCTCAGTCAGTAGAGCATGTGACTCTTGATCTCAGGGTTCTGAGTTTGAGCCCCACATTGGGTGTAGAGATGACTTAAAATCTTGGGGCACTTGGTTGGCTCAGTGGGTTAAGCACCCAGCTTGCTTTCAGCTCACGCCTTCATCTCAGGGTTGTGAGTTCAAGCTCCGTGTTGGGCTCCACGCTCGGCATGGAGCCTACTTAAAAAAATAAAAAAAAATAAAAAATAAAGAAATAATCTTAAAAATAAATCTCAGACAATGAGAGAGATATAGATGGTGAAAAAGAGACAAAGACACCCTAACAGGGGCACCTGGGTGGCTCAGTGGGTTAAGCCACTGCCTTCGGCTCGGGTCATGATCTCAGGGTCCTGGGATCGAGTCCCGCATCGGGCTCTCTGCTCAGCAGGGAGCCTGCTTCTTCCTCTCTCTCTGCCTGCCTCTCTGCCTACTTGTGATCTCTGTCTGTCAAATAAATAAATAAAATCTTTATAAAAAAAAAAAAAAGACACCCTAACAGGGATGACTGAGGCCTGGAAAGATTGTAAGATGAGGGAGACACCAAAGGCCCTGGACAGAGAGGCCTAAGCAGAAAGAGTGGGAGGGGCCTCTGAAGTTACAAGGCGAGTCATTCTCCCAGGGCTGGAGGGATGTCAGGAGTCATTGAGTCTTTGCTGCCACCCTCAGATAGGCCTTAGGCAAGTATCCAGTCTGGGGATTGTATTCGGGCCTCCAGGGACACTGCTCCTTCAGCCTTCCTTGGAAACTTTCTCCTACAGTGTAGCTTGACCTTAGGCTTCCCAAAGGCAATCCCAAGATCAAAGAAGTCAAAGCCGAGCTCAGATGTGATAATGACTTCTGGCTTCACATGGGGCCAAGCAACCAGAGGTCACCAGACATACCTTCTGCTTGAGGGCCTGGGTTTCCTTCGGCATCAGGGCATCTGCTTTGCCAATGACCGGGATGATGTTGACCTTTTCGTGCACTGCCCGGAGGAAGGCCACATCTAGGGGCCGGAGCCTGCATGGAGAGATCGGTCAGGGCTCAGCCTTAGGCCACAGAAACCCTCCCTGCCCCTCCCCAAATACCCCCACCCCCCAGGGTGTCCCCCAGACCCTCGGCCAAAGGGGGAGATGAAGTAGAGGCAGCAGTGAACACGGGAATCCTGAATGTTCTTCCGGTTCAGGCCGCTCTCGTCCCTCAGATACTGCTCGAATTGCTCCTCGATGTAGCGCACCACAGGCTGCCAGCTGGGGGGTGGGGCGAGGGGGTCCAGTCAGAGAAGAGCGGAAGGGGCAAGGAAGGGACAAGGCCAGCCAGGACTATGGGGGTGGGAACTAGTGTCTTGGGCTCCAACCAAAGACATCAGGAGAGGTCAGCAGGGTGTAGTCAGATGTCCGGACGCACGGGCACTCTGGGCCATGTGGCCCCCAGAAGCAGCCCCCACCTTCTGGGAAGGGCAAGGGCAGAGCAGACCAGCCCTGGAACTGAGCACTCGTCTTCACAGAGAAGCCACATCAGGCAGCTTGGTCCCCGCTCCTTCCCCTGCTCCTCACCAGTCTGAGCAATCCACGGAGTCCCCAAAGCCAGGTGTGTCCACCACAGTCAGCTTCACCTTAATACCCCCCTCCTCGATCTCCACACCCCGGCGCTCAATGGTCAGCGTTTGTGTCAAGCGAGCTGTGTGGATGGGGAGAGGCCAGGGAGCTGGGTAAGGGTCTGGGCAGGGACTGATGCCCCTTCTCAGAATCACAGTTTTCAGATTTTCCTGAAAAATTTGTGAAAATCACAAATTTTCATTTTTCCCTTCTCAGAATCACCCATTTTTCAGGGGAGTCTCAGAGAAAAGCAACGAGCTACCCAAGTCCCCAGAAAGTCAGGGGGAAGAGCCAAATGAAGAGAAAGAGAGCACAGCCTGGGGATGGGAGAGACAGAGTCCCTGGAGAGGACAGGAGGGTCTTACCACTGGCCTCTGGCAGCTGCCGGTCCTCGTAGAGATTGGTGAGAAACAGGCTGTTGATGAGGGTGGATTTTCCCAGGCCTGACTCCCCTGTAGACAAGACAGACCCTCCCACCTGGTCAGGGGAGGAGACAGCCAGGGTCTCTGGAGGAAGCCCACTCCCAGGCCCCACCACTGGTCCGCTGTCCAAAACCCATCAGACCTGCTACCATGAGTGTGAAGTCAAAACCCTTCTTGACGGACTTGCGGTGCAGCTGGTTGGGGAGGGCGGCGAACCCCACATACTCCTTGTCCTGTTGGTGGGAGGGCACACAGTATGAGGCTGCTGGGAGCGGCAGGCAGGGCCCGCAGGATAACCTGCCCTTGCGGGAGAGAAGTCAGCCTACTGTGGCTTGACCTGAGCCTGGCTACTTTGGGGGTTGGGGGCTGAGGGCAGAGATGCCTGTATTCTGGGGCAGGAGGACTCACCATGACCCTGCTGGCTGTCGCTGCACCTGTTGTCTCTCCCCACTTCCTCTGGTGGGGCAGGAAGTTGAGTGTGGCAAATAAGGGGGCGGGCAGTGTAGGAAGCTGAGATGCTCAAATGGGTGGGGAAAGCCAAGACCAAGAATACCTGGAGTTCTCACTTCCTGGATCCCTTTGGCTATCCCCCCATGAGAAGCTTCGGCACCTCAGTTCTCTGCACACCCTTATCCAGAGCCCCTACTGTAGCCCCATCACCCTGGTGGGAGGGAGGGGTGTAGGCAGAGAGGAAGGAAGCAGATTGGTGTCTCTAACAAGTGAGATGAAGGCTTGGACTGGGATGGTTAAAAAAAAAAGTTCCCAGGGTCTAAGTGGACCAAAAGTCATAATAGGATTAGAGATGGAGGGGGCCATCAATTTTCCTTACTAGCTTGGGCAACTGATTCTTTTTCTTTTTTTCCATGCAATTGATTTTTTTTTTTAAGATTTTATTTATTCCTTTGGGGAAAGAGAGAACACTCTACATGTGAATAGGGGAGGAAGGGAAAGGAGAGGGGCAGAGGGAGAGAAGCAGACCCCCAGCTAAGCAGGGAGCTCACCTTGGGGCTTGATCCCAGGACCTTGAGATCATGAGTAAGCTAAAGGCAGACACTTGACCACTGAGCCCTCAGACACCCCTTTGTGCAACTGATTCTTTTTTTTTTTAAGGTTTTTTAATTATTTATTTGACACAGAGAGAGATAGATCACAAGCAGGCAGAGAGGCAGGCAGAGAGTGGGGGGAAGCAGGCTCCCCGCTGAGCAGAGATCCCAATATGGGGCTCGATCCCAGGACCCTGAGACCATGACCTGAGCCGAAGGCAGAGGCTTAACGCACTGAGCCACCCAGGCACCCCTGTGCAACCGATTCTTCAAAGGACTTCAAGTCTTTGGACACCACTGCCAGAGAGACCTTCCATTAGAATCCTGGCCAAGGCAGTCCCCTGATGTAGCTCCTTCAGGGCCTTCCCAGTAAATTCAGAATTAACTCTGAGTTCTGGCCTGGCAGCCAGAGCTTTCCTCATCTGACCTCATCAACCAACCCTCACTCCTCCTTGGAGAGTGCCCACATCCTTCACTCTGTCCACATTGAGCTTTTCCTTCTGCTCTTCCAGATCTTTCAAGGGTTTGGTTCCAAGATCTCTTCTTGCTCCTCTAGGAAATCTTGCCCAATTATGCCAGGAACAGTTGTTTTCCCTCCTCCAAACTCTCTAACACCTTCCACAGACCTCTCCCCAAAGCTTGCATCTGTTCATCTGGCTATCTTTTCTGCTGGCTGGGCTTTCTGAGGTCATGGACCATGTCCTCTTCATTTCTACATCCTCAGGGTCTTGCCCTGGGCCTACCACAAAGCAGGTGTGGGGCAGTAATGTCCTAGATGAATGTGTGCGTGAAGTAATGAGTGAATGGAGTTGGTCATGGCCCGAGGCTAGCAAAACAGGTAAAAGGAGCCATGCTTTGGAGGCAGAAAGCTCTGCAAACCTCAATTCTCTCACTTATTATGGGACCTTGGGTGAGTCACCGCCTCTCTAAACTCCATTGTTCTCCTGGTAAAATGAAATACACACATTTCCACCTGGTTTTCAGGACTCCCGAGTAGTTTTGAATGCCATGAGCTTTGGAGTCCGATCAGCTGTATTCATGAACCCTTTATGAACTGTAGGCTTTAACCTTTATGAACTGAGTCACCTCTCTGAGCCTCTAAAGCTAGTCTCCTCCTAGGGCCTCGAAGGCCTGGCTTGAGCTCGATCGTGTCTGCTGCTCCAACCCCCTTTTCTTTCTCCACTGCTTGTGGTTCTGCTTATTATTTTCCTGTTACCCTCTGTTGTGGGCTCAATTATGTGTCTCCCCTCATGCCCCAGTCCCAAATTCATATGCTGGAGGTCTAACCCTCAATGTGACTTGGAAAGAGGGCCTTTAAGAAGATAATTGAGGGGGCACCTGGGTGGGTCAGTTGTTAAGCGTCTGCCTTCAGCTCAGGTCATGATCCCAGGGTCCTGGGATCGAGTCCTGCATCCGGCTCCCTGCTCAACAGGAAGCCTGCTTCCCTCTCTCGCACTCCCCCTTGCTTGTGTTCCCTCTCTCACATTCTCTGTCAAATAAATAAATAAGTAAAATCTAAAAAAGGAGAAGAAGGTAATTGAGGCTAAATGAAGTTGTAGGGACCCCTGACCCCATAGGTCTGGTGTCCTTATAAGAAGAGACACCTGTGATCTCTGCATAGGTGCAGACGAAAGGCCACATGACCACAGAAAGCCACTATGCGGAGGAGTTCCCACAGAAGGCTCGTTACTGCGAGCATGGCCTGAGCGGAGGGCCATGACAGTGTCACCATCCCAAACCTAGTGACTGCTCCTTGCTGAGGATCCAAATAGGAACTCAGAGTTTTGGCCCTTTGGGGAGACGGAGACAGCCACCGTAAGTGCCACAGAGCACGGGTGCTAAAAATGTCGTGCAACCAGGAGATAAACAGAGGACTTGGAGAAGCCAAGGGAAGGGATAATCATAGCCCTCCTCCTCCACCGCAGCCCTTCCTCCTATTTCTTATCAAGCTGAGCAGGCCTAAGGTCTTAATTAAAACACGGAGCTCCTCCCCTCTGGGGGACACAAGAATGATGGACCCTTGACCAGCACTGGTTTAAACTGGTTTAAACTGTGCAGGTGGGGGCACTTATATGAAGACTTTTTTTTCCCCATAAATATGTCCCTATAAATGTATTTTCTCTTATGGTTTTCTTTCTTTCTTCCTTTCTTTATTTAAAGAGCTTATTTAGGGGCGCCTGGGTGGCTCAGTGGGTTAAAGCCTCTGCCTTCGGCTCAGGTCATGATCTCAGGTCCTGGGATCGAGCCCCTCATCGGGCTCTCTGCTCTGTGGGGTACCTGCTTCCTCCCCCCCCCCCCGTCTGCCTCTCTGCCTACTTGTGATCTCTGTCAAATAAATAAATAAAATATTTTTAAAAAATAAAATAAAGAGCTTATTTATTTATTTGACAGAGAGACACAGCGAGAGAGGGAACACAAGCAATGGGAGTGGGAGAGGGAGAAGCAGGCTCCCCGGGGAGCAGGGAGCCCAACGCGGGGCTCCATTCCAGGACCCCAGGATCATCACCCGAGCCAAAGCATAACCAACTGAACCACTCCGGTGCCCCATTGTTAATTTATTTTTAAAGAGATTTCATTTACAGGGGTGCCTGGGTGGCTCAGTCAAGTATCTGCCTTTGGCTCAGGTTATGACCCCTGGATCCAGCTGGGACAGAGCTGCTTCCATAATTTGGCTATTGCAGATAACGCTGCTGTGAAAGTCAGGGTACATGTATCCCTCTGAACTAATGTTGTTGGATTCTTTGGGTAAATACCTGGTAATGCGATTGCTGGGTTGTGGGGTAGCTCTATTTTTAACCTCTTGAGGAACCTCCATACTGTTTTCCACAGTGGTGGTACCAGTTTGCCTTCCCACCAACAGTACACGAGGGTTCCCTCTTCTCTGCATCCTCGTCAAGAACTGTTTCTTGTACAGTTGATTTCAGCCATTCTGACAGGTGTGAGGGGAAACCTCGTTGTAGTTTGTTTGTTTGTTTTATATTTTATTTGTTTATTTATTCGACAGACAGCGATCACAAGTAGGAAGAGAGAGAAAGAGGGAAGCAGGCTCCCTGCTGAGCAGAGAGCCTGATCAAGCCCTGGGGCTTGATCCCAGGGCCCTGGGATCATGGACCCTAGATCCCAGGGTCCTGAGATCATGACCTGCGCTAAAGGCAGAGGCTTTAATCCACTGAGCCATCCAGGCGCCCTTCATTGTAGTTTAGATTTGCATTTCCCTGATGATCAGGGATGTTGAGCATCTTTTCATGTATCTGTTGGTCACCTGCATTATAATTTCTACAGGTGTTGGTACTTGGATTGACTCCGGTTTTACTCAGTTGACGAACAATGCTGGCCTGGGTTGGTCATGTTTGTGGAGCCATCATTGTGTACTTGTCCAATGGTTTCCTTAGGCCTTTCTGTAAGGGGAATTACTGAGTCAAAGGAAGTCACGTATTTGAGGCGTTTGTGCCTGTTAACACATTGCCCTACAGAAAAGGCTCTTGGGGGCGCCTGGGTGGCTCACTGGGTTAAAGCCTCTGCCTTAGGCTCAGGTCATGATCCCAGGGTCCTGAGATTGAGCCCTAAGTCGGGCTCTCTGCTCAGCAGGGAGCCTGTTTCCTCCTCTCTCTCTGCCTGCCAGTCTGCCTATTTGTGATCTCTGTCTGTCAAATAAATAAATTTTTAAAGATCTTAAAAAAAAAAAAAAGAAAAAGAAAAGGCTCTTGGCTTGTAGAGATAACATGAATTATGGGGGGCACAATATTCCATTTACACACTTATTACTCCAGTGAATTATGTCCATTCATTCATGTAGTAAGTTTTGGGGCCTGTTCAGAGAAAAATCCTACCTTGAGAGCCCTATGGAGTAATATATAGTAGATAGACATCTTCGCATTTAATCATCTGGATTAGTTCTTTTTCATCTTGCCACCAACCTTATATTCCCAGCAGGCATCTCTAGATGGGGGGTCTCTAGATCTCTAGATGGGGGCTTCTGCACCTTTGGACCCAATAACTCCATGCTTTTTCTTCCCAAAGTCAAAGGTAGCTCTGTGAGGAGTCTGGCGTGCGGGCTGGCCACACTTCAGGGGAAGGTTCCTCCAAGAGGGGCTAGCTCTCTGTCGTTTGGTACCCTCTTATCTCTGTTTTCCAGCTCAAGTGCCTGGCACCTGTTGGGGCTCCAGGAAATGTTTGTGGAACAAATGAATAAACTTACTGTTCTATCTTCAGTTTCCACTGCTTTCCAATTATGTGAACTCATGACACATTAAAACACAACTATTCTGTCTTTCTCTCGGAGAATAGGTCTTAACCATCTTTGGATCTCAAACTTCTAGCACATAGTAGGTTTTCAATTAGTGTGTAGGCAGGTGTTCATTTCATTCCCTCTGCCTGGAGATCACTCAAACCCTGCTTCACCTGCTCTGGACTTGCAGAAATCTGAGCTGTTCTGAAAGGTTTAGCTAAAAAATGCCAGTTTCTTTCTTGGTTGCTCCAGCCAAAAGAGTAAAAGCTAGTATTTTTGGCTAAGCACTTTATACATATAACTCATGTGAATTCCTAACCACTCAAGTTAGCTATTATCATCCCCATTTTACAGGTTAGGAAACAGAAGAAATCTCCCCAGGGTCAAACAGTAATAAATGACAAGGTCAGGAATCAGACTGCAGGAATGGCCTTAAAGACAGAGTCCACAGCCGCCACCTCGACAGATCTCTCTCCACTCCCATCATATTTTTCTCATCAGGTTGGTAGAGAATCTGGCTTATCACCCGTGCATCTCCATATTCTACTGGACCAAGAGCTTCCTGAGTTCCTTAGTATTTTCAGCGCGTAGACAGTGTCTAGATATTGGGTGGTGATCCCTAAGTATGTGCTGATTGATTTGTGGTTCTGGTTTCGGTCAGTGTCTAACATCCATGCACACCAGGCACCCAGAACCATGCAGACTCATACCCACAGCTTAGAATTCTCCCTGCTCTCCCACACTATCTTGTAGCAGTACATGGAACTCTCTCATGCCCTCACAATTCTTTTATTATTCATTTGAGAAAGGTAGACACAGATGGAGAGAGAGAGAGCACAAGCAGGGGAGAGGCAGAGGGAATAGGAGAAGCACACACACACCCCCCCCCCCCCCCCCCCCCCCGCCCTGAGCTGGGAACCCAACAGGAGGCTTGATCCCAGGACCTGGAGATCATGACCTGAGCCCAAGGCAGACGCTTCACCATCTGAGCCACCCAGACGCCTCTCACAATTCTTTCTTTTTCATGATTGGTGTGTTTACTACATGGAACCATCCAAGGACAAATCTTACATGTGTTTCATCTCTTTATCCCAAACTCTTGGCTTAGCATTAAGGTGCTAATTAAATGTGAATTAATAATACAAACCTCAGTCACCCCTCCCTATCATGAGATCATCAAGGGACACTTCCAGGCACTCCCCTTTTCCCCAAAGGCAAGCTTGCTCAGGGCGCATTTCCCCGGGAACCAGCCATGGCAGCCGGCAGCCGGTGGCCGCACCAAGCTGGGAATCAGGGTTTAATGTTTTTAGGTTCTCCCTGGGTTTGGCCTCTGTAGGTCTGTTGACCTGTCCCCTAGTCTCCCCGTGGCTCTTTGTGTCTCTATCTCTTTGTCTCTGCCTGTTTCACTGTCTTTTGTTCCTCTGCCTCTTGGCCTGCTTCTCTCCGGATTCCCTTCCTTTTCTTATAGTTTCTCCGACTGCGCTTCGTAACGATCTCTTGCGTTTCTACATCTCTTTGTCTCAGGTGGCCAGTCTCTTGCTCCTGTATTTTTAGGCCGTCGCCGTCTCTCTCTCTGCCTTTGTGTCCTCTCTGACTCGGGGCTCTTAGGCTGCGACTTTAGGAGTCTGGCTCAGGGTCTCCGCCCCGCGACCCTCTCCCCACCGCTTCCCTGGAGCCCGCCTCCACCCTCTAGCTGCCGCTCGGGCCTCGGTCGCCCCTAGCCCAGCCCCCTCCCCACTCCACCCCCGGCCCGCGGCCTCTCGGACCGGCCCCGCTTTGTCTCCTGCGTCTCGGCGCCCCGCCCCCGCCCCGTCTGGGGTCTCCGCCGCCCTCCGCCGCCCTTTGTTTGGCGCGGTCTCTCCCCCACCGCTTTCCCCGGGTCAGTCCTCGGATCTCTCTTTGTGTCTCCGGGCCGGGGTGGCCGGCGCGGTCGGGCAGCCCCGGGGGTCGGCGCCGGGGGCCCGGCACAGCGGTAATTAGGCGGCGTCTCCGGCCCTCCCGCCGGCTGCAGCCCAGGAGGTACACAGTTAATACCACCGAGTTCGGGCCGCTGTCCTCGGCTTAGAGTAGCCCCGTCCGCGGCTCGCGGGCTCCCGCCGGCCACCGAGCTCCGGAGGACGCGGGCGGCCCCGCAGGCGCGCGGCTCCGCCCAGGTCCTAGAGCGGCTCGGCGAGGACCGGCGCTTCCGCTTCCCGTCCCCGCCCCCGGCGGCCGCCCCCGGGACGCCTGGGTCCGAGCCCCCTCCCCATTTGGCGCGGAGCCCGCATCCCGGGGCCGCCGGCGGCTCGGGCGGCGGAGCCCGGCCGGGGAGCCCGCGAGGGTGTTGGGGTGACACAGCCGGAGGCGCCCAGGAGGAGGAGGGGGCGCTGCGGGCCGGAAGGAGCAGCAGGTGCAGGGGCGGCCGGCGGCGCGGGCGGGGGTCACCGGGAGCCGCGCCCCGCACCTCGGACCCGGCCGCTGCCCGGTGCTCGCGGTGGCCGGCAGAGGGCAGCGGCAGGGCGCCGCGGGCCGCACATGGCTGTGTGACCGTGGGGTTGTGTCTGTCCCCTTGCGCAGGGCGGTGTGCGGGCGATGGAGCGCGCGGTGGAGCCCTGGGGCCCGGATCTCCAGGGCGCAGAGGACAGGGAGCAGCTGAGAGGCGCCCGCACAGGTGAGGGCCGGGGCGGGTGCGCCGCCAGCGGCAGGTAAAGGCCGGGTGGGGACTCCGGGGCTGGGCTGTGTCTGGCCGAGACCCAGAAAAATCGGACTTGAACTGTGCTTCCAGGGGGAGGGGGAGGGGAGAAAAAAAGCCGAGGTGAAGGAGCCAACGTCTCTGAGCACCTCCTGTGCGTCAGACCGTGGGGGGCTCCGTCTCAGGGACTGTCCCGGCTCCTCGACAAGCCTCCCCAGCCTCACTGCCTCTGCCCTACTTCAGGCCTCGTTTGATCTCATCCTGACAATTGCAACTGCCTCCCCACATCCCTGTTCTCTTCAGCGATGCACTCAGCGGCCACATTGATCCAAGTCTAGATTTAATCCTGTTTCCCTTCTCGGAAACCTTCCCTAGCTCCCTTCTGCCTACTAATCAAAAGCCTAGTGTTCGATCTAGGCCTTACATGTTTAATCTAGTCCCAACATCCCTCTCCAGCTTTTCTCGTCCCTTACCTTACACCCGGGCGGCGCCGGCAGCGACCCCAAGCCCCGCCCCCATCCTGTCCGCCAATGGCCAGCGGCGCTGGAAAACTGTGGTTCAAAAACAATTCCGATTGGAAATTTGCAGTCCAATAGGAAGCGGAGAGTCTCGAGGTTGGCGCGGGCGTTAGAGCTCGGAGTTCCAAAGGCAGAGACGCTGGGGCGGGGCTTCAGATGCAGCCAATTAGCGCACAGCATCTGCGAGGGCCGACGGGGGCGGGGTGCTTGTAGTCTAGTGCGGTGGGAGCCCGGAACGGGACCCGGAAGTTGGTTCACCCGGAAGCGCGGCGTCTGGGCACGCCGGACGCGGGGGTCGCTGCGTCTCACGTTCGCGGACGTGGGCAGGACTCCCTGGGTCCCTTCCTGGCATCACTGACCAGATCCGCTCTTTTTGAGATTGGCTCTAAGTGTATGCTTTCAGGGGCCGCGTCCAGCTCTGAACCCTCGGAGCTCACAGCCTGGACCCCCAGCTTGCCACCTGGTGTGGCCTTGGACGAAGCGTGGCCCGTCCACCAGCAGGGGCTGCTTCGTCCTCCGGCTGCTCGGATTCTTGAATACCTCCAAAGCCCGCGGGCTCACCATCTGGGGTCATACATTGCCCCAGTCTTCTTCCAACGCCGCCCACAAGCCTCGGGAGTAGCACACTCTGTTCTCAGCCTGGCGAGCGGAGATACTGCCAGGACCGACTCACTTGTTAAGACTTTTCAGTGCACAGCTCAACCCTGGCATTCACCTGCTCATTCAATAAATATTTGCCGAGCGTCTAAACGCTAAACTATCAGCGGCGGCGCGGGGCGGGGGAGGCGGGAGGCGGGGGCGGAGGGAGTCCTTACCCTGGTGGAGATCCTGTTCCAGCAAGAGGCACAGAATGAATTCATTTACTTCTAACCACTATCTTAGAAATGGCACTTTGGGATCACAACCATATAAGAGAAAAACGAATCCAAGTAACTTTTGAACAGAGTACTTTGACTTTATACCACCAATCTAAAGACAAAATAATTGGCAAAGAAAACTTGAACTTTACTTAGTAGGCTTATCGTTTGTTATTATAATAGGATTATTCAGAAATTGAGCAAGTGAATATATTTTTATATTTAAATATATTTGCAAGTGAATAAACATATTGATGTATTTGGCAGCCAACAATCTTAGTATGGGACTATGGAATTTGAGATGGGAAAAGGAGAGAAAGAATCTTATGACTGATTGAACTTGGAGGTATGATTTTAAACATAGATTTAAAAATAGGTATATTTTCTAGCTCTAACCTCTGAAAGGGCCTAGAAGTAGTCACATCTCAGGAGAATGAGGACCGCTAGTCTAGATACTGATTTCAACGTGACAGGCCCCAGTTCAAGGAACCAGGACTCCTTGGGAGAAATGACCAATTCCCAGGCTGGAGCAGAGAAAGTGTAAGATGAGCCTGGAATAATTTGTGCCAGAAAGCAAGTGAAGAAATGTGGGGACTTATCAGGACAAAAGAACTAGGCTGATGCAATTTCCACTGGTCAAAATCAGAAACAAAAAGAATAATGAGACAGGGCCACGAGGGAGCCTTCTAATGTGCTAGAAATGTTCTGTTCACCTAGGTGGTGATTATACAGATGGGTTTATATGAAACATTCACCAAGCCACACACTTAAGATCTGTGCACTTTACTTCATGTAAATTATACTCCAACCAAGTATTTTAAAAGGATGACAGTAATGGATAAAACAAATTGAACTAAAAAACAATCTGAGACCATACTGACACTAAAAACTGTAAATAAGGGGCGCCTGGGTGGCTCAGTGGGTTAAGCCACTGCCTTCGGCTCAGGTCATGATCTCAGGGTCCTGGGATCCAGTCCTGCATCGGGCTCTCTGCTCAGCAGGGAGCCTGCTTCCCTCTCTCTCTCTCTCTGCCTGCCTCTCCATCTACTTGTGATTTCTCTCTGTTAAATAAATAAATAAAATCTTTTAAAAAAAAACTGTAAATAAGAATTTAGGAATGGGGCGCCTGGGTGGCTCAGTGGGTTAAGGCCTCTGCTTTTGGCTCAGGTCATGATCTCAGGGTCCTAGGATGGAGCTCCGAGTCAGGCTCTCTGCTTGGCAGGGAGCCTGCTTCCCTTCCTCTCTCTCTCTCTGCCTGCTGTGATCTGTCAAATAAGTGAAATAAAAAAAAATAGAAGAATTTAGGAATAAAGGGCCTTCCACTTATTCTCAAATGGCTCTGCAATAACAATATGTATATTTATTTTTTAAAAAGATTTTATTTATTTGACAGACAGAGATCACAAGCAGGCAGAGGAGGCAGGCAGAGAGAGGGGGGAGCAGGCTCCCTGCTGAGCAGAGAGCCCGATGCGGGGCTCGATCCCAGAACCCTGGAATCATGACCTAAGCCAAAGGCAGAGGCTTTAACCCACTGAGCCACCCAGGTGACCCAACAATATGTGTATTTAGAAAGATCTTAAAACAAATGTGGTGAAACACGCGGTAAACGTGAAACGTGGTAAAACATGTGAAAAATTATAAACCTAGGTGAAGAGCACACATGAGTTCATTGTACTATTCTTTTATTGTTCAGTAGGTTTGAAATTTTTTCAAAATGGAGTTTAAAAATAGCAAGACCTAAAAATAAATAAATAATTCTCTCTAAAATGTGCCCAGGCAGGCAGCATTTTACACCGATCAATCGGCATCTGTAGGGCCGAGGTCCAGGCATTAAGTACTTTTTAAAGCTCCCCAAGTGGTCTACTATGAAGCTGATTGAGAGCCACTGCCCTAGGTATGGCTTTTACCTAGTGTTGTGACTCTAACCTCTGGGACCAGCAATGGATACTCTTCACTTTTCTTTCCTGGAGCACTTTGGAACATTGAAGACAACCACCTTCCCCTTTAAACCTCTCTCTTCAGTGTGCAACAAATATCTTTAATTCCCTTAGGTGCTCTGCTGGTCTCTGAATTATGGTGAAATAGCCCAAAAATTCAGTTCCCAGGGCACATGTACTCCAAGAGGCATATATAACAATGTCCATAGTAGCAAGATTCGTAATATCCCCCAAATGGAATCACCCCCAAAGTTCACCAACAGAAAATGGCTAAACCGCTAACAAAGTCATATAATGGAATACTCTACAGTAGGACAACTCCAGCTACACCGAATATTGATGGATCTCACCGACAACAGTAAGTCGCACAAGTCACACATAAAAAGAATACATAGGACTCCATTTATATAGTGTTCAGATGCAGGCAAAACCAAACCCCACTGCTGGAGGTCAGAATGCTGGTACCTGTGCGGAGAAAGGCCGGAGTCGCCATCGGGAGGGTCGAAAGGTGGTCCGGGAGCGCCTCAGGGTTCAACTTCTTGACTGAATGATGGTTTTCAGATGTTGGCTTTGTGTTAACTTAAAAGCTATGTATTCTTTTTGGATATTTTCCTACATATATGATATGCTTCACAATTTGAAATATGTTTAATCGCTTCTTGGCCCTTTGGCTAAGATCAGGTGTAAAATATGTTTAAAATATTACTGGGGGGCACCTGGGTGGCTCAGTGGGTTAAGCCGCTGCCTTCGGCTCAGGTCATGATCTCAGGGTCCTGGGATCGAGTCCCGCATCGGGCTCTCTGCTCAGCAGGGAGCCTGCTTCTCTCTCTCTCTCTCTCTCTCTCTCTCTCTGCCTGCCTCTCCATCTACTTGTGACTTCTCTCTGTCAAATAAATAAATAAAATCTTTATAAAAAATAAAATAAAATAAAATATTACTGGGAGGGCCCAAGATAAAGGATATAAAAAGTCATGATAATCCTACAGACTTTCACATCCAGGGCAGAAATTCACCTGCTGCCGCCATCCCTTTCATTCCTCTCTCAACTCTGGAACCAAAGGCTCTGAGTTCAATGCCAGCTCAGAATCTCACTAGCTGTATGACCTTGGGTGCCGGCTTCCTCAACTATAAAATGAAAAGAGTGAAAACACTCTTACTGAGTGGCTGTGAGGGGTGAAGGAGTTAAGTAACAGAAAGTGCTTAAGAACACAGCTTGGAATATAGGAAGCACTCCATAAATACAGGAGCAGCTGCTCCTTGTCTTATCTGGCCGCAGGGACTCTCTGTTGATGCGCAAGGGAGAAGCTGGGTTCTTTCCAAGAAGGGAAACTTCCAGGAGAAGGAAAAAAGAAGAAAAACCCTCTTGCAGCTCCTAGGTAAGGGAAAATGCAGACTTTTGCCATCAGTCAGATGTTTGTCTGGCTCTCGCCAAGGGCCAGGGGAAAGTAGGGGTACAACAATTAGACAGGAGCATTTCACCGCTAAAAAAGATTTTTATTACAAAACAAAGTCTAATAAAATCAGGCCTGGTCTTCAACCCCACCTCTGGGTCGAGGCCCCTAGGATGTAGCAGGCTGGGGGAAATAGGGGATGGTGGGCACTGAAAGAACAGAGCAGGCTGGCCTCCCCTCAACAGTTTTAGCTGCTGCCCCCTTTTAGAAAGGTCTAGAAGAGCTCTTCCAAAGCCTTTTGAGAGAGGCATCATCCTTCCAGCCAGGAAGGACCACTGCTGGCCTCAGACGCTAGCAATGCCGCACTGCAGGATCCAGGAGCTCTTGCTGACTCTCAGCAGAGGCCACCCAGGGTCACTCAGCCTGGGCGATGGCATAGGAGAGCAGCCACAGAAGCAGGGGGCCCAGAATGAGGACAGCAAACCAGACAGCAAAGCTGGCCAGGATGAAGTTCCGGGCCCGGGCCCCCCAGTGCACTGCCTCCTCGAACCGGCCTGCCTTATGCCGCTCTTCCGCCTGCGGGGGCAGGTTTTTGGTTAGGTTCTTCCCCTGCTTCTTCCCCAAAGAGCCCACTGTCCCACACCAATCCTCCATCCTTGTAATGGCTCAAAACCCGACACCCAAACCCCCTGAAATAAAATGTCTTTTCCCTTTCCAATGTCTATTTCTCATGCCTCATCTACAAAGTAAGGTTTCTACTCAGCTCTGTGTACTTTTCCAAGTAGCCATTGTTAGCTCACAAGATCACAGATGGGAAAGTACTTTTCAAACCTTTTATCCCCAACCCTTTTCTATTCATCCCACATTCATTCAGAATTTGGAATCCTTGGCAAGAAACCGAGAGATAGGGGCGCCTGGGTGGCTCAGTGGGTTAAGCCGCTGCCTTCGGCTCGGGTCATGATCTCAGGGTCCTGGGATCGAGCCCCACATCGGGCTCTCTGCTCAGCAGGGAGCCTGCTTCCCCCCTCTCTTCTGCCTGCCTCTCTGCCTACTTGTGATTTCTCTCTGTCAAATAAATAAATAAAATCTTTAAAAAAAAAAAAAAGAAACCGAGAGATATCTTGGAGTCTTTCCCTCCCGTCCAGCCGAACACCACCCCCTTCTCATTAGCCCAATGCGCCTCATCATTTTATTAAGAATTCTTTTTATGATTTTGATCTGATGAAGCCAGAAAGTCTCAAGGTCATAAGAATACAGTTTCTGATTATTAAAATAAAACCAGGATTGAGAAAATTCCCATGTGACATTTAAGTTGCCTGTGTGGCCATTCAAAAGGTGCATGTGGGGGCACCTGGATGGCTCAGTCCGTTAGGCGCCTGCCTTTGGCTCAAGTCATGATCCCAGAGTCCTAGGATTCAGCCCCACCTCAGGCTCCCTGCTCAACAGGGAGCCTGCTTCTCCCTCTCCCACTCCGCCTGCTTGTGTTCCCTCTCTCGCTGTCTCTGTCAAATAAATAAACAAAATCTTAAAAAAAAGGTAAACATGCAGTTTCGATTAGGTGTTTGGAAATGGTGGAGCCCTCTAAAAAACCCCACAGCTTCTTCCTGACTGCTATAGATTGCTCTAATCTCTGCTCAACTGCCTCCAGTCCTGCCCCTTCCAACCCACTCTCCATGTAGGCCTTAGAACACAAACCTGACCATGTCACTCTCCTCTGCAAAAAGTCTTTAAAGTACTCCCCAGCACTTTCTTTTTAAAAATATTTTATTTGACAGAGATCACAAGTAGGCAGAGAGGCAGGCAGAGAGAGAGGGGGAAGCAGGCTCCCCGCTGCGCAGAGAGCCCACTTGGGAGGCCCTTGGGAGTCTGGGCCCTCTGGCTTCATCTGTCACCATTCCTCACTGGTCCAGTCGTGGGCAACGAAGAGCCCAGGCCTTTGCACACACTGCTCCCTTTACCTGGAATGCCCTTTCAACCCTTAGTCACTCATCCTTTAAGGTTACTCTCCTGTCTCCTACCCTACATACACAGGTACGTAATCACACATATATATCCGCCCTTGCTTCCAGAATACCTTGTGTCTCCTCCATCACAATACTGATGAGCTACATTTCATTAATTACCCATGTTCACAGCTCTCTCTTTCATTAGACTGTGGCACTCTGAGGGCCAGAAGCAGGTCTCATTTCTGACACCAGGCCCGGAGCCAAACTGTGACAAGTACTTAGCAGCTGTGTGATCAGTGCACATAGACCAAATACGCTAAACCATCACCTAACTACACCCACCCCTCTGCCCCCACAGGAATCCCACTCCTCACCTTGATGGCAAACACAAGGGCCACGACTCCCAGACAAGAGCAGCCGCAGATAATGCTAGTAGCTGCCAAGTAGCGGAGGCGGAGCCAGCAGCAGCGGACGGGGGATGGAGGATGGGCAGCTTCCATGTTGCTCACCAAGGTGTCCACTGCCTTCTCCTCGTCCTCCATCACCTGTGGGCGACAGTCAAGGTACTTGTAAGCCCAACAACTGAGCCACTGGCCTGGGTCGGTCAGACTCCGCCCCTCTCTCCGCTGTGTCCTTGTGACCTAGCCCAACTCTCAGGAATGCTGCCTTACTGGGGAATTCCTCTCCTGACTCACAGACCAAGAGAGGAAACGTTCGGCCGGAATCCTTTTTTCTCAGCCTGAGATTCTGAGTGTTTAAAGGCAAGCCGGCACAAAGGCAGCATCATCTGTATTACTTAACTGTTTTGACAAGCCGGGAAAAAAATGACAGGTGCACACGGATAAGCAGGAGAAACACAGAATCTCAAAAGCTGGTTGGAATCAGACTGCACAAATCAGTGAATTTAAACTGTATTTCAAAGGGTCTTAACATTCTCTGAAGTCCCTCAAAAGCTGCTCGTGAATATTAAGAAGGGCTCATGAAATGGCCCCCTGAGCCCTGCCACCCCACTTCAAGCACAGCAGCTGTCTCATGTGAAAACGGAGTGGATGAGACACAGAGATGGGAGAAAGCAGAGGGCAAGGACCCATCTAAGCTCTCTTCTTGGCTGATGAAGCTGAACTCAGTAAAACCAGACCTCCCCAAACTGGGCCTCCTTTGCTATGCTGACTCCCTGCTGCCTCTTTTCGCCATTTTAACCCAGGCCACCCAATATATTCAGAGTAACACCATGACCTCATAACCCACACAGAAACCTGCATAATGATGCTTAATCATCTCTCCTCTCCCTAACTTCTCAGCCCCTCTGAGCTGTGGCAGCAAGCCACCTTTCCACCCCCATCTCCAACCATCCCTACACCCTGTACAAAACGGAGCCCCTTGCGGTTCTCTGAACACAAGCAACAAGGGCTCGAGTGAAAGGAGGCAAGATAAGCCGAGCCCAAAGACGCTCTGCCACACAGTTGCAGGACAGGGGGTATGAGGAAAGAGCGGATGTGCTGAACACAGACACAGTCATTAGGAGAGGGTTTAGGGAGTGGAGACCAAAGGAAATCTAAAAACCGAACAAGGGCTCTTACCTGGCTATGGGCCTCGAGGGACTGCGAGTTTCGGCTCCTGCCTCTGGTTTGATTTGGCTTGGGTGAAGATGGAGCTGACTCAGACCTCCAAGCCAAGCCCGGGGGTGGGGTTGGGTGGCCAGTCACCACCCAAAAGGCCCCGGGAGCTCAGAAAGGGGTGTGGCTGACTCAAACTAGTTTGGCTAGATGGAGGAAAGCAAAGAGGGGAATGGAGAGACTGAAGGTTGGACGCCTGCCTTCTGGAAAAGGAGTGAAAGCACCTGAACAAGAGGGGTGAGAGCAGGGAAAAGTCTGAGGCATCAGAAAACTCTGAGTGAAAGCCCAGGAACTAAGGGAATAGGAGGAAAGAAAAAGTGGGAGTTGGAGTGACTCAAAACTGAAAATATAGGGAAAGGCACCCTACCAGATCAGATTTGCCAAACTTTCCTCCTCTTGCGGGACTTCTGCCTCAAAGACACATAATTCTGGGTTAGATATCAGGTACTAGGGTTTTGGCCAGAACGAGAAGAAGAAAACGATGCCCAAGTTCCCACCCAACCCTCCACCAGACCAGAAAATCAGAAGCCTCCTTACGCGGATGCTCATACAGAAACTAAGTTTATTATTTTTTCTTCTTAAAAAAAAAAAGAAAAAAGAAAAAAAAAAAAAAACTCATGGTAGAGAGAAGCCCCTCCCCCTTCCCCTAAGGGCGGGGGGCCGTGAGAGCCGGGGAATCAAGTACAAGGGGGTGGGGACAGAGACTATCTTGCCACCCTTAACACTGCCCAGCCATGTGGGGTGGAAGGGAAGGGGGTATGTGAAGAGCCCCATTTCCATGACAACCAGTTGCCTACCCCCTACTTTGGTGGAAAGAAGGGAGAGGGCCCCTATGTCTCCCAGGAGGCTTTCCCCCTCAAGACTTCAAGTAGTGGTTAACAGAGTCAGGCCTGGTTGTGGAGGGAGAGGGGCCATGGCGGAAAGCCTAGGTGGAGGGGCGGCCCACTCACGTCTTGGCCTTGCGGCCTCTGTGACTAATGGTAGGGCCAGTCAGATGGGGAGGGGCGCTGCTGCGCAGAATGCGCTGGTCCCCTTGGTTGGTGGCCCCACCAAGTCGGCGGGGGCCAGGCCGGCGTCGTGGGGTCCCATCCCCTTCCTCCTCCTCACCTGAGGCTTCAGCCTCAGACTCCTCTACTGAACCCTCAGGTCCCAGGGGACTTGGAGGTTGTAGGCGGCCCCGCTTTGCCAGCCCAGGACCCCCGCCAACTGGGGCCCCCGCCCGTTTGCGAGGCACCTTCTCAGTCTCTAGCGGGGGGACCAGAGACCCTGGCCGCAGGCGGGTGGAGCGCAGTTTTGGAGCCAGCGAGACCACGGGAGGTGTCAATTCCAACCCGCCTGGCCCACTATCCGCTAAATCCAGGTCATCCTGAATTACCGCCACCACCATGGACCCTTCGCTCTTTCGTGCCCGCATTCCTTCCGCTTCAAGCCGCAAGCGGGCCAGGCGGGTGAGGGGGCGGCTTCCGTCCTCGTCAGAGGAACTGCCCTCACTCTCCCCCTGGCCCTGGGGTTGCCGCCGCCTCCCCAACCCACAGCTCTCAAGGACGGAAGAGCCGTCACGGTCCGAGGCAGGGAGCCGGCTGGGCCGAGGGGACGGTGGGTTCTTGGGAGGCCGGCCCCGCTTCCGCTTGGGTGGGGACGTTGGAACGGTGAGACTGCTGACAGTGTTGGCGACAGGAGCTGTGGGACAGGCTAGGAGAGGCGGGAGTGGTGGCAGGGGAGGTGGCGGCGGGAGCGGCGGTGTCCGGCTCTCTGAGTTGCCATCCCCTGGAGAGGAAATGGTCCCAGGAATGGGCACATCTCGTGCCTTAGGGGGCCGCCCCCGCCTTCTCTTCTCCACAGGTGACAGGATGAAGGGCTCTGGTCTGTGAACGGGCGGGGCTCCGAGAGGCGGGGGCCCAGGACTAAGCTGGGGTCCCAGGACAGGCTCCGCCACAATAAGGGTCTCAGCCCCAGGGACTGGGTCAGCCCCGTTGGTTTTTCCCTTAGAGGTGGATGAAGGCACCTCATCCACCCCTCGCCCAACATCTGCTGGAGACCTGTTCTTCTTGGGGGGCCTCCCCCTCCGACGTTTCACAGCTGGAGGGCTGATGGCAAGCAGTGCCCTGTCTCCATTCTCTGGGCTGCCCCCACCGGGCACCCCCAGCTCAATGCGACGGCGAGCTATGAAGGGCTGCTGGGTTGGGGTGGGCAGTGTGGATGGGGGGGCCGCTTCACAGGGCCCACCGGCGGGAGGTGAGGATTCCGGCCCCGACACGCTGCGGGCAGACGGGCTTCCCGGGCTGGCGCCCGTCTCGGACACGCCAGGCACTAGGGCGCCGGCCGGTCCCCGCTGCTGCCGCCGTCGCCTCACCAATTCCTTCTCCTCAACCACGGTCACCAGCCGTCCCGGCAGCTTGCGGAGCACTTTGGGGCCTGGAGGCTGCCCTGGCCGACCAGCCCCCTGACCCCTAATTTCTACATCGGCACTGGTGCGACGCCGAGGGGGCCGGGCAGGTGAAGGGCTCTCCGGCGAGGAGGTGGCGGAGGATGAGGTGGATGGGGCTGCGACCTCTGGTGAAGCAAGTTCCTGGGGCTTCTCTGGGCTGGAGGTTGGGGTCTGGGCCTCCATCAGCTCTTCTGAGCTCTTGTCAGCCTCCACGGGCTCCGGAAGTAGCTCATCAGATGCTCCTGAAGGTGGGAGATCCAGCCCATTGCTCTCACTCAGACACGAGGGCACCTCCTCACCGTCAGGCAGCACTGTGAGGACGGTCCCCTCAGCAGGCTCTGGAACTTCCTGCTCTTGACCGTTGGGGACGCTGTCAGCCTCCAGGGTTGGGCTAGGTGCAGAAGAGGCGAGAGAAAGGTTCTTCTCTGATACAGGCAGGATCTCAACAGCAACTGGCAACAGATCCTTAGGGGGCACACGAGGAAGCGGGGACGTCTCGGAACTGGCCAAATCAGCCAGCTCCGGGGACTCGGTAGACGCCAACGCTTGTGCGCACAGCTCTGCCTCCGGCCCCAAGCCCAGGGAGAGGTTGGTGACCGGCGGGGAGACGGGCACAGAAGGCAGACCAAGCAGGAGCGGCGAGGAAGGAGTGGAGAGAGAAGTTTGGGTGGGAGGTGGCGTATGAGCTGGAGGAGGGGTACAGGCGGGAGGAGGGGTACAGGCGGAAGAACAAGAGGGAGGAATCGGTGAAGGAGGCAGTGGGGGAGAGGGCAAGATATGAACAGGAAGCATGGTTATTGGATTTGGGGCTGAAATGGGGATCGGGGCAGGAAGTGGAACAGGGACTGGGGCAGGAATTACAGCAGGAGCTGAAGCTGGAGTGGGCCGGGGCCTAGGTGCTGGCCGGGGAGCCCTCTCCCTGGCAGGGCTGCAGCGTGGGGTTGTGGAAGTGCTGCGGGTGTGATGGGGGGATGTGACAGGGGTGTGGTTTGCCCCTTGAGTCTCAGCCCGGGCTCCACGAAGACGCTCACTGACGCGAGTCCCTGGCCTTTCTGGGGCCTTGGCCTTCTTACTGCGCCGGTGACTGCCTCCACCAGTCCCACAGGAAACCTCATCCCCAGCCCCTGGCCCCTCCTCCTCCTCTTGGGGTAGGCGGAACACCTCCTCCTTGGCTTGGTCCAGATCCTTGCGGGCAGCTTCCACCTGTTCCTACCAACAAGAGAGCCCAAATGGTGGGCGGTCAGAGGGAGGCAAGCAGGGTCGGGCGGGGTAGAAGCAGCCGCTTCTCACTTCCACCCCGACCTCCTAGAAATACTCACTTCTGCTTGCTTGAGCTCCTCTCGGCTCACCTCCTCCAGGGAAGCTTCCAGGAATTTCATGGCGTAGCGCTCAATGGGGGTCAGCTGTGCGAAGAAACAGTGGTAATCAACAACATAAGGACTTGATAACCAGGGCCCAATACCCTTATTTTCACCACAGAAGACAAGAGGAGGATCACAAGGCCCAGAGGAAGAAGCTGTGAAGGGTGAGGTTGAGAACTAGTGGGTCCAACACTGACCTGTTCTACAAGGGCAGCGATTTCTTGCTCAGCTCGGGACATCTCTTCATCCTCAGCCCCAGGCCGGCTGGCCTCCTCTCCCTCACCAGCAGGAAACCCATCATTCTCATTGAATTCTGCAAGCTCAGCCACCTGTTCGGCCTTGGCCTGGGTGGCCGCACGGATATCCTCTTCATCCTCTGCCCGACACAGTGCCTGCAAAGGTGTGGGGAAGAAAAACGAGGAGAATTAAAGAATTCTACATCCTGTGGTTTGATTCAGACAAAAATCTGAGGCCACATTTATACCAAACCAGGTATAACTGAACTCAACTCTCTTCTGAGCCCTCGAAGTTATCAAAGCAATGCGGTATTCCACATAGGATAAACTAGATCTCACTTGGAAGCCCACCAGTGAGAAAGCATCTGTTTTAAAAACCTCTAGCTCCGCTTCCTTTTCCATTCAAGTCCACCTTCTGCCTCCTTAAGAGAACAGTCCCAGAAAGCTGTAATTACAAAAAAATCCCTAACTCTTTTGTGCACTGAGATACCGCTTGACAACAGACTAACCACCTCTGGTTCTTTCCCCTGTGACGAACAGCCAGAAAGCACACACTGAAGTCACCGAGGGACACAACCTAGAGTGCGTGCAGGGAAAAGCCCCTCCGTACTGCACCTTATAGTTCCCAACATCTACCTCTGAAAAAATACAAATGCCCAGCCTTCGCCCCCCGCCCCCAAATCACAACTTAGTAGATTCTCAGATGGGGTCCCAGGAATCAATCCTTTAAAAAGCTCTTTAGGGTCACCTGGCTGGCTCAGTCAGTAGAGCACACGACTCTTAACCTCAAGGTCGTGAGTTCATCGAGCCCCACGTCGGGCTGGGCGTGCAGCCTACTTAAAACAAATTAAAATAAAAAGCCAAAAGGTTCCCCAAATTATTCTACTATGTATCAATCAGTATCTGGAAAACAAGAGGTCACACCACACACAAAGCACTTCTTACGTCCACTATTCCATTTCATCCTGTTACTTCCTTCCCATTAGCAGTCCAGAAAGGTGAAAAGCAAGACTCCAGGCTCAGAAGATGAAGCCGACTTGGCTTAACAAACACAGCTAGAAAGAGGTTCTATCAGAATTCAAACAAGTAACTGAGGATTCCAAATCCTTTGTTCTATGAAATCTTATGAGCCAATAAGCAATCTACTCACAACTCCTAAAGGCCAACAGTCATTCGGGAAGCAGCAGAAATGTTCTTTCGCCCCGGACAGCCCCCACCTTAACGATCAGCTCTACTCTAGAGAGCGCCTGCTCTTTGCTCACCTGCTCCAGGATATGGGTCTGCTTGCTGGCTACAGTCTCCTCCTCCTCTTCAGGGGCAGAGGGTACAGATGAGCCAGATGGCTCTTCCAGGGGCATATCAAACAGCTCTCGGATGGTCTGCTTTGGAGAGAAGAGAGGGAAGTGTCAGAGCCAATGGAATGCTGGACCCAAGTGTACTATGCAACAGAAGCTCTTAGAAATAATCAGCAATGCCACCAGTTGAAGAGGCAGATCTGTGGAGACCAAAGCATCTTAGTTACTTATTTTTGTTAAAGATTTACTGTCTAACTGTTCTAATACATCCAGCCTTTATCTCAGAGAAAAAGAAAAAGAGAGAGAGAGAGCAGGCACTTGAGGGGAGGGGCACAAGGAAAGAATCTTTCAAGCAGACTCCCTGCTGACTGTGGAGCCCAACGCACAACTCAATCCCATGAGATCACAGCCTGAGCTGAAACCAAGAGTGGACGCTTAACAGACTGAGCCACCCAGGTGCCCCAGAATCGACTTTCATGAGCAGGAGCAACCCCTATGGGCACTGCAGTTGTCTCCTGCGTAGACTGGAAGATCTTAGTACCTGTTTAAAATAGGCTGTGGTGAAGTTGCCTCCCTCAATGGCCATGTCTCCCAACATTCTCTTCTGATTTGCCTTTTTTAGGATGTTCTCCTCCACTGTCCGTTCACTGATAAGTCTAGGGAGTGACGAAGGCGATGTGTAAACAGCCAAACAGATTAATAAAACCCTACCAGTAAAGAGGCTGCAAAATGAGGGGAGAGTAGGCAATACCTGTAGATGTGGACATCTCGGGTCTGGCCAATTCGGTGACAGCGATCCTGGGCCTGAGCATCCATGGTGGGATTCCAGTCGCTGTCATAAAAAACAACAGTATCTGCTCCTGTCAGGTTCACACCCACACCCCCACTCCGAGTTGAAAGGATGAAGCAGAATATGCGTTTGTCTGCATTGAATCGTTCCATCAAAGCCTAGAGAGAAAGAAAAAAGACTGTATCAGGAGACACGGCCACCCACACAGACCCAAGGCTTAGTGGGGCCCCTTCTGGAAAATGGAGACAGTAGCTGAGGTGAGCCTCAAAGGGCTGCAGATGTCCAGGTTACCTGTCTCTGTTCAACTCTAGTAGACCCATCCAGACGCAAGTAGAGGTGGCCATGGTAGGTGAGAAACTGTTCTAATACATCCAGCATCCGGGTCATCTGGGTGAATATGAGCACCCGGTGGCCCTCCGCCTTGAGCTGTCGCAACAGCACTGCCAATGTTTGCAACTTTCCTGACGAGAAATGAGGGATAGGGGAGCTTGTTATAAGCTGGAATAGGGAGAACACTTAGCACTGAAAGACTCTAGTTGAAAAATAATAAAAGCTTTAGCTGAGGGTTTCAATTAGCCTAAAAGATCAAAAATATTTAACTTTAGGGGTGCCTGGGTGGCTCAGTGGGTTAAAGCCTCTGCCTTTGGCTCAGGTCATGATCTCAGGGTCCTAGGATCGAGCCCCACATCGAGCTCTCTACTCAGCAGGGAGCCTGCTTCCTCCTCTCTCTCTGCCTGCCTCTCTGCCTACTTGTGATCTCTGTCAAATAAGTAAAAATATCTTTAAAAAAAAAAATTAACTTTAGGAGCGCCTGGGAGGCTCAGTGTCTGACTCTTGGTTTCGGCTCGGGTTATGATCTCAGGGTTGTGAGACGGAGCCCCGTGCTGGGCTCTACGCTCAGCGCAGAGTCTGCTTCAGATTCTTCCTCTCCCTTCCCATCCCCGTACACATGCTCTCTAAAATAAGTTAATTAATTTTTTAAAAAAGATTTTATTTATTTATTTGTCAGGGAAAGGCAGCACAAGCAGGCAAAGTGGCAGGCAGAGGCAGATATAGAAGCAGGCTCCCCACTGAGCAAGAAGCCCGATGTGGGACTCGATCCCAGGACCCTGAGATCATGACCCGAGCCGAAGGCAGCGGCTTAACCGACTGAACCACCCAGGAATCCCTAATTAAATATTTATTTAAAATATATTTAACTTTATTTCCTTCTTTTATGGGATCCCCCTCTTCAGTCTGCTCCTGTCTAGGATCTACCTTCTATGTCTAACCGGGGGTAGGATAACATATAGACCCTCAGGGGAAAAAAGGAAACCCTCAATGGTAATGAGCAAGAAGGAAATCTTTAAGGCGCTACTGTTGAGTTATGCCAGCTAAAACACACAACAGATTCACAGGACAGACAGCAACAACATCCACTGGATGTTATGACTTACATACAAGGATTGAAGATCCCTAAGATCATAACCATGGGGAGAGGATCCTATGAGGTTATCTAATTCAATCTCCCATCAAACACAGAAATACCTTCTCTAATGTTTCTGATGAAAAGTTTAAATGCTTTTAACAAAGACTTTCAATTTGTCTACTTACTCTAAATGGTTTCAAATGTTACAAAATTGTTTTTTTACTAAAATATTTCTTGAGCATATGTTAATAAAAATTTTGCTGTCTTACATTCTAAGGCCATTTACAAAATCTCCAAACATGTTACTGAAAAAACATCTCTGCTGGGTTGTTGCAGAAACAATTCACTACTGTCCAATAGATACTCTTGCATAAGGAACCTGATTTACACTGTAGACACCCTGGCAGAGATCCCTTGATCCAGGGAGGATAAGCCCCAATCCAACCCCAAAAGATAGATCATGACTGGTCTAAAAAAGCCATAGTTGGGGCGCTTGGGTGGCTCAGTCGGTTAAGCCTCTGCCTTTGGCTCAGGTCATGATCCCAGGGTCCTGGGATCAAGCCCCACATCTAGCTCATTGTTCAGCGGGAAGCCTGCTTCCCCCTTTCTCTCTCTGCTTGCCTCTCTGCCTACTTGTGATCTCTGTCAAATAAATAAATAAAACCTTTAAAAAACAAAAATAAAAATAAAAAAGCCATAGTTCCTCTTTGCCATTTCCCTTTGTCAGAGATTATTCTAGGGATGGGCATATGGACCAAATTAAAGCAATGAGCTATGAAGCATCGTCAATGAGAAGAACTTTCTTCCCACCCCCAAAGAGAGAAACTTGCTGAGAATATTTTATCTCAAGCCCTGTTTCCTGCTCAAAGCACTGCTGTGCTCCCTGGAGTTGTGGCAGCCATGGTAGAACCACCAAGAAATAAACATGAGAATAAGAAGATAAAAGCTAAGGATGGGAGAAAGACCAGAAGGTCCTGGGTCCATGAAAACATCAGTAAGCTGGACCCATCATATGCCACTATTCTCAGAATTTCTCACTAAGGAAACAATAAATGCTCTTGTGGTTCAAGCCACTATTCAGTTTTCCAATACTTGCAGCCAAATGCATTCTAACCAAAAAGATTCTAACCAAAGACAGGAAGATCCTTGTGTTTTCCTAAAACACAACTTACTATACTGTCTTATACCACCTTGCACCTTTCCCCATGAATCTGAAAACTTTCTGCTGTGCTATCTTATTTGCCACCGTATCCTAAGTGTAAAATACAACAGATACTCACAAAATAATTACCAAATGCATGAGTTAACACACATTTTCAACTTTCATCGAAGTCAAATCCATGAATGCCAAGAATCCATCATAAGGTCTACATTTCTCCATCCTGCCTAGAAGTATAGCCTGAAAAACTGGCTGATATTTAATGAAATTCACAAAAATCAAGCTATAGCGTCCCTTTGATATAGTCTTTGCTACTCACAGTTGGGGGGGGAAGGTCTAGGGATCCTTACTGACCAATGAACTTACCACAGTCATACTGGATGAGCCTCAAGTCAGGGAACTGGGTGCGCATGTTACACACAATACGGTGCAAAGGACGAGCCCGTGGCCAGAGCTCACAGGCCAATTGCTCTTGGAAGGCTGCCTGACGTGGGGCCAGCCAAGGAGGTGGGTGGCAGGCATGCAGGGAAGGGGGAGGTGCCTCCACAGGAGGCATGACAAAGATGAACCTGTGAAGGAAGAAGGCAAGCAGCATAAAAGATGGAACTCGGAAAGGGCCCAAAAGTGCACCTTCACCAGCCCTAACCACTATATCCACTCAGAGGCCCCAAGACCCGGTTCCCATTAGCACTTAGCCCTGCCAACCTCTCAATGATTTCTGACAGCTGGTCTAGTCGTTGCTGGGGAAACAGTACAGCCTGGCGGGCAGCCTCGGTATAAGTCCAAAAGGTGGGGTGGCTGGGGCCAGGAGAACGAGGGCCGATGGGGCTGGCAACAGGTTGGGGCAGGGTACAGAAATCCAGGACTTCAGTCCCATACACAGGTGCCAGGGCCCCATGAGCCTCACTAAGTTGGAAAATCCGTTCCAGGCGTTCAGACCGCTGCCGCTTCCGCTTTTCCTCCAGAGAGTCCTGGGGATGAGAGGAAAACACACACACACACACACAGAAAAAGTGATCAGTGTCCTCACAGAAAACCTGACCATTCATCCCAGAATTAAACATAACCTATGGAAACCACAGCATTCAAAACTACATTATGCTTTTAGTGGTTTTTTCCAAGCTGTCAATAACGAGAGTTACTCTTTTCATAATGTTATATGAAATAACTTCTCTGCAAAAAACCCCCGATCTTCCTTTATATGTTACCAAAACAGAATGCCTAAATATTCAAAACTAAAATCTGTATATTTAATAAGCTTATAAAATGGATGATTTCTGGGAATTTTCTTAAATAACACTTAAACTCTACAACATTCAAATTAATTTGGCTTTTAGAAGTGGATCCGAAACAATTATTGAAAGCCTTCCTCCAATCACTGACCAGGACAGAGTGGCTAATCAAATCCATGGGAGGTTTCTGCCAGGGGCCATACTAGAATGGGGTAGAATTGGGAAAAGCTAATCAGACATCTGGGTTTCATCACCCTAAGAGAGAAAAGGGGAGGGCCCTGGCAGATGGGAAATTTGTAGGACTTTGACCCAGTCCTTTCCCATCACTAGCACTTCAAGTTTCACAGGCTAAAAAACTACCTCTTTTTTTGCAGCACTCACCACATTGTTTTACATCTGTATGAGTCTTTGACTAATATCTTCTATCCACAAAACTGCAACCATAACACATACTGTATCTTACCTTGCTCACTATAATTACCCACTATCTAGCTCAGTTATCTGGCACCAAGCAGGCTCTCAATAAACAGCTGCTATGAGAATGAACAAATGAAGATGAACCCTGGAGATGATCCTGAAAAAAAGCAATGTCCCAAATCTCCCTTCCTGTCTGCTCCCTTCAACTTGAGGCTCCTGGGAATCAAAGTGAAAAAGGAAAGCATCCCAGCAGAGCAGGTCACTCTCAAAAGTAGTAGCAAAGGAGAAAATATCTGCATATCATGTATCTGAAAAGATATTTGTATCCAGAATGTATCTCTCCAATCAGTAAAATAACCCAATTAAAAAGGGCTGGCTCAGTTGGTAGAGCACAGTTTTGAAGAGATTTTATTTATTTATTTATTTATTTCTGAGAGATAGACAGAGAGCGCGCACACACGCGAAAACACAGGCAGAGGCAGAGAGAGAAGCAGGCTCCCTGGGGAGCAAGAAGCCCGATGCAGGACTTGATCCCAGGACCCTGGGATCATGACCTGAGCGGAAGGCAGTGGCTTAACTGACTGAGCCACCCAGGTGTCCCTAGAGCATGGTTTTGATCTTGATCTCAGAGTTGTGAATTCAAGCCCCACACTGGGCATAGAATTTACTTAGAAAAAATAATAATAAAAATAAATTTTAAAAAATTAAAAACACAAAGGATCTGAGTACCTAACATTTCTTCAAAGAAGATACACAAATGGCAAACCACTAAAAAGATGCACAACATGACTGGCCATTAGGAAAACAAATCAAAACCACAAGATACCACTTCACACCCACTAGCATAGCTACAATCACAAAGACATAACAACAAGTGTTGGCAAAGATGTGGAGAACCTGGAACCCTTCTGTGCTGCCTGTGGGAATGTCAAGTGGTATCAGTGGTTATCGCCACTTTGGAAAACAGTTTGGTAACTCCTCAGTTAAACATAGTTTAATCCGACTCAGTAATTCTGCTCCTAGGCATACATCCAATATAACTGAAAACATATGAAGACAAAAAAATCTTACAAGTGAACTTCAGGGCAGCATTATTCGTAAGAGCCAAAAAGTAGAAATATTCCAAACGTGTCCATCTACTGCTGAATAGATATATAAAATGTACTGCCACACAATGGAATGTTATTCAACAATAAAAAAACCAAAATGCCAACATATGCTACAACATGGATGAACCTCAAAGACATTACGCTAAATGAACAAAGCCAGTCACAAAAGACCATATGCCATGATTCCATGGCAAAATCTAAAAAAAACAGAAAAATTAGTGCTAAAGTTTAGCTAAAGTAAAAATAAGCTAAAGTTAGACGAGATGGAAGAGTTGGAGGATGATGGCTAAGGGTGTGGGGTTTCTTTTCAGGACCATGAAAATGTTTTCAAGTTGACAGCAGTGATGGGTGCAACCTATGTGAATATACTAAAAGCCACTCTTTACATGGGCAAACTGTGCGGTTTGTGATCTTTATGACAAACTGCTTAAACAAAAAAGTGCTTAAAAAAAAGTGCTGAGAAGCTTCTACAGGGGATCATTAAGCATCTGCCTTTGGCTCAGGTCATGATCCCAGTTTCCTGGTAGGACCTGCTTGGTGGGAGGCCTGCTTCTTCGTCTCCCACTCCCCTTGCTTGTGCTCCCTCTCTTGCTGTGTCTGTCAAATAAACAAAAATAAAATCTTAAAAAAAAAAAAGCCTCCACATACTTGCAGAGCAACCAAAATTTAGCGCAGACCATGCAGCTGCCTCTCTTGGGCTAGATCTCGCTCCCTTCTCTCTCCCTGCAGCAAGCCAGAGCAACCTGGCAGCATTAGAAAAAGACCGAAAGGTGGAGTCAACGGCACTGATGGAGTGGGGGTCTGGGGCTGAGGAAAAACATAAGAGGGCAGCTCTGAATAAGCAGCAGCTCCCTTTCTTTTAAAGGGACAGAAAGACACAAAGGACCTGGAACAATTCACTAGCTCTTTCTTCCTATTAGTTCTTGAATTACTTACTCGAATTTGAGCTATAAGTTTAACTTAAGCAAAAACATGTATGGATCCGTACACGTAACAAAAAAAAAAAATGGTCACCACAAAATTCATGGAAGGACAAGAAACATAGCTCCTTTTCCACTGTGGAGGTAAAACAAAAACAAAAACAAACCAACAAACCTACAAGAGAGAAGCATTAGTCAGAGGCTTGTGATCTTAGGGAACTGTAGTCCATGGTGCCACTCCCTTCCCCCAGAAGCTCAAATACTTGACAACTGCGATGGTTTTAGCAACTGGAAAAAGTTTTCCTATCTCTGAGGAATGCCTTTTGCGTGGATCAGGAGAAGGCAATGGAGTCAACACATGGGAGTTCTCACAAGTTGTGGCACCTTTATAGTATCACTCAGTGGGCTAGTTTTTCCAAGTGTAAAATGAGGCCATCAGACGCTAACGCTGAGTCAAGAATAAGCAAGTACCAAAAAGACCAACAGTACCAAGGCAGCCTTGAATGTATCAGTAATTCTTCATAGTTTTAAAAAGCACATTAGGGGGCGCCTGGGTGGCTCAGTGGTTTAAGCCTCTGCCTTCAGCTCAGGTCATGATCTCAGGGTCCTGGGATCGAGCCCCACATCGGGCTCTCTGCTTAGCAGGGAGCCTGCTTCCCCCTCTCTCTCTGCCTGCCTCTCTGCCTACTTGTGATCTCTCTCTATCAAATAAATAAATAAAAATTTAAAAAAATAAATAAATAAATAATAAATAAATAAATAAAAAGCACATTAGGTCCTCAATTACTCCTCTGGAAAAGCGGAATAAAGATGATCATTCCCATTACACAGAAAAAAGGAAAGGGCCAGGAAAGAGAAGGGACTTGGCCAACTGCACACTCTGAGTATCAGGTCCACAAAACTAGGCTGTGTAATCTACCAGGATTAACCTCGTTCTGTTCCATTCACTCTACCAGAACTCCAAAGAAACCCCAAATTCCTGTTCCCTCTCTCTGAGGGAGTAAAACTTACCAGATAGAAAGGGGAACGAGGTGGTGGTGGGGGCTGGCGTCGAGGCCGGGGACCACTGAACGAGGTAGCAGTGGAGGGAGGGCTGGGGGGACCAGGGCGCAATGTCAGTGTCTCAGGCTCATCCTTGGAAACGGGCAGCCGGGATACCATGGTGACGGGCAAGGGAGCAGCGCCAGATGCCGAAACCACAAGGGAGGATGTCTGGGAAGCTGGGGCCTGTGTTGAGATTGGGGCCAGCGCCAGAGTCTGGGCTGCAGCTGGACCCAAGGTGGACACCGGAACTGGGGCAGGGCTCAAGGTCAATGTTTGCACTGAAGCTGGGGTCAGGAGTGAAGCAGATGACGATACTGGAGCCAGAGTCAGCGTGTGAGCTGGGGCTGGGCCCATCGGAGAAGCTGGAGTCAAAGGGGGTGCCGGAGCCAGAGACAGCGTCTGTGATGGACCCAGTGGTGGTCCTGGTGCCAAAGACAAGGTCTGGGCTGGAGCTGGTACTAGGGATGACGCTGGAGTCAATGACAATGTCTGAGCTGAAAAAGGCCCCTGAGGGTTCCCCGTTGCCAAAGAGAGGGTCTGAGATGGAGAAGAGCCACCAAGAGTGGATGGTAAAACTGGGGCTAAGGCCAGTGTCTGTGTAGAAGCTGGACTTGGAAGAGGTGATGGAACCGGGGCCGGTACCATGGTCTGCGTTGATGATGGAGCCGACACAGGAGCCGGGGCTGGCACCATTGCAGAAGCCGAAGCTAAAGAGGTTCCTGGAGTAGACGATGAAGCCAGAACTGGAACCGGAGTCTGCGATGGAGCCAGGAGGGGAGCAGGACCTGGCGACGGAGCCAGGACTGGAAGAGGAGCCAGAGAAGGAGCTGGAGAAGGAGCCAGGATTGCTGTCTGTGGAGCCACCATGGGAGCCAGAGAGGTGGCTAGAGCCTGAGATGCAGAAGGTGCTGGAGCCAGAAGGGAAGCCTGAGCTGGGGCTGGATTTGGTGCTGCCGGAAAAGGACTGGCCAGAGCAGAAGCTGGTACCAGGACAGGCGAACATGCCGGGGCCACAGCTGAGTTCAAGCCTGGAACATGGGAAGAGGCTGGAGCCAACAACAGAGGGTGACCAGGCGCCTGAGATGAAGACAGGGACGGAGCTGTGGCCAAACCTAGAGTCAAAGCGGACGCTGATGGGGAAGCCCCAGCCGGTGCCAAAGAGGGAGGTCCAGGAGCCGCTGAGACAACAGGTGCCAGCGCTGGGGTCACGTTGGTCAACAGAGCCGGGCCAGAAGCCGGAGCAGGCAGGGGGGCGGAGACAGGGACGGCGAGTGGAGCTGACGCCGGGGCAGGAGGCGCGGTGGAGATGGAGCTGGGAAGTGGAGACGACACTGGAACGGAGACTGGAGGGGACACGGGGCTAGCAAGGGGGGAGGAGTTGGGAATCGGCATTGGAGAAGAGGCTGGCCCAGGGAGTGAGGACTGCACAGGGAGAGGAGAAGAGATGGTCAAGGGAGCAGCTCCGGGTGCTGAAGCTGTGGAGACAGAGGAGGAGTTAGCCCCAGGATTCTTTTCTTGCTCTACTACCCTGTCCCCCCCTTTCCCTTACCCCCCCACTTCATCCCTTTCCCAGAAAACCTTCACTCCCACCCCATGAAGTCCAAGATTCAAGGACTTTGACAATTTAACATTTCCTTTCCCTCCCACGATTCTAAGAAGTATATTCTAAAATAAGGCAAGACCTCAGCAGCCTAGTTCTGGGGCCCACTACAAAGCAAGTCAGTACGCAGATAAATAAGAAACCTATGCGACTAAGAAATCCTCTGGACCACCCTCTGTCTATTCCTGGAAAAAACATCTGCTCTTAGCCACCTGGACTCACCACTGACTTCGGGCGAAGGACCGTGGACCAGCTTGAGAAGGGGCCTCACCAGAGCGGACGTGGGAATGGGGGCGCGGGCAGGACCCAGAGTAGGCGTGGGCAGCCGGCCAGGGGCTAATGTGGGGCGTGGAGTCAACACAGCTGGAAGCCCGGAACTCGGAGGCCGGGGTGCCGGGGCCAATGGAGGAACAGGAGTCAGTCCGTCCCGAGGGGCCTGTCTCACGACAATCTTCACCACGCCTGTATTATTCACCATGGTTGGTGGCACTGCAAGAGGAAGCTACATTGAGGGGAAGGTAGAAAAGAAACAAGAGACCCAGAGGATGGAAATAGTCCAGGGGCACGAGAGGGTAGCAGACAGATACTAGAGATCCCGGCAAGGGAAAACAACACTGAGGGAAGGCTGGACAGACAGTAACCCGGGGCATGCCTGAAGGGACCAAGGCCAGCAAGGGCGAAGTAAGTAGGAAGGCCAGGAGCCTCACCCTGGTTAGCAGCAAGCGGAAGGCTGAGGCCAGTGGGGGCAAGGGTGGTGCTGGGGGTCGAAGAAGGCAGCACAGAGACAGGGGTGGGGCCAGGGGTCGGGGCCACGGCCTGGATGAGAGCCACATGGGCAGGCTGGCTGATGAGGTGGTGCTGCCCCCCTGCGGACACCAGGTGCACCACATTCCCTGGGTTAAGGGAAGAGAGAGAGAGAGAGAAGCAGCTATCAGCCCGAGGAGGACAGAGGCAAGGGCAAGAGGAAATGGAAAGAACAGAGAGGGAATAACTCCTCTAGAATGAGGGCAACCCTATCTTTTTCAGAAGACCCCCTGCAAACGTTCCCTTCGGCCCCACCCACCAGAAGCTGGGGAAAGAAACATTAAGACCGACGTCTGAAAAGAGCAACAAAAACAAAGAGACAAAGAAGAGGAGAAAAAAGGCAGGACAGGGGGTGGGTTTTACCTACTTTGCAGCGGGCGGGGCTGCCCCACAGCAAGCTGGCGCACCTGCGCACCAGTCAGAGTCAGCTTGTTGCCCTGGATCTGGAAGGTGAGAGGCTTGCTCCCCCCTGCGCTGGCCACTGGACGCTGTGCCAGTGAGGCCAACTGCCCGATGCTGACCACTTCGCCTGCTGGGAACAGAGAGGGCCGAATATACCCAGGGACAACTCGACACCACTTTGCCCCACGAAGCACAGGTCTCCACTTCCTCCAACCCTCCCCCTCAATTTTCCAAATTCCAGTCAACTCGGCCTTTGAGCCTCAGTGTGCTGCCGCTTTCGATCCCACTTGTTTGCCTACAATCTCCTTTGCATCTGCTAACGGGCCGCCGTGCTACCGAGCTCATCGCCACCCCCAACTCCACGGTGCCCGTTCACCCCGAACAACCGTCCCACGCCTAGGGTTACCATTATTCACTCCTCTCTGGGAACTCCCTGACAGCTGTGGATTATGAATTTCCAGCATACAGCGAGAGACTTCACGCACATTAGCTACCTAGACTTTTACACTTTTAACCTCCTCAGCTTCTCTCCAGCCCCGCAGCGTGTGAACTTCGCGTCTCAAAGCCTGCACTCACAAACCGCGAAGAACTTACAAGGCAGGCGAGCCTGCATATCAGGAGACAAGATGAGGCGCTGCGGTGCAGGAGCCGAAGCCGGTGCCGCTGTGGCGGGAGCAGCAGCCGTGGTGGTGGAGGCGGTGGTGGCAGCGGAAGGGAACGCGTAGCCCGGTGGCACTGTCAGGGGCTTCAACAGGCTGGAGGAGCCCGGGGGCGGGGCGGGGCTTAGGCGAACAGGAGCAGGTGGGGCCGGTTTCAGGGACAGGGTTGGCGTAGGAGGCCGTGAGGTCCCACTAAGGACCCCCAGGGGGGATGGCAACACTGCAGACACAAAGCAAACATCGGTCAGATATACCGACTGGAGCCCCAGCCCGCTCCCAGCAAGCTCCACACACGCTCCCAAGCCAACAAGCACCACAACTCTGTCTCCAACTTCGCTCCCTCGACACTAATTACTTTACTCCTTCCCCAACCTGAACAATCTGCCTGAGGTAACCCCCCAGCAGGTTGGCCCCCTTGTAACTCACCCTGGGGCAGAGGCCCACTGTTTGGCTGCAGTGGGGGCAACAGAACAGGGCCAGGAGGCCGGGATGCCGGAATAAGCGGGGGCCCAACAGGCGAGGCCGACACCATCAGTGGTGCTGGCAGCACTGGGGGGGCTGCGCCAGGGGTGGGCTGGGTGGAGAGCTCAGGGCCTGGAGGGGGTCGGACAGGGACAGGGCCCATGGGGGTCCGTGGGCTGTTCACCACCACCACTGTACGGCCTTCCTGCTTGGGCACTGGCTGCAGCATCCTGTAAGGACAAAATCAAAAGGGTGGGTAGGGAGGGAAGGAGAATAGGAACAGGAAAAGAAAGGAATAAGGAAGATGAAGCAAAAACACAAGACAAACATTACAAAAACAAAGGAGATAAAGGCAAAGGACACAAAGGAAAAAGAGGCAAAGAAATCCAAGATAACCAAAAAGCACCAAGCAGAAAAAGGGGGCAACAGATCGGTGACAAACACAAGGGCGCCTCCCAGGACCCTCTTCTCTCCCCAGCTTCCTCCAGTACCTTGCATCCGTCCCATACAAACATTTAGCCTAGCCTCCAACTCTCTCCTTTCCACCCCAATTTCTGCCCCCAGCCAGCTGTAGCCACTTTTTCTAGGAACCCATCCCTTTCTCCCTCAGCCCTGGTACCTGTTGACCTTCATCTTGACAGGTTTGGGCCGGGGTGGGGGATCAGGAGCCGTGGCCACCTCCAGCAGCACCCGGCGGGAGAGGCGGTGCCCGGGTAGAAATGTGTCAGCTTCGTATCTAGAGACACGACCCTCCAGGCCAATAAGATCGAACCGACCCATGTCTATCCGCTGGCAGAAACACAACAACATGGTGTCAGATGGACCAACAAGGCAATGGTTTCCTGGATATGACGCCAACAGCACAGGTGACAGAAGAAAAAAACGGACCATAGGACTGCATCAAAAGACACTACCAACAAAATGAAAAGGTAAGCCACAGAATGGGACAAAAACATTTGCAAATCACGTTTCTGGTAAGAGGATAATATCCAGAACATATAAAGACCCCCCACAACTCAGTAACAAAGCCACCCAATTAAAAAAATCAGGCAAATATGCCAAATAAACACTTCTCCAAAGGAAATACACAACGCACAGGAAAAGTGCTCTGCATCACTAAGCATCAGGGAAATGCAAATCAAAATCACAATGAGGTACTGCAGCCTCACACCTGTTAAGACGGCTATTATAATAAAACAAAAAAACACCAAGTGCTGGCAATGATATAGAGAAATCAGAACGCCTGTGCACCGCTGTTGGCAATGTGAAATGCAGCAGCCACTATGGAAAATACGACAGCAGTTTACCTCAAAAAATCAAAAATCAAACTACTATATGATCTAGCAATTCTATGTCCCCAAAAGAATTGAGAGCAGGGATTCAAACTGGTATCTGTACACCCATGTTCACTGTAGCATTATTTTTAATAGCCAGAAACTAAAAATAAGCCAAAGTTATTTACCCATCCACTGATGGGTAAACAGGTGAACAAAATGCAGGAGATATACATGTGTAAGCATGGATGTATACAGACATGTAGACACATGTATGAAACGGCATCCCCACTTAGCAAGGAAATTCTGGCACATGCTATAACATGGACGAGCCTGGAAGACAATCTGTAATAAGCCAGTCACAAAAGGATAAGTACATATGATCCTATTTATATGAGTACCCAGAAGAGTCAAACTTAGAAAAAGCAATGGTGGCTGCCAAGGGCTGGGGGACAGGGGAGAATGAGGAGTTATTTCGTGTGCATGGAGTTTCAATTTGGAAAGATGAAAGAAGTTCTGGAGATGCGTGGTGGTCGCACAACGGGACTCTACTCATGCCGCTAAAATACACACTTAAAAAGGGTTAACGTGGTAAAACTCTGTGTATTTTACCACAACAAAATCAGAAGTTGGGGGTGGTGTCCAAAAAAGGGGAAGGAACAGGAAAACAAAATAGTATTTAAGTATCACTAACATGCCAGGCACTTTCAAAAATATTAACACAGTTTTTACAAACATATTGCAGCTAATAGGCCTTTGTAATCCCTACTTTCAAGGGCAACCAAACTTAGTGTTAGAGACCAATTAAAAGTTAGCTTGCCCTAAGTCACACAGACAGAAAATGATGAAACCAGGGGAACAGTGCTCAATTCACAAGGGAAGGATGCAATAACTGGACTCTAGCCTTAAAAAAAGGATACAGGGTTGTGCTAGGGCCAATAACTTTGGGAACAACTTACCTGGAGGGGGTGGACATCAGTGGCCCTTAGCACCAGAGAGGCGGTGCTGAAGCAGATTCCTGGGGTGATGAAGGGGGAGGTAACAGGTCGAGGGTCAAACAGGTTTGGATGATTGCAGACTTTTCGTAGCTGCATCAAAATGTTGATGACACTCATGAAATGGCCTGTGGCTAGTGTCTCCTTAGTGCTGGGAGAGAGGAAAAATAAATGGGGCACCCTGACAATCACACCTGTTCCAATACAAGGCCCCAGGGTCCACCCTCTGTCCTCCCTTACGTGGTCTGTGCCATGAAGTCATCATAGAGACAGCGCTGACGCTTGGAGAGCCGGCAGCGGATAACATGCTCATATTTTTTAGGCATCTGCTTCTCAACATCCACCTTAACCCGGCGCAGCAAAAAAGGCCGCAAAACCTAAAAGCAAATAAGCAGGAGGCTACTAGGAGAACGATGGGCACTGCCCCAGCCCAGCCCCTCTAGCTGGGTCTTGGCCTAATGACCAGCAGAACCCTAGCTTAGCCCTTTGTAAATACTCGTAAAGCCATAAAGTATGCCAGGAATCAATCACACAAAGAGGAATCAAATGTAAGCTCTCCACTCAGGACTTTACGGTCTATTGAAGGAGATCCATATAAAGATGATAATACCACTCCTTAAGAAATGCTTTAAAAAAAAAGAGAGAGAGAGAAAGACACTGAGGGCAGAGTAAGTATGCAGAAGGGATGACTTAAATTACATTTCAAGAAGGAACTGTAGGGGTGCCTGGGTGGCTCAGCGGGTTAAAGCCTCTGCCTTCGGCCCAGGTCATGATCCCAGGGTCCTGGGATCGAGCCCCGCATCGGGCTCTCTGCTCAGTGCAGTGCCTGCTTCTCTCTGTCTCTGCCTGCCTCTCTGCCTGCTTGTGTTCTCTGTCAAATAAATAAATAAAATCTTTAAAAAAAAAAAAAAAGAAAAAAAAAAGAAGGAACTGTAAATTTATAATATTATGAAAGTAAATCCAGGAAAGAAGCTGAGAACAAAAATTGTGGCAGTGACAGACAGCAGAGAAAACAAAAGGCGAATCTGAAATCCAAGGAGGTAAAATCTGATAGGATAGTTTTTAAATAGACATGGAAGAAACGAAAAATATAAATATAATGAAGAAAAGACACATAGTTAAAGAAGATTCTGGTTTCTAGTTTGATTTACCGAAGTGACAGTGTGAAGAAAACAGAGTAGAAACAGTAGGCTATAAAATTTGACATGTTTGGCTTAAATACAGTGTATTCAAGACTCGAATTCAGGAACTCTGAATTAAAGGTACCAAGTCAGAAATTTAAATATAGATTGGTTGGGAGAGTAAAAATACAAATCAGAAAGTCTTTAAAGCCTTAAGACATATGAACTGAGACAAAAGAGCTGTCTCCCCAGAATGCTGAGAAATGTTACTCAGAAGCTGGACAAAGCAGTAGAGCATCCGACTCTTGATTTTGGCTTGGGTCATGATCTCAGCATCCTGGGGCGGAGCCCCACATCATGCTCTGCGCGCACTGCGGAGTCTGCTTGTCCCTCTCCTTCTGCTCCTCCCCCTCCCCTTCTCTAAAATAAATAAAATCTTCAAATTCAAAAAAAAAGAAAAAAAAAAAGGCTAGACAAAAGGAGCCAGAGAAAACAAAAGGAAAAAAAGAAAGAGAGAGAGAGAGAGGAAAAAAAAAAAACCCACAGAAAAAGAGAAGAACCCAAAAGTGGAGGAAAGCCTGGCAAGAAGAAACCTGAGCAAGGACCAATCAGCAGGACCATTCTACTCAGAGAATAAAGACAAGTGTCACTGCTGGGGGGTGGGGGGGACAAGTAAAATGACGACTAAGATGAGGTCACGCGATTTGGCAATGGGTCAGTCACCAGAACACTGCCACCTGACAACCGAGCAAACTCAGCCCAGCACTGATTTCCCTCTCCCTAAAGGTCTTCCAGGCACTACCCTTAGTTTGCCACTCCCAACACCCTGCCAAACTGTTTCCGGCCCTACCTTGTGCAGGCGTTTGACCAGACCTTCATTGTACTCTTGGCTGCCCTCAATCATGCCCGTGAGGGGGTTAGAGAACCATTCTTTAAACTCGCGATGAGACTGGAAGACATGGGGCATCAGAAAGTGCATCAAGGACCACAGCTCCATGAGGCTGTTCTGCAGTGGAGTTCCTGTGAGGAGCAGGCGTCTCTGGCTGCAAAGAAACAGAGGGAATTGGAAGAAGGATGATCAGCAGGATCCCAACCTCCTGAGCATCCCACTCTTCGAGTCAAGTCAACCCTCCTCCAAAGGCCCATTCGCATCCGCACCTGTTGAAGTTGAGCAGGGACTGCCAGCGCTGGGACTTGAAGTTCTTGATGTTCTGAGCCTCGTCCAGAATGAGATAACGCCAGTTCTTGCGACGGAAGGCCTGGTGGTCCTGCAGCACCAGCTTGTAAGACGTGATACACACGTGGAAGGCATTGGGCTTGGTCCAGCCCTGAGGAGTCAGGAGAAAGCAGCAGATGGTGGGGTGAAAAGGAAAGAAAGGATAAAGAAAAGGTATGCTAAGGTCCTCAAAGGACATAAGTCACGTCTGGAGAAAAGAGCCGAGTCCCAGAAGAAGAAGGCAGCAATAGAAAGGGGAGGAAAAAGAACTTCTTTGAGAAAAGGGCCTAAGAGTAAAAGAGGCATCAGTGTGGGGCAAAGGAGGCGCGGGAGTGATCAATCACACAGAGAGCGAACCTGCCGCTTGAGCTTCCTCTCTTTCTGGGCTCCATAGTAAGTGAGGATTTTAAAGCTGGGACACCACCGCTTCAGCTCCATCTCCCAGTTCAGCATCACACTGGTGGGGACAATGATCAAATGGGGACCCCAGTTACCTGTTTAGCAAAAGAATGAGACATGTACAGCATGGTGACTATAGTTAATAATACTGGACTGCATATTCAAAAGCCATTAAAAGAAATGTTAAAAATTCTCAGTCCAACAGAAAAAAAGCTTTTGCAAGTGTGCGGTAGTTGAGGTGTGCTGTGCTCATCATTTCGCAACACATACTTGTCTCAGAACTAGACACCTAGAATGTTATATGCCAACTACATCTCAACTTACAAAAACAAAATAGAAAGATTTTAAGCAGAATTAAGAAGAGAGATAGTAAGGAAATACAAACTTGAGGGCTCTGTTCTGTTCCTCAGGTATAACCCCGATCACTCTACCTAACGGCCCCTCCTAAGAATCCTACACTGGCATCTCCAGTTACTGACCAGAGTCAATAAAGCTACCAAGACAGCACAAAACAGGGAGTGGTTCACCATCCCGCGGTTAGTCCCCATTAAACAGTCTTTGCAGGGGACTGGCCAAGGAGACCCAAATGCGAGGGCCCTGCCTCGTTACCTTTTTCACAGGCCAAGTGAGCAAGCAGGGAGATCGTCTGGATTGTCTTGCCTAGCCCCATTTCATCAGCAAGAATACCATTCAGTTTCTTCTCATACATAGTAACCAGCCAGTCCAGCCCAATGTGCTGGTACTCCCGGAGCTGGCCCCGCAGGAGCAGGGGGATGGGCGTCTTCACCTGGTAGGGAAAAGAGGCAGCACAGTAGAAAGGAGGCACGAGTCACTGGGAAACAGAAAAGTCAAGACATGAGAAAGCAGAAGCTGGGCTCTGGGGTTACCTGCGTGGTGGCCAAGGTATAACCCTTGGGCTGAAGACTTTCAGCTGCCGCCGCGATGTCAGTAATTTCCTTCTTAGGGCCTAGGGCAGCGGCAGGTCCTGGGGTGGGAGGTCCACTCCCCGCGTCTACCTCACTCTGCTCCTCATCCCTGGCAAGCAAGTACTCCACCCCGAAGTCGTCATCGTCTTCCTCCTCCTCCTCCTCCTCATCTGCCTGGCTCTGTGATGGAGACTCCTCAGACTCGTCAGACTCAGATTCCTCTGATTCGGAACTGCTGCTCGTTTCTTCCTCCTCCGAATGCTCATCTTCCTCTTCCTCGCTCTGCTCCTCAGCAGATTCTAAAGCACAAGACCAAGGCTTAGTGCTCACCGTGCCTACTCCTCCAGTATCTCCCCTCCAGGGTGCCCGTGGCCACACAGTCACCTGACTGACTGCTACTATCCTCTTGAGGAGCCTCTTCGGCTTCTGTGGCCCCCTCTGGTTCACAGTCAGAGCTGTTAGCCTCAAGCTCATCTTCGTCTTCCTCTTCACTACTCCCAGAGCCTGGGACAGAGGCGTCGGAAGCATAGGCTCCTGCGTACTGCTGCAGTAGCTCCTCCATTGAGAGCTCACCTGGAAAAGAAACAACGGCTAAGCTTCTGGGTGCTTTGAGGGAAAAGGGGTAAAGACAAAACCGAGGTCTGAGAGGTGCCCATTCATTCTATCTGGGTTTCTACAGACACCACTGGGCTCAGGTCTGAAGGGAGACAGAAGAGTGTGCTTTCAGCACCAGCTACAAAGCCAAGCCCCACAGCCTGGGCTCGAACTATGGCTGCTGCTGCCTTCCACTGGGAAGGACAACATCAAACTAAACCTCTCTCTAAGGTTCAGGTCAAATGTGGCCAACATGCTCTTATATTAGCTCCACTTCTCCGACATGGTCACGTCACTCTGTTTAAACTTCCATCATAACCGGTCGTCATAGTCTGTTTATAATTATTTGTTTACATCTCTCTTTGTCATTAGACCTGTAGTTCCTCCAAGGGGGATAAAAAGTCTCTGTCTTATTCATCTCTTTATCCCTCGCATTCTGCACCAAGCGGATGCTCATGAAACGTCTGGTGAACGTCACCTTCTCGAGCCAACTCGCTCAGCTCCATGGCATGGTCCACGTCCCCTTCCAACTGCTCCTCAGCTGCTATGGTATCCTCTTCATCCTCCGCTGAGAGAGAGAATGAACCAAAATCAATGGGAACAGAATCACAGGACCCAGTACAAGTTGAAGAGAGGAGAAAGCATGAAAATGTTAGGTCCAGATAATTCGAAGGGCAAGGGGCAATAAGATAAAGAGAACATGCCTGACCTTCATCCTCATTGGCAGTAAACTCTTCGTCATCCTCATCTGGATGCCAAGGCTGTTTGTTGCGCTGTGTGACAGAGGGTGGGGGCTTCACCTGAATGGCAAAGCATGAAAAGGGACAAGACCTAAGGTTAGAACAGCAGGAGAAAGGTGCAATGTTGAATATGACGTCACAGAACAATCTCTCTGTCCCACTGAGTGACAGATGCCACTGGCACAGTCCCAGAGCAAGGATGCAATCAAGGGTTTTCTTTCAGCACCAGCTACCAAATCCTGGCCCCACTGTCCAGAGGAGGATCTGTGAAAGTGCTAGATAAGAAACACAGGCCCCCGGCACCAACCGCACACGCTCAGACTTGTAAGAAAGCGACAGCTTAGGTCCAGAAAAGACTTCAGGATTATCATCCTAGCTCCAAACCTACAAACCAATAGGGAGTATTGGGACCATTTCACAGAAGTGGCAAGAACTAGATTAAGTATTTTTTTCCAAGGTCATGTAGCAGTTGTAGAGTCCAGTCCTCTTCCACTACAGCACTGGAAACTTCCCATCTCAGAACGCAACTTGCCCCAAACCCAGATTCTTCCCTATCCATCCCTCAATGAGAGCCAAACGCCCTTAACCAGGGAGAACTCCTGAAAACCGCAACGACCTTATGAACCAGAACTCAGTCCTTGAACCTCCAGCTCTGCTCCCACGGAGTCCTCCCTCTACCCATTCTCCCCGTACCTGTGACACCCGAGACGGCTCTTCTTCACCACCTTCTTCAGGCCCATCGCGGGTGTCACTGTCACGAGATGAGGGGGTCCTTGAGGGGCTGGAAGGCCCTCCTAGCAGCTGAGGGGGGAGGGAACGGAGCAGCTCTTCCAATGGCAATTCTCCCTCACGTCGAAGCAGCTCAATCTCACGCCTCTGGGTCTCTGCATCATTGCCTTCCTGTTGTTCTTCAACCTCAATCGTCTCCTCATCATCCTCTTCCTCCTCCTCTTGGGGTTGGAAGTCCCCATCTATAGCAGGAGAACAAGGTCACAAAGTCCACGGGGCCCTGCAAGCCACAGGGTGGGTTTTCAGCTCTGGAAAGGGTACGTGAGGAAGAGTAACAGAGCCAAAGAGGACACACACCTTCATCATCGAGCCGGGAAACCGGGGGTGGAGGACTAGAGGCAGCTGAGGAAGAGCCAAGGCAAGGGGAAGAGCCAGCTTTGCTGGATGCTAGTGGCTGGTTGAGGCTCTGAGATAAAAGGTCTGAGTACTTTTCAGTTTGCCCCACAATGAAGTCCAGGTGCAGATCCAGAGCTTTTTTACGTTTTTCCTCAAGCCGGGACTGCTGCTTGAATTGCACCACCTGCCACAGCATGAAATGGACAGGTCACGAATATAATCTTTTATTCATGTAATCTTTAACACAACATTTAGGGAAACCTCCTCTGTGCTAGTCTCTGGACTTGCTTTTCAAGAGGGAAAAACTAAATGTCCTTAAAAGTGCTTTTGAAGAAAACAAAACAAAAAAGTGCTTTTGAAAAAAGCACAAAGGGAGCACAGGAAAGAGAAAAGCCAATTTATCTTCAGGCAGCAGAAAAAGATTTACAAATGTATCTGGAGCTGAATCTTAAAGACTAAGTAGGTGTTCCCTAAGTGGGCATGAGAAGAAAGGCATTCCTGGCAGCAGAAAGACATGGGTAAGTTATCAGGGATGTGCAAAAAAAGAATACTTGGAAGTAGAAAAGAAAAGGAACTGGCAGGAGACAAGACTGAATGTTTATACAGACAGAAACCAGGCAGTACTTGAGAAACAAAACTTCACATATGAGAACAATTTGATTACTGAGAACTTCGATGATGTTTAAACAGGTAAATGGCATAAAGAGGTTTTAGGAAAAGCATGCTGAATGCCCTGCAGAGAGAGAGATGGGGAAGCAGGTTCCCCGCTGTGCAGAGAGCCCAATGCAGGGCTCGATCCCAGGATCCCAAGATCATGACTTGAGCTGAAGGCAGTCTTAACCCACTGAGCCACCCAGGTGCCCCTCTCTCAAGAAGTTTTGATCATTCCTGCTACCATGCTACCACTAAGCAAACCTGCGGCATTTCCCTTTCCTAATCCCTGTTGCCTACCTTCTCCACATTGCTCCAAAACTGCCTGACATCCTTAGCCATGGTGGAGGCAATTCGGCGTAGCTTGGCTTGCTCTTCTCTCCGAGCCCGTTCCTCTTTCTGCCGTTGCTCCTCGTGGTGCCGGATGACCATGCGCACAACCTGTGGGAATACGGAACCAGAGTGAAAACATTCCAAGGCCAGTCTCCTACTCCCTCCTCAAACCAACAGCAATGAGAATAATCAAGGCCAAGAAATCTGGGAAGTCAGAGCCTGCCTCCTGAAACTATGGGCATTAATAAGCACGCTATACTGTTTATTCTCTTTGGTTCCCTTCAAACCAACCCACTTATCAAGGAAAAGGAAATCTGGAAAAGAAATAATGGAAGGTACACCCAGCTGATGACCTACCTTACGGGCCACACCCCGTTTCCAACGACGCTCCTGAGCAAAGTCAGCAGAGAGCCACTGCATCTCCTCACAAAGATAGTCCCAGTGCCCTTTGGGGCGGGGAGGCTCAGGCACCTTAGGCAGCCTCTTTAACGACCAGAAACCCTCCTTCCGCAGCTCAGCAATCCGAGTCTCAATCTCAGCCTCCTAACAAGGAAGAGCCAGGTCAGTCAAGTTACTGCACATATATGCTACCTCATGAAGACAACTGAATTCCTAGGCACTGATTAAACATAGGCACTGTCTGGACGGAATGTTGTATGTGACTTAAAGTCCGCACACCAATCCTGCAAGTAAGTAGGTATTATAACCTTTTCAAGTGAGGGGGGGGGGGAAAGATGAGAGATTAAGTGATTTACTTGAGATCACACAACCAGGAAGTGGTAAGGGCTGGGAATTAAAAATAGGTCTAATGAGTCCAGACACAGATTTCATGTTCTTTCTGTTATTTCACTCAATCTCCATGCCCCACGAACATAGGAAAGACTGCGGAAAACAGATTTCAAGGGAAGCCTCCAGGGAGGCAGGGGGCGTACCCTCCCTTATAGACTGGATACAAAGGATCTTCATCGCTGTTGAATTCCACTTAAGAGTATGTTCATGCTTAGATATATAAAGCCCAACGTACACAATCTGATTTGTTTTTATAAAAATATACATTTTGGTGAAAATACTGAAAAGTTATACGTAAAAGATTAAACAATAGTATGACAAAAAGGTAACATGTTTCTACAATGGCTAAATTTCACACGCAAAAAAGTGAAAGCATTTGAAATAGACAAAAGTGACTTAAAAGCTCAAGACAACTGGGAGCCCTAGTGGCTCAGTCAGTTGAGCACTGGACTCTTGATTTCAGCTCAGGTCGTATCTCAGGCTTGTCAGATCCGGCAGCCCCGTCAGACTCCCCTCTGAGCTTTGCTCCCTGCCCCTATCCTTCTGCCTCCCCCTGAACAACTTACTCTCTAAAATAAAGAAATAAATCTTTAAAAACAAACTCCAGGGGCGCCTGGGTGGCTCAGTGGGTTAGAGCCTCTGCCTTCGGCTCAGGTCATGATCCCGAGGTCTCTCGAGGTCATCGGGCTCTCTGCTCAGCGGGGAGCCTGCTTCCTCCTCTCTCTCTGCCTGCCTCTCTGCCTGCTTGTGATCTCTGTCTGTCAAATACATAAAATCTTTAAAAAAAATAATAAAATAAAAATAAAAATAAAAAAATAAAAACAAACTCCAGACAACTGCTTTCATTATTCTTATCTTCTCCTGACAAAAACTAAGTCATAGGAAATAAGAGCCAGAGAGGACAGGGAACTAAATGGCCTGATGGTGAAGAAAAAAATGAAGAAAGACAAGGGTATTATTAGACCGTAGCTCTTATATTTAAGCATGCATCAGAATCACGTGGTGTGCTTTTTAAGACAGATTGCTGGGCCCCCACCCTCTAGCTTTAAATGGATAGATGTAAGAGAGGTACCAACAAACTTGAATTTCTAACAAATCTGCCAGGTGATGCCAATGCTGCTGGTCCAGGGACCACACTTACCACTGGGTAAAGCAGCAGAGGCTAGAGGACAGAAATGAGCAGTAGAAACCAGTAAATCTTAAGAACCTCACCAGTTTAAAAAGCATTCCAGGTCTACTTCCTCCTTTAACTTAGAGCTCACAACAGTTTATAGACTACTACACCACCTTTAACTTACAGACAAGGAAGTTCAGAGACCAAGCAACTTGCTCAAGATTTGCAATTTAAGGCAGAGCCCATACTCTAAATCCACAAGGAAAGAAATGTAAAAAGTTCATGGGACTCCGAAGTTGAGGAAAGAGAGTCCTCATGGGCCCCCATACGTACATGCTTGGCCTGCTCTGCAATCTCAGCATGGCTCTTCTCCCACTTTGGGCCCTTGTTAGCCAGGTCAGCAGCCTGGGGTAAGCTGAGCCCCTCCAGGGGCACTGTGGCACCATCTGGGGGCCCTGGAGGTCCATCCAGAGAGGAATCTTGAGCTATATGCTGGGGGGAGAGGCCGCCTGCCCCACTAGAGGCTGGGGAACTGGAGGAGGCAGGGGACACAGGATTGCTGCCTGTCATGCCGTCCGACACCATCTAGAAATAAACAGAAAATGACAGATAAAATGAATGCTTAGCAAGATACGGAAGTTCTCATCATATTATCTCATTCCATCTTACAAGAAAAAACTCGAGTAAATAACCAACCTCATTTTTACAAACACAAATATACAAGACATTATGTTTTGGTAAGGTGTTCAATATAGCAGACCCAGGTTTACAGATGCCTGGCGTGCAAAAGGAGTCACAGACATTTACAGTTCCCAAATTCAAGAATAATACCATCGCATATAATTTCAAACACTAATGATCCTTTCAGAACCTAAAGAAGTTCATTCATATACACAACTCCCCATTTTTTCTTCCTTTAACTGAATGGCAGATTCACCTATTAGAATCAATCTCGGTTACCACCAAGTTCAAAAAGCAACAATGACCACCTCCAAGATTACTTAAACCTCCTTATGTTCTTCATCAATCTTGGTCGTTTCCTTTACTAGGAAGGTGGAAGGGAAGGGGAGGGGGGCTGGTCACTGTTCTCAAACACTCACCTACTACTTCATAAAACAGATCACTCCAGCACACTTGCCTAACAGGTGTGCCACTGGAGTTCCTACCTCAGTTAAATGACAAAAGAGTGTGTATCACAAAATTCCCCAGCTGCTCAGGAAAAAAATTTTTTTTTTAATTTTTATTTATTTGACAGAGAGAGATCACAAGTAGGCAGAGAGGCAAGCAGAGAGAGAGAGAGAGAGAGAGAGAGAGGAGGAAGCAGGCTCCCTGCCGAGCAGAGAGCCTGATGCGGGACTCGATCCCAGGACCCTGGGACCATGACCTGAGCTGAAGGCAGAGGCTTTAACCCGCTGAGCCACCCAGGCACCCCATGCTCAGGAAAATTTTAAGTATCAAATCCATACCCATCAAAACCCTACTCTATGCAAACCTACGTATGTCTACTCTCAAAAGCCACATTTTTCCTACTCTTACATTTCCTTAGTATGAGAATAGCATAAACACTACACACCATCCATAATACTTATGTTTTTCCAGTTCCTAAGGAAACTAAGCTATTCTCAAAGCTCAGTCTTAGGAAGCATGTTGTCCCAATCTCCATTTCCAACCTGGACTAATTCCACCCTTTTTAGGTAACAATGAGTTTCCACACTCTTAGCGATCATATTATTGTCAAAAAGCGTGTCAATATCTAATCACACTGATGGTCAACCTGAGCACCAAAAATTTTCCAAATACAGATTAGCTGTAGGATCATGGAAATGTGGCTAAAACTTGCCACATTTCTTCTGCTTCAGATCTAACAGCCCACAAAGCAGAACCAGAGAAGGAATCCTCCCCACGTTCAAACCTGTGTCTGCAGGATTGGGAGCTGAGGGTGAGCAGGGGAGGGGCTGCTCTGCATGGTCCCACTCCCAGGCTCCTCTTTGGACGCCTGAAGAATGACTGGGTCGTTATCACCACTGCTGCTGGCCGAGGGGCTGGCGTCCGGCTGCAGGGCATGCTGGGAGCTGGCCTCATTCTGGGCCACCGGCCACCGGGACCCGCCTTCCAGGGCCCGGGGCCCACTAGGGCGTCCCAGCCTCCGCTCAGGTCCACCGGCCTCTGGAGCACCTAAAATAGGGTAAAAAGAGTAAAAATGGGATTTGAAAACATTAATGAATCTTAAAAAAACAAACACAAACAAAAACCAAGAACAACGTTAAGGAATAAAGATAATGGGTGCGCCTGGGTGGCTCAGTGGGTTAAGCCTCTGCCTTCAGGCCAGGTCATGATCTCAGGGTCCTGGGCTCGAGCCCCACATTGGGCTCTCTGCTCAGCGGGGAGCCTGCTTCCCCTACCCCCCACCCCCGCCTGCTGCTCTGCCTACTTGTGATCTCTGTCAAATAAATAAATATCTTAAAAAAAATAAGAAAAAGAATAAAGATAATGAACAATATTTGTAGGCTGTGTTTCCCAAGCTTCCACTACGTGTCATACTTTACTAAGCACCGACTTGATATGTTCTATAATCTTCACACCTACCTTGCGAGCCAGGTACCTTTCACACCTTAATAAAAATTTAGTTCCTTCTTTGTACTAAAGATAGAGACACACAGAGAACATCCCTGACCTAAATGAAGCCTGCATTCTAATGCTTTCCCCATTTCATGTTAGAAAGTCCTCACACACAGAGACGTGAATGGAACTGACAGGAAGACTGAAACTGAGGTCGTTTCATGCCAAAACCATGGAGAATGTGCTCCTCGCCTGGGGAAAACACGGATGATCAGACCCTTCTCTCCCCACATGCCCAGTTTGCTCCTGTACCACTATCATCACACCGGAAACACGGACGTGTCATTTTCTCATTACTCCTCTCAAACATCACCCCATTAGCACCCGTGCAGAAAAGGGTGTCTGCGCCCTCACCTGTGTGAGCTGAGACCACACCCCCTGTGAAGGTCTGTACTTCCACGGTGCCGCCGTGCTGAGGGGAATCACGCCTGAAACACACAGAAGGGACGGGAAAAAACAGTGAGCAGCCAACGCACGTTTACCAACATCTATCAAAGCCTTTTTCACAGCGACTTCGGAGGTTTTTAAATACACCCAAATCAAAGGCTGAAAAGAGTTACAACAGTAAGAAAAGCTCACGTTTCGAAAAATAAAAGCAAATCACGTTTTGCGAAAAAGGAATTTCCTAAAGACCAAAGCTTCTGGCTGGAGGAGAAGCCCTGAAGTGAAGCAAAAAAAAGTTTAAGACGCTCCAGCGCACTGAATGGAGCGCTCACAACAAAGCAGAGCGCGCTCACATCCAGAAGCCCGGAAAGGGGTTGGCTCCGCTCTGCCGCGAGCGCGGACCCAGTCCCAGGAGAACGCACCGCTCCCCGGGCAGCGCCCCGGAACGCCTCCACCTGCAGCGCGGGACACTTCCCCAAACACCAGAACGGCGGCAGGAAACATCAGAGGAGAAGTCAGAAGCGAGCAGGACCGCTCCGAAGAACCGGGCCCCGGAAACAGGCGGGCTAAACCCACCGAGGCCCGGAAGTGTTTCCCCAGTGAAGGAAACTCCCTCACCAGGGTGCAGCCTTTGATTCACTCCTTCCTCCACAACAGCTTCGCAGGACCCGAGCTAACCAGACTCCAAGACGCCTGAACTCTTGACCCCCGGCTTCACTGCTCTCTCCCAACTCCTTCCAACAGACTGACCCCGCGTGACCCCTGACCTCTGCCCCCGGCTGCCACTAACCCTAAGCTAGCCCCGCCCCCTCCCAGACTCCCACCCCACCCAACGTGCGCGACCGACTGGGGGAGGGGCCCGCGCGTGCGCGCCTGGAGGTGGAGAGAGCCGGCTGCGCGCACCGCCCGGGGGCTCCCGCCAGAGCCCAAACCCACGCACACAAGGGTCGCAGGCTGGGAAGTCTCTCATCCCTACCCGTCAGGGAGCCCCCCACCACCTGACCGCGAAGGGCTGACATAAGGGAGGGTTCGTGCCGCCGGGTCCTGGTTACTGACTGGATATGGTGGGCGCGCGCGCGCCGACTCCTCGTCCCACGCCCCCCTTCCTCTTCCCGCGCGCCCCTGGGGGGGGGGGCTGGGGTTGGTGGGCGGGCAGGAGCGCACCTGGGTCCGTCCTCTCAGGGCTCGCTCGCTCGCTCAGGCACGCGTGCGCAGACGGGCGGGAGGGGAGAGGAGATGCGCCCGGGCCCTGTGCTGGCCGGCCTGGCCCCCCTCAGCCTGTCTCTATGGGCGCGCGCCGACAGCCTCGCGCACCGGCCCCGGGGCCCCGGCCGAAGGTGCGCGCGCAGCACCCCGGGAAGGTGGGAGGAGAGGCGGTGGCGGAAAGATGCGCGCGCAGTCACCCGTCAGGGGAGGGGGAACTGTGGAGCGTCCGCCATCTTGTCTCCCTCTCCTTACCTGCGTCCTCGGGGGCGTGCGCTCCACCCCCCCTCCCGCCGAGGAGGGGGGAGGGCCCCCTCTTGGCTGCCGCCTTCGCGGCCTTTAAATTCCCCTGGGGCCCGCGGCTACTTTCACCGCCTTGCTTCCACTGCCTCCTCTCGCGGCACAGAGATGCGGGCGGTGGGTGGGAAAAATGGAAGACGCTACTCTCAGCGAACCGCCGCCGCCGCTTCCGAGGCCCCACCAAAATGGCCGCCGCCGTCTCGGCCGCCACCACCACCACCAGCACCACCACCACAGCTCACTATCGCTACCGCCGGCGCGGCCCGTCCTCTCGCGAGAGACAGTAACTGGAGGTTGGGGGAACGGGGAGGCTCGCGTGCTAGCGTAGGGCGCTGCCTGAAGCGCAAGGCAGGCTGGGTGATGTAGTCGCCTTGGCGGCTCCGCGCCTGCCCCGCGGCAAAGCGTCTTTATCCTCCGCTGGAGAAAGTGCCCGTGAAGCTGCATTGCGGCTGCCAGTTCGGAGCAGTCCCCGTTTTTGAGGAGATCACCCAGAGCGCCGAAGCTGTTTGTCAGCAAGTTGGTAGTAGAGCCTGGGCCTCTGGATTGCCCCTGCAGCCCACTTGAACAGAGAACGGCTTCGTTTTCCGCCAGGGGGGTGGTCCCTCCGTGCCGTTCGTTGGCCAGCTTCCTCCGCGGTGCCCCCACCCCAGAATAGAAGAGTAACGGTCTCCTTCTACTGAGACCACTTTATGCACTGATCCTCTCCTTGAATCCCAACAAACTCCATTTTACAAGTGAACTGAAGCTCCTCGATGAACCAGGGACAGCGCGCAGCAGGGTTCAGAGCCAAGCGGTCTAAACCACAAGCGTCCACGTGCCAAAGACGCCGACTCAAGCCCGCCTTGGAGCCCTGATGAAGTTCTGCTTCAGAAACTCTTCACTCAGTTTCGTTCTCCCCTGCTTTACTCAGAGAGCTGATCCTTCTCTCCGCGTCACCTACTTGAAGATCTGTTCTTCTTACAGCGAAGGTCAGGGGTTGAAAACTGAAGAACGTGAGCCCGTGAAGCTAGCAGGACATTGTATGCTAATTATACTTCAGTAAGAAAGTCAGTGTGAAAAAAAGAAAGAAAACTCAAGTACCTGAAAGAGCCACGGAAGTAATATAAGTGAAGAGGGTCAGGTGAGGAATGAGAGGGACCCGAGAGTATACCTCTGTTGCGCAAGAACAGCCACTATTCAAACCACTGTTTTCCAGTGGTCGCCCAGCGGGCCAAAATACATCTAAGGGTCAAATTCAGCCACACGTTGCCCATTTGCTGCCTCTGGCCTATGCTGGAGCCTCGAGGCATACAGAGGGACTCAGGACAGATTATTTGATTGAAGAAGTGGATGAATGTCCACCCATTTAGGCCCAGGTGGGGGTGGTGGGGGTGGTTTTTTCCATACCAAGCTTACATATTTCTGAGACCCCATCATAGAGCCACACTGAGCTCCCAAGAGATCTCCCATTTCTTGGCCTTCCCATAAACCATTTCATGCTTTTTCAGCTATTCTTCCTTCAAAATTCAGCTCAAGGGTGACAACCCCCAGGTGATCCCATTTGACCACACCTAGGCTGCTGCCTTTACTGTTGGCTCCCAAAGCCTCCTGGGTTGGTTTGTTTCTTTTTTTTTTTTTTTAAGATTTTATTTATTTGTTTATTTGACAGACAGAGACCACAAGCAGGCAGAGAGGCAGGCAGAGAGAGGGGGGGGGAAGCAGGCACCCCGCTGAGCAGAGAGCCCGATGCAGACCTTGAGACCACGACATGAGCTGAAGGCAGAGGCTTTAACCCACTGAGCCACCCAGGCGCCCCCCTGGGTCCTCCTGGGTTTCTTAAAGCACTGATTGCATTATATCTGGATTCGTGTCTGTCCACCCCACCCCCAAAAGTATTAACCCCTTGAGGATAGGAACATGGTTTATACATGAAAATCCACGAAGCCAGTCTCAGAAAGATTATTCGGGAAACTTATTAGTGTGAACTACTTGTATTATAATACTTGGTTAAAAACAAAAATAACTGGTATTGGATTCATGAGCTCAAACTGAAAATAAGCCCCAAATCTCTCTTCTGTTTCTATGACTATCACCCCAGAGCCAGCCACCATTATCTCTTGGTTGGATTATTCCTGACTGGCTTCCCCACATCCACTCCTGTTTCTCTTTACTCCATTTTCCACATAGCAACCAGAGTGACCTTTACATATAAATAAGATCACGTTGCTCTCATACTTATGACCCCCGAGTGGCATCTTAATTCACTTAAATTATGTATCTTAAAATCTCCATAGGACAGACATTATGTTGAAGAAGCCAGACACAAGAGAATTGACATATGATCCCATTTATATAAAGTTCAAGAGCAGACAAAACTAACTCCGTGGGGCGCCTGGGTGGCTCAGTTGTTAAGTGTCTACCTTTGGCTTGAGTAATGGTCCCGGGGTCCTGGGATCGAGCTCTGCATCAGCTCCCTGCTCCGTGGGAGGCCTGCTTCTCCCTCTCCCACCCCGCCCCTCCTTCTCTCACTGTGTCTGTCAAATAAATAAATAAAAATCTTAAAAAAAAAATAACCGATGGTGATAAAAATAATACCCATTGAGAGAGAGGGCTTTTACCTGGGAAGAGACACAAGGAGGATACTCGAAATGTGTATCAGGCGCTGGTAAATCACGGCCCAGAGGGCAAGTCTTGTACAGCCCCAGGTTTCATACAGCCTGCCAGTTAAGAATGTTAACAAGTCGAAGTGACAAGCCTTACGCTTACAAATGGTTGAGGAGCAGTCAAAGGAAGAAAACTCTTGTGACACATGAAAAGCAAATGTACATCAAATTTCACTGTAACTAAAGATTTCTTGGAATCCCACCATGCCCACTGACTAACATGGCATCTATGTCTGCTCTCCTATTACAGTACTATAGCTGAGTAGTTGCAAGAAAGGCCCTCGGCCCACAAAGCCTAAGCGATTTTCTGTCTGATGCTTTACCAAAAATGTCTGCTGACCGCTGTTCTCTGTCTTGATCTGGAGGAGGTCATTTCCAGATCGAGATAGATGTGAACATTCATTGAGCTGTGTACTTAACATTTGTATATTTTGTGTACCTCAAAGCATGTATCTTATACTTCAATTTTAAGAATAAATACCCTACAGGATATGACCCTGTCTACTTATTTTTTTAAAACTTCGTTTACACCTTGCTCACTGCACTGAAGCCACCACGTCCTTCTCCAAACCATCAAGTTCATTTCTGCTTCCAGAGCCTGCCTTTTTGTTGTTTCTTCTGTCTGAAAGTTTTTCTTCATGGCTAGCTCTCCCTTTTCATGAAAGTCTCAGTTTAAATGTTGCCTTCTCAGAGAAGTCCCTGACTCTGAACAGCCCTACTGCCAGTCACTCCCTATTCCATGCTTTCTTCACAACACTTACGTGGAAATTACTAATTTATCTGATGCTTGTTTATTGTCTGCCCTCCTCCCGTCTAAAAGATAAGCTTCCTGAGAGCAGGGACATTGTGCTAGGGATTACAGTCCTCTGGATAACATTTCAGACAACCCTGTAAAAAGGAGATTATTCCATTTGACAAATGAAATTTCAGTTGAATGGAAAGTGAGTGTTGAAGACCGAATATTGTCAAGATGTCCATTCTTCCCAACTTGATCTACAGATTTGGGGCGATCCCTATAAAAATCCCAGCAAGTTATTTTGTGAATATCAACAAACTGATTTTAAAAGTTTATACCTGGGGCACCTGGGTGGCTCAGTGGGTTAAGCCGCTGCCTTCGGCTCAGGTCATGATCTCAGAGTCCTGGGATCGAGTCCCGCATCGGGCTCCCTGCTCAGCAGGGAGCCTGCTTCCCTCTCTCTCTCTCTCTCTTTCTGCCTGCCTCTCTGTCTACTGTGATCTCTCTCTGTCAAATAAATAAATAAAATCTTTAAAAAATAAATAAATAAAAGTTTATACCTTAGGGGCGCCTGGGTGGCTCAGTGGTTAAGCCGCTGCCTTCTGCTCAGGTCATGATCTCAGGGTCCTGGGATTGAGTCCCGCATCGGGCTCTCTGCTCAGCAGGGAGCCTGCTTCCCTTCCTCTCTCTCTGCCTGCCTCTCTGCCTACTTGTGATCTCTTTCTGTCAAATAAATAAATAAATAATCTTTAAAAAAAAAAGTTTATACCTTAAACTTTAGAGGCAGAAGAGCCAGAATAGCCAAGATATTATTGAAGGAGAACAAAGTTGAAAGACTTCAAGACTTACTGTAAAGCTGCAGTAATCAAGAAAGCATGATACTGGCAAAAGTATAGACAAATAGGTCAAAAGAACAAAAAGATCAATAGAGAGCCCAGAAGTAGACCCACATTGATATGGGCAACTGATCTTGACAAAGGAGTAAAGGTAATACAATGGAGCCAAAATACTCTTTTCAGCAAGTGAAGCCAGAACAGCTGAACGTGCATAAGCAAAAATATTAATCTAGACACAGAGCTTACACCTTTCACAAAGATTAACTCAGAATGGATTGCAGACCTAAATGTACAGAGCAAAACTGTGAAACATCTAGAAGATAACATAGAAAATCTAGATGACCTTGACTGTGGTATTGATGCCTTTTAGAAACAATAAGAAAAGGATGATCCATATAAGAAATAATTGGAAATCTGGGCTTCATTAAAATTAAAAAATGTCCCTGTGAGTGCTCGCTTCAGCAGCACATATACTAAAAATGTCCCTGTGAAAGTCAATGTGAAGAGAATGAGAAGACAAGCCACAGATTGGGAGAGAGTATTTACAAAAGACATCTGATAAAGGACTGTTACTCAAAATATTCAAAGAACTTTTAAAACTCAATAAGAAAACATTAAAAATGGGCCAAAGACCTTAGCAAAGAAGACATACAGACAGCAAGTGAATGTATGTAAGGGTGTTCCACATCACGTGGCATCAGGGAAATGCCACCTAAAACAACAGTGAGATACCACTACACATCTATCAGAATGACCCAAATTCGGAATGTTGACAACACCAAATGCCAACAAGAATGTGGAACAATGGGAACTCTCATTCATTGCTTTTGGGAATGGTATAGCCAATTTGGAAGATGGTTTGGTGGTTTCTTACAAAAGTAAACATACTCTAACCATACAATCCAGCAATCACACTCCTTCTAATTCCCAAAGGAATTTTTTAAAAAACCTACATCCACACAAAAAACTGCAAATGGATGTTTATAGTGCTATTCATAATTGCCAGAACTTGGGAGCAACCAAAGTGGCTCTCAGTAGTTGAATGGATAAACCGTGATACATCCAGACAGTGGAATATTATTCAACACGAAAAGGAAGTGAGCTATTGAGACACACAGAAACATGGAAGAGGGGGGTGCCTGGTTGGCTCAGCCAGTTAAGCATCCAACTCTTGAGTTTGGCTCAGGTCATGATCTCAAGGTTGTGAGATCAAGCCCTGCATTGGGCTCTGCCCTGGGCATGGGGCCTGCTTAAGATTCTTTCTCCCCCTCTCCTTCTGCCCCCTCTCCCCCATAATTCCCTCTCTAAAAATTAAAGAAAAAGAGAGAGAGAAACATGGAGGAAACTTAAATGCATGTTATCAAGTGAAAGAAGCCAATCTGAAAAGGTTACATACTGTATCATTCCAACTGTAGGACATTCTGGAAAAGGCAGAACTATGGAGACTAAAATAATCAGTGATTGCCAGGGGTCAGTGGGGGAGGGATGAATAGGAGGCGAGAAGAGAGGATTTTTAGGGAAGAAAATACTCTCTCTATGATACTGTAATGGTGGATACACATCGTCATATATTTGTTTAAACTCATAAAATGCCAACAGTTAACTCTAAGGTAAATCATGGACATTGGGTGATTAGACTGTGTCAATGTCGGTTCATCAGTTGTAACAAATGTCCCACTATCATGAAGGATGTTGGTAATAGAGAGACTCTCATGTGTGGGGACCGGGTGTATCTAGGAAGTCTCTGTGCCTTTCCCTCAATGCTATCAATGCAATATGATTCTAAAAGTTAGCTTTAATTTTTATTTATTTTTTGCTTTAAAAGATTTTATTTATTTGACAGAGAAAGACACAGTAAGAGAGAGAATACAAGCAAGGGGAGTGTGAGTGGGAGAAGCAGGTTCCCCGCTGAGCAGAGAGCCCGATGCGGGGCTCGATCCCACGACCCTGGGATCATGACCCGAGCCAAAGGCAGATGCTTAACAACTGAGCCACCCAAGTGCCCCCTAAAATAGACTTAATTTTAAAAAATTAAATGGTGCCCATCTTTTTAGACCCTCTTCCCATCACCTTCAGAAGACAGGAAGCCAGGCCAGAGTCCGAAAGGGTTGGACCTAGCCTTGTGCTACTAATTCCTTGCTATGTCATCTTAAGAAGCACCTCACGTCTCTGAGCCTCACTTTTCTCACACGTATAAGAGAGATAGAGTTACTGATGTAAAATTGCTTTGAAAGCTCCAAAGAGAGGGGTGTACTTTGGATCCATATTTCAGTCTCAAACTCCTGGCTCTTCAGGTCAAGTTAGTTTTAAGATATGATTTACAGGGTGTTTTAATGTTCCGAGTGTTATTAATACTTTAGGCAGAAGAATGAAAGCTCCTACTTGCCACAGACCCCGCCATTCCTAATTGTCTTGCTCTAGGTAACTTCATGCACTTATCTTATCTGTCTGGCTCCTGAGCGTAGTTGAATCTGCAACTTCTTGTTCCTGCATTTGGGTGGTAGTGGGTGTGCTCTCCTGACCAGCATTTTCCCTGCCCACTGAGTGTCAGGGCCTATACTGGGTTAAATGGGAGAGACAGGAGAGATGATAACACAGTCTCTGCTCCCAAGAACTTAGCCTCACTGGGGGTGATCTTTGAGCTTGGTGAAAATCAGGGTAGTGTTTTGCTGTCACAAGAGAAGGTGGTCAAGGGTCAGATCAGATCAAGTCGGTATCAGGGAGGGCTTTCTAGATAAGATGTCATTGGAGACCGACCTTGAAAAATTTAGGCACGAAGGGTGGGCAATCCAAGAAGATGACACAGCTGCAACAAGGCTGAGGGTTGTGGGGATGGCGAATAGATCATAGGGAGCAGATTGAGATAGACAAGTCACCTGGAACCAGGCGGCCAAAGGCCCAGCATTCTTGGCAGTGGCATTCGTTTGGAGGTGACAGGGAGCTAGTGAAAGTCGCGGAGGTGGGATGGGCGTGGTCCAGGCTCCACTAGAGGCTGGAAAGGGAGATTCCAGAGCTGTCACCCAGTTGTAATGGGGGCTATTGACCAGGAGGTGGCAGTGGAGTTAGAGGGCGAGACCTTGCGGGGGCTGCCTTAGCAGGACTTGGCGCCCGGCGATTGCTAGTGATAATGATCCTCTAAACAGCCGTTCTTCTTGCCTTCTGTGAAGCCTTTCCCAGTCTCCTCCTACCTCCCTGCACGCCCCTTCTCAGTCTCCCTCACAGGCCGCTTCTTCTGGACCCGTCCATCAATTGTAGGCGTTCCTCAAGATTCTGCCCTCCATTGCTTTCTCTTACCCAATACATCCACAAGGGCAGAGGCGGATACCCTGAAGCTAAGAAGTTTAAGCTTCTGGACCCCTTCTTTACAGGGGCCCGCCATTGCTAGAAGTATCTGGGGGCTATAGAACAGTCTAGATGAAGTGGAGAAGCCCATCTGCAACCAGAAAACATTTACATGGAAGCTTTTCTGGTGGCAACTAGACTTAAGGCGACTTAACTTGCCTAAAGAGGTCTCAGAAGAAAAAGGCATTTTGTCATGATGTCATTGTGCATTCCAATGACCATCTCTTAAGCCAGACATTTGCCCCAGCTCAGAATTTGTGTTCCCATCTGTGTAACTCCTGGGTTCCTCCAGGCCTCCCAGCCGAACCACAGAATCTGCTCTGAGGAGATGACACCACCATGCCCCCAGGTGCTTAAACTAGAAACGAAGACGTCACCCTCCCTTTCCCTCACGTTCCACATCTGGCCACCAAGTCTTGTCCATTACATCTTAAAGATTTCTATATTCTTGGGGCACCTGGACAGCTCCGTCGGTTGAGCCTCTGCCTTTAGCTTGGGTCATGATCCCAGGATCCTGAGATCGAGGCCCGTCGGGCTCCCTGCTCATCGGGGAGTCCGCTTCTCTCTCTCCCTCTCACCTTCCCCTTGCTTGTTCTCTCTCTCTCTGTCAAATAAATAAAATCTTCTAAAAAGATTTTTAGAATGTATTTCTATATTCTCTTTTTAAAAAATATTTTCTTTATTTATTTGACAGAAAGAACGTGAGCAGGGGGAGCGGCAGAGAGCGAGAGAGGGAGAAGCAGGCTCCTTGCTGAGCAGAGAGCCCGATGGGGCTCCATCCCAGGGTCCTGGGGTCATAACCAGAGCCAAAGGCAGAGGTTTAACTGGCTGAGCCACTCAAACGCCCCCAAATTTCTATATTCTATTTCTCTCCAGCCCCACACTTGATCCTTAGCCCTTGATGAGCCAGCCGGCTGCTCCTAACCCTCCCAGCAAATCAAAGCTCCAGAACTCTGGCCATCCACACCAACCTCCTCATCGGTCTTCCTGTGGCCAGTCTCTCTCCCCCTCCCCAAAGTCCCAGCTCTTCTGGAGGTTCCGTTTCATTGGGGGTGACACGGGAGCACGCGGAAGAGAGAGTGGCAGAGGCTGACTCAAGTCCCGCATCGGGCTCCCTGCTGAGCGGGGTCCTGCTTCTCCCTCTGCCAAATAAATAAATAAATAAAATCTTCCAATTTTCGTATATGTGCTGCCGAAGCGAGCACGATAAATAAATAAAATCTTAAGTAAATAAAATCTTTGAAAAAGGAGAGAGTGATAGAATGTCAGGGCTCATGATATACTAAAGCAGGTGAAGAGGGGCAGAGATGGGGGGCAGGGAAAATGCCATTTTATTTATTTTACTTTTTAAAGATCTGATTTATTTATTTGATGGACAGAGAGAGAGAATACAAACAGGAGGGAGAGGGAAAGGGATAAGCAGGCTCTCTGCAAAGCAGGGAGACCAATGTGGGCCTCGATCCCAGGTCCCTGGGATCATGACCCGAGCCAAAGGCAGACACTTAACGACTGAGCCACCCAGGCGCCCTGGGATATGCCATTTAAACAAGGTGGTCTCTGGGGGCTGTGAACAGAGACCTAAAGCAAGAGCCAGGGAAGACTTGGCTAACTGTTAAGTGGACAGAGTCAGTCTGCAGCTCTGAGTCCCTCCTTTACACGGCTCCTGGGGCAGTCTTTTCTGAGGCCACCGGAGCCCCGCCTGCCGGTCCCCCCAGAGTCTCTCCCCGCACTTGCAGCCACACAGGCCTTCCCACTGTACAGGCTCTTTCTCCGCCCTGAGCGTTCTCACACGTGGGTCTCTTTCCTCTCCACCAGCTCGGAACTTACAGAAGTTTCCAGGACCTCTTGCTGACCCTCAGACTAAGTTATATCTCCTGAAAAATTCGGTGCTTTGTTGTCTCTCAACACTTTTAACTCTAGGCATAATTATTGGAGTTTCTGGAGACTCACAGTAAGAGAAGGGGTCACAACTGTCGTTAATTTCTGTGTCCGCGTCTATACCCATGGTCTGGGGGAGTGACAGGCACATACACTGGTAGGTCAGAGTTGGGTCACGTTTGCATATATATATGTATATGTGCGTGTGTGTGTGTGTGTGTGTGTGTATAATAAGAACCCGTAGGTGTTTAACTCCCGCAGAAACTGTAATAGTGACAAACACCAGCCTATGTTTTCACGTGGATTAACTCATTTAGCTCTCAAAACAACCTAATGACAGTAGATTATCACCTCTGTTTTATAGATGGTAGAAAGGATGGTTAAGTAACTTGCCCCAGTGACGCAACTGGAAAGCAGCAAGAAGATCGGGGCTTGAACCCAGAGAGACTGACTCACGGCTGTGCCCTCAACTGTGGTGTGGGACAGACGGTCAGATCCAGCTCCGAGCAGTGCCAGGCATTATCCTAGGCCCAGGGGAGATAATACTGGAAAAACAAACCAGTAAAACACTTGAAGTTCCAGCTTTTATCAAGCTTACATTCCTGGTGAGGGAAGACCAAGAACAAACACACTAAGTCGACATATAAAATAATGACAGGTAATGTGTGTTAGGGAAGTAGAAAGCAGGGTTCGGGCAGGGGAGGTGCTGTTTTAGACAAAGGCGGCCTGGCAAGGCCTCTCTGGTGTTGGTGACATTTGAGCAGAGGATGCTTGGGGGAGAGAGCATTCCAAGTAGAGGTAAATAAGTACAAAGACTCGGAGGCTGGCCCAGCTTATCCCAACAGGAAACATCCAGGAGGCCCAGGGGACTGCAGGGAACTGGGGAACTGTCAGCATTGAGATGGAGAGAAGGGCCGGGCCTGGACTGGACAGGCTCTGAAGGCCAAGCTCAGGAGTTCAGATGGGATTCCAAGTGTAGCAGGAAGCCTGTGAGCAGAGGCTAGTGTCGAGAAGGACTGTAGGGGTGAGGCCCCGGGGGCAACTGCTGCAGTCCAGGTGAGAGGAGCAGAACGGGAACCTGGGAGCAGAGTTGCCAGATTCAGCAAATAGCTCTTCCGGGGGGACCTCTGAGCGGAGCCTCTGCAAGGCAGCTGTCAAGTGGCTGAGATCCCTGGAGGCCTGGAGAGGGTGGTGAGCTACTACAGCCCCTCTCTCCTCTCTAGGAGGACTGGGAACTTTTTTTAAGGAAAGATTTTATTTATTTGTCAGAGAGAGAGAGAGAGAGCGCACAAGCAGGGGAAGAGGCAGGCAGAGCGGGCAGAGGGAGAAGCAGGCTCCCCGCTGAGCAGAGAGCCCCATGCAGGGCTCGATCCCAACCTGAGCCGAGGCAGATGCTTAGCCGACTGGACCACCCCGGCATCCCTAGACTGGGAACCTTCGCGAACACAGCCAACACAGTGCGGGGACCTTGCGGGTGGGATCCTGTCGTTCTTAAGCAAGCACGCCAATCCAAAACACCCGCAACCCTCCAAGAAGGCAACTAAAATCATGACGTTCTGTTCCGGGAAGGGGGTGGAAAGACAGGCACTCACACACGCTGCGGGGGCTGGGGTGTGTACATGTACGCAGTATTTTTTAATTTGGATTTTAAATGAGATTTTATGTATTTATTTGAGAGAGAGGAAACACAAGCGAGGGTGGCAGAGGGAGAAGGAGAAGCAGACTTCTGGCGGAGCAGGGAGCCCAACTCGGGTTTGATCCCAGGATCCTGGGATGGTGACCTCGGCCAAATGCAGAGGTTTAACCTACAGAGCCACCCAGGTGCCCCTGATTTGGCTTTTTAAACGATTGTTTCTTAAAAAGAAAAAAAAAAGTTGTAAATTTAGAATATATCCTTTGTCCCAGAGACCCCTGGGTGGCTCAGTAGGTTAAGCATCTGCATCTGGCTTGGGTCCTGCTCCCAGGGTCATAGGATCGATTCCCACGCTGGGCTTCCTGCTCTTCAGGAGCCTGCTTCTCCCTCTCCCCCCTGCGTGTGCTCTCTCTTGCTATCCCTGTCACTTGTTCTCTCTCTCTCTCTCTCAAATAAATAAAATTTTTTAAAATAAAATAAAATATGTCCTTTGTCCCAGACATTCCACTTTTAGAAACTTATGCTAAGGAATGAGGGGCGCCTGGGTGGCTCAGTGGGTTCAGCCGCTGCCTTCGGCTCAGGTCATGATCCCAGGGTCCTGGGATCGAGTCCCACATCAGGCTCTCTGCTCAGCAAGGAGCCTGCTTCCCTCTCTCTCTCTCTCTGCCTGCCTCTCTGTCTACTTGTAATCTCTGTCTGTCAAATAAACAAATAAAATCTTTAAAAAAAAAAAAGAAAGAAACTTATGCTAAGGAATGAATCAGAAAAATGAGCAAATGTGCAGGTGTGAAGATGTCCAGCACAGCATTATTTATAAAAGCAAAACAATTTGGACATGCCATGGAGGTTTTAACAACAGAAAAACAGGCAAAGAAGCAGCAGTTGGGAGGCAAGGAAACGCAAATGACCAGTAAGTATATTGAAAAGATGGACCACCTCATGAATAACGGAAAAGGGGAGAGTGATAACTATTATTTCACAGAGCAAAGAGGACTTCACCTGTATCTGTAAAGTTGCATTTATTTTGACAGTTTTGCATCCTAACAAAGCAACTTAGTGTTCAGATCGTAGTCTTAAAAAGGAACTAGGAAGGGCTGGTTGCCGAAAAGGCCGAGTCTGTGACTCCGGCTGAAAGGTACAAGGTAAGCCTGCGGTATCTCATTGAGCCAGGAAGCCACGAGTTTTTCAAAGATTAATGAAGTCTTATTGGAAAGACACAAGAATCTTCACTCAGGGCCAACTCTAAGACTACTGAAACCTCAAAAGGAGAATATCAACTGTCCATATTGGCCTTGGTCCATTGAAGTTTTCACAAGAGAGTAAACCTGAAGTACTGTATTCTAAAACAAGGTGTTAGGATAAAACACATTCCATTTTGTTGTCTTATTAACTAAAAACAAGGAACCAAAAAATTAACAGAACACATGTTTACTAATTCTAGGATATAAGTACACAGGTGTTTGTTTTAGTTTTCTTATTTTTTTAAAACTTAAAAACAATTTTATTTTCTTTAAGTTTTTTTTTTATTTGTTTGTCAGAGAGAGAGAGTGCACAAGAAGGGGGAGAGGCAGGCGGAGGAAGAATCAGGGACCCCGCTGAGCAAGGAGCCCCAGGCAGGGCTCGATTCCAGGACACTGAGATCATGACCTGAGCCGAAGGCAGCCACTTTTAACCAACTGAGCCACCCAGGCGTCCCAAAAACAATTTTAAAATAATATTTCTAGGGTAGAGGTCACATAAATGTTTGCTTTATACTTATTTTTTTATTTTTTTTAAAGATTTATTTATCAGAGAGAGAGGGAGAGAGAGCGAGCACAGGCAGACAGAGAGGCAGGCAGAGGCAGAGGGAGAAGCAGGCTCCCTGCCGAGCAAGGAGCCCGATGTGGGACTCGATCCCAGGACGCTGGGATCATGACCTGAGCCGAAGGCAGCTGCTTAACCAACTGAGCCACCCAGGCGTCCCTATACTTATTTTTTTAAAAATACATGTACTTAGGGGTGCCTGGGTGACTCAATTTGTTAAGCATCTGCCTTTGGCTCAGGTCATGATCCCATGATCCCACTGAGCCACCCGGGTGCCCCAAGACAGACAAAATTTTTAAAAGAATATACCCCGAACTATTAAATACGACATTTTGTTAAGGGTAAGAAGGCAAAAACTGTCATCTTCTCTTACTCATGTGCTTCTATATTTTCTTTAAAAAAATTTTTGCAGTGAGCAAAATTTGCTTCTTTTTACATTGCTTCTATTTTTTAAAAGATTTATTTATTTATCTGAGAGAGAGCATGAGTGGGAGGGACAGAGGGAGAGGGAGGGAGAATCTCAAGCAGACTTCCCGGCTGAGTGCAAAGTCAAAGTGGGGCTTGATCTCATGACCTTGAGATCACAACCTAAGCTGAAACCCAGAGCTGGATGTTCTACGGACTGTGGCCTCCAGGTGCCCATAGTGCTTCTTTTTTCAAAAAAGATTTTATTTATGGGGCACCTGGCGATTAAGTCGGTTAAGGTTAAGCATCTGCCTTGGGATCAGGTCATGATCTCAGTCAGGGTCCTGAGATCAAGTCCTGCCGTGGGTGCAGGGAGTCCCCAGCTCAGCGGGGAGTTTGGGTCTCCCTCGACCCTTCCCCCTGCTCATGATCTCTTTCTCACTCTCTCCCTCTCCCTTTCTCAAATAAATGAATAAAATCTTTAAAAATATATATTTTTGAAGATTATTCGAGAGAGAAAGAGCATGCACAGGCCTGCACTAGCGGGGGAGGACAGAGGAAGAGAGTCTTCAAGCGGACTCCCCACTGAGAGCAGAGCCTGATCTGGGGAGGTGGGGGTGGGGCTCGGTCTCACAACCCATGAGATCATGACCTGAGCAAAAAAAACCAAGAGTCAGACGCTCAACTGACTGAGCCACCCAGGAGCCCCTTAGGATTTTATTTTAAGTAATCTCTACATCCGGGCACTTCGAAGACGTCTGCCTTTGGCTTAGGTCAAGATCCTCGGATCCTAGGATTGAGCCCACGGGTCCGGCTCCTTGCTCTCAGGGGGCCTACTTCTCCCTCTCCTCTTGGCTGGTGCTTTCTCTTTTTACTATCCCACAACAAATAAATACAATCTTTATTTAAAAAAAAAAAAAAAAGGTAGGGACGCCTGGGTGACTCAGTGGGTTAAAGCCTCTACCTCGGCTGAGGTCATGGTCTCAGGGTCCTGGAATCGAGCCCCGTATCCGGCCCTTCACTCAGCAGGGAGCCTGCTTCCCTCTCTCTCTCTGCCTGCCTCTCTGCCTACTTGTGATCTGTCTGTCAAATGAATAAATAAAATTTTAAAAAAGCTAATCTCTAAATCCAACATGGGGCTCAAACTCACAATCCCAAGATCAAGAGTCATGTGCTCTATGGACTGAGCCAGCCAGGCGCCCCACATGGCTTCTTTATAATTTATGAACTACCCTCCAGCTTCACTGAGATGTCATTGACATGTAATACTTTGTTTTGAACTTCTTCTTTTTTTTTTTAAAGATTTTATTTATTTATCAGAGAGAGAGAGGGAGAGAGCGAGCACAGGCAGACAGAGAGGCAGGCAGAGGCAGAGGGAGAAGCAGGCTCCCCGCTGAGCAAGGAGCCCGATGTGAGACTCGATCCCAGGATGCCGAGATCATGACCTGCGCTGAAGGCAGCTGCTTAACCAACTGAGCCACCCAGGCGTCCCTGTTTTGAACTTCTAAAATACATTTTTAATTTAATTTTTTTAAGTAAGCTCTATGCCCAGCATGGGGCTTGAACTCATGACCCTGATATCAAGACCTGAGCTGAAATCAAGAGTCAGACACTTAACCAACTGAGCCACCCAGGCACCCCTAAAATAGATTTCTTTTATTACAGCAGTAATAAGTGTTTGCTGTTTATAAAAAAAAATAAAATCCAGTATTAAATATAAACCAGAAAGTATGTCCTTCCCTTTACCCTTTCAATTTCACTCCTGAGAAGTAACTGGTGTTAACAGCTGTCTGCATTTGCTCAGGAATTTTCCATGCATATGTGTGTCTTTTATGCCTGCAAATGATATCATACTATATATATTGTTCTGCATTTGTCTTTTTACACTTAATGTATGTGTAACATCTTTCCAGGTTAATACATACAGACATCTCTTAATTTTATTTTATTTTATTTTTTTAAGATTTTACTTATTTGTCAGAGAGAGAGCGAGCGAGCACAGCAGGCAGAGTCGCAGCAGAGGCGGAGAGAGAAGCAGGCTCCCCACGGAGCAAGGAGCCCGATGTGGGACTCGATCCCAGGACTCTGGGATCATGACCTGAGCCGAAGGCAGCTGCTCAACCAACTGAGCCACGCAGGCATCCCTTACTTTTATTTTTTAATATTTTATTTATTTATTTGACAGAGATCACAAGTAGGCAGAGAGAGAGAGGGGAAACAGGCTCCCCGCAGAGCAGAGAGCTCCATGTGGGGTTCCATCCCAGGACCCTGGGATCATGACCTGAGCTGAAGGCAGAGGCTTTAACCCACTGAGCCACTCAGGCGCCCCAATCTCTTATGTTTAAACAGTGGCTGAGTACTCACTTGTGTGGCTATACCATGGTGGGTAGCTAATTTTGTGTTGTGCTGTGACGGCAATCTTGTACACTTATATCTTGGGCGGTATGGTGAATCTATAAATTCTTTTTCCTTTTTTTAAAAAGTAATCCTTATGGGGGCGCCTGGGTGGCTGGGATCGAGCCCCGCATAGGGCTCTCTGCTCAGCGGGGAGCCTGCTTCCCTTCTTCTCTCTCTGCCTGCCTCTCTGCCTACTTGTGATCTCTGTCTGTCAAATAAAACCTTAAAAAAAAACCCCTCCATTTTTATTCTAATTTCTTTTTTAAAAGGTTTTATTCATTTATTTGACAGAGAGATAGAGGCAGGCAGAGAAAGTGGGAGAAGCAGGCTCCCCGCTGAGCAGTGGGCCCGCTGCGGGGCTCGATCCCAGGCCCTTGGGATCATGACCTGAGTCAAAGGCAGATGCTTAACTGACTGAGCCACCCAAGCACCTGTATTGTAATTTCTTTTGATACTACTCTTGCTGAAAAGATAGTCTATGCACAGGGTAAAAAAATAAATAAAACAGGGACGCCTGGGTGGCTCAGTTGGTTCAGCGGCTGCCTTCGGCTCAGGTCATGATCCCAGCGTCCTGGGATCGAGTCCCACATCGGGCTCCTTGCTCGGCAGGGAGCCTGCTTCTCCCTCTGCCTCTGCCTGCCTCTCTGTCTGCCTGTGATCGCTTGCTCTCTCTAACAAATAAATAAATTTTAAAATAAGTAAATAAATTAATAAAACAAAAATCCCTATGGTACGCAAGGTGTAAAGTAAGAAGGAACTCTCCCTACCCATGACTTCCTATCTCACCCAGTCCCCGCTTGCCTTGTGAGAGACTGTTGTTCTATGAATAACATTTTATATGTATGGATAATGGATAGTCCCCCCACCTAACTTTTTTACACAAGTAGTAGTGTATGGTACATGCTCATTTTTTTTTAAAGAAAGGACTTCAGGTATAAAGAATTGGTTTAATTAAAATCCTTAATCTGTGACACATTGTTACTTTCTGTGCATGACCCTCTTTTATTCATTTACTTGCTTTATGTTTTTATTTGTTCATTTATTTATATTCTTAGGTTTTTTTTTGAGTGAGAGAGTGTGTGTGGACACGCAGGGGTGAGAGAAGGGACAGAGGGAGAGAGAAGCCCAAACAGCCTCCATACCTAGTGTGGAGCCTGACCGGGGCTCGATCTCATGACACTGAGATCATGACCTGAGCCGAAATCAAGAGTCGACTTAACCGACTAAGCCACCCAGGTGCCCCTATATATTTACTTATTAATATTAAGATCATATTGACAATAATTCACATCTTCTGATGACTTCTACCTCTATCCTATTCAAGCTGCTTCTCCCCTCTACAAACCAGGAAGCCACTATCTTGAATTTAGTGTTTATTGGTTTTTGCCTTTAGTTCTGTAGCTTTTTCCACAATATGATGATGAAACAATATGTTGTTTAGCTGTAGTGTTTCTGAATTTTAGAAAAAGGATATCGTGGTGTAGGTAGTCCTTGGCTTCCTGTTTTCTTTTTTTACACTCAGTATCATATTAATAAAAATCTTGGTTTTGGCTCAGGTCATAATCTCAGGCTCTGCACTCAGCACGGAGTCTGCCTGAGATTCTCTCCCCTCTCTGCCCCTCCTCTCCCCCCATATGCACTCTCACTCTCTCTCTCTCAAATAAATAAATAAGTTTTAGGGGCGCCTGGGTGGCTCAGTGGGTTAAGCCGCTGCCTTCGGCTCAGGTCATGATCTCAGGGTCCTGGGATCGAGTCCCGCATCGGGCTCTCTGCTCAGCAGGAAGCCTGCTTCCTCCTCTCTCTCTGCCTGCCTCTCTGCCTACTTGTGATCTCTCTCTGTCAAATAAATAAATAAAATCTTTTTAAATAAATAAATAAATAAATAAGTTTTAAAAAATCATCCATATGGTATGTGTGGCTATGATTCATTCAAATTTCACTCTGTAGTATTTCTTTTTTTTTAAATTTTATTTATTTATTTGACAGAGATCACAAGTAGGCAGAGAGGCAGGCAGAGAGAGAGAGAGAGGAGGAAGCAGGTTCCCTGCTGAGCAGAGAGCCCGATGTGGGGCTCGATCCCAGGACCCTGAGATCATGACCCGAGCTAAAGGCAGAGGCTTTAACCCACTGCGCCACCCAGGCACCCCTCACTCTGTAGTATTTAATTTGGTCTATGTACCTTCATGTACTTATCCATTCTCCTGTTGAAGGGCAGTTGGAGTTCTTTCTGTTGTTGTTGGGATTTTCTTTTTGCCATTTATTCACAGCTGTTATGAATATTCATATATTCATATGAATATATCATGTTAATATAGTCATATATTCATAGGAGCACACATATAAGACTTGCTCCTGGATATTTGCCCAAGAGTGGAACTGCCATGTTTCAAGGTATGTGAGTGTTCCATTTTACAAGAAAATGATAAATTGCTTTCCAAAATGGATATACAGTCCTGCCAGCCATGGGCAGGAGACCTACGGCTCTTCTCCAGCACCTAGTGTTACCTGACTTCTTAGCGGTTGCCACAGACTGCATATAAATCGATGTGGCATCTCATTGTATCTCCCTGATTACTGGTGATGCTGAGCATCGATCCCTTCATGAGATCTTCAGCCACGCTTCCTTTCATGTGCATTTTCAAGTCTTTTACCTATTTTGTTTCACTGGTTTGTTGTTCTTTATTGATTTGCATCTTGATTTCATTACTACAGCCTTGAAACAATCCTGGTACAGAAAACCTTTTCTCTTTATTCTTCCGCTGCTTGCCCCTTTACTTCTCTCTCTATATATAAAAATAAATATATTATTTATTTGAGAGAGAGAGAGAGCATGAGCAGGGGGAGCAGCAGAGGGAGATGGAGAAGCAGACTTCCTACGGAGCAGGGAGACTGATTACGGGTTCAATCCCAAGACCCCAGGAGAGTGCCCTGAACCAAAGGCAGACACTTAACAGACTGAGCCACCCAGGCATGTGTGTGTGTGTGTGTGTGTGTGTAAAGTTGACTTCTTCAGGTAATCTTTACACCCAATATGGGGCTTGAACTCATGACCCAGAGATCAAGAGTCATATGCTCTTCTGAGTGAGCCAGCCAGGCACCCCCTCCCTATGTATTTCTTAATTGACTTGTTGAATTTCATTTTTTAAAAAATCCTGTTGTCCCATTTGCAGCACTGTCTCATACTTTAAAAAGCCGTGCTGGGGGACGCCTGGGTGGCTCAGTGGGTTAAGTGTCTGCCTTCAGCTCAAGTCATGATCCCGGGGTCCTGGGATCGAGCCCCGCATCGGGCTCCCAGCTCAGCAGGAAGTCTACTTGTCCCTTTCCCACTCCCCTGTTGTGTTTCCTCTCTCGCGCTCTCTGTCCAATAAATTTAAAAATCTTAAAAAACATATCTTTAAAAAGTCGTATTGGTCCACTCACTGTGTGAATGTCAAATGATGTATTTTCTCTGTCTCTTATTTTGGACACTGGAATTGTTTCCGTTCCCTTCGTTCTAGAAAGAATGCTTCAGTGAGTATCTTCGCGTGTATGAAATCAGTATTTTTTTCATCTCTCTCTATTGCGCACTAACCAGCCTGCTCTGCGGCCAGCACAATGGGCCTAGGCGCCCTCATTCCTTATTCCTCACCGTGTTCCTCCCCATGTGCTCCCCGGGAGACCGTCAGCGGCTCCTCGATCCCCCAAAGGTTGTGGTCAGCGTCTTCCTGAAGTTAAGGTTGGGGTGGGGAGGTTTGGGGTAAAATAAACTGATTTCCTTAGACAAGAAAAATTGCTTCGTTTCTAAGTGGTTCCCGGCTCTTCATACACATTTCCTCGAAGTCCTCCTGCACCGCCCCCAGCCCTGAGGGGTTAGCGTCCTTTGGCCTGAAACACTAGGAGGCTTTGGTTCACACAGAATTTTAGAGACCGCAACAGGGGTCCAACCTTGGGTTATCCCAGCAGGCCTTGGGAAATCTTTATTGACGAGTGTGAGTACATCAACAAACACGTGTGAACCGATTTTTCTCCTTTCAAAGTTTTAAACATTTCTACCGCAGGTGTCAACGAGCTCATTGTTTTGTTAATGAAAAAAGTCAACATTCATTTGCATCCCTGAGGACCTCTCCTCCTCATTCACAGTGGGGCGGGGGAGGGCAGGAGCCCGTGTTAGGGAATGAGTTAGAGACCGCAAGACCTAGTCTGCCATCTGACCTCGGCCCCTAACACAGGCGACACCTTGGTCCCTACATATTATCATGCAGAACCTTTCCAGAATAATTACCCTAACAGCAGCTATTTCCTGGACAGCTGCCGTGCGCCAAGCCCTATGGGAGGCCTTTTCTTTTCCAGCAGCTTTGAATCCTTGAAGTCCTGTGAGGTCTGAGGCCTTGTCCCCCCCTTTTTTTTTTTCCTTGTCCCTTTTTGAGAGGTTGTGGTTAACTCTTGGACTCAGAGAGCTAACTAGCCTAAAGTCACGAGGCGAAAAGGCTGCAAAGCACGGATTCAAACTCCTATTTTTGTACGACCCTAAACTCTGCCCGTCTTGAATTTTTCACCAAGTCTGAAAGCCCTTTTCATCTTCGTGCCTCGCTGAACTTCCTTACAAAAGGGGCGTAGCTGTACCAGCCTTGCCGGTCTGTGTAATTGGGAGAATAATTATACTCTTTTTATTCAATAGGCAACGCGAGTAGTCCGTGCTGAAGGCAGACTAATATTCACAGTAATTCTAACTACTTTTATTTGTTTATTTTAAAAGATTTTATTTATTTGTTTGACCGAGAGAGACACAAGCGAGAGAGGGAACACAAGCAGGGGGAGTGGGAGAGGGAGAAGCAGGCTCCCCGCCAAGCAGGAAGCCCAAGGCGAGGCTTGATCCTACGACCCCGGGATCATGAGCTGAGCTGAAGGCAGACGCTTCACAGCTGAGCCACCCGGGCGCCCCAATTCCAACTACTTTTTAGAACTCACAACAGTTCCACGGAGACAGACTTAGATCGGGTTTCCCATTTTGCAGATGGGGAGACTAAGGTTCAGGAAGGTGAAGTCCTTTGCTCAAGAGGCGTTGCGGACTCTGGACTTGCTGGAGAAAGGGTGGCAGGCAGTGAAAGAAGGCGAGAGAGGGCTCCTCCAAGACCGGCGAGGGCTCCCTCCAGGACCGAGGAGGCATTCTGGGAGTTGGGAGGAATTGGGAAAAATACCTCAGTCTTACCCACCACCGCCCACAGCCAAATGCCAAACATGTAGAAAGTGCCCCACAGATGCCTGTCACAGTCTTCCCTTTGATCCGTAGCCAGCGACAGCCACACATGGCCTCTGGCTGATCCCCCGGGCCGCCCAGCACATTTCCACCTCAGCCACTAGGCACTGCTGCTCCCTCGGCCAGACGGAGCACTCCTCTCCCCAATTCTTGATTTTTGTATTTTTTAAATTCTTCTCGTGATATTTAAAATGTATGTTTGCATGAGAGTTACACATAAACATGTTTTTCAAAGATTTTATTTATTTATGTTATATATTAAGAGAGAGCACAAGCAGGGGAGCAGCAGGCAGAGGGAGAAGGAGAAGCAGGCTTCCTGCTGAGCAAGAAGCCTGATGCAGCGCTGGAGCCCAGTATCCTGAGATCATGACCCGACGGGAAGGCAGATGCCTAACCGACTGAGCCACCCAGCCACCCCAACAGATGTGTTTCTTTTTTCTTTTTAGATTTATCCATTTATTTGACAGAGAGAGAGATCACAAGTAGACAGAGCAACGGGCAGAGAAAGAGGAAGAAGCAGGCTCTCCGCCAAGCAGAGAACCTGACACTGGGCCCGATCCCAGGACCCTGGGATCATGACCTGAGCCAAAGGCAAAGGCTCAACCCACTGGGCCACCCGGGCGCCCCTCTCACCTTCATTTTTGAAAACTTAACAATCCATCACAGAGAGCCTTCTCTGTCTCCCACATTTGCAAAGGCAGACACACCCCGTTCTTTTTGACATTTCCATGTTTACGCACTGATGATCCTACAAGTGTATTTAACAGATCCTTGTGGATAGATATTTGGGTTGTTTCCAGTCTTTGTGCTATGATGAACAGTATTTCTGGGAACATCCCTTGTCATTATTATTGTTATTGCATTACAATTCATGTACCATACATTCCAACCCTTTAAATTATACAATCCAGGCATTTTTGGTATATTCACAAAGTTGGGCAGCTATTACCACCTAACCTACCTATTTCTGCGGAACATTCTTGAACACGCATATTTATGGCTTTGTACAAAGGGGTCAACAGAAGGCAGTTCTAGGGTGTGGGTGCTGGGCTTTGGGGAGATGATTCCTTCCAATGGGAAAAAAAGGTAGGCTTATTTGTCATCCATGAGTAAAATCTTTGGGATTAGGGGCTTGGGATCACCACATTAGCCCATGGCCAAACTGAGCCCATGGCCGTGGCTGTGACTGCCCAGTCCATTAAAGAAAATCAGGTGCATCTGAAATTTCATACATTGGATTTGCTTAAAGCAGGCCCGGCTCCTAAACATCCCAGCTGAACAGGCTAATGATGGGAAATGCTCCCAGCGGCACCTGTACTGTAATGTCTCAATTCCTAGACCGTGCTGTCGTTTGGTCCTTTATTTTTTTCTAAAGATTTTATTTATTTATGAGAGAGAGAGAGAGAGAGAGAGAATGTGTGTGTGTGTAGAGGCAGAGATAGGGAGAAGCAGACTCCTCACTAAGCAGAGACCCTGATGCGGGACTCGATCCCAGCACCCTGAGATCAGGACCTGAGCCAAGCGCAGACACTTAACCGACTAAGCCACCCAAGCACCCTGTATGGTCCTTTAAAAAGCTAAATTGAATAATGTCATTCCTCTGCTCCAAAACTCTCCAGAAAATTTTTTTATACAGGTACAGCCGAAATAAGCTTTGGAATGGCTAGTGCCTCTCTCAGAGAAGCAGCCAAGGTCCTTACAAAGGCCTCGGGGGCCCAGCGCGATCTGGTCTCCACTTACCTCCTCTCGAATCTCACCTCCACCAGCTCTGCCTCTCGCCCACTCTGCTCCAGGCCCCTCGGCCCTCCGGCTGATCCCGCGGCCCACCAAGCACACTCCTGCCTCAGGGCCTCTCCGCCGAGAGCAGGCCTCTCCCAGATGACCGCACGTTTCCTTTTCTCACTGTATTCCCACCTCCGCTCCCTGGACAACCCTCCGAGAAACCTTGAATCCATCTACATAAAATAGCACCCCAGAACTTTCTAGCCCAAACCCTACTTTTCCCCCCAACAAGTATTGCCAACCCACATGTATTTGTTCCTTTACTCTCCGTCTACCCCCTCTAGAATTTTAATCTCCCAGAGCGGAATTACCTTTGCCCTCTCTGCTCACTGTCACATTGCTAAAACAGAGTCTGATACACAGTAGGTAAACAAGTATTTGGTAATGGAAGAAATGAAGGAGTAGCTTTCACTGAGGCACAAACCAAAGGTGATTAAAAAAACAAAACAAAACAGTGAGTTAAGCGTCCACCTTCTCAGGTCATGATGCTCAGGTCATGATCCCAGGGTTCTGGGATTGAGCCCCACATGGGGCTCCCTACTCAGTGGGGAACCTGCTTCTCCCCTGTGTGTGCGTGCTTTCTTTCTCTCCTCTCTCTCTCTCAAATAAATAAATAAATAAAGCTTGGGGCGCCTGGGTGGCTCAGTGGTTAAAGCCTCTGCTTTTGGCTCAGGTCATGGTCCCAGGATTCTGGGCTCGAGCCCCACATCTGCTCAGCAGGGAGCCTGCTTCTCTCTCTCTTTCTGCCTGCCTCTCTGTCTGCCAAATAAATAAAATCTTTAAAAATAAATAAATAAATAAATCTTAAAAAAAAGAGAAAGAAATGGAGAGCAGGGCGAGAGGGGAATGAGCAGATGTTTGAAAAGGGAATTCACAGAAAACAAAGACACAGAGGACTTGTAAGTGTCCAGCAAGATGCTCAGCTTCACTCAAATTTAAAAGAAATGCAGATTCAAACTTCTATGAGTCACCATCTTTCACCTATGGGATTGGCAAAAATCAAAAAGCTTGTTAGCTCTCCGTGTTAGCAAGGGTGTGGGGAAACAGGTCTTCTCTTATGATGTTGGTGAGAGTGAAAACTGGCAGCTGGTACAAGGTTTGGACAGGACAATGCAGCAGCATCTAGATGTTGAAAGCATGTACTCTTCGACTCAGCAATTCTCCTCCTAGAAATTTATCCTGCAGATGCATTTGCTCACGTATACAAAGAGGCGGGTAGCCGCTGCAGCACTCTTTGTTCTAGTAAGACTGGAAAGAACACAAATATCCACGAATGGAGACTGGTTAAGTATATTACGGTAGAGCCTTCCATAGGAATGCTATAGCCTGCAAGAGAGTTACTTTAGAAAAACAGCATACGGAACAGTATGTACTATTTGTAAACATTTGTTTGAAAGAAGAAAAAAAGAATTGTTCTGGAGGAACAAATGAGAAATTAACACGGTATCTCTGGAAAGCTGAAATGGAGCAACAGGAATGATCAGGGGAAAGAAGGAAACTTTTTATTCTACCTTCTTTTTAAAAACATTTAAAAATATAAATAAAATATTTTAAAAAGTAAAAAATGAATATATTCTTAAAAATAATTTTTCTTTAAGTCCTCTCAAACCCATGCCCCCAAGATCAAGAGTCACATGATCTACCAAATGAGCCAGCCGGTCACCCCTCTTCTACCTTTTTGTTATAAGCTACACAATTTTTATGTTAATTACACTGGCAGTTTTTAATTTTTAAGAACAGATAATACATGCACATGAGACAAAACTGAAAGATATAAAGGATAAACATTAAAAAAATCAGCTTCTGCTTAAAAAAAAAACCAGCAACCTATAATGAAAGGGACACAGGAGCCAACTGAAAACTGGGGAGTAATAAATAAAATAGTACTGATATAACATAAGTAGAAAAGAAATATCCATGAATCCATCATAATATAAATAAATTATTGAATAAATATGTAAAGGGAGAGGAGACAAATTTCCCATACAGAATTCCAAGTAACGTAGGTAGATACTCCGTCCTCAAAGAGGTGGAGCGTAATTTCCCAGCTCCCACAGTCCGGGCTGCAGAGGGACTTCCTTCTGAAGAGTAGAATAGGCAAAGAAGGGGGAAAGACTAATTTGGCAGCAGAAACTGACAAGTGCTGTCTCAGCCACAACAATGGAGAGATGGTCTAGAAGGGGTGTACCACTGATTCATTGTAATAAAAACAGCCCTTCGCCTCTGCTTCCTCCCCAAACCCAAACATCTGGTCTCATCCTAAGAAAAACAACATACGAATCCCAAATAAGGGTCATTTTCTAAAATACCTGACCAATACTCCTCAAAACTCAAGATCACCAAAAACAAGGAGAGTTTAGATAAGTCACGGTCCAAAGGAGCCTAAGGAGACTTGAGGACTGAACAGAAGGTGGTGTCCTTGTGGGATCCTGGAACAGGCAAGGGACATGAGGCAAAACTAGGAAGTCTGGACGCACCTGCGTGATGCAGGCCGTTAAGCATCCAACTCTTGTTGGTTTTTGGCTCTGGTTGTGATCTCTTCTTGGAGTGTCAAATCAGAAAGGTATTACCAAGGTGCATCTGGGTGGCTCAGTCGGTTAAGTGTCTGCCTTAAAGAAAATATTTTTTTTTTTTTAAGGCATCAACGGATAATGACAGCAACCATTGTTCGAGCACTTTCTCTGTGCTAGGCACTGTTCTAAGAAGTCTGTGCTAATTAACTTAGCAAATTCATATAGTAATACGAGGACAACTATTACAAAACTCCATCTGGGGCGCCTGGATGGCTCAGTTGGTTAAGAGTCTGTCTGCCTTCAGCTTAGGTCATGGTCCTAGGTTCCTGGGGTTGAGACCCCTGTCTGGCTGACTGCTCAGGGGGGATCCTGCTTCTCCTTCTAATCTGCCTGTGCCCTGCCCCCCAGATTTGTGCACATGTGCTCTCTCAAATAAATAATCTTTTTAAAAAAGTTTTTTATGTATTTATTTGAAATATATAGAGAGAGCACAGGCATGGGGAACAGCACGCAGAGTGGGTGGGAGATTTTAAGAATTAAAAAAAAAGATTTATTTATTTAAGAGAGATCGCATGCACGAGCAAGGAGGAGGGACGGAGGGACAGAGGGAGAGGGAGAAGCAGAATCCCCACTAAGCAGGGAGCCTGATGCAGGGTTCAATCCCAGGAATCTGGGATCATGACCTGAGCCGGAGGCAGATGCTTAACCGACTGAGCCACCCAGGCGCCCCAAATAAATAAAATCTTAAAAAAATATAGTGCAACCATGTTGAAAACTACTTTGGGGGCTCCCCCAAATGCTAAACATAAGAGTTACCATACAACATGACAATTCCAATTTCCAATCCAAGGTATATACCTAAGAGAATTAAGAACAAAAATTGGAATTAAAATGAAAAATTAGAATTAAAGAATTAAAAACAAAACCTCGTTCCTGGATATTCACAGTGGCCATAACGGTTAAAAGAAAGAACTGGGGTACCTGGGTGGCTCAGTCAGTTAAGCGTCTTGGTTTTGGCTCAGGTCATAATCTCAGGGTCCTGGGACCCAGCCCCCACCCCTCACCCCACCCCCACCCCTGACTCTGCTTGCCCCTCCTCCCTCTGCTCCTCCCCCATCTCACATACTCTCTCTCCCCTTCTCTCAAAATAAATAAATAAATACTTTTTTTTTTTTTTTTAAAGAAAACAACTTAAACGTCCATCAGCTGAAGAACAGGTAAACACCATGTGGTACAGCCATATAATGGAGTATTGTTTGGCAATAAAATGGAATGCAGGACTGGTATGAGCTCCAACACAGATGCACCTTGAACACTTATCCTGCTAAATGAAAGAAGCCAGTCATCAAAGACCGGGGGAATTATATGTATGTGAATAATATCTCAATGAAGTTGTTTAAAACCCCTCCATTTGCTAGATGGGGTTCTGCCCAATCTATGAATCATTTAATAGAGCCAATTAGATATTCAAATTAAAAAACTCCCCTCCATTCTACATCAACCATGGCCCAGAAATAAGCACATTGCTCAAGATTACATAGCTACACTTCTGAGTTCATTCAAAACAAACAAAAATGCATTTCCAAATAGCAGCCTCGTGATGCTGAAATGATTTTGGTTCTGTTTTGCTCTTCTCTGGCAGTCAAGTCTTCCTGGAGTCCTCTTTTACCTCTGCCTGAGGAGCTCCTGAGTTCAGATCAGATCACACAGAGACGGGTCAATGGAGCGTAGTGGTTCGGAGGACAGGCCCCAAGAAGGCAGCCCTGGGGATTGCCCTTCACCCTCCTTTTCTTCTGGAAGCCTGTTCTGTTGCTCCTCCCTGGACCTGCGGGTAAGCTCCAGGAGAGCTGGGATTTGGGGTTTTGTTTGCCTCTGTGTCCCCGGCCATGAGTTCAGTGGCGGGGAGGATGAAGAGAACAGTGGCAGAAAGTGGTAGAAAGAATAACAGGCAGTGCAGACTATGAATCAGGTGAGGGAAGATGGCGCTTTCTGACTTGGGCGCTGCTAACAGAGATGGAAATGGGTCGGGCTTGGGGGCACAGCATCAGATCTAGGAGATGACTGGGTATCTAAGTTACTTTTGGAGGGATCTAGGAGAGGTTGGATACACGCATCTAGGAAGTACTCTGAGAGTTCCACGCCCGAATGTGTATGGGAAACAGGGAAGTACCTCAATAGTGATAACGGCTCCTTCTTAAACAAGAGTGGAGGAGACAGCGCAATCTGGAGATCCCGCCCCATCTCAAGTGGCAGCCATAGACAAAGCAGCTGTGTGTGAAAGGATTTTTAGATTTCTCAAAAGAAGCTGAATGGAAGGACTGCCGTGTCCTTCTGGTCAACTGTTTCTGGTTTCTCTTGGAACAGTCCAGGCTTGAGCTGTCCCTCGAGGCCTTGGGCATGTGCAGTGGTGGCAGAGAACGTTGGCCGCCATCTTTCCTAAGGTGGTGAGTACCGCGGAACAAGGCAATTCTGGGCGGCTTGGGTGAGAGCCAGCCTCTCTAGCTTGGTTTAGTCACTTGGGTTTTTAACGATCATGTCAAAAAACAACGTTAAGTGTGAAAAGGTAGCTGCGAAACTGGACATCTCCCGGGACCCCATTCTTCTGCACAGTATTTGAAGCATACAGCTAGAAAAGTAACTGGAAGAAGATTCTCCTGGCAATTAGTAGTGGTCAGCTCTGAGGGATAAGATTATAAGACATTTTCCCTTTATAGAATATATTTATGTTCATTTTATAGTGACCATTTATAAAAGGAAAACCAATAGTTTCTAAAAAAAAAGTTGTGTATCTTTTCTAACAGAACTATGCGTATACATGAAGCGCAGATGAACACACAGAAACAGGCCTGAAGAGCACAGACCAAATGACTGAAGGGTTACCTCAGGAAAGGAACGGGGCTGAGCATGGGTTGGCAGGTAAATGGGAAATTCAGTTTTGCTATCCTTCTGTCTTGTTTGAATCAAGTAGAATAGGTACTCCTGGGTTGCAGAAAACGAAAAGCTCCAACGCCCAATGCTCCCGTCCATCCATCCACAAGCAAAAGGACAGCTCTCCCAGGTGGGAGGGAGGGGGACCTTCACCAGGACACGGATAGCGCTGTCCTCCCTCATGCCTCCCTGACCCAATCCTCCCCTTCCGCACCCCGCCCCCCCCCCCCAGATGACCCACACGCACTCAAAGAGCAGCCAAGGGGCCTCATTGTAACACTCATTTTTATATAAATATCCGCAAGTCATGTTACAGAATAAGCCCCACCGGGGAAAAAAGTCAACGTTATGTTTTTGTTAAACGGACCCCTGCCTTCTAGGTTGGGCCCCAGCCTGGGGGCGCCTGCTGCTTTGGGAAGGCTGGGGCTGCCGCCGAGAGGCTGCTGCAGAAGCTGCCTGTGTGGCCCACCCCCGGGCCGACCCCCTTCTTTGGTGTGTGGTACGCGGTGACCTTCTCTGCCCACCCCCACCCCCAGCCTAGGGTAGGGTTCTGGGGAACAGGGTTCTGGAGGGCAGGGCCCAGGAGTCCTGGGGGCACTTGGAAACGGAGTTGGGGGATTGAGCCACTAAGAGGTGGAGTCTGAAGCTGAGAGATTGAGCCTTTTGGGGTGGCACACAGAGGTTAACAGGAACACGTTGGGGTTGGGGGGGGGGGACCTGGGCTGTCAGCCAAGCAGGAAGCATTTGCCCTTCTTTCCAGCCTAGGTAGCCAGGTCCCTTCCCCTGCTGCTCTGTCTGCTGCTGACTCCGTGTTCCCAGGGAGAAGCCCCGGGTTCCTGCCTGTCCCCTCCCGGCTCTTCGCTCTACAATCCCCCTCCCCCCCACAGAGAGGCCAGAGGCTAGGAACACAGCACCAGTCTGAGGATTTAATTAACCAGGAAGGGGGATTATTGGGAGGGGCACCCCTGTAAAAATGTACAAAAGGTCTGGGGGGCTATGTGGAAGGGGAGATAAATATGTACATGGAACCCCCCTTCCGTCAGCCCCTCCTCCCCCAGCCCTGAGAGGGCATGAGGACTTGGGTGGTAGGTGAAGGGGAGGGGGGGGCACTTTGGCCTCTGGCTTACTGAGCCCTTGGGGAGGCAGGCCAAGGGCCTAGGGGCCCTCAGGGGGAGCGATGGTGTACCTCAGGAGGTCACGAGCTGTGACCCCTGACATGACCCCCTCTCACCGCTCATCCACACACAGACACACACTCACACACACCCCTTTCTCTAGAGGCTTGTGACCTCTGCCCTCCCAGTGACCCCAAGGTCCATCTGATGCTTGATCTTGCGGGGGCTGGGGCTTCGGCTCCCAGGTTCAGTGACCTCAGAGGTGGCTGGTGAGGTCACGACCTTTGCCCTCCAGCCCTGGCTTCAAACCTCAGCTCTAGGACCTTGTCATCAGGAAAGGGGGATGGAGCTGTGCCCCCGCCCCTCCCCTCCCCTCACCTGTCAGCCCGGGCGGGGCCAGGGGCCCTTGGTGGGGAACTGGGCCGGGGCGCGGGCACCAGCGGAGGCGGTGCCCCCAGAAGGGCTCCCGGGGGGGTCTTGCTGAGAAGGTGAGGGGTCCCCGGGGCTGCAGCGGGGGGCGGTGGTGGCGCCAGGCGGCTGTAGAGCAGGGGGTGGGCGGGCTCCAGACCGTACAGGCGGGCGGCGGCCACAGCCCCCGGGCCGGTCAGCTCCTCACCAGCCTCATAGAAGCGCGGTGGCCTGGCCAGGCGAGGGGGCCCTGCCAACCAGGTCGGCTCCAGGAAGCCGGCGCAGCGCTCCGGGGGGCTAGGGCCCAGAAAGGGGGGTGGCCGGGGCCTCTCAAACAGCAGGTGAAGGCCCTGAGGCCCGGTGGTGGCGGCGGCGGCAGCGGCAGCGGCAGCAGCGGCGGCGGCAGCAGCGGCGGCGGCGGCGGCGGCGGCGGCCTCCTCCTTGCGCTCCTCCTTGACCCGCACGGACTCCTTGGGCGGCCTGGCCCCTTCCTCGCCAGCCCGGGCCTTGGGAGTGGCCGGAGAAACGCGGAGCTGGGGCCGCGAGAAGGGGAGGTCCCTGGGGAGAGAAGGCAGGGCCTGCAGCGGTCGGCGCAGCCGCCGGTGGCCGGTGGCACGGAGGGCAGGCAGCGCGCAGGGTGGGGAGGCACACCTGTCTTTCTCCTCCTTGGTGAGCGAGGGCTCCCTCCGCTCCACAGGCCGCTCCTTGTCTGAGCCTGGCGTCCGGGCGGCCTCAGGGGGCCGGACCCAGGCAGGAAAGGCCAGAGGACTGCGGTGCAGGCGGCCCCACGGGTCTGGCGGGGAGGCGAAGGCTGGTGGGGCCCCTGGGCTTTCTTTCTGGGCAAAGACGGCGCCGGAGTCTAGACAGAGGGTGAAGCAGAGGGTGACAGGAGCCACGAGGAGGAGGAGGAGGAGGCCCCGCTCGGGGACCCCCACCACCCCTGGCCTCCAGCCCATTGCCACAGCCACCCACCCGCCCCGCCCAGCACTCACTGAATGTCGGGCTGCCCAGGCCTCCAAAGGCCCCGTTGGAGAGGGCAGCCAAGGAGGCGAAGCTTGTGGGACGCCCAAAGGGATCTGCGGGAGGAAAGGGCAATGGTCAGGGCACTGGGCAGACTGGCAGGGAAGGCGCAGCTCAGCAAGCAGGCCCTGGAGCCCTCAGCCGTTGCGACTCGGTTTTAACAACGGGGTGCTGCTCCTTGGGCCGTGCGAGATGCTGAGCTTTGACATGCATCGTGGTGTTGAACCTCACCAACGACAAGCCCCACGAGAGGCAGACAGGACCACTCCCGCTTCAGGATGACACAACAGGCTCAGAGAGGTGAGGTGACTCGCCAACGGTCAGTCATGTAGCCACCACGTGGCACCCCGCCCCCGCCAGCCCCAGCGCCTCTCTGACCCCCGAGATCAGGCTCTGACCCCAGAATCCCCCACACGGGCCGCCCAGACCAGCTCTACCGCAAACCGTTTGCCGGGAGATCCCTGCCAGACTCCTCCCGCCTGACGACCTGACATGCAGGGCCCTTCCCGACCCGACGACCCGAAGCTCGCGCACGGAGCCAGGCAGAACAACGAGCCTATTCCGCTTCGGGAACACCTCGCAGCTTTCTCTTCCACGAGCACGTCCCCTGTGCCATCAGGCTCAATGCCCTCTCTACCCGGACCCAGCTGAAACCTCCCCACAAAGGCCGCCGAAAGCGCTAGGAGCCGGAGCCAGTGCCGCTGCTCTGCTGGGCCGCACAGCCTCCCTCGGGCGCACTACCTCACCGCTGGCTGTTTCAGAGACCGCGTCTGAGCCCGCGGAGCCTGGCAGGCACTCTGCCCTGCCCTAGCCCACTGCACGGAGGTGAGGAGGTCAAGGCTCAGAGGGGTTAGAGTAACTCGTCCAAGGTCACAAAGCAACCGGCACCAGGCCGGTCCCCATTCCAGCTGCCTCTCAGGTCTAACCTCCATCCCCAGCCTGAGAACTCCTCAAGTTAGGGACTGGGCTGGGGTTGCCCGACGTGCCCTTGGCTCTTACCAATGTGGGTGCTGGGGCTCAGAAAGGGTCCGTGGGCCCCGGGAGCTGCCGTGAAAGGGTTGGCTGCAGCGTGGACGGCACCTGGGGCAGAGAGGTGGGAGATTCCGGTGAGGCTGAGTGGGCGCAAGGTGGGCCTCGGGCTACAGAAAGGGAACCTCCGGCCCCGAGAGGGCTGGCCAGACTCACCAGTCGCAGTGAAGAGGGAGGCGGCCGGGTGGGGGAGCTCCTGCCCAGGGGGCAGGGCCCCATAGGGCCCCGGAAGGCAGGGCAGGAGGTCGTTCCGAAAGTCAAGCTTGTGGGAGTCGCCCTGCGTGGGACAGGGAGAGGGGTGGTGAGTGAGGAGCCGGGGGGGGGGGTTGCTCTTGCCCTGCCACTCCTAAGGCCCCCCCAAGGGCTGGCGGGCGCCAAGTTGGGGCTCGGGTGCCTGACTTCCACCTCTCAGAGCCCTCTCGGGCCACCCCCCTCTCCTCAGCCGGAGAAGCTAGTGCTAACTGTGAAGGTGCTCAGGCAGCGACCGGGGACAGGAGGGGACGTTTCTGGCCAAGATGCGGCCAAGCTCTGCCAAAGGCAGATGCCCAGGGCTCAGGCCAGCCCACTTGCCCCAGCCCTCCAGCCCCAGTACCTTCATCTTTTCCTGGTGTCTCAGGATCATGTAAGCCACGCGCACGTGCATGGCACACCACTTCCCTGGCTTCTGCGCCCCAGAAGGATAACCAGAGGGAAAGGGAAGGAAAGAATGTTCACTCGTCACCCACTCCAGGCCTGGTCCTCGGCCCAGCCTTTCCACACAACATCCCCACTCGTCACCCCTACAACTGAGGGATGACTAGGTTCGCTTCACGGCCTAGGAAACTGAGGCTCAGAGAGAGAAACTGTCTTGCCCAAGGTCCCACAGCCCGTTACGTCGGAACCCAGGTCTGTGGCACATAAGCCTTTCGCCCTTTCTGCCGCTCCAAATCTGGCTGCCTCCACGTCTTGGGCTTCTCACTTATTCCCAAGCCAGACCCACCCTCAGCCAAGTGCCCTGACACCAGCCCCCAGCCTCATGCAGCCTGAGGTCCTCACCAAACTCACCCTCAAAGGTGGCCGGAAATGGTCGGGGATCTGGGGATGGCAAAGCAGAGGTTGGCGGCGATTCAGACCTGTTTACTGTCCTGGGCCTCTCGTCTCCACAGTCCCTAATCCCCACCCAAACACCGGAGCCCCTGTGCGGCTCCGTCACGCCTTTCCCGCTCCTACGAAGACCCCTTTCCCCATCTCCCGCACTGGGCATCTCCCTTCCCGCACTAAGTTCCCGAACCGGGCCCCGAGGACGTGCTCCGCTCGGAAGACTGGGGGCTGACTGGGCTAGTGGGCAGGCAAGACAAGTTTCTCAACCAGACAAGTCATTCTATTAACAGCTTTATGTCATGAGACTCCGTGTAAGATTTCTTTAGAAAAAAACTTTTACTGCTGCTAGAAACACCGTAAGAGATCTGGTCTAGTCTCCCCCCTCGGAAACATATCCTGTGCTTCTCCCGATGTTCCCAGAGCCATGGGCTCGAAGGCTGCTCCCTGTGCCACTTCACAAAGGGGCAGCTTATCTTTTCATTGTTTTATGGACAGGACTTCCTGGTATGATGTCATTAAAAAAAAAAAAAACGATTTTGTAATTTAAAAAATTTGAAAACTCCTACAGAAACCACTGTCCTGGGGCGCCTGGGTGGCTCAGTGGGTTAAGCCGCTGCCTTCGGCTCAGGTCATGACCTCAGGGTCCTGGGATCGAGTCCCACATCGGGCTCTCTGCTCAGCAGGGAGCCTGCTTCCCTCTCTCTGCCTGCCTCTCTGCCTGTGATCTCTGTCTGTCAAATGAATAAATAAAATCTTTAAAAACAAACAAACAAACAAACCAAAAAACCACTGTCCTAGTGATCTTATTTCTGGGGCAACTTCATGAAATTCCTATTCCTTATGCCTGGGAAACTGTCATTTACAGAGACTTCCTCTCGTCAGATTCTCAGGGGTAGTCCCGATCGCACAGTAGAGGGAGGGATCAGGGGTTCACTCTCAATCAACCCTGCTCTCCTTCAACAGATACTCTAGCTCCTCAGGGACCTGCCTCGGCACCCCCCTCACCTGTGTCCCCTTCTGGGGAAGCCCGCTCGGCACTGGCCCCAGTCGTGGTGGCAGCTCGGGGTTCGTGCTCTGGGAAAGGGGAGTGGAGGGGTCAGTCAGGAGAGCTGGCACCAGGCATAAACGGGGTCCAGAACCAAGTTGGGGGCTGGGACAGGCAGGGAGCACAGCTCTGAAGAAAGCTGGGTCCATACTGGGAGGGCAGGAGAAAGGGCATGGCTCTGGGGAATGGAAGAGGGTATGTGGACCCCGGGGTGGGGGGCAGGGGGCGGGGGGCACGGCGGTGTCTGGGTTTGTAGGGGTGGGAGGCGGTGGCGTCTGGATCGGGAGCTCACCTTGGGCTGGAAGGCCCCCTGCAGGGAGCCAAAGGAGACAGCCGGCGGAAGGCCCGGAGGGAGGCCGGGCACTGCGGGAGGGAAGGCCGCGTACGGCTGCGGAGAGAAGGGGACTGGTCCAAGCTGGGGCTGGAGGCGCGGCCCCGTCTGCTCTGCCCGCCAGTCCCCGGGCCTCCACCCTAGAGCCACCCAGGGAGCTCTCCCAGGCCCAAGGCTCTCGCTTCTGAAGCTGAAGACTGCGCCGCGACCGTCAGGGCCACACACCGGGACGCCTCTGTGCCCACACACCACACCGCACGCACACACACTCACATTGTGCCGGAAAAGGCCTTCCATCTTCCCTGGGTATTTCTCAAACTAGGGAAGAGAAGGGAAGAGTGAGCTGCCGGCCAGGGACCCAGGACCTTCCCCTGGAGGCCACACCCGCCCTCCAAGTCTCTGGGCCTCATCAGCGGCCCAGTGAGGAGCTCACCATGTGGGGGCCGTGGGGTGGCAGCAGGCCCGGGGGATAAGGGGTGAAGTGCTGGTGGGTGTGCTGGTGGGTGTGCTGGTGCTGGTGGTTGTGCTGGTGGAACTGGAAGGCCAGGGGCCGGGCCGAGCCCCCTGCCCCCACCACCTCGGGGCCACCCTGGGCATTCAGGTAGCGAGAGTTCAGGTCCTGGCCGATCAGGTCCTGCTCTGTGGGAGGGGAGGGGGAGAAGGCTTTAATGTCTGCCGCCACCAGGACAGCCTCCTCGGGCCCGGGTGACTGGCCTTCCCTCCTGGCCTTGAGCCACACTCCCTCCTCGAGCCCTGACGTCTGCTGAGGTCCAGGTGCCCCAAAGCCGGCTGGGCCCAAGCCCGGGGCCATGGCCCCCCACCCCCCACCCCGGCCAGGACCCCAAACTCACCAGAAAGGGCGTTAGCGGCTGAGGCCCCAGGGTGCCCTGGCACCTGCAGCAGGGGTGGGGGTGGGGGCAGGGTGGGGCCAGGGGAGAACAAGGAGGGGTGGTGGGGGGGGGGGGGGGGGCCGCAGCCCGGGGGGGGGAAAGCTGTGGGTGGACAAAGGCAGGGGCAGTGAGGGCGTCGGGGGCCGGTGGGTGAGCTGCGCGGACGAGGAGGAGGCAGATGAGGAGGAAGAGGACGAAGAGGATGATGAGGGGGGAGGCTGAGCCACGGGAGGGGCCGGGGCCTTGGGGGGCGGCCGTGAAGAGCTGGGGAGAGAAGTGGGGAGATGAGTGAGGGGCTGGGAGGTGCCAGCTCTGCCGGGAGGGGGTCAGAAGCCTGGGCGATACCTTGACCCTGGTTCTCCAACACGGAAGGTGGTAGAACCCGGCCCCAGGACCCCCCACGCCCCCCCGGGGAGCCCGTCCTCAGACTGAGGTAACCCCGCACCCGGCAGCCCCCCCTCTCCCTCTCTAGGTCTCTTCTGCACAGCTGCCTCGGACGTCTCCGGCCATGTGGCTCGCCCCGGCCTCAGCCGCGGCACGAACCCCGTCGCTCACCGTGACGCTTCCTTACAACAGGCCACCTGGGTTCCCACCCTCAGACAGTGGAAGCAGCACCTCGCTGGCCTGGCCTAGGAGTCAGGCGACCTGAATTCTAGGCCCGTCTTGCCATGAACACCCTGGGTGACCTTGAGCAAGCCACTGCCCCTCTCTGAGCCTTAGTTTTCTCAAGAACAAGGAAAGAGAACGCTGACGATGACATGATGGGGACAGCACCGATACCAGGAACGGGATCAGGGACTCTCACCCTTCCGCGAGCACGCGCTGGAGGCCGAGTGCTGCGCCCGCTTTCCACGCGAGTCCAAGCCTCCGCCACGTCACACCACCTTCCCCACGGCTGCCGCAGCCACGTACCCGCCTGCACCGTTTACTTTTTTTCACTTAACTCAGTTCCCTGCTTTTGAACTTAGCCTCGCCCCAGCAATACGTGTGACGTCAAAGGGCTGAGGTACTGATCCTGTTTTTCTAAAGCCCATCAACAGCTAAAACAAAGGTTGCCCCCGGAGCAGCTGAAATGATGTCGCGCCCGGCTAACGACACACGGGCACACTTTGGGAAACACTGCACGACCTCATCGTCCATCCTCACGACAGCTTTACCAGGAGAAAGGGAACATTACCAGTTCTTTTTGACCGAAACGGAAAATTGAGGCTCAGAGAGATGAAGTGACTTTTCAAAAATCACACAGCCACACCAAGCGGCGGAGCAAGAATCTGAACCAGCTCCGACTGACTCCAAAGCCAGCACCCTTAATTAATCATGTCAGCATTTCCCAAAGTGTGTTCTGAAGAACACTACTCCTAGCAGATGTGCCTTACGAAAAGGCCTCAGCAGCGCATCAAGCTGGGAAACGGCACAGAGAGCACTTCCCTGCACAGGGACGTCCAGTGACACGGCCCTGGGAAGCCCTGGAGGTGAGTCATCACTTCACATTTGCTGCACCCGGTGTCTCTCAGGCTTTTCAGCCTCAGAATCCTTTTTTCAAGTCACATCCCACAGGCACCATCCCGTGTCCCAGCCACAGAATGCAGGGGTTGGCGCCAAAGTGACCAGGTCCTTCCAGACCAGACCAAAGCCCTGGCCCACTCACCTGCCAGTGCTGAGGTCCAGGCTGCTGCCATAGGGAGAAGTGCGGAGGCCGAAGGGCGAGACCCGAAGCTGCAGCTGGGGCTGGGGTGGGGGTGGCAGACTGGGGGCGGCCGGCAAGGGCGCAGGGGGTGAGACAGGAGGCCGAGGGGCCGGTGGAGGCGGTGGTTCCTTCGGGGGGAAAGGCACTAGCAGCGGGTCGGGCCCTGGGGGCTGTTCCTGGCTCCGCTCCAGGCCCGACACTTTAGGGACTACGGAGAGTTTTGCTTCACAGTTCCCATTGAAGGCGCCGTGGGGGCCCGAGGCTGTGAGGACAGGACAGCAGATGGATTCAGTTGCGGCCCATATTCCCCCCAATTCCCTCCCTTGTGTCCAGCCCCAGCCCTTGAGACCAACCTTTGCTGGTTGAGACAGTAAAGGATGGGTCGAGGTCATCATCGGAGACCTGGGGAAGAAGGGCAGGGACAGGGTCAGGTTTGGGTCAGGCGAGGCCCTCACCCAGGAAAGCAAACAGCCCCCACGGCCTGCTAGGAAGTGGCAGTGCTGCCAAGTCCATTCTACCGGCTTCGGTGAAATCCAGCAAAGACTGTGGGTTCCGGGGGCCTGTGCTTGAACAAAGGGGTGGGACAGCTAAGCCCCCGAATCTGAAAGGCCAGGAGGACTGACTTGAGGCGGCACCCGTGTGTCAGAGAAGTAGGCATATCAAAGCCAGAAATGTCAGTTTTCACTAACTGCTGCCCATACGCCCCCCGGACTTACAGATCCGTTTGGGCCACAAGTGTCAGCAAAACCCTTTGAAACTAACTGCTGATATTTACAAATCCAGGAATTCCTCGTAGAAACGCAGACTTGCAGGTTCTCTTAAGAACCGGCTCCTATGCTCGCACGGCAACAACTAGCTAGGACCAGACAGTGGGCACCTCCTGTAGACAGCCCGAACTCTGGTTCACCACAGGCCCTGGCCAGCCACTTTTTTAAATGAAAAAAAGACACCCATCAGGGAAGACACTTTTTAGTTAGTTGCAAGGGTAAAGAAGAGTGACTAAAACACATCACTTCAAAACAAGCACGTCCGACCTAACAACAAACCGAAACAGAACTTCGTAAGACACGTTTCTACACTGGTCACAAGGGTCTGGTGCCCTCGCTGCCACAACCGTGGTCTCTGCTCAGATTCTGGGAGAGGGGCCCAGCAGCGAGCAGGAATGACCGGCTCAGCTCGACAGCCACCCTGAATTTCTGTGGGGAGGCGCTGGTATTCCCAAGGCTTAGGAAAAGATGGTACACCAAGACATGGGCTTTCTATTCTTTAGAAACCCGCTCTAGTTACCAAAGAAAAAAAGTCGTTTACCCATTCAATCTGCCCGTACCCCCCTTCCCCATCCAGTCGTGGCTCAACCTAACTATGTTCCCCACTCAAGGGGGAGGTTCCCTCTCGCTGTACGTGGCAGACCCCTGAGCCGCACTTCACTTCACAAATGACAGCACTGCCCACCCACCAAGTTCTAGCCCTACTCACCCTCTCGTCCAGATCGCTTTCTGCATCACACTGGGGAGAAGGAAAGACAGAGGTGTCACAAGAGGGAAGAGGAGTAGGGCCCGAGGGACAGAGGGGACTTTCAGAGAGGAACTGGGAGGGGAGGGGCCGGTACAGGGAGAGCGCACTTACTATGTATCCAGCTTCCAGAGAATGACGGGAGGACGCCTGAGAAAGACCAGAGTCCAGAGGTAAGGAAGGCCGGCTGGCGAGGCCTTTGGATCAAGTCTAAACTCCCCAGCAAGGAACCGCAGGCCCCGCACGACACACGCGTTCTCTCTCTAGCTGCTTCTCCTACTATGGCCCACCCCTGTCCCCAGTGCTCTCGCCATTTTCTGAACACATTCTCACATCTCGGTGCTTTTGCTCAGAACAACTTTGCCTGTTTCTCCTCTTAGCCAACTTATGACTATCCTTCAAGGCCTGACTAAGACATCCTAGGGGGCTTTCCCTAACCACAACTCTCCTCCCATCCCCCAGGCAGAATGAGCGGCTTCCGCATGTGGCTTCTGCAGCATCCCTCCCGGATCTCCGCCTTCTGTAGCTTCTCAGGTTTGGATCAAGGTATTTGCTCAGATTGTTTCTTTCTTGCTAGACTGCTACTGCCTGGAGAGACCGGAGACTGCTCTAATTCATTTAGGGCTCCACCAAGTCTTTCTGATACAGCTCTGAAAAACCAACTTATTTCAGATAGGGCAAGCCAAAAGCAGAAAAGCCTGAGTGTGGACATGTCTCTGTCAGACCCGGATTGAGGAGTGAGGGCTCAAGTCTGTGCTGCCATTAGAGCAGAGAGTCACTGTTTATGAGCAGCAGCAACACGGCTAATGGAAAACCACTCTATGGGAAGAGCACGCTGTCCGGAGTTTTAAAGGACAAGGATCCATGACAAGCTCACCTCTTTCCTTCTCCGCTTATTGGGCCATTTTCGGGCCCGGTCCCCAGAGGGCCGTCCAGGCTCCCGATCAGAGCTGTCCCCTGGCTCCCCAGTGGCCCCACTGGAACCCCCCCTCTTCCGCTTCCCAGAATGCTTCAGCCGATGTTCCAGTCGCTCTGGGGGCTGAAGCGATGCATCCTTCTGTGGAGGAGGAGGTGGGACTAACGTAGCCGGAGAAAGGAAAGCTCCCGACCTCTCTAGGGGTGACCAGGCCACCAAAGTGGCTCTCGGGCGGGGTAACCAGGCTGGTCCCTGGAGACTACTCTACCTCCTCCCACCCCAGGGTGGGGCAGAGGCCTGGCCAGAGGAGCCGGTTGCTCTGGTTTGGGGTGCCAGCATTCCCCCCTCAACTCCACCCACTCCGGGCACCATACCCTTCTCTCTGCCCCTCTGAAGCCCCCAAAGGTCCCCAGCTCCAACAGGCCCCACCTGCAAGGCCTCAAGGCTGGCGAAGCTGGCGATGGCGAAGCCATCGATCAAGTCCTCCTCCTCTTCTTCCTCCTCCTCAGGCTCCTCCTCGGCCTCCCCGTCGTCTGCGCCCCCCTCCTCCTCCTCCTCCTCTTCCTCCCCGCGGCTGCCCGAGCCGGCAGGCCGCTTCCGAGCTCGGGGTCGCGGGGGCCGAGGCCTGGGACGGGGCCGCCGTCGTCTCGGGCCTCCGGGCCGCTCTCCGGACGAAGCTGACGACCAAGGCCTGGCGGGCGGTGGCGGCGACGAGGAGGACGAGGAGCCGCGCGGGGCGGCCAACAGGGCCCGGGGCGCGTCGCCGCCGGGACCTCGGCGGCGCCGCTGCTCCCGGTCTCGGTCTCGGCGCGAGCAGCGCCGCCGCCGCCGCTCCCCCTCCGCGGCCCAGCCGGGGCCCGGAGCCGCGGCCGCTGCCGTCTCCATGGCGACCGCCCTCAGCGCCGCATCCGGAGGCGGCGGGGCCCGAAGCGGCCTGTCCGCAGGCCCGGGGTCGCAGGCGCGGCGCTGGCGGCTACACAGGGACGGAAAGGCCACGGCTTCCCCTTTAAAGCAGGATCTGCTGGCCCCGAGCTGGCCCCAAGGCCAAGGCCCGGGGAGCCGGCGCCGCCCCCGGGGCGACAAGCCCGAGGGCCCCCCCTGTGGGGCCGGCGGAGCCGAGACGGCGAAAACGGGGCGGCCGTCCCTTTAAGGCGAGGCCTCAAGTAGTCCAGCCCCTGACCCCTTTAAGACGACCCGATGGTGTCCAGCCGGCCTAGTGCGGTGGCCGCCCCCTGCCAGGGGTCGAGACAAGTCTCCCCGAGGAAGAGGAAGGGCCACCCCTTTAAAAGGGACCGAAAGCTCGCCCCGAAACGCAGACCTCCCCTTTAAAAGTGTCTCAAGTCCTCCGGCTAAAAGAGGCCACCCCTTTAAGGAGTCCAGGGTCCTCCAAACAGCAGGCCGCCCCCTTTAAGGGCTCAGGAGTTAAGTTTCTGGTCCTCCACAAGCGGCCACTTCCCCTTTAAGCTGAGTTTAAAGAACTTCTTGCGTGGGGGAGAAGAGGAGGAGAGAATCCCCACTCGCTCCAGCTCGCCCAACAGCACAGTTCTCAGTTTGTCAGCTTCTGTTCGATGGCTTCCCCTTTAAGGTTGCCGATGTAGTCTGCCGAGTTCAGCGGCCACCCCTTTAAGGAGATTTAAAGGGGCCTCCTCCAGGCCTGTCTCTTCCAGCCTCCGCCTCCGGTCGCCATGAAAGGCTAGGGGGGGGGCGGGGCCGCGGGGCCAGCCCTCCAAAGCCCCGGATGTGAGGCAACGGTGACGGGTAGAGCTTCTCTGTCTGCCGACATAAAAGTCTCTTCCTCCTTTCCTCCGTCTCTGCCTGACTTGCGCCGTAAGGGATCCGGAACGGCCGTTGGGAGGCGGGGGAGCTCCAGCGCACCCTCCTGTTGTCTCCTTTGGCGTCTTGGGCCTCTTCTCCGCCAGGACTTCCCTGCCCCTCCTCCCTCTTCCTCCTCAGCCTACGCCTCCTTCCTCTCTCGGCCTCCTCCCACTCTCCGCCCCCTTCCCCCTCACCCCTCCACAAGCTTCGTCGTTGATAGGTTGAGAAGTGTACGACAAGGCGAAGGGCGGAGTCAAGCTCCGGGGAGTGGGTGATATGTAACCGCCCTCAAATCTTGGATTGGGTATGCGTCAGACTAGCCCCGCCCCGCATCGGGTCTTGTGACTCGACTGGTTCGAAGTAGGCGCTTGGGGCGGTCCCCCGGGCGACCCCGCCTCTTCCTGCTCTCTGTTCATTGGTCCGCCTTCAGGCAGCGTCGAGACTCGGAGTCGTGATGTACTGCGCGAGTCCTCGGGGGCGGTTGGCCGCTTGGCGGCGGGCGGCCGCGGAAGGTTCCGCTCCACGGCCGGATACGTCGTCTCCCTCTTTCCGCCGCTTGGCTTAGCCCACAGGCCGCCTGGCTTTTCGCGCACGCGCGTGGGGACACTGGCGAGCGCCGGCCTCTCTGCGGGATCGCCCGCGGGGTGCGGCGGCGTGGGGCGGCCCGAGCGCGCCGAGTGCCTTGCGAGCGCCGGACGCGCCGGGGAGGAAACCGCGTCCGGTTACCGCTCCCTTCAGTGGGAGGGAGTCGGCTACGGGAGGGAAGAACCACCTGCGTCCGAGGGTCCGCTGCTTTGCCCCCTGCGAGCTCCTGTGGCCGACAGTCGTTCTTGGAGGAAGGTGCGGTTCTCAGGCCCGTTTACAGCGGGGGAGGGGCGCTGACCCACATTTAGGTGCCCGCACCGGTTTTGGACTCCGGCCTAACTGCACACGCAGCCTGTGCTCTTAGTCACTGCCCCGTGGTGCCTCCGAGTGTTGGAAAGATGGAGAAGGCCACTCCGGCCTCTGGTTGCCTGGGTTACCGTTTTAATGAGGACGCCACATTACACCCTCAACTGGCTTTTTTTCTAAGTAATCTCTACGCCCAACGTGGGGCTCGAACTCACGACACCCTGAGACCAAGAGCCGCATGCTCCGCCAACTGCCCCTCAACCTGCTTTCCTACGTGTAAATGTGAACATTCCTGCTCCCGGCACTGTGTGCACGTCAGGCGCATACTAAGGTTGTTGCAGGTGCTCAGTTACAGGCGATTCCTTTTATCTCTTGAATCCAGAAGCAAGTTCACGCCTGCATGTTAGGAGGAATTCAGGGCCATCCTGACGAAAGCCTTGGTCCGCTCTGGGTCCCTCAGCCTCCTTGATGTAAGTGAATTTAGAGAACCCTGATCAGAGTCCGGGGTCTCCGTATCTTCTGGAGCTGGTTCCGAAGTTTTCCTCCACACAGGAAAATTTTCAAGTCAAGGAAGTATCTCCCATGATCCTTCCCCCACTTCTTCCCTGTATCCCATCCTCCTTGCCTTCCCTGGCACCTTCCCCATTGCCCAGTCTTTGGGGGCCGAAGTACAAACAGGAGCCGGTCCTGTCAATCAATCTCAAACTCAGGTAGAGACATACAAAAGGATCAGAAACATATCGAAAACTTTACTAGAAATATAGAGAAAAATATATAACTGCCTCAGATGCTTCAGGACGGATGGACAAACAGATGGAGCTCCTAAGTCCGACGGGGCTGCTCCCTGTCTACTTCTTCCTCCTCCAGGAGTGAGGCATCCAGCTCCTCTAGCCGTTGCTGCAGCAGAGGTCCCACGTCTGGGCTGGGGGGCAGGCTGGGGGTGAGGGTCCTGCCACCTGCAGCCCGCACCCCACGAGATGGCCGCCGGGACCGAGGAAGGCTGCTGTCCCGAAATTCTACAGCCCGCCGAAGCTTCTTTGAGCTGGTGAAAATCAAAGTCCCATTGCGCTCCCGGGGTTCCTCAAAGATGGTCTCAAAGGTCCTGGACCAGGCAGGGAGGGATGCTGGTTACCAGCATGGCCCGTGGCTCCAGCCTTCCCTCTATCACCCCCAAGCCTTCAAAGTGTCTCACCTCCTGGTTGTAGGCGACTGATAATTCTTGTTGGTATAAATTTCTTCTAAGCTGAACTCCTTCTTGTTCAACCTGGGAGCAAAGAGCAGAGGCACTGAAAAACCCAGGGCCACTGTACCCTGGAAAAATGATAAGCAAGGCCTGGTCTATATTTCAGTTTCTGGGACATGCTAGGGCCAGGAATGCTGCCTAAGGCAGACAGATGGTTCTACCATCTACAGATGGTGCAAACCATGTCCAGACCAAATGGACTCCTCCAAGCTGGATTACGTTCCCTGAGCGGAGACAAAGCCACACTTCAGGGGATCTGAGCCTACACCTGTTTCACCAAGGCAGCTCCACGTACGATAAGCCACTCACCGGATTGGACGAGGCAGCCCCATTGGTGTAAGGTTTAGCTGAGCACGGGATGGTGTTCTGCGTATTCTGAATCGAGAAACCTTTCCCATGGTCTATGAAAACAGGGCAGAGGATAAGGGTGCAGCATGGCCTCAGGCTCCCACTTGTCTCCTCCCCGCCATCTGTACTCCTACCTTGGTCTCCGGGTCTGAAAGCACCTGGTCCTCTGAGGCCCTTGGCTCCTTCCCTTTGGTTGAGCCCAACCTGCAGAGAAAGTGAAGGCTCATGGACAAATTTATAGCAATACCTCCATCTCCTGCCCACTGGATAATAGGGAAGGAGGCTGAGCCCAGACTGTGCCAGGGCTTTAAAAAGGGTTTATCGAAGGGCACATGGCTGGCTCAGTCAGTTACGTGTCTTACTCCGACTCAGGTCATGATCCCAGGGTCCTGGGATCGAGCTCCACATCAGGCTCCCTGTTCAAGGCAGAGTTTGCTTCCCCCTCTCCCTCTGCCCACCCCACCAACTTGTGCATGTACTCGCTCTCTCTCTCTCAAATGAATAAATAAAATCTTTCAAAAAAAAGAAAAGAAAAGAAGGGTTTATGGAGAGCACTACCTGGGTTCTGCAGGTTCAGAGAAGGAGGAGGAAGATGCGGTGGACGAGCAAGTTGTGACAAGGGTAGGAGAGCCTCCCACTCCTCCAAGAGGGAAGACCTCTTTCCGGAGACAGGGCCGAGGGGGTGGTGGGGGTCGGGCCGTCTCCCCACCACCCACGGTGTGCCGCCGGGGCCGTGACCGGCTTGGGTGGTGGGGAGCAGGGGGCCAGCTGCAGGCATCTGGGCCAGGAGGTCCCAGATCAGGGCAGGAGTGGCTTCGGCCCAGAGAGGGCTTAGAGAGAGGTGCTGGGGGGCTGTGGTCTTGGGCTCGCCACTGGCGGATAGGGGGCCGGGGGCTGACAGACGCAGTGTCCTCAGCAGCCTGGGACTGCTCAGCCTCTGAGATGGCAATCTTCAACTCCAACTTCATGGGGGGTGATGGGGGTGGGGGCCGTGGGACTTTGTTGGGCGTGAGGAAGATGTCAGCAAAGCTCTCCAGCTTGGAGCGGACGGAACGGAAGAGGGGGGCCAAGCCCCAGGGACTGAGACGGGGGCGTAAAAGGCTGGACGGCGGTGGGACCGATGGGGGCTCCAGTACAGGATCCGGGGCTGAGGAGAAGGAGAGGCTCAGGTGGGCATTCCTCGGCTGCAGGTGCCTAAGCTCTACTTTGGTAGCCTCAGCCCCTCCCCCAACCACTAAGCTTTCCTCACAAAGGTATAAGCCCACACCTAAAATACCAGGCCCTAAATTTAGGAGTTGAACATCAGGCCTCTGAAGTCTATACCCCATCTTCACGCACCAAACTCCCCTCAGGGAGGGAGATAAGCCTCTTCCCTTCATCCCCCACCTCTGCCCTGGATACTTTTAAGCTCAGCCAGGATTTTCCAGAGCCCTAAATCTCATCCCTCTGAGTCCTTACCTGGTGGTGGGGTCTCCGGAGGGTCCTCAGGCAGGGCAGATGGCTGGAATGGGGGATCCAGGTCCCTGGACGGAGGCATTGACTGGTGAACAACCGTCACGGGCTCGGCTCTGGGGTGAAGGGGGCAAGTAAAGGCTGAGGGAGCTTCCCGGTTCAGGGCCCACCCAAGCCAGCACCTCCCCAGTCCCTGAAGGCTTCGGAAGGTGCTACCGGACAAGCAAATTCTGATGCCCTTAGCTCTAGCTGCTGGGGGTAACAACTGCTGCCTGGACAGTTCGATAATCCCTGCCCCAGGCCTCTCACCTTCTCGTGGGGATGAGGAAGTTGGGAGTCTCATCAGCAAAACCCTGGATGTAAATAAAGGATGTTTTGGGGGAGGCAGGGAAGCCCCCTATGGCCTCTCTAGCTCCCCACATTCTGACCCTCTCAAGCGTCCAGAAGCCTGCCAGGGTTCACACCAAAGACTTTATCATATAGGTCTCTCCTCAGTGTCTTCCATAGAGAATGCTGTTCTCCTTGCTCTGGGCAAAACCTATCCCAGCTGAACCCCTTACGTCCTTACCCCCAAATTCTCATACCTCAGTTGAGGGTCTTGGGCTGGCAATGTCCTCTAGCATCACCACCAGAGTAGGCTGGGGGGCCCAGTCCACCTTTGGTGAAGGGCCCTCCTCTGGGCCAGGGGTTGTCCTTGATCGCCGCCTCAGGGTAGAAGAGGGCCGGCGGATGCGGCTCAAGGGCTCTCGGCACAAGTGCAGTGGGTCGGGAGGCCTAGAGCGGAAACAAGAAGATCAGAGGGGCTCAGGTGGGCTCCTAGCCTACCGTCCAACCCGCCATGCTCACCTGGTCTGTGAGGGCCACGTAGCCTCTTGGGGTGGCGAGGCAGGCGGCTGGCTGAGGACAGAATCCTGCCGGTTGCTGCGGTGCTGTGTGGTGGGGGTCTCTTCTTGGGACACCAGGGGAACCTAATTGAAGAGGAAGTGTCAAGGGCAAGGCGGTGAAATGAGGTTGGACTGGACAGGGCCTTTCTGAGCCTAACAGGGCCATATGTCACAGAAGTGACAGAGGCTACGGCTAGAATTCGCTTAAGAACCCAAAGAAGGGCATTTAACTGAATCCGTTTCTGGGCCAGAGAGTAGATGTCCAGAGCTGTAGTAATCGCACACAGGCTGTTTAGAGAAATGGAAAGGAGTGACCTTGGGTGAGTCACTGCCCTGTTTTTCTAACCTGTGCAATGGAGCCAAAGACCTCAGCCTGTTTCCCAAGAACTGCCTAGACGCTGGGCTGGGAAGAAAGCAAGGGTTTCTCATACTTCAGAGCACTTGAAGAGATGGGGTTCCAGCCCAGCAGGGATTTTTGTGGGGAATGGGCACTAAAGACCCTGCCCAGACCTAGGCTGGATTAAGTGAGAGCCAAGGAGATCTCTAAGAGCTTTGGGGAGGCTGCTTGGCAATGGGTGTGAGCATGAGGTAATTGGATCTCAATTATCCTCACTAGTGATCTGGCCTGACTTTGGTTCTGAAGAGGGGCCTGAGGGAGAAAGGGGCCTCCCAGTTCAGGGAGCTCACCATGTGGGCAGCCATAATATCTTCCAGCACCACAGCCAAAACCCGCCGAGAGGCCTTTTCCAAAGGTGAGGGGGCCGCTAGAGACTGCAGTCTCGGCCGTTTGGGGCTCCGGGCTCCCCATAATGCTCGAGCCAGGGGCTGGCGGCACAGACGTGACCGGCCAGGTGAACTGGAAGATGAGAGAAGCAGAGGACGGTCGCCTGAGCCTGTCGTTGGCTCTGTGGTTTCCCCGGTACGGCCGCCAGGGTCCCGTTTCCCGTGCTCGAGACAGGCGGGCGGGGTGCGCTCTCACCTGGAGTCCCCGGGCAAGTCCATTGGGGAAGCGGCGGCTCCGGGGAGTCCCTGGGGGATCCCAGGTCGCAGCCTGGGATGGGGGGAGCGGGGGAGCGGGGAGTGAGGGCCAGCCCTTCCCCTGGGGCTCCGCCCTTCATGGTCCGCCCGCGGCTCCCGGTAGCCCAAGGGCCGAAGCCCTGGGGCGTGAAAGGGCGCCCCCGGCTGGCCGTCCGGAGCGGGTGTCTTCCCGCTGCCGTCGCCCGAGATCACTGGATCCACCCGCGTTCTGACTGGCACTTGCTGGGAGAACCTGGCCTGCAGCGGCGCCAGTTCTCCCACGGTCCGAGCTTCTGGGGCCTTTGTCCCTACAGAATCCGCCCTGAGATCTCCCGGGATCAGCTGGGATCCCGGTCCTGGGAGTCTCCCTTTCCGCCGGATCCCTCTGCAATCCTCGTCCACTGCCACCGAGTGGCCCAGAACTCCGAAGCTATACTCCCACACACCGACGGTCCTCCCCCTTCCCCCGCCCCAGCAGATCCCCCAGACTGGGTCCCTGCGGAAAGAATCCTACAGCGCGGTTCCTCCAATGAGACGCCGCGGGGATCCTCTCTCCCTGGGAGTTTGGGCTCCGCAAAGCTCCACTCAGATAGGAGTGGCCCGAGCTTGAGCATCACGAACTCAGTCCGGATCCCCGGGGATCTACTGTCAAGCAGATACCCTCTTCACGCCAATCCCGGGAGGTCCCGCCCACAGACCCCCTCTCCCGCCACCCCCCGGCTCCCCGCCCAGCGCGCTCCCCAGCCCGGGACCAGATGGTTCAAATGTTGGCTTCCCTCCCTCCCTCCTCCCGCCCTCCCTCCAGCCGCTCGGTGCCCTCCCCCGCGCGCCGCTTACCGCCGCCTCCCGCGGATCCCGGGTCTTCGACGGCTCCTACCTCCGGCTCCTTTAAACCAGCCTTAGCCAGCACTGCCCAACCGCCAAGGGCCTTCTTCTCCGAGCCCTCGGGCACCGCCCAATCGCCGGTCCCCGTCTTCCGGGGTGGCGAGAAACTAAGTGAAGCCACCTGGCAGCCATCTTCCCTAGGGGCAAGAAGCCAAACTGGGCACCGCCGCCATTATAGTTGAGGGCAGGTGGCTCTGTCCTCGGTGAACCAGAGTGGACCGGATGGTGTCATTTTCGGAAGGCCGGGCCGCCGGCGGCTGAAGACCAGGCCAAGTTTCTTGAGCTACGGAGGCAGCTGTAGTGACTAGAGTGCCGCCACGTTTTTTAAGGGCATCTTCCGGTTCTTTAGTTCTTAGGCCAATAAACGTGAACTGAATACTAACGACAGGGGAAATTCCCGTTTCCTAGAGAGGCCTCGTCGAGGGCGGTTCCGGTGCCCTCCGGGAACCCTCAAGCCGGTCCCCAGGTCGCTGAGACGATTTGGGGGCGGGACCAGAAGCCGGGGAGGCTCCAGTGTTTGCACGACGTCCCGGAGAGCTTGGGCTGAGCCCAAACCGGGAGGAGGCTGCGGCCGCTGACCTTCCTCCCGGAGGTGCGGGGGTTAGTGTGGCCCGCGTCGAGGGCTCGGTGTAGCGGGACCGACGACCACCTTGGCGTGCTCAGTGGTGTCTGGCAGCTTTCCTCTCTGTTCCGGGCTCCCACGGGCGCTGTTTGAAGGGAAACCTGCTCCGTCATAGGAGGAGGAGCAGCAGTCGTCCCTTCAGTATTAGGGATGAGGTCCCGCTGCTTGAGAGGCTGTGCCATGAAACCTCTTCCTGGAGGTGGGCTACGGTGGGCAGGGAGGGGCTGCCCTAACTCTTGCACCGCCACACCAGGGCCTGCGTTTCCAGTAGTTCTCCCTCCCCAGAATTCTCTGATCCAAACCGGTCCTTTTTTCCTTCAGGAAAAAGAAAGCCGGAAGACTTGAATCCTGGGTCTGAGATGAAGGTGCAGAGTTCCCCGCCCAGCAGAATCCTTTCTTCTGGGGCCTAGTGATAAAAGGCATGACACCGAGAGGATGATATGGAAAGAGCAAAATCAGTAAGACCTGGTGTGGAAAGGGACTCCCCAACCCTGTAACCAAGGGCTCAACCAGAGTCATCCAGATGGAAGCAAGGACTCATCCAGGGCTCCCCCTCCAGACCAAGCCAACTCTTTGTAACCCAAGGCCTGCAGGGACCTCTGGAAATCCACGATGAGACTTCTGCTGCGGGTAGGCGGCACCTTTTCCAGCTAGAGGTGTTCTCCCTGCCCTGGATCCCCGTTGGCTGTATGGTGCCTGAAGGGGTAGAGGGGTTCCTTAGGGGTCTGGTGATGCTTCCAGCTGTGACTGCTTGGAAAAGCTTCTCAACCTTGGTGAGCTGAGTGAGAGCCCTCTGCAGACTCTCACTTTTCTGCTTAAACAGGTGGTTCCTAAGCCCCAGGGCAAGAAAAACTTTCAAGGGCAGAGCATGCCTGATCAGAGTTTTGATTCTCTGGGTCTCCTGAAGAAATCAACCTGAGGAAGCACCTGAGGAAAGGGTCAAGGCCTGGGCCTGAGAATCTGGTAGGGAGGCACAGCCCTAAGACCCTAAGTTGGTGTGCTGGCGTTCATCAAATTAAGTCTAATGTAGACTGGGGTGTCTTGACCCTAAAGCCAGGCTAGTAATGGTGAGCGCTTTCACCTCTGCCTTCCTTGTGACTACCATTTCAACAACTCTTATCACGCCTGTGCACACACTCCAGGGCATGGCAGTGTATGCTGATCCAGTAGCAAGAGGCCCCACATAGCTTCCGCTGGGGCAGGGGATGTGGCTGGAGGTTGACACATGGCTGTATCATTCTCCAGAAACTCTGGGCTCCTTCAGACTCGGCCTCACTTCTGATTAACTGTTCCCTGCCTCAGTGGCCTCACTTGTAAAATGAGAACAATAAACTCTGTCATACCTACCTCTAAATAGACTTGAAAAATCGAAATAAAATCAGAAGATACATCTGAATGTGCCTGATAAATTAAGTCTTGGGCTACAGGTAAAATATGTAAAATATGGATGATAAAACCATCTCTCCTTTCTCTCAGAGTACCCTCTATCCCTTTTGGCCCTCAAGCCGTCTCTGCTCAGTACCTTTGCAGAAGCCTCTAGGCTGAGCTCCAGATCAGCCAGAGTGGGTGGGGTGGGTCGGATTGTGGCTGCAGGGTACTGGGAGGGGGTGGGATGGTAAGCTAGAGATCCTTTGGTAACAACCACTCCTGGAAAATGGCAGGAAACCTTGAGTTTGAGTTGCTCTTCTGGTTGGCATCAACCATTTAACAAGATTTCAACACCTCCTGCACGTGGTGCCTGGGGATAGACAGGTGCTTACCCCCAGGAGGTTAGAGTTGACATTCCTGTATACAGAAGAGCCATTGCTCGGCCCTCTCCCCCTTAAAGGACTTGTCCCAGCCAGGTGTCAGCAATTCGTGATCAATTTAATTCCCCAGATGAGGCGCTTTCAAGAATCCCTTCTGGGGCCTTTCCGCTTTGGTCAGCTACTATGAGTTGCCGGAATTTGTTTTGCTCTGAGAAAGCTGCTCCTGCCTCTGGTCTAACTCTGCTTCCCGGATTAGAGGACCGTCTGCCACAAGTACCATATTTGTCTCCTTTTTTTTTTTTTTTTTTCTTTTCGAGGGGGATATGATAGGAGGGTGTCAAGTTTAGAACAACTGAATGGTAAAGTGATAGGGCTTATGGTGAGGATGTCAGAGGCGGGGAGAAGGTTGAGGAAAGCAGAGACTAAAGAAGGGTGAAGGGAGATGTCCATTAGTATCTGAAACAATGGTATGTCTCTCTACCAGTTACGAGTTTATTACCTCAGCTGCAAATTCATGCTTCTTGCCTCCTCTCTGAGAAGGGATCTGAGCCCTTTAAATATATTTTCTTTGCCAACCGGCATCATATTAAACGTGTCAGCAGGCAGCTATGGAGGGATTGCAGGAAAAAAGGAGTTTGCTTCCTGGTCGCAGTGAGCCCAGTTGGCAGGCTCCTGGGGTTTACAAGTGGGTTCCCCCGTGCCCAGATTCGGAAGCGCAGGCCGCTTCTCCAGTGCCAAGCTCCTGCCGGGCACACTGGCCAGAAGCTCCCCTGCTGTATCCCTTGGACGGTTCTCTGGTGCAATGCCTCTGAGGCACCTTCCTGTGAGCAGTTTTCCCTGGCGTCCTCTATCCAGCAAGTTCCACCAGAAGTGGCACCCCAGCAACTTTGGTGCTCTCTCCGAAAAGTTGTAGATCTCACCCCGGGGAGGCCCAGGTAGAGGCTATTCCTTGGGTGCTGCATCCCCAGCTGGGGTAGTGACTTCTTTTATCTGCTATTCCTGCATTGTTGAGAATCTTTACTTCCTGTTATCTGTAATGGGCAGAATTGTGTTCCCCGCCTCAAATATATGTTCAAGTCCTAACGTCCAGTTCCTGTAACTGTGACCTTATTTGGAAATAGAATCTTTACAGACACGAGTGAGGTCCTACTGGATTAGGGTGGATCCTGATCCGATGACTGGTGTCCTTGTATGAAGAAGGGAATTGGGGTCCATAGAAGGGAGAGCGCCTTGTGAAGACATGCGGAGACACAGACATCTCGAAACCCAGGAATGCCTGAGATTGCTAACAATCGCCAAAAGCTAGAAAGAGGCGTGGAAGGTTAGTACCCAGGATTTCAGAAGGTGTATGGCCCTCCTGACGCCTCGATTTCAGATTTCCAGTCTCCAGAACGATGAGAGAGCAGATGTGCGTTGTCTTAAGCCACCTAGTGTGTGTAACTTGTTATGGTGGCCCCGGAAGCGAACACACATTCCAGTCCCTCATTTCTCTACTTCCCTGCTATCGTTGATGGTTCTTTTTTTTAAGATTTTATTTTTAAGTAATCTCCCCACACAGTATGGGGCTCGAACCCACAACCCCGAGATCAAGAGCTTCATGTTCCACTGACTGAGCCAGCCAGGTGCCCCAAGAATTTTATTTATTTATTTGACATGGAGAACAAGACAGAGCATGAGTCAGGGGGAGGGGCAGAGGGAGAGGGAGAAGCAGACTCCCCACTGAGCAGGGAACCCCACATAGGGCTCAGTCCCAGGATTCTGGGATCATGACCTAAGCGGAAGGCAGATGCTTCACTGACTGAGCCACCCAGGTACCCCTGCCCCAGTAATTCTGTAGAATAAACTTGTCCTTGTTCAAATTACTGTGTACTTTCCCTCTCCTGATTGGACGCAGACTTAAACCGTCACCAACAAAAATACTAGCGTTTTCGCTTAAATAAAGCAGAATATCTGAAAGTCCCTGCTGTAATGACATGCAGACGTTTCAGAGTAGGCCATTTTCAAGAGAGGCTTAAAGGCTGCATCACGGACATATTCCACAAAGGCATGTTCAATGCTCCCTTCACACTTAAAGAGAAAAAAGAAGGAAAGAGAAGAAGAAAATGGGTGCAGGTGGTGCCTGTGAGAATGGCTGGCTGGGGGCGGGGGTGGCGGCCGCCGTGTTGTCTAAAGGCAATCCTCGGCGGCCTCTGGTTCCGGGTGGAGGTCAGCTCTCGCACTCCGAAAACAAGTCTAGGTAGAGGTTTCTGGAAATGACTGTGCCTGGTGTTGCAGGCTGGGAAGGCAGAGGGACAGTGGTACTCACAACTGCAGTGACCGTGTCTGGCAGGGAGGGCCGTGACACACGCACACCCGTACACACATCCATGATCTTTCCGTCAGCGAAAGAGACCCAGATGGGGCCCGGCTGGTGGAGAAGGCTCTAAATATGGGCTAAGGTGTCCATTTATTTGCTCAACACATTTGCTGAATTCCAAGCACATACCAGACACAAACGCTACGATGCTGAACGAGACAGTGAGAGGCCTTTTCCCCAGAGAGACACGTGAACAGACACAGCGCAGTGAGATAAATGCTCGACTCAGGTTGTGTACAGGCTCCTGAAGGAGCACAGAAGCGGAGCTGGAGAAAGTGATGAATCATCTTGAGAATTGAAGGGAAAGGGAGTTCAGGGAGGGGGACCGTGCCTGGATTACCTCAACTGTGCAGAGGGCCAGAGGGCAAACTCAGGAGGCTGCAAACAATTTGGTGGCAGCCTATCAGAACCATGGCACGCTTTTAGAATTATTTTTAATTCTCCTTTTGCTACGAACAAATGAATGAATAGAGAAGTAACGCATTTACAGTGCTACTTTTATTTTCATTTATTTTAAAAGATTTTATTTATTTGAGAGAGAAGCGGAGGGAGAAGGAGAAGCAGACTCCAGGCTGAGCAGGGACCCTGACTCAGGGCTCCATCTCAGGACCCTGGGATCATGACCTGAGCCGAAGGCAGCAGCTTAACCCACTGAGCCACCCAGGCGCCCTATTTTTTTCTTTTTATTTATCTTTTTTTCTTTAGATTTTATTTATTTTTTTTCTTTAGTTTTTTTTTTTGTTTTTTTTTTGTTTTGTTTTGTTTTTTGAGAGAGAGAGAGCACAAGCAGAGGGAGGGGCAGATGGACAAGGAAAGAGAGAATCTCAAGCAGATGCCATACTGAACATGAAACCTGAAGTAGGGCTCGATCTCACAACCCTGAGATCAGGACCTGAGCCGAGACCAAGAGTCAAACCTTCAACCAACTGAGCCCCCCAGGTGCCCCTTTACTGATTTATCTTAAGCTCCTAGTATATAACGGGCTTTCAGGATTGGCAGCGGAAAGCCGTGAAAAAGAAGGGGTCAGATAAAGGAGCAGTAGGTCTAATACGCCAGGAACAGGAGTGAATTAAAATATCTAGAAAAAGTAACAAGCATCCAGTTAGATGTGGAGGCCGAGAGGCGGGTTTCTCAACCTCAACGACTCTTCATAGTTTAGACCAGATTGTTCTTTGTGAGGAACGGGGGAAGATGTTTAGCAGAGATAGGCCTACCCTCTACCCACTAGATGTCAACAGCACACACGTCCCTTCCCTGTCCTCACCCTGTCACCACCCTCCCTCCTCCAAACCAACATGTCTCTAGACTTTGCCAAGGATTCCGGGGGAAGGGAGATCTGCCCCCCACCCCAGCTGGAGATCACTGGCCTAGAGGATAGAATGACAATGGAAACAGGGGAAAGGCGTTGGATGCCTGAATCTTGGGGAAATGCGCTTGTCAGGGCACCGGGCTGGGTGGGTGGGAAGAGCGTGTGAGTCTGGATCTCTGGGCCATGAGTTCAAGCCCCACTTTGGTGCAGATATTACTTAATAAATAAATAAATAAATAAGCTTTAAAATTTTAAAAAATATATAAATAAAGATGAGGGCTGTGGGGCTCCTGGAGGCTTAGTTAGTTAAGCGTTGGACTCTTGGTCTCAGCTCAGGTCATGATCTCCGGGTCCTGGGATTGAGCCCCACATCGGGCTCTCTGCTCGGCGGGGAGCCTGCTTCCCTCTCTCTCTCTGCCTGCCTCTCTGCCTACTTGTGATCTCTCTCTGTCAAATAAATAAGTAAAATCTTAAAAAAGAAAGAAAGAAAGACTGTGACAAAAGACAGAAGAGCCAGAAAAGTAAAACCCACAAAACGGAAAGGGATTCAGGCGCCGATGAAATCGAGGGGCAGTGTTTTAATGAGGAAGCTGGCAGGACTCAGAAGAGAATTGTTTTAATGGACTCACGAGACGGAACCCTGTTGTGTTTGTGTGTGCCTGTGTACCACTATGCGTCCTAGGTGACACAGGTGATGGAAAAGTAGGCGCATTGTGGTAGCTAGCAACAAGAAAGCGACCGCACAAATATGGAACAACATGGTCAAAAGCAGAAGGAAAGAATCAGAGAAGGGGAGACTGCAGGGAAACTGGGAAGAGAGGAAGCAGAGGTGTGGCCTGCCGCCATTCTTCACCCCTGGAGGGTCGCGGAAAGGACAGGGTATTAATCTCTCCTCTTCTCAAGAGGGAAAGAAGTTGTTTGTTGAAGGAGAGAAGAAGGCAGCAGAGCTTCGAACAAATTAAGTTCGAGAAAAGCATGAAGTGGGATCTCCATCCAACCCTTAGCTTCCTCAGACTAATTTCAATCAGGAGATCGGCTTTCTGGATTGGGAGTCATAAGAATTTTCTCCTGCGGCACCTGGCTGGCTCAACCATGAAGAGCATGAGACCCTTGATCTCCAGGTCACGCGTTCAAGCCCCATGTGGGGCATAGAGATGATGTAAATAAATAAAACTTTAAAAAAAGTAAATTAAAGGGACGCCTGGGTGGCTCAGTTGGTTGAACGACTGCCTCCGGCTCAGGGCGTGATCCTGGAGTCCCGGGATCGAGTCCCACATCAGGCTCCCAGCTCCATGGGGAGTCTGTGTCGCTCTCTGACCTTCTCCCCTCTCATGCTCTCTCACTCTCTCTCTCTCAAATAAATAAATAAAATCTTTAAAAAAAAAAGTAAATTAAAAAAGAGAATTTCCTGGGACTAGAACAGTATGAAACCATGCCATCCTTTTAGAACATAGTAGACCACAGAAGTCTCTGGAAGGGACACTTGTGCATTTCTACTCCTCTTCCATGAGTTAAGACCCCTGTTTACTCTGATGTGGATGAACTAAAGCAAAAAGTCTTTCTCAACTCCAGGTTCTTCTCTTCCAAATCTTTTTTTAAAAAAGATTATTTTTTTAAAAGATTTTATTTATTTATTTGACAGAGAGAAATCACAAGTAGGACAAGTAGGCAGAGAGGCAGGCAGAGAGAGGAAGGAAAGCAGGCCCCCTGCTGAGCAGAGCCCGATGTGGGACTCGATCCCAGGACCCCGAGATCATGAGCTGAGCTGAAGGCAGCGGCTTAACTCACTGAGCCACCCAGGCACCCCAAAAAAGATTATTTATTTGAGAGACAGACATCACAAGTAGGTAGAGAGTCAGGCAGAGAGAGAGGGGGGGAAGCAGGCTCCCTGCGGAGCAAAGAGTCTGATGTGGGGCTCAATCCCAGGGCCCTGAGATCATGACCTGAGCTGAAGGCAGAGGCTTAACCCACTGAGCCACCCAGGCGCCCTCCTCTTCCAAATCTTAAAGCCATGGAACTCCCTTGCTCAAGAACATTTACTACCTCCCTGCCACCTACAGTGTAAGGACCAAAATTCTTGTTTTGTGTTCAGGGAAAGGGAGGAAACTAACACTTATCAATGCCTACCATAGGCTAAGTGCATTTGTTTCCTAGGGCTACTGCAACAAAGTACCGTAAACTAGGTGCCTTCAAACAACCGCAATTTATTCTCTCACAGTTCTAGAAGCTAGAGGTCTAAAAGTGATGGGTCTGTGGAGCCATGTTCCTTTTGAGATGCTGAGCAGAATGCTTCCCCCTCCCCAAATCAGTATAGCTTTTATTGCATCTTTAAAATATCACAAGTAAGTCTGAAAAATCATCCGGCTTCTCGCTGTTTCTGCAGATGGACAACTCAGATCTTATTCATCAGCCTGCTGAACTGTTCCTTTTTCAGAAACATAGATACCATCCAAAAATTTTCTGATATCCTTGTTTTTAACAGTTGTGGCTTGCTGAATCAAAGCAGCTGAGTTCGATACAAGTTCAATGTCATTTCCTTCAAGAATTAACTCATCTTTTTGGGCTTGAGATACAGAACAAGCAACACCTGGCCTCATCCAAACCCTGCGGATATATTTTTCACCCAAGAAATTTCAGATTTCAACAAGAGAATCATTCTCCTGAATAACAACGTTGATGGGGAAGTGAGCATACATGGACCTCGTCTTGTATCGGAAGCCCAGTGTGACGCCCTTGATCGTGTTCTGCACGTGACTACGGATGGTGCGAACCGTAGCCAGCTCTTTTGTGTTCCCCACTATTTGTCCACTCGGAGCCTCTTTTCTTTCCAAGAAGACGGAGTTCTATGTTGATGTGGTTGAAGCCCCTTCGCAGGGCTCCTCTGGGGCCCTTCACGATCACCGTGCGTCCCTTCAGGGCGATGTCGACATTCTCCGGGATGTCGACCGTCTGATTGCTGAGAATGGTCTTCATCCTCGCAATAGATGCGACAAAGAGCTGAGTAGAATGTTTCTTTGCTCCTTCCTGGCTTTGGCATTCCTTGGCCAGCAGCTTCGTCCTTATAATCTCTGTCCTGTCCTCACACGGCATTCTCCTGGAGTCTGTCGTTGCATGTCCATTTCACCTTCTTATAAAGACACCAGTCCCTGGGACACTTGGCTGGCTCAGTCGGTAGAGCATGTCTCTGTTGATCTTGCGGTCGTGAAGTCGGGCGTAGAGCCACCGGTCCATCCTTGAAGGCCTAGATCAAATGGCGCGTCTTCTCTGAAGCCTTCTTCAAGTGTCTTCCTCTGATCTTCTAGGGCATTTCTCATGTCCCTTCTGTCCTGCAATTATTTGTGTTCCCTTCTAAAATGCTGCTCCATTTGGGGGGCCTGGTGGCTCAGTGGGTTAAAGCCTCTGCCTTCGGCTCAGGTCATGATCCCAGGGCCCGGGGATGGAGCCCCACATCTGGGCTCTCTGCTCAGCGGGGAGCCTGCTTCCTCCTCTCTCCCTGTCTGCCTCCCCACCTACTTGTGATCTCTGTCAAATAAATAAATAAAATCTTTAAAAAAATTAAAATGCTGCTCAATTCAAAGAATTAGATGGAGAACAAATTAGATAATAATGCATGGGTAAGTTCTGGAACACTAGAGTGCCCCCAAATTTTAGTTAGGTTAGGTGACAAAGAGCTTTCACACAGTTTAAAAGAGCTTTACTGAGGAAGAGCTCACTTACCACATAACTCACCTCTTCGGAGAGTGCGATTCAAAGGCGTTTGGTCTATTAGCATCACTACTGCCTAATTTTAGAACATTTTTATCACTCCCCAAAGAAACTTCATACCCATCTACGGTCACTTTCTATCCCCCAACCCCCTCCCCAGCCCTTCTACAGATCTGTTCCAGACATTTCATATAAACCTTCACACGTTTTTATTTGACTTCCGTAAGGACTTCTTCCGTGGGATTTTTTTTTTTTCCAATGATCTTTGCGGATCAACAGCCCTGTTTTACAGGAACCTGACCGGTGTTGAGGATGTGTAAAACCTGAACTCGCACACGGAGTCGGATGCCCCGCACCGAGCAGCTGCTGTCGGAGCTCCGGAGCCGGCAGTCCGCGGGGCTCCATCCCGCGCGCTCCATCCCGGGCATCGCGGCCGCGCGGGGAGAAGCCGACGCCGAGCTCCGCGGGAACAGCCGCCTGGGCTCGGGCCGCTCGCCCTGGCCGCCGCGCTGCAAGCGAGCGCGGCCTTACGCCGCCTGCCCCTCCCGGCGCCGCGGCCACTGGCCGCCTGGGACCCCGAGCGCGGCGGCAGGGCGCTCCCGAGCGCAGCTCCAGCGACCGCCCTGCCAGGCCCAGCGACCGCCCCGGCGTCCTGCCGCACGGGGCCCGTCGGCCCGCGCGATCGGGGGCGGCCCCCGGCGGCCGCGGCGAGGAGCCTGGAGCCCCAGCCGTGCGGCCTCGCGCAGGGAAAGGTCACCACACGGCTTTGTCTCCCAAAGCTGGCGCCGTCCGCTTTTCCATGGGACCGTCTCAGGATACGGATCCAGGGCTGGGAGGTCCCCCAGGGGCTCATAAACTTAAGGGGCGGCCTGGGGCTCCGAGTGGGGAGGATCTCTGGGCGGAAAGCGCTGCCCCAGGCCGACACGGGCCTAATGAAAAAGTCGCAAAAGTCCTAGCCCTGCATACCCACCCCCTGCCAAGCTGCTGTATTTTTTAAATGGGGGAGGGAGGAGGGGAGAGGGGGGAGGGGGGAGGGGGAGAGCCTGAAAAACAAAACAAACAGTCGGCAGGGGGTGTATCTTAAATGCATTGAGCGTACTGATGCTTTTAACACAAAAATGCACTTCAATGGGGGGCACGTGGGTGGCTCAGTGGGTTAAGCACCTGCCTTCGGCTCAGGTCATAATCTTAGGGTCCTGAGACTGAGCCCCAAATCAGGCTCCCTACTTAGCGGGGAGTCTGCTTCTCCCTTTCCCTCTGCTCCTCCCCCCACTCGTGCTTTCTCTCTCTTCTCCCAAATAAATAAATAAATAAATAAAATCCTTTAAAAAAATACTCTGCGGGCACCTGGCTGACTCACTGGGTTAAAGCCTCTGCCTTCGGCTCAGGTCATGATCTCAGGGTCGTGGGAAACAGCCCCGCATCAGGCTCTCTGCTCAGCAGGGAGCCTGCTTCCCCTTCTCTCTGTCTGCCTCTCTGCCTATATCTGATCTCTGTCAAATAAATAAAATCTTAAAAAAATACTCTGCAATGTAATTGTTCTATTTACAAAATAACTGTAAGAGAAAAATAATAATATAAATAAAATAAAATAAAAATAATATAAATAAAATAAATATATACATTTATTTTATACATATAAAATAAAAATAATACATAGTGTAAGGTCTAGTAATAGTTTCTGGGTCCAGACTACTTGTTTGAAGACAAAATCAAAAGTTTACATTTCAGGGCGCCTGGGTGGCTCAGTGGGTTAAAGCCTCTGCCTGCAGCTCAGGTCATGATCTCAGGGTCCTGGGATCGAGTCCCGCATCAGGCTCTCTGCTCTGCAGAGCAGAGAGCCTGCTTCCTCCTCCTCCTCTCTCTCTCTCTGCCTGCCTCTCTGCCTACTTGTGATCTCTGTCAAATAAATAAATAAAATCTTAAAAAAAAAAAAGTTTACATTTCAGGGACGCCTGGGTCAGTCAGTTAAGCAGCTGCCTTCAGTTCAGGTCATGATCCCAGAAACCTGGGATCAGTACCGCATTGGGCTCCCCTTCTCAGCGGGGAGTCTGTTTCCTCTCTTTCTGCCCCTGCCCCTGCCCCTACCCAGCTCTCTTCTCTCGCTCAGTCTCTCAGAGTTTCCTGAAAATAAGGCCTGGGGCTAAAGACCTTCTGCCTCCCATCCCCCTTGGCCATGCTTCTGAGTCCCTAAAGCTGTGGCTCACAGAGGCAGCATATTCAGAACCTCCAAGTGGCTAAGTGCTTCTGCACTGATACCAGAGACACCTGAATTCTGATCCGGATTCTTTTCCTTACATGTGGTGTGGGCTTGGGCAAACCACTTAATTTCTCTGAGCCCCCAGTTTTTGTTTTTTTTTTTAAGGCTAAAATGGTCCCAATAATGCCTAGAAGGCCTCGCAGGAGTTGTATCCCCCCAACACACACACACACACACACACACACACACACACATTTCTTCTTCCCTAGGATCTGAGAGAACCTTTTGTTTCTTGGGGGAGGCGGACAAAAAGTTGAGGTCTGTGGTCCTCTGGCGCTCCAGATCCTAAAGAGAAGGTACATCCCAGAGAAGTCTGTTGAGTTGAGGGGATCAGTGTACATCTCAAGTCAGACTTCTTGGAAAGCCTCAAGGACACATCCCTCACAAAGATCTCCTTCTCAAGGAACCATCTGGTGCAATTTCAGTACCTATTCTAGGCTAGTTCCATTTTCTCAGATTGCAAGTGGTACCAAGCTCCTTCTAGGTTTGAGGAAATAACAATAAATTTCTAAAAAGAACACTTGAGGGCGCCTGGGTGGCTCAGTGGGTTAAGCCGCTGCCTTCGGCTCAGGTCATGATCTCAGGGTCCTGGGATCGAGTCCCGCATCGGGCTCTCTGCTCCGCAGGGAGCCTGCTTCCTCCTCTCTCTCTCTTTGCCTGCTTGTGATCTCTCTCTGTCAAATAAATAAAATAAAATCTTTAAAAATAAATAAATAAATAAAAAGAACACTTGACTATTCTTTCTCCACACATCTTTTCTCCAATGAATGCTATAGCGAGGGGGAGGTCCTGATGTGGAACTGGGGAAGAGAAATAAATTTTGTTTAGCACTTACTGAGCTCGGGTCCTGAACCTCAGTGCTTCTAAAGAGGATATTTAATTACATTACCTCATTTAATCCTCACAACATCCAGAAGAAAAAGAAAGGATTAGCCATGTTTAACAGGTAAGAAAATTAAGGCAGAGAATTCTGGCCCCTTGTTAATGGGGAGCATAGGATCGGAGTGCTTTATAAATGGGAATTCAAAAGGAAACATGAACTCTTTGCAAAGGGTCCCAAAGACGAATTAAGTATTGGAGCTCAGGGTACATTTTCTTTTATTATGGTGGGAATGTTGTAAGAGCTTAGTTGATGCTCATGATCACTTCAAGTTTTAGTATGCCCCTCATTAAAAAGAGGTAGGTTAAAATCTAGTGAGTTTTTTTAAGGTGTCCAGTTACACTTTCTGAATACTCATCTTGGGCCTTTGGAAACTTAAAACATAAAAGATATCAAAGTAGTTTCTCAATAGAGTGACGATCTCAAGACTGTCTTTAGCTGAGCTAATTCTAGAGGGTCCCTAGAGGGTTCCTGTTATTGGAAAGGAGTGTTGGGGGGGAGTCGACCTTCACAGGTGGAGAATAATATCTCAACTGAGACATTCGATCAATCCTCCTTGACAAGATGGGCTCTTGGTTGCAAAGATTTTATTTATTTGACAGAGAGAGAGAGAGAGAGAGAGAACGCAAGCAGAGGGGTGTGAGAGGGAGAAGCAGGCTTTCTGTTGAGCAGGAGACCAATGGGGGCTTGATCCCAGGACTCCGGGACCATGCCCTGAGCTGAAGGCAGATGCTTAACTAACTGAGCCATGCAAGCGCCCCATGATGGGCTCTTGGTGAGGGATTAATGAATAGCCCCAGGATTCTATAAGACTGTGAGCCAACTGTGGGGACTTGGGCACCTCTCTTAATCAACTCTTCAGGCGGGCTCTGACTCAAGCCTTTGAATTTGCCACTGCTTTTATGAGCCAAAAGTGGTTACAGACTAAGTTCTGAGATTCTGCCTATTTTCCAGTAGAAAATAAGAAGAAAGAGATGCAGAAGGAAGGGACCAAAGGCCAAGAAAACTTGGGAGATAGAAACATCAGGGCCAGAGCAGATGCCTCACCCCGAGACTGAGGACCAGGGCCTGGCATTCATGATGCCCTGACATCTTAGGACCCACAGTTTGCATCCAAGTTTGTGTTAATCTCCCAGTATAAACCCTGGAACCAGATATTTTACCTTGACTGTAACTGGGCCTTCTGAAAAGTCCCTACCTTGGATTTGCACCAAGATGCATGGCCTTGGCTCTTTCCTGAGTGTGCCTGTCGCTTCTCAAAGGCCTAGGAACTGATTAGCCACAGAAGCAGTTTGCAGAAATATCTCACTAGTGGTACAGGAAGTGCTGGGCCCTTTTCGGCTCTTACAAGGACATCACCTGAATGAGGAAGCGGGAAGTAACCTCACACCTTTCCCAAAGACCTGAAGTATTTTCCCATCTATTAGCTCTGATTAAGCATCAACAGAATGATCCTCAGTAGTAGAAAAAAAAAATCCAAAACATGTCAAGAAGCAGTAAAAAGAACAGGGGTCTCAGTTCTTAGATCTGGACTCACCTGAGGACACTAAGCACTATCCAGATACCTTGCAGAAGTCTAGGTTAGTTGAGTCTGGGAGAGTGAGGGGGACACCAAGAATACGGGTTTGGGACATACTTGAATAGCTAAGGGATGGGACCCTGGAGAAGATGGGGCAAAGACCACACCCCCAACCTTCAAGGCTTCCCCAAGAATAAAAAGTATAAGCTCACAGCTTGTCTCCCTGCTTCAAGAGAGTAGAGCACGGTAGGAAGCCTCTCACTTGCTGGCAAGTTTCATCTCCCGCAGGTAATAACTCTCTTGAATGCACTGCTTCGCGGCCCCAAACTTTGCACACTCGTGGAAACCCCAGTGGCATGTCTGTGAGACGGGTGGTATCAGCCCAGTTTCAACAGAAGGGGCGGAGGGAGAAGCGGGCCGAGCAGGCTCCGCGCGGGTTCACGCCGCAGGAGCGCGCCTGGTCCAGCGCGTCGGAACCCGCCCCGCCCAGGCGTTACCTAGCAACAGCGTCCTAGCGTCCGGCCCCAGCGACCAACCAGCGCAGACCTAGTTGCCGCAGGGACGGAGCGGCCAATCACCGAGCGCTGCCCGTCCTCGGCGCGTCTCCGCGCGCTCCGCCGCCGGCTCAGGGCTCACAGGAGCGGGAGCTGAGCGCCCGCCGCGGACTCTTGGCAGTGAGGTCAGCCGGCCCGAGTGCATCACAATGACGGCTGTGAAGGCCGGTCGCCGCCATATTCTCCTGGGCCATGTTCCGGTGTCATTGTCCCCGAACGACCCAAGATGCCGTGATTCCTCCTTTCCGGACGGAGCTTGGCCCCACGCGAAGCCGGATCCGGAGCAGCTCAGAGGCCGGGCCCGGTGGGGTAGTGTCTCCTCAGCCCGGGAAATACAGTGACCCTGGGGTTGGAGCCTGCAGGATCCGGGGGCTGAAAGAGTCCAGAGCGCCGCCTCCAGCCCCGCTCCCTGTCCGCAGCGCAGTACCTGGAGCCGAGCCGAGGAGGCCCGCCGCGGTGGTCGTGTTTTCTCTTGCGGGAATGGAGAACTCAGGCTCGGAAGGCCTCGTGCCGGATGGGGTGCAGGAGACCTAAAGGCCACGTGGGGGCGCTCGCTCTGCCCATTTTTTGCCGCTCACTCCTTCATTTGTCGCAATGTATCTAAACCAGTTCTTGGTTGAAAGCTGCGACCACTGAAACCACCCAGACGTGCAAAATGCCTAGAGGGGACAGAGGGGGGTAAAGTGGTGGGGCTGAGACTTAGGGAGGGACTGTTCTAGAATGCCTCCTGGAAGCCTGGGGTTTTTTGTTTCATTTTCCAAAGAATTTACACAACCATCTTTCCCTGTCTAAGACGACTATAACGTTGTTTTTTAAAAAATTAATTAATTAATTATTTTTAAATGTTTTATTTTATTCGTTAATGAGAGACACAGAAAGAGAGGCAGAAGCAGAGGGAGAATCAGGCTCCCCGAGGAGCGGGGAGCCCGATGTGTGACACGATCCCGGGACTCCTGGATCGTGACCTGAGCTGAAGGGAGACGCTTAACCGACTGAGCCACGCAGACACCCAAGTAGAGTTTTTTTTTTTTTAACAGTTTTATTGAGATATAATTAATTCGCCATAAACTTTGTCCCTTTAAAGTATACAATTCGGTGATTTTTTAGTATATTCAGAGGGTTGTACAACCATCACCACAACCTAACTCCAGAATGCTTTCATCACCCTGGAAAGAAACCCTTTAGCCATCACAACCCCGTTGTCCCTTCCTTCAGCTCTTGGAAACCACTAATCTATCTTCTGTCTACTGATTTGCCATTCAGGACATTTGTTATCATTGTAATCATAAGATATGTGGTCCTTTGTGTCTGGCTCTTTTCACCTGACATACTGTATTGAAGGTTCATCCGTGTTGTACAATGAATCATTATTTTTTAAACAGTTTAATCGATTTTATTTTTTAAAGTAATTTAGGGTTAGGCTGAAAGTACCAAGAGTTCCTGTATCTCTCTACCCCGATCTCAGCCTCCCTGCTATCAACATCGCATACAGATCGGTACATTTGTTATAGCCTATGAGTCTACATTGATATATCTTTATCATCCAAAGCCCACAATTTACATTAGGGTTCCCTTTTGTTTTGGTACATTCCATGGGTTTTGGGAGAGGCATAAGGACATGTATCCACCAATCATTATAGTGTTATTACCCTAAAAACTTCCATGCTCCGCCTTTTCATTCCTTCTCCCCAAATCCTGACAACTACTCATCTTTTTTTACTGTTTCCATGGGTTTTGCCTTTTTCAGAATGTAATATAATTGGAATCATACAGTATATAGCTTTTCCAGATTGCCTTCTTTCTCTTAGTAATACTCATTTAAGGCTACTACATGTCTTTTCATGACTTAATAGCTCACGTCTTTTTAGGGCTAATATTTCATGTATGAACGTACCATTGGTTATTTATCTATTCACCTACTGAGGAGTTGCTTCCAGGCTTTGGCAGTTATGAATAAAGTTGCCATATGCATCTGTGTGCAGGTTTTTGTGTGTACTTATGTTATCAACTTATTTGGGTAAATACCAAGGGGCATAATTGCTGGGTCGTATGGTTAGAGTATGTTTAGTTTTGTAAGAAATTGACAACTTTAGGCCGCCTGGGTGGCTCAGTGGGTTAAGCCGCTGCCTTTGGCTCAGGTCATGATCTCAGGGTCCTGGGATCGAGTCCCGCATCGGGCTCTCTGCTCAGCAGGGAGCCTGCTTACTCCTCTCTCTCTCTCTGCCTACTTGTGATCTCTCTCTGTCAAATAAATAAATAAAATCTTTTAAAAAAAAAGAAATTGACAACCTTATAAAATGGCTGTACTAAAGGCCTTTTTTCCTTTTCCTTTTTCAAAGTGAGCTCTACACCCAATGTGGGGCTTGAACCCATGACCTCGAGATAAAGTCATATGCTCTACTGACTGAGCTGGCCAGGCGCCCCAGTACTAATGGCTTTTTGGTGAATTCCTCAAGAGTTTATATATCATGTCATCTACAGATAGTTTTATATCTTTTTTTCTAATCTGGATGCTTTTATTTTATTTTCTTGCCTAATTGCTCTGGCTAGAACAATGCAATGTAATAGAATAGAAGTGTTGAGGATAACAGTGGTGAGTAGAATAGAATAGAAATGGTGAGAGTGGACTTCCTTGTCTTGTTCCTGACCTTAGGGGGAAAGCATTAGGTCTTTCATCAGGTGGAGGACATTTTCTTTGAGTCCAATTTTTGAGTGGTTTTATGATGAAGGGGTGTTGGATATTATCAAGTGCTTTTTGCACTTCTATTAAGATGATCGTGGGGTGCCTGGGTGGCTCAGTGGGCTAAGCCTCTGCCTTCAGCTCAGGTCATGGTCTCAGGATCCTGGGATCAAGCCCCGCATCGGGCTCTCTGCTCAGCGGGGAGCCTGCTTCCCCCCTCTCTCTGCCTGCCTCTCAGACTACTTGTGCTGTCTGTCAAATAAATACATAAAATCTTTTTTAAAATGATCATATGGGTTTTGTCTTTGTTTTATTGATATATGATGTATTATATTCATTGATTTTCAGATGTTAAACCAACTTTACATTTCTGGGTTAGTCTTGTGCAATTCTGGTATATAATCTTTTTTATACATTGCTGGATTTGGTCTACTAGTGTATTTGGGTAAGTATTTTTATTTTTATTTGTGGCAAAACACACACAACATAAAATTTACCATCTTAACCATTTTTTAAGTGTATGCTCTCTTAGTTGTTGGGCAACTAATCTCCAGACCTTTCTCCTCTTGCAAAACTGAAACTCTATACTCATTAAATAAACCTTCCCCGTTCCCCTCCACCACTCAGCCCCTATCACAATCACCCAAGCTCCTGCTTCTATGAATTTGATACTATAGACACCTCATATAAGTGAAATCATACACTATGGCTTATTTCACTTAGTATAATGTCCTCAAGTTTAATCCAAGTTGTGGCATGTATCTGACACTCCGTCCTTTTTCAGCTGGATGGTATTCCATAGCACGTTATCAACCACATTTTGTTTCCCCATTCATTGATCTACAGACACTTGGGTTCCTTCTATCTCTTGACTGTTGTGAATTTGCTGCTATAAACATGTGTAGACAAATAGCTCTTCAAGGCCATACTTTGAATTCTTGGGACACATACCTGAAGTGGAATTGCTGGGTCATAAACTAATTCTATTTTTAATTTTTTTAGAACCCATCATACAGTTTTCCATAGTGGCTGCACCATTTTACATTTCCACCCACTGTGCACAGGAACCTGGTTACTCCGCATCCTGGCCAGCACTTACTCTTTTCTCTTTTTCTTTTCTGTTCTTCTCTTCTTTTTTAAAATTTACGTATAATAAATTATTTGCCCCAGGGGTACAAGTCTGTGTATTATCAGGCTTACACATTTCACAGCACTCACCATAGCACATACCCTCCCTAATGACCATAAGCCAGCCCCTCTATCCCTACCCCTCCACCCCCCGCAGCCCTGTTTGTTTCCTGAGATTAAGAGTTTCTAATGGTGGGGCGCCTGGGTGGCTCAGTGGGTTAAGCCGCTGCCTTCGGCTCAGGTCATGATCTCAGGGTCCTGGGATCGAGCCCCACATCGGGCTCTCTGCTCGGCAGGGAGCCTGCTTCCCTCTCTCTCTCTCTCTGCCTGCCTCTCCATCTACTTGTGATTTCTCTCTGTCAAATAAATAAAATCTTAAAAAAAAAAAGAGTTTCTAATGGTTTTTCTCCCTCCTGATCCCATCTTGTTTCATTTTTTCCTTCTTTTCTTTCCTTCCTTCCTCTGTCCTGCCCTCTTTCTTCTTTCTTTCTTTCATAGTAGGCCTCCCAATGGTTTGGAGAACAGCATACCTTTTTGAATATTGAACAGGTTTATCTAATCATCCCTGTTTTAAACAACTGCTTTATTTTTTTTTTAAGATTTTATTTATTTATTTGACAGAGAGAAATCACAAGTAGACGGAGAGGCAGGCAGAGAGAGAGAGAGGGAAGCAGGCTCCCTGCTGAGCCGAGAGCCCGATGCGGGACTCGATCCCAGGACGCTGAGATCATGACCTGAGCCGAAGGCAGTGGCTTAACCCACTGAGCCACCCAGGCGCCCCATCAACTGCTTTATTTTTTTTAAAGATTTTATTCATTTGACAGAGAGAAACACACACACAGAGGGAACACAAGCAGAGGAAATGGGAGAAGGAGAAGCAGGCCTCCCGCCGAGCAGGCAGCCTGATTCAGAGCTGAACCCAGGACCCTGGGATCATGACCTGAGCCAAAGGCAGACGCTTAATGACTGAGCCACCCAGGCGCCCCTAAACAAATGCTTTTAAAAAAGATTTATTTATTCATTTTAGAGGGAGAGCGCCAGAGCATGTGCAGGAGCAGGGTGAGGGGCAGAGGGTGAGAAGCAGACTCCCTAGAGGGAGCCCCACATGGGACTCAGTCCCACCACCCTGGGATCAAGACCTGAGCTGAAACCAGGAGTCAGACAGAGCCACACAGGCGCCTTTAAACAACTGTTCTTTTTTTTTAAATTTTTAAAAGATTTTATTTGACAGACAGAGATCCCAAGTCGGCAGAGAGGCAGTAGAAAGAGAGGAGGAAGCAGGCTCCCTGCTGAGCAGAGAGCCCGATGTGGGACTCGATCCCAGGACCCTGGGATCATGACCTAAGCTGAAGGCGGACACTTAACTGACTGAGCCACCCAGGTGTCCCTGAACAACTGTTTTAAATGTAATTTCTCTAGCTCTTTCTCCAGGTTTCAGTCAGTGAGGAGCTGTTGGCCTTTTCGCTTGCTTGCTTGCTTTTTCCAAATTGATTCACAATGCCTGTCTTCTCCCGTCTTTGTTTTCCTCAGCTCTGTCCAGAGGCGGTCTTATAATTCCCTGGTGTGTGTCCGTGCTAACACTGTGGCTTTGTCATGGTAGATCCCGTGTGAATCTTCACAGGTTTATCAAAATGTTGGAAAAGGGGTGTCACCTGAGGTGAAATAAGCAAGAGGCCGACTGGTCTGCCTTCCGATGCTGATATGTCATACTAAGCTAGGCCTGAAGTCTCCGTGCATTATGATGTCTTTATTACCTCCGGACTGGGGCTTTTCCAGCCCTGGAGGCACCCAGACCTTTGTATATTTGTGTGTCAACCTCAAGAGGTTGTAAGCATCACCGAGAGCAGCCACCTTAATGCGACCTCTTTCCAGCCCCCAGCGTTTTGTTTGGAGATGCCACGTTTAATCGTGATCAGACACGGAGACCTGCAGGCGCTCGGGGACCCAGCGGAGACCTGAGAATCTGGAAGACTGTGAAGGGCATTATGGAACCTCCATGGCCAAGGACGCTTTGTTGAGCGCCCTGCTCTGGACCCAGCTCCTAGAGCTGAGCTCAACACAGGCGCGCTCAATGCAAGCTGCAGCGTCGTTCAAGTCTGAGTGCAAAGGCGCCAGCGAGCCCCCAACAGCGGCGCAGACGGAGCTCTGGCGAGACTGGGGCCGAGCCCGCCCGGGAGGACGAGCGGTACAGCGGGCGCCGGGGCAGCCGGGCTGCGCTGCCGTCGCTTCGCACTCGCTGCCCAGCACCGCGCCGGGCACGGAGCAGGTGCTCGGCCGCTGAGCTCCGGGATTGGCTGGGGCTCCCGGAAGAAGGCGGGCTCGCGGGCTGCGGCCGGCTTCCCTCCAACCGAGTGATTCGCCGAGACCCAATCAGAACGCGGCTCCCGGGCTTCCTGCCCCGCGTCACCCAATAACCGTGCAGGGGAGGGAGAAGGGCGTGAAGCCCGGCGGAGCCATTATCCTTGCGGGCGAAGGGCTTCGAACCCCCGGTGCTGAGTCCTGGGCCCTCGGGTAGGATGAGATGAGGCCGGCCCAGGCCAAATGGGAGTAATCAAAGCGTCCCCTACTCCGCATTTTAACGAAAAGGGGTGCCATTCGGTATCGGTCCAGATGCGCTTGTGTGTGTGTTGCTGGGGAGGGTCTTCGCTCGGGTTTGGGAGGCTGTACTCACCCCTGCCCAGAAAACGCCTTGTCTCGGTTCCATCCTCGCACCACGCCGTGTTCTTGGCCTCATCTCCTTAGGATTCGCAGGCCCCAAGCCCTCCTTTGTCTCCTGGAAATGGAAGGAGGAGGCTGGGAGCCCGGAGGGCCAACGTCCGGAGGCGGCGGCGAGGCACCGAGGGTCTGGGCGAGGTGCGGAAAGTGGGGCCGAGCCAGAGGGCAGCCTCTCTTGGAAGCCGGCCCAGGGCAGGCTCTTTCTTCCCGTAGCCACACCTACACTGCGCCCTTCTCTTTAAGACCCCAATTCCTAAGAATCCGATGAACTTTCTAAAGTTCTTTTTCGCAGACGTGGGTGCGTCCTTGCATTCAAGGGTAGCCCCGACTGGCAGTTGGGGTTTGAGGTCTTTTGCCTTCTTTCCTCTGAGTACTCTGATTATTGCTTTCAATAGAGCTTTACTCAGTTAAGGGAATGTTCTGTCTGTGAGGTCGAACACAGAAGCCATTAGCCACGTGTGGCCATTTAGCACTTGCGCCCCAGGAAGTGAGCTTTTTCGTTTTAATTAATTTAAAAATAGGCATGGTGTATTTCTGACGGGACTTGGAAGGGGCTGCTTCGGTTTGTTGGGCTGCCCCTGTTCTCAGGGTATACCCTGCCGTAGGAGGCTGCCTGGACCCTCTACAGAATTTAAAGACTTGCCACCTTCCATTGTGCGCCACAGGAACTGAGGTGTGGTTTGTTTGGCTTTTTTTTTTTTTTTAAAGAAATATTTCCACGGAAATGTCCATTTGTAAGGTCTTTAACTAGGGAGAGGTGCCAGCTTCTGTCTGAAAAAAGTCCAGCCCTTCTTTTTAAGAGCGCTCTAGGCTTCTGGAGGCCTGCGGTGAAAAGGGACGGTTCTCTTTCTGAAAATAGGAAACTGCCAGAGGCTGGTGGATCATGGCCGGGTGAAGCCTTCACCCTTAGATCCTTCTGTCCTGGTTGAGCCGGGGTGAGTCTGGGGTGGGTCAGCGCACCCCACACTCTTTAGTTCCGATTCTCTTTTCTGTGCAGAAAGCAATGGGGGTGAAGGAACTGAGTGCAGCCTAGGTGAGAAGGGCCTCCCAGTCTGGGCTGTACTCCTCCTCCTAGCCAGCCCCCCGCGGGCCTTCTGTGCTGGGCATACTGCTGTGACCGGACGGAGGCTGCGTTCGTGGTGCAAGGAGCCGCTCCACCGTCAGCTCCTCCGCCCAGGCGAGACAGTCTCCCGCTGCCCCTTCCCGCACCGCCCCCCCAGGTGTGGCTGCTGTTTTTGAAAAAGTAGGGCGCTGGCCACCTCCATAAGGAAGAAGTTTTGTACACGTCTGGGCCGTGGCAGCTCTTTCCGGTCCCCTCACTGTTAGACGCCGGTGGATCCACCATCAAGACTGTCCCGTGTGTGTGCGCGTGTGTGTATGTTAAGGGGGGGGTTGTGCAGTGTCCACTTTTCCCAGAGGGTGCACGTGGCCTCGCATAGCTGCTCCACACACGGCACACCTGTGCCCTGACTGCGGCTGCCGCTTGCTCGGAGCCAGGCCCGACGCAGGAGCAGACTGGGGGGGGGGGGGGTGTCCTCGCACGCCCCGCCCTCCTGGCCCCCCACCTGCGCCCGCTCGGGAGGAGGCGCCGCCGTCATTGTCTGGAGTGTGGGGCTCACTGTGCTCACGGAAGCCCTGGCTCGGGCCCCAGCTTCTCCACGGGGGAGAGGCCCTACCGGTGCTGCGGCTGTAGGTGGTGCTTCAGCCGCAGGCGCCCTTGGCCGTTCACAGACACGCACTCACACTGGGGAAACTACCCCTGCCCAGAGTGTGGCCGTCTTCTCCTCCCTCTTGCTGAGCCACGGGTACCTCCACTCTGATGAGAGGCCCCTTCTCAGCCCTGAGCATTGGGAAAAGATCCAAGAGGAAGTTAACCCTGCAAGCCCGCCAGTGAATCCATTGGGGAAACATGGAGAAGTCAAGGGGCATCCGGGTGGCTCACTCAGTTACCTGACTGACCCTTGATCTTGGCTCAGGTCGTGATCTCAGTATTGCGAGATCCAGCCTCGCACTGGGAGTGGAACCTGCCTTAGATTCTCTCTTCCTCTGTCTCTCAACACACGCTGCCATGTGCTCGCTCGCTGTCTCTAAACAAACACAAACAAACAAACCAACGTGGATAGACCAAGGGGTGGGAGACTTGTGCCCTAGCCTCGGCCCTTGGAGATCAGGAGCCCTCAGTTCATGCCCACTATTAGCTAAATTCCAGAAGTGTGGGTGCTGTGAAGAAGCTTATGATGGAAGATATTCCTTTTGATCAAGTGGTAGCCACACAGAGTGAGAAGAGGCAGAAGAGAGAGGGGAAAAGGTGGTGGTGGGGTTGATGTACAAAGTGAAAAGGTCTGCAGTGCCTTTACGTCCTTCAGAGAACAGAATATAGAGTTCCAGTGAGTTCTCACCCAGAGATACACAGGCCAGAACTGGACTACGAGAATCTGCTAAGAAAAGGTCAGGTTTGGGGTGCCTGGGTGGCTCAGTTGGTTAAACGCCTGCCTTCCACTCAGATCCTGATCTTGGTCTGGTCTTGATCTGGTCTCCGTGCCGGGCTCCCTGCTCAGTGGGGAGTCTGCTTCTCCCCCCCCCCTGTGCTTTCTCTCTCTCATATAAATAAAATCTTTTTAAAAGAATTTTTATTTATTTATTTGACACAGAGAGCACAAGCAGGTGGAGTAGCAGGGAGACGGAGAAGTAGGCTCCCTGCTGAACAAGGAGCTAGATGTGGGGCTCAGTCCCAGGACCCTGGGAACACGACCTGAGCTGAAGGCAGTCACTTAACCAACTCAGCCACCTAGTTGCCCCTCATACAAATAAAATCTTAAAAAACAAGAGAGAATATAAGTTTCCTTCATTATTCATGGCATTACTTTCTCCCAGGACTAACATGGCTTGCTGGAGTCTGGGTTTATGCTACGGTGATATTTGAGGCAAAGGTTGGGTTCCAGTTAGTGCAGAAGGTGAAGTCCATGTGTGCTATAACTGAAGGGTGCACTGCCAGTTACTTTCCTCTAATTGAGGATGAACAAAGGAGAAATTAACCTCAAAGCCTTGCACCAGTTTAATCTGCCAGCGGGATGCAGAGGACATTCTAGGTTTGGATCTCATCCCTGCCTTTAATAACAGGTTTTGGATAAGCTTCTCAACTGTCTGATAACTGTCCTCATAAGGACTCTGAAAGGTGTGTTTCTTTTTTCTTTAAGTTTTTATTTATGGAAGTATTCTCTACACCTAACATGGGGCTTGAACTCATCACGCTGAGATCAAGCATCTTCTCTTCCTCCAACTGAGCCAGCCAGTTGCCCCTGGAAGATGAGTTTCATTTGAGATCATCTATATCCATGTGCCTATGAGGTGGCAGCTGGTACTTAGTTGGCCCTCAACACCATTTACCTTTTTCCAAAACAATGTATCTTTGGTCTTTATGTGGCCTCTTGGTGTGTAGATTCCCTAGATCTTCTCCATCCTTCTCTACAGTGGGCAGCCTTCAAGAGGAGCCCTGCTTATCCCTATGCCCAAGATGGGTCCAGGATTTTATACAGAAAAGGAGCAAGAACCTCTGCTCTCATATTAAGTCCTGAGTGCTTCTCTCTCCAGAATGTTTCCCTGTAGTTAAGAGCCTCCAACTCTGCCTGATTCCTAGGTCCTACCTTAGGAGCTCCCACCAAGATGACGGCAAGCCAGGACTTTCCAGCCCAGGGCCAAATGGGGCCTTTCCAGCCAGGGCCAAAGGGCTAGGCTGCACCTCACCCCAGCCTGCTCTCCCCTTTCCTGCATGTGGGAAGAGGGCTCAGCACCTTTTCATCTTAATAGTCAATCATCTGGGGCGCCAGGGTGGCTCAGTGGGTTAAGCCGCTGCCTTCAGCTCAGGTCATGATCTCAGAGTCCTGGGATCGAGTCCCGCATCAGGCTCTCGGCTCAGCAGGGAGCCTGCTTCCCTCCCTCTCTCTCTGCCTGCCTCTCTGTCTACTTGTGATTTCTCTCTGTCAAATAAATAAATAAAATCTTTTAAAAAAATAGTCAATCATCCTTCCTGTTCAATGTCAGCATTGACAGCACATCATTACCGTTCAGGCAAAATGTCCACAGATTTGTTTCCAGTCTTCTGTTTAGTCACTTTCTTCCAAATTAAATGGTTTGCCCTCCATTGGCCTTTGTATTCTCTTAGCAGCCTAAGTTTACCATCTTATTTCTCCAAACTGAATTATGTATAGGCAGAAAGCTTAGGCACAAAGCTATCGGTTTGCCCTGCAAACAAACTACCAGAGTAATTTTCCGAAAACATTATCGGAAGATAAATCACTCCTCTGGACTGATTTGGAGCTCCCCAGTGTGCAGGGTGAAGCCGTCCAATATCTGGTGCCAACCTATCGGATCGATCCTTCAGTTTTACCCTAACAGTATTTTGTGCTGCATAGAGTGTCCTCATTCCCGCCACAGTCAGAACTTTCCTGAATTCCTGGCTTTGTACCAGAGATCTTTATGGCCATGGAATTCAGCTGTTTATTCAACAGATGTACATTGAGCACCACTGCCCTCCCCAAACCCTACCCATTCATAGACCAAACTCATTTTCCACCTGATGTATCACTCTGGAAAGTTATTCAGAGGGGACTCTATCTTACTCATTCTGACAAGCTTGACATTCCACCTCCCCCCCCAGTAGTGTGTTCAGTAAACCATCACTATGCTTGGGATAGAGTAGAACTCAATGTTTACTGCAGTTGTGTGTGTGTGTGTGTGTTTCCTACTTCCTCTGTTCAAAGTCAATCTTCCTTGGAATCTCTAACGACCTATGTTATCCTGTGACTTCCTGACATGTTGTCTTTACTCCTTCCTTGCAGGCTTTGCGATAGTGTTTTTTGTTTTGTTTTGTTTTTGTTTTTTGAGAGAGCAAGAACAGAGCAAGCAGGGAGGAGGGTGGGGGGGTGTTGGAGCAGACTCTCCGCTGAGCAGGGAGCCCAATGTCCAGCTTGATCCCAGGACCCTGAGATCCTGGGACCCTGAGATCACGACTGAAGCAGAAGGCGGATGTCCAGCCGACTGAGCCCCCCAGGCTCTCCATGGTGTAATGTTTTGCCCATAGTAGGTGCTTTGAAAAAAAATTTAATGGGTTGGAAAGATATGTGTGTCACCAGCTGAAGTACGTAGTAAATGGCATATTGCTGGGAGATGACCCTGAGCTGGTAGAACCCTGCACGCTTACACAGGAGCCAGGGGCTGATGGAGCCGGGGCCGACCGGTTCCATCAGCACTTTTCTTCCGCCTTTCACGTCCATGCTTGCAGCCCTGCTATTAGTTGTAAATGCATAGGCCTCAGTAACTAGAAACTCCAGAGCATGGTGCATGCCTTAAACTGCCCAGAGCTACACTTTGTACATCGGACAGATGTCATGTAAACAAAGTATGGGGAGATGTGCAGAAGATTGAACTGAGAAGAGGCCAGGAGCTCGGACTGTTGAGTCGACCCGCGCCCTCGGAGAGCAGGGGGAAGGGAGCCGAGTTCAGCGGTTTGGATAAAGGCCGGGTCAGTCCCGGGTTTAAATCTTGTTCCTTCTCTTGACTAACAGGATCCCTCTGCGATTTTCCTTATCAGTAGAACCGGAGGATGACCATCACTTAACACAATGGCAGCAAAAGAAAAAAGAAAAAAAAAAGACTTAACGTGTAACAGGGGAAGGTGCCTGCGCGCGGGAAACGCCAACGTTCGTTTCCCTCCCACAAGGGCACCGAGGAAATCGTCCAATTCTCAGAAAGCCACCGGGGGTCATCTCAGCCCCGGGTTGGCCGGAGTGGCTCCGTCACTCAAATCATTCCGTCCCTCGGCGGGGCAGCGCCCGCCAGAGAACCGGGGCCTGTCACTGACGCGGGGCCAGCTCGCCGCCGCCCGCCTCGGATCTGGCCGCAGGCAACCGGCGCGGAAGGTCGGCTTCCTGCCCTTACGCTTCCGTTGGCTTCGTTCAAACAGGCCGCTTTCGCCAGCAGCCAATCAGAACGCTCGATCTTCGGCCGCCGCCCAATGAGCGCGCGGAATGGGGGAAAAAAGGGCGTGAAGCCCAATCGCAGCGCCATCACACTTGAGGGCAAAGAGGTTAGGAAGCCGGCATGGCGCTCCGGTCAATAAAATCGATAGCTGGAAGCCGCCCGTGTTCCAGGCTGAGGCGGTGCGGTAGCGGCGCCGCCATCTTCCCCGAAGGCATCTTCCGGTGCCTGTCCCCCAAGTTCGGGCAGGCGTTGCCTGAATAACAGCAAAAGGTTTCCGTCAGCCCCGCAGGGCGGCCGACTCCGATCCCCTCGGGCCTCCCCAGGCACGCTCAGCCCCGGTGCAGCGGGGCGCCCCAGTCCCGGGGTCCGCCGGGGGTCCGGGCCGGGGAAGGCCGTGGCGCCGGCTCCTGCGGTCCAATGGCGCCGCCTTCGGCTCCGCTCTCCGCGCGGGGACCAGGAGAGCCCGTTCGCGGCCGGAGGAGGGGAAGGAGGCCGAGGGCGGTGAAGTTCGCGGACGTGGCCGTGTACTTCTCCCCGGACGAGTGGGGCTGTCTGCGGCCCGCGCAGAGGGCCCTGTACCGGGACGTGATGCGGGAGACCTACGGCCACCTGGGCGCGCTCGGTGAGGCCCGGCCCAGTTCGCTTCCGCGGGCCCCGGAGGGTCGGGCGGTGGGGGAAGGCGTGGGGGCGGGGGCGAGGGCCGACGGCGGGGAGTTCGGAGTGTCCAGGGGTCTGGCTCGGGACCAGGCTGTGTCGCGGGGGAGGACCGGGGCTTGGCAGGAGAGGACAGCGGGTGGATCTGTACCGGCCTCACCCAGGAGCTGGACGTCTGACTGTTCTCCTTCCCCAGGGTGCTCCGGTCCCAAACCAGCCCTCATCTCCTGGTTGGAACGGAATACCGATGACTGGGAACCGGCTGCCTTGGATCCGCAGGAGTGCCCGAGGGGGTTAACAGTCCAAAGAAGTGAGTGAAAAAGGCCCGTGCAGGGCCTGCAGCCTCTCAACTTGTCTAGAATTAGCGGCCAGGGGTCCCCATGCCGCTGATGGTTTTCCCAGCTTCAGGGCCTTGTCTCTCTGATGGTGCTGGGCGGGTCCCACCGTAGGGGGGTTTACAGGTCAGTTTGCACACGAGGGTCCGCAGTTCTCTATTGCGTGAACGAATCCGTTAGCTGCCCTCTGGTCTCCTCCTCAGGGTCCCTGAACCCAGTCTGCTCGGCACTGTGCTCTGAGACACAAGAACCTCCCTGAGTTTCTGGATGTGGGTTGAAGGGATCTCACGGGGAACAGCGGTCTGGGAGTGCAGAGCCCTCTTTTCTGCCCTTTTGGCGGGGTGACTCCTAATCAGTGCAGGAATCTACTCTCTCCTGGGGATCAAGCAAGGCTCTCCTTAATGTCAGTCAGGGAGAAGGGCCCCGGATCCACCCGTGGGGCTGGATGTGAGCATCTGGACTGACATTTCCGCGCTAGATTCTCCGAGATCAGGGCTCTCTTTCCAAGATAGTTCCTTACTAAGTGATACTTCCTTACTAAAATGATACTTCCTTACTAAAAACCTTTCCGTTTTTCCATGGTAGGTTGTCAAATGGCTGTCAGTTATCTCTGAGTCACTTGGGGAACTCGGTAAAAAAATAAATAAATAAAAATAAATAAATAAATAAAATACAGATTCCTAGGAGCGCCTGGGTGGCTCAGTCGGTTAAGCATCGGCCTTTGGCTCAGGTCACGATCCTGGGATCGAGTCCCACATCAGGGTTTCTGCTCGGTGGGAGCCTGCTTCTCCCTTTCTCTTTGCCTGCAGCTCCCTCTGCTTGTGCTCTCTCTTTCTGTCAAATAAATGAATAAAATCCTTTTTAAAAAAATAGAGATTCCTGGACCCAGAACTATTGATTTACTCCGATGGATGTCTAGGACTTTGTATTTCTCCTTTAACAGCCCCAGCAGATTGGCATGCATGTTTAAGTTTGAGAACCATTGCATAAAATAGAGTTCACGGTCCTGAATGGCAGTGGTTCTGAGGATGTAGTACTCAGCATCACCCAGAAAAGAATCAGATACAAATTCTTGGGCTCCATCCCAGACCTGCTGAACCCAAAATTGTTTCAATGAGCCATCCAAATGATTCTGATCATAAAATTTGAGAACCACTGGCTTAGAGGGCCTTCTGACCTAGTCCCTGCCAGCCCGTACCTCGTGTTCCCACTTCCTGCCTTACACTTACAGCTTCAAAAACTTAATTTCTCAAGCCTGCAGCACCTGCAAGAAACACGTCCCGACTTCTGCAGATGGAGCTGGGGACTCCTGGAATGTCCTGCCCGTTTCTGTAGTGGTTGTGCCACGGTGGGATGTCTGTGGCACTAACACTCCCTGAAGACAGGTTGAGTGTCTTCGCCTTCTAACCTAGAACACTGCCATAGGCAAGGGCAGGGGCCCCGTATTTGTTAAATTAATGTCTCCCTGTGTGTCCGTAGAAACCAGAACCAGAAGGAAGAACGGAGAGAAGGAAGTGTTCCCACCTAAGGAGGCCCCCCGAAAGGGCAAGCGAGGCCGGCGGCCCAGCAAACCCCGACTCCTCCCCAGGCAGACCTCTGGGGGCCCCATCTGCCCGGACTGTGGTTGCACCTTCCCTGACCGGCAGGCCCTGGAGAGCCACAAGTGTGCCCAGAATCTGAAAAAGCCTTACCCTTGCCCGGACTGCGGGCGCCGCTTCTCCTACCCCTCCCTGCTAGTCAGCCACCGGCGGGCACACTCCGGTGAGTGTCCCTACGTTTGTGACCAGTGCGGCAAGCGCTTCTCCCAGCGCAAGAACCTGTCGCAGCACCAGGTCATCCACACGGGCGAGAAGCCCTACCACTGCCCGGACTGCGGCCGCTGCTTCCGGAGGAGCCGGTCCCTGGCCAACCACCGGACCGCGCACACCGGCGAGAAGCCGCACCAGTGCCCCAGCTGCGGCCGGCGCTTCGCCTACCCCTCGCTGCTGGCCATCCACCAGCGCACGCACACGGGCGAGAAGCCCTACACCTGCCTGGAGTGCGGCCGCCGCTTCCGGCAGCGCACGGCGCTCGTCATCCACCAGCGCATCCACACGGGCGAGAAGCCCTACCCGTGCCCGGACTGCGAGCGGCGCTTCTCCTCGTCCTCCCGCCTGGTCAGCCACCGGCGCGTGCACTCGGGCGAGCGGCCGTACGCGTGCGAGCACTGCGAGGCGCGCTTCTCCCAGCGCAGCACGCTGCTGCAGCACCAGCTCCTGCACACGGGCGAGAAGCCCTACCCGTGCCCGGACTGCGGGCGCGCCTTCCGGCGGAGCGGCTCCCTGGCCATCCACCGCAGCACGCACACGGCGGAGAAGCTGCACGCCTGCGAGGACTGCGGCCGCCGCTTCGCCTACCCGTCCCTGCTGGCCAGCCACCGGCGCGTGCACTCGGGCGAGCGGCCGTACGCCTGCGACCTGTGCCCCAAGCGCTTCGCCCAGTGGAGCCACCTGGCCCAGCACCAGCTCCTGCACACGGGGGAGAAGCCCTTCCCCTGCCTGCAGTGCGGCCGCTGCTTCCGCCAGAGGTGGTCTCTGGCCGTCCACAAGTGCGGCCCCAGGGCCCCGACCGGCGGCCCCAGGGCTGCTGCAGCGGGGGCCGCGCAGAAGGGCAGCGCCCGTTAGTACGGAAAGGACCGGAGATTTTCATTTCATTTCCTGGAGGGGCTCAGGGAAGGGAAGGGGCAGCCCCGGGTCACACAAGGCAGAGGCGGGAGGAACACCCAGGCCTCCTGCTACGGCGCCCCGAACTGGAGTCTGTCTCGCCACACCGGCTGCCTTACCGGGTGTGTCTAGAACAGTCCCGTTAGGAGAGGTGACGTCACGTGGTGGTTTTCCAGGCTACCCTATCCCAGAAGAATTTGTGTGTGTGGATATCAGGGCTAAAAGTTCTGCCATCCATTTTAGGGGCTGTTTGCTTTTCTAGTTCGTGCATACAGTTGGTGGGGGGCAGTATCTTGCCCTCCTTTGCCCCTTCCTCCATACCAGGTTTAAACAAACCTGGTTTAGTCCCTTTCCTTCAACACTCCTGCCAAGTGGTTTCCTTTTTTTTTTTTTTTTTTTTTTTACTTGCTTTAAAACCTCCCTTGATAGGGAGCTCACTACCTCACAAGGCAGGTCATTTCGTTTGGGGATAGCTCTGATCTTTAGAAGGCGGTTAGGTACCACCTTCTCCTTCCCTAGAAGCCTAGACCAGAGTATGTAATACTTCATCTACATGACAGCATTTCAGATAACCACAACGGCTTTGCCCACGTTTTCAGGTTAAACAGCATGATTTGGTCGATTGTTCCTTAAAGACAGGGTTTCAGTTCCCACACGTGATCTCTCTCCAAACAGGTGTTAGTTTTTCAGTGTCCCTTTTAAAGGGTCATCCAAAAATAAGCCAGCACCGCAGTGTACAGAGCACACCTCTCTACTTATTTTAACAGCTCTAGATTGCACTGAATTTGGGGGTGGTGACATCGGAGCAGGGCTTCATTGGGTTACGGAGACATAAATACCTAAGCTTTTTTTTTTTTTTTTTTTTTTTAAAAACCACATACTGTGAAGCTAAGTCTTCTGCCCCCTGTGTTTGGAAAATTGAAGTTGGGTCTGGGACATAGACAGAGTGAGTTTTGGGAGAAGACTGATTTTAAGGAGAAGCAGGGGAGCTATGGTCTAGCAGCAAGAGGTAAAACTGGACCAGCCTGCACTTCATCCAGGGGATTTGGATTAGTTTCAGGCAGCCATTGGCTAGAAAGTCCTTGAGAACTGGGTCTCACTCCTCCCTGATTCTCAACCGAATAAGGAGACATCAGCACAGAACCTTCCGTGAGTCCTCAGTCAACATTTTTCATAAAGTGAGGTGAGGCCATTCAAGGAGGGCAGAAAGCCAAGCACTTGAATACAGGGCCGGAGGAGTCTACAGCCATCGAGTTGTGTTTATGCCTGCCTTCCTCACAGAAGCTCCCCAAAGCAGCAGCAGCAACGTGTCTTAATCTTTGATATGCCTCCCTGGCACCTGCCTGAGTAGATGCTCAATAAAGCTTTACCGCATTAAATGAACAAGGCCTACCACTTTGCCTTGGGTAGCTGCACCAAATTGGGATTTCCAAACGTGACTTCTCTCCTATTTCAACAGCTGGAGTGAGTCATGTTCCTACCCCTGTTGCTTGTTCCTTCAGCTCTCCTCATCTCAGCCCTAAAGTGGGAGAGCAGCGGGGGGATGCAGCGTTTGTAGTGACCTCTGTTCTGGTATTTAGCAAGATGCATTGTCACTATTTGTCTGTTTCTCCTTGGATGAATGGATGAGCTGCCCCAAGACAGGGGTCATACCAGATTGGGTCTCATTAAAATGTCGATAAATGATGTTCCTTGTGGGATCCCTGTTTATAAACTGTAAGTCTAGGTCCTTGACTGGGTAAAAATTTTTACTCGAGGGAGACCTGCCCTGTCCTAACAGAGAGCTATTTGAACGTCTGCTCGGCTCTGTGTTCGAGATGGCTGTTCTACTCTTACCTGACCCAACCCTACCTAGGAATTTTGTAACTTTTCTCTGGGCCTGGACTGTGACTCATAAGGCTTGGAAGTCCAAGTTCCAGGGTGTGTGCGGTCAGTGGAGGGCCAAGATGAGTGACCATTTCCTAGGTTCCCTAAGGCACTTCATTCCCAGCATCCATTCCTGACCAGCTGTGATCCTGGCCCTGTTTTCAGTGGGAGATCCCAGTATCCTTCTAATTCATTCCCCTTCTGCTTCAGGTAGTTTGAGTTTCTGTTACTTGCAGCCCAAAGAATGAACTATCCCCCCTCCCAATATTGATTCCTCACCCACGAGCTGCAAAGAGGGGGAAACTGCAGTGCTCCCTACGGGGGCCTGCACACCTTTTCTGATCGCCAACCTCAGTGAGCTTTCAGTATGACTTAAGTCTTCCCTACATCCTTAACCAGTGAATCCCTTCTCTTTCGCTAAGAAACCTAAGGTTTCAGATAGGAGCTCTTAATCCCTTCTCTTTCGCTAAGAAACCTAAGGTTTCAGATAGGAGCTCTTAACACTGCATTCCCCACTTTGACCAGTATTTTTACTTGGGCACCACGCTCACCAACACAGCTGTGCTCATGATTTCCCCTACTGCCCTCTCGGGGGCTTTGCTACGTCTGTTAGTCTTCCTCTCCTCTTAGTTTTATGGTTTCAGAGCCCCTCTCTTTTCTGGAACACACACATGCCAGTCTAAAATCTGTCTTTTAAGATTTTATTTTTTTAAAGATTTTATTTATTTGACAGAGAGAGATCAAAAGTAGACAGACAGACAGACAGAGGGAAGCAGGCTCCCCGCCAAGCAGAGAGCCTGATGCGGGGCTTGATCCCAGGACCCTGAGATCATGACCCGAGCTGAAGGGAGAGGATTAACCCTCTGGGCCACCCAGGCGCCCCTAAGATTTTATTTTTAAGTAATCCCTACGCTCCACGTGGGGCTCGAACTCACAGCCCCAACAGCAAGAATTGCATGGTCTACCGACTGAGGCTAGACTTCTTGAAACAGTAGCCTGCATTCACTGTGTTCTTTGGCCTCCTGCAACAGAATTATAGCCGCCGTGTTGAGCACTTACCATGGGCCCGGTACTGTGTAAAGCACTTTACATACATTCCCATGTAATGTGAACCACACAAAGTAGTTGTGCTTCCATGTGTCTCTCGCACCGCCCCATATCTTGCTGTTTTTGCCAAAAATGCAAGGCCTTGCCTTCAACAAATGGTCAGATGAGCGGATTCCAGACCTAGAGGCTCCTGAATGAGGAAAAGTTGAGTCCCTTGATGAAGGACTACGTTATACTGGCGAAGACATGCTGTATACGTTCCTTCTAGCCTTTTCCGAATGCACGTGCAGCCATTTCCCAGGGTGGCGGGGCACGGGAAGAGGGGAAGTAACTAGAGTTTTCAGGGCTTACTGGACATTGGATCTAGACACGTCCTAATTCTTGGAGATCCAAAACATCACTGCAGTTCACCAGGCAGTGGCCTCATGAAGATCAGGCGTGTGCAGAAAAGGACTAGCTTCGCAGGCCCAGGCTGCTCAAACGCTGCACGTTCCAAAGAAAGCTCGTCTTCAGGACTAGCACCTGGCGCCTTCCTGGGAGGTAAATTCTGAGCCCTTGTACTATTTTGCCTGATGAGGGTGTTCCTGTACACCGGAGGCCTCGAGTCATGCGGCACTGGTCTGACCAGATGAGTTTATCCTAACAGTGTGGTTCATGATGAATGCCTGTCTTTGCTCTGGGAGACGGAGTCTGAGCAGCTGAGGTCAGTCGTGTGAGTCTCCATGTCTGTGTAACTGACTCCCCAATAAAAACCCTAGACACCAAGGTTTGGGTGAGTTTCTCCGCTGGGCAACGGTTCACACATATTGTCACAAGTCGTTGGGAGAATAAAGGGCAAGTCCACGGGACAAGGACACCTGCAAGTTTGTAAGCTCGTGGCTGGTTTCTCCTAGACTTTGCCCCATGCACCTTTATCCTTGGCTGATTTTAATCTGTATCCTTTCCCTTTAGTAAGCTATAACCTAGAGTATATGGGGGGAAAAAAAGACAAGGCCCTGACAACTCGTTGACTCTTCCCCAGCCATTTCTTCGGGTTGTGTTTGCATTAAGCAACCGTGAGGGAGAAGGAGCGTCCCTATGTGGGAAAAAGAGCAGCTTGCTTACTACTTACCATAAAGCACCAGGTTCCCCAAGTTCATTGTTCCTCCTCCACAGTGCCACTCGCTGTGTGCCCGGCATGCATCGGGCCCCTCCTAGTTGCCTGCGGGGCTTGGGAGGCAAAAGAGCCAATACATACATGATTCTCACTTGGCTTATACCATGAATAAGGCCTTTTGTCCATGACACTGGCATCTCTTGTCTTCTGCCAGCATCCATGAAACAATAGGTAATCTTAAAATTGCACACCTGACAGTAGGTATTATTTCCCTTTAATAGAGGAGGGAACTGAGGCTCACTGGTAATATTAAATAACTTGTCCAGAATCACATATCTGGTAAACCTAAGAGCCAGGATTCCAAGCCTGGTCTGCCTCCAAAGCTGGCTGCTATCCGAGGAACTACAGCACCGAAACTGTCCTTTAAGACAACTCAGGGCTTAGTTAGCAAATCAATAATTTAATTTTTATCTTATTTATCTTAGTTTTCCTACTGAAGTGCTCTCATAACTTGCCTTTCATGCTCCATTTTCTTCTAGTGCCTCTTCCTGGTGCCTCTTGTGGTTCCTTCTAGTGTGCACACGTAGGAATTCCTTCTCAGCATTTCTTGGGAAATGTATACATTTTCCCAGGTTCTGAGAGCAACTGGTCAAAAAACCAGGAAAATTAAAAAAAAAAAAAAAGTATCATGATTGTCCTGCAAATTAAAGCTTAACAGCAAACACAGAGAAGGGGTTCCTGGGTGGTTCAGTCAGTTAAGCATCTGCCTTCTGCTCGGGTCATGGTCCCAGGGTCTGGGATTGAGCCCCACATCCGGCTCGTTTCTTGGAGGGGAGCCTGCTTCTCCCTCTCCCTCTCTCACTGTCAAATAAATAAATAAAATCTTTTAAAAAATAAATAGGTTACTGGTTTAGGGGTCATCAGAAGCAAGACCAGGAAATACTCCTACAGAGTTGAAAGTGAAAGACAACATACCTGTGAAAGGGACAGAAGCACCCAGGAAAACAGATGTCCCCACAGGATCGGGTCATCTTGCCTGTAGCTGTGGCTGTGTGGTAAGTCTGCACTCCTGGGCCGGCCGGCTGCCAACCAGGAGTCAGTTTTGCAAATAAAATATTCCATTCACAGGCTACTTTGTACAAATCTCCTACAAATGGTGTTCAAGAAGTCAATTTTGGAAGTAAAAAAAGTTGATCTCTTACATTGCTGTGGCAGCTCCAAGGCTGTGGGCTTTTTGGTGGTAAAATATAAAATGTACTACGCGGTTCAGTGGCATGAAGCACATTCACAATGTTGTACAATCCGTCACTGTGTCCAGAGCTTTGTCATCAATTTCAGTAGTTATCACCACATTGCTTTCCGAGGAGGTGGTAGGAATTTACACTCCCCTCAGCAGGGTGGCGGCCTCCGCCTCCTGAAACACGGCGCATCGTTCATCCCTTCATTCAACAAGTGTCCTGGGCAACGGCCACAGGCCATGCCATGTTCTAGAAGATGGAAATGCAACAGTGGACACTATAGTCTTTGCCCTCATGGAGATTCCAGGCTAAAGAAAAAGATAAACCATATTAGGCAGTGCTCGGTGCAGGATGAGGGGATGAGTGACAAGGGGACTATTTTGGGACAGGAGTGTCAGCAAACTTTTTCCCCCTGCCAACCCTCTTCAGCAAACCTTTCCCCACCATCAGTAAACTTTTTGATCCTTCCTCATCTAAAAGCTGAAAAATACCATCATTCAGTTCTCTGTTGCATTCCCCTGTTACAAGTGATCATATTTTCAAATGCTTTAAGAGGTTGGATTTTCTTTTATGTGAATTGCCGTTTCTATTGTTTACGCATATTTCTGTTGTTAGCCTTTGGCTTCTGCATTTGTAGTTCTTTAGTAAGAAATGAGTCCTCTGGAATATAATTTGCAAATATTTTTCTCAATTTGTCATTGTATATTGACTTAATGATTTTTTGCTACGTACTCTTTCTTTATGCAGGTTTTCACCCCTTGTTCTTTGAAAGTTATACATTCTTTTGGAAGTTACTCATCAATTTCCAACACATATTTAAGTCTAACATTTCTCATTATCTGTATGCTTCTTTTTATTTTACTTTTAGTATTTCTCTAGCAAAATGCCACAATTTTCATCATTCAGTGTTGCACGCTGTGCTTTGACTCCTATCATTTCCTCCAAGTTCATCCGGAAAGCGTGGTCATTTGGTGGGGGGGACTGCACAAAATATGGAACACTTCACGAATTTGCAGGTCATCTGTGAGCAGCGACCATGCTAAACTTCTCTGTATGATTCTGATTTTATTTTTTTTAAAGATTTTATTTATTTATTTGACAAAGAGAGATTACAAGTAGGCAGAGAGGCAGGCAGAGAGAGAGAGAGGAGGAAGCAGGCTCCCCGCTGAGCAGAGAGCCCGATGCGGGACTCGATCCCATGACCCTGAGATCATGACCCGAGCCCAAGGCAGCCGCTTAACCCACTGAGCCACCCAGGTGCCCCTGATTCTGATTTTAGTATATGTGCTGCCGAAGCGAGCTCTGTAAATGCCTATTTATTTATTTATTTATTTGACAGAGATCACAAGTAGGCAGAGAGGCAGGCAGAGAGAGAGGAGGAAGCAGGCTCCCTGCTGAGCAGAGAGCCCGATGTAGGGCTCGATCCCAGGACCCTGAGATCCCAGGACCTGAGCCGAAGGGACCCACTGAGCCACACAGGCACCCCTGTAATATGCCTATTTTTGAATTTATTTTTTATTTTTTTTTAGAGAGAGTGATAAATGGGGGAGGAGCAGAGGGAGAGAGAGAGAAAATCCCAAGCAGGCTCCACACCCAGGGTAAGCCCCATGCAGGACTTGATCTCACCATCCCAAGACCCCGAGATCCCAACTTGAGCAAAAATGAAAAGTGGGTCACTTAACTGATTGAGCCACCAAGGTGCTCCTGCCTGTTTTTACTTTTTTTTTTTTTTTAAAGATTTTATTTATTTATCAGAGAGAGAGGGGGAGAGAGCGAGCACAGGCAGGCAGAGAGGCAGGCAGAGGCAGAGGGAGAAGCAGGCTCCCTGCCGAGCAAGGAGCCCGATGTGGGACTCGATCCCAGGACGCTCGGATCATGACCTGAGCCGAAGGCAGCTGCTTAACCCACTGAGCCACCCAGGCGTCCCTCCTGCCTGTTTTTAATCTAAAATGAAAAATACTGGGCGCCTGGGTGGCTCCGTGGGTTAAGCCGCTGCCTTCAGCTCAGGTCATGATCTCGGGGTCCTGGGATCGAGTCCCGCATTGGGCTCTCTGCTCAGCAGGTAGCCTGCTTCCTCCTCTCTCTCTGCCTGCCTCTCTGCCTACTTGTGATCTCTCTCTGTCAAATAAATAAATAAAATCTTTTAAAAAGATAAATAAAATAAATAAAAATAAAATAAATAAAATGAAAAATACTGGGGCACCTGGGTGGCTCAGTCAGTTAAGCATCAGATACTAGGTACTCACCTTTCACTTTTACTGTACACAGTATAGTATTTTCACAGGGACTTGCTAAAGGATTTAAAAGGTTAGCTTTTGGGGTGCCTGGGTGGCTCAGTGGGTTAAAGCCTCTGCCTTCGGCTCAGGTCATGATCTTGGGGTCCTGGGATCGAGTCCCGCATGAGGCTCTCTGCTCGGCAGGGAGCCTGCTTCCTCCTCTCTCTCTCTCTGCCTGCCGCTCTGCCTACTTGTGATCTCTGTCTGTCAAATAAATAAATAAAATCTTTAAAAAAATCAAAAGTGCTCATTTAAAAAAACATAAAAATAAAAGGTCTTAGCTTTTGAAGGAAAAAAAAATCTAATGAACAAATCTCCAAACTACAAGCAAAACACAAGGACCTTACAACATTTTCACTTCCGTCACTGTACTCCCGCTTAGGGCACAGCGGACACTCCTGAGCAGCTGAAGGACGGAAGGATCACGTGACAGGAATTCATCAAATGAGAGAAAATGTCCTTCCAGAAATAAACCCTTGTATTTATGATCAAGTGACTTTCTTTTCTTTCTTTTTTTTTCCTTTTAAGATTGTATTAGAGACAGAGACAGCATACATAGGGGGAGGAGCAGTGGGAGAGGGAGAAGCAGACTTCTCACTGAACAGGAAACTGGATGTGGGGCCGCTCCCAGGATCCTGGCATCATGACCTCAGCAGAAGGCTGACACTTGAGTGACTGAGCCACCCAGGCCCCCGCTTCTTTCTTTTCCAGTAGGCTCCATGCCCAGCATGAGGCTTGAACTCATGACCCTCACATCAAGAGTCCCATGCTCTGCCAACTGAGCCAGCCAGGCACCCCCGCGATCAACTGATTTTCAACAAAATTGCCCAGACAATTCAAAAAGTGAAACGGTCTTTTCAACAAATGGCGTTGGGACTAGATATACACATACAAAAGAATGAAGCTGGATCCCTACCTTCAACCATATATAAAAATTAATTTGGGGCACCTGGCTGGCTCTGTTGGTTAAGTGTCTGCTTTCGGCTCAGGTCATGATCCCAGGGTCCTGGAATCAAGCCCCGCATCAGGCTCCCCACTCAGCAAGGAGTCTGCTTGTCCCTCTGCTCCTCCACCCACTTGTGCTCTCTCTCTCAAATAAATAAAATCTTTTTAAAAAAATTAACGCAGTGTGGACAAACGATAGACCTAAATGTAAGAGCTAAAACTATAAAGCTCTTAACAGTAAAGGCAGATGTCAGTCTTTGTGACTTGGGTCAGATAATGGTTTCTTAGCTTTGACAAAAAAAAGTACAAATGATGAAAGATAAAAATAGATCCACTGATTTCATCAAAATTAAAACTTGTGCTTCAAAAGATATCTTGAAGAGAATTAAAAGACAGTCTACCATGGGATAAAGTCCTTCCCACAGATATATCTGAAAAGGGGTTTGAGTCTAGAATATATTTTAAAAACTCTTACACTGATACCTGAGCTAGACAAAGATATTATAAGAAAATTATAGACCACTATCCCATACAAAAATTGATAGAAAAATCCTCAAAAAAAAAATACTAGCAAACCAAAGCAGCGTATTAGAAGGGTTGTACACTATAACCAAGTGGGATATACTCCTGGAATACAAAAAGGCTTCAACATTCAGTCAATGTACTATGCCACAATAATAGGACAAGGGAAAAAAATGATCATCTCAACTCAGAAAAAGAATTTGACAAAAGTAAACATGACAAAAACATGAAAAAAGGAAAAAACTCTTGATACATTCGATTTAGAAGAAAACTTCCTCAACATGATAAAGGCCACAGATGAACAAACCACACCTAACATCACACTCAATGGGGTACGATGGAAAACTTTCCCCTAGAATCAGGAACAAGACAAAGATGCCCAAGATTTTGTTCTTGTTTTTTTAATATTTTATTTATTTTTTTACAGTCAGCTCCTCACCCAAAGTGGGGCTTGAACCCATGACTCCAAGATCAAGAGTTGTATACTCTCTATCGACTGAGCCAGCCAGGAGCCCCAAGGATGTCAACTTTAGCCAACTCTTTTCAATACTGTATCGTAAGTTCTAGCTAGAGCAGTGAGGCAATATAAAGAAACAGAAGGTATCCAAAGTGGAAAGGAAGAAGTAAAATGATCTCTCTTCATTGATGACAGGATCTTATATCTAAAAACCCTAGAGAGTCCACACACATGAACTGGCGGAGCTAAGAAATAAACTTAGCAAAGTGGCAAGATGCAAAACCAACACACAAAAATCAGTTGCATTTCTATAGATCAGCAATGAACAATCCAGAAGAGTAATTAGGAAAGTAATTTCATTTACAGTAGCATTAAACAAAATAAAATACTTAGGAATAAATTTTACTAAGGAGGCAAAAGACTTGCACACTAGAAACTACAACATACTGCTGAAAGAAATTAAAGACTTACATACACGGAAAGACACCGTGCGTTCATGGAATTAGAAGGCTTACTATTGTTAAGATGGCCACAATACCGAAAGAAATCTACAGATTCAATGTAACCAAATCAAAATCACAAAGGTGACAAAGTCTTGAAAGACAGGTGGCAGTTGCCAAATACTGTGAACGCACTAAATGCCACTTAATTGTACGTTTTAAAAAATGGTTATTCGTGCCTTGTCTGGACAATATCCAGTTTGTTTTTCTTTTTCCCCATTTTATTTTGAAAGTTTTCAAATGTTAAGCTGAAGGTATTTCACAGTGACTACCCCCATAAGCACCACCATGTTCCAGCGTTAACATTTTACTGTACTTACTTCATTGCATTAACTATCCACCTCTCTTCCAGCCCACTTTATTTTTTGGATGCAGTTCAAAGAAACTGTCAACGTCAGTACACGTTACCCTGAACACTTTCGCATGCACATCATTAACTAGAGCTCAGTGTCTGCTTTATGTTTTTTTTTTTAGTTAAACTGACATAGGGGGCGCCCGGGTGCCTCAGTTGGTTAAGCGTCTGCCTTTGGCTCAGGTCATGATCCCAGGGGTCCTGGAATCAAGTTCTGGTTCAGGCTCTGTGCTCAGCAGTGAGTCTGCTTCTCCCTCTGCCTCTGAGTCCTCTCGTGCTCTTTCTTTCAAGTAAGTAAATAAAATCTTTAAAAAAAAAAAAAACTGCCATAGGATAAAATGCAAATAAATTTCAAGTGTGTATCTGCTGACTGTTGACAATGCTTACACCCAGAACCTTGATCAAGATATAGAACATTACCATCATCCTACAAGTTCCCTTCCTGGTTAAACCATCCGCATCCCGCCAGAGTAGTCCTACAGTGTGTATTCTCCTGTCCACGACTTCTTTCATTCAGCATAATCTCTTAGAGTAATGCTTTTTGCAGATCTTCAGCTCTTGAATTCAGAGCTGGGAGAATGCTCCCCCACCCAATACAGTGCTTGACAAAGCTCAGAAACAGCTCCTTGGTCATGTTACCTGGATTAGTTTCCAACTGCTACTATAAGAAATTACCAACCAGGTGCTTTAAAATAACACAAACTTACTATCTTACAATTCTGGAGGTCAAAAGTCTGAAAACAGGTATTACAGGACCAAAATCAAGGCGTTAGCAAGGTTGCATTTGGCCATCTCTAGAGGAGAATCCTTTCCTTGCCTTTTCCAGCCTCTAGAGGCTGCCCAAAGCCCTTGGTTTGTGTCCCCTTTCCAGAATCCATCAGCCCCACCTGTTTTGTTGTCACATCTTCTTTGGCTTTGATCTTCCTGCCTCCTCCCTCTCTTCTTTTGTTTATATAAATTAACTCAATGAGAAAAGTTCCTTCAGTCATCTGATGGCAGACTTCACTGTCACAACAGAAGTGGGCTTGTATGTCCAGAAACTACCATTTTCATGCAGGAACCACAACGCCAGATGATCATGGCTCATGTTTTCATCTTTGGTCTGCCACAGAAGGAGCAAAAGTGTACTTGGGAGTGCTGGCTTCTTTCGATTTTTTTTTAAAGATTTTATTTGAGAGAGTAAATGAGAGAGAGAAAAGAGAGAGAGCACTAGTGGGGGAAGGAGCAGAGGGAAAGGGAGGAGCAGAGGGAGAGGGAGAAGCAGACTTCCTACGGAGCAGGGAGCCTGACGTGGGGCTCCATCCCGGCACTCTGGGACCATGACCTGATTGAAGGCAGATGCTTAACCGACTGAGTCACCCAAGAGCCCTTTATTTCGATTTTCTTCATCATTTTCCTGAGGGAGGCATCATAATGGGTCCTGTATTTAATGACAGTTCTGACCTTCTTGGTACATTTTAGCCATGTTGCTGCAAACCAGCTCCAATCCCAGAAGAGCCTCCTGTCTCCCTTTTATAAGGATCATTGTGATTACATTAGATCCACTGGGATAATTCAAGATAGTCTTCTGATCTGAAAACCTTTAGCTTGATCATATCTGCATATATTCTGTATATCTGCATATATATCTGCATATCTGCATATATTCTGTTTGCCAATATAACATATTCACAGGTTTCAGGTATTAGAACATGGACATCTTTGGCGTCCATTACTCGGTTTGCCAGGCCACCTGAATAAATAAAAGACCTTAAGCCATGCTTCTCAAAATGGAGCAGCTTGAAGATACAAAATAAATATCATATATCTTCTGGATACATCAATGCTTGTCGTGGATCTGGGAGAAAATCTTTTTTTTTTTAAAGATTTTATTTATTTATTTGACAGAGATCACAAGTAGGCAGAGAGGCAGGCAGAGAGAGAGGGGGAAGCAGGCTCCCTGCTGAGCAGAAAGCCCGATGCAGGATTCGATCCCAGGACCCTGGGATCATGACCCGAGTAGAAGACAGAGGCTTTAACCCACTGAGCCACCCAGGCGCCCCGGGAGAAAATCTTAATTAATAAATGGCTTAAAACACTAGCCTTCCCTTTGAATCAGCAATTCTGCTTCTAGAATTTTATTGTACAGACATGCTCATATATGTGCCTAAAGAAATATATCTAAGGATGTGACTTATGTATTTTATGGTAGTGAGACGGGAAACCAACTAATAGCTCATCAATGGAAAATGAACTAAATAAACTGTTTTCATCCATACAGTGGAACACTAGGTATGCAGCCATTAAAAAAAGCGATCTATATGTGCTGAAATTAAACAATCTACAAGATGTATCATCAAGTGAGAAAAGAAAGCAAAGTGAAGTGTGTTTATTATGGTACTTACAAAAAGAAAAAAAGTGTATGTTTTTAAAAAGTGTATGTTTTTACATACCTAAATTATCTCCAGAAGGACACAAGAAGCTGGTAACGGAGGTTGCCTCTAGGAAGGGGAAGGAAGACTAGAGGGAGGAGACTTTTTTTTTAAGATTTTACTTATTTATTTGACAGATAGAGATCACAGGTAGGCAGAGAGGCAGGCAGAGAGAGAGAGGGAGGCAGGCTCCCCGCTGAGCAGACAGCCCAATTTGGGGCTCGATCCCAGGACCCTGGGATCATGACCTGAGCCGAGGGCAGAGGCTTTAACCTACTGAGCCACCCAGGCGCCCCAACTTTTCGTTTTTTTTAATTGTTTTTTTAATTACACATACCTAAGTGTGCAGGTCAATTCTCACAAATAGAACACATCTGTGTAACCAGCACCTAGATCAAGAAACAGAATATTGGGGTGCCTGGGTGGCTCTGTTAGTTAAGCGTCTGCCTTTGGCTCAGGTCATGATCCCAGGGTCCTGGGATTGAGCCCCGCATTGGGCTCTCTGCTCAGCGGGGAGCCTGCTTCTCACTCTCCCTCTGCATGCTGTTCCCTCTACTTTTGTTCTCTGTCAAATAAATAAATAAAATCTAAAAAAGAAGAAGAAGACGACGACTATTATCAGTACTTTACAAACAAAAAACTTAGATTAGCAATACCTTGGATAGTTTTGCCAGATTTTATATTTTATATAAGTGGAATCTCATATTACATATTATTTTGTGTCTGGCTTCTTTTGCCCAACAGCGTGTCTGCAGGATTCATCCACAGTATGCATGTAGTTCTAGGTCACGCGTGCTCATTTCTGAATAGCATTCCCATGAATATTCCACAATATTTTTATTCATTTTCCTACTGTTGTGGGTAGTTTCCTGATTTTGGCTACTGCAGCTCGTGTTGCTGGGACCGTTTCAGCACGTCTTGCAGTAAAGATACCTATGCACTTCTGCTGGGCGTACAGGAGGAGAGGAACTGCTGGGTCACAGGTATGCATGTATCCAGCTTTAGTAGTGACTGCCAGTTTTCCAAAGTACTTGTACCAACTTACACTCCCCCCGTAGTGTGACAGCGTTCAACACGTGCAAGCCTATGCATTCCATGGAATGTGGTTATATTACGAAATCGAATACAAGCTGAAAAGCTATACTGTGTCTTCAAAGTGGCTTCACGGGCGGGATGGAGAGCTTTTGTGGTACAGCTCGAGAACTTTCCTTCGCTGCTGCTGTAAATACTGCTTAGATGGAAAAGTCTGGAAACAGATCAAGAGATGATCTGAGTCGTTTCCCAGTTTTATGAGCATTTATGAGCTGTAGTTTAGACAAGTTCCCGACGGAGACGGGCCAGGAAGCACCTAGCGAAGCGCTAGGCTGAACCTGGAAGCCAGAGTAACGCTGAATCCGGCTCCGGGGCTGGTGAGCAGCGACCCGGGCGCTCCGTTCCTCGGCTTCTGCGACCGTGAACGGCGACATCTGTGACGCCGGCGCCTGGGCCCGATCAAACACCGGCCGGCGCCGGGGCGAGCCGTGCCCTGAGCACCCCAGCAGGCGGGGACCGGCCACCCCTCACTTCCGTCACCTCCAGAATCGTTTGCCCGTGGGCTTTTACTCACCTACAAGCCCGGGGCATCCGCATCTGCTCGCAAGAGGTCTCGTGGAGCAGCAGAAGGGCGTAGCTCCAACCCGTCAAAACCTTTCTTTAGGTCCCGTTCAGGTAAAGCAGGTCAAACAGAGCCTCCTAACCTCTCAGCGCCCTCCACCTTCGGACCAGTCGCGCCCTTCCCTTCAGCCTTTCAAACAGGCCGCTCCAGCATAGCCAATCACCGCCTTCCTTCTTCACCGGCCCGCTAGGCACTATCCAATCAACGCACGCCATCTATGATTCCCTGCGCTGCGGAACCAATCTCTTTTCTGGGTTTCCCCTCGGTACGTAAGAGGCGACCGGAAAGGAAAGGGAGGTTGAGGCCAGAGAGACGCCATGTTGGTCAAGGGCAGTGCTTTGGTCCTGAGGGAATTTTTTCCGTCAAGGGAAGAGAGGGAAGCCTCTCTTGGCGTCAAACTAAAGGGCTTTCCTATGGCGCCGCCCCTGACCCCGCTCCTGGCGGATGTACCTGGGGAGGCCCGGAGCGGGCTGACCGGAGAAAGCAGCCCTGGAGCCGTGAGCTTCGCGGACGTGGCGGTGTCCTTCTCCCCGGACGAGTGGGGCTGTCTGCGGCCCGCGCAGAGGGCCCTGCACCGGGACGTGATGCGGGAGACCTGCGGCCACCGCGGCGCGCTCGGGGAGGCCCGGCGGCCCAGCCGGGACCAGTAATGCACGGGAAGGGGGACTAATGTCCCCAGAGACAAGTGGGCTGTTAGTGTGGGAGCTGAGCGCCCTCATCCTCCCCTCTCGGGCCCTCAGCCGAACCCAACGTCTCCGCAGGATTTTCCGGCCCCGAACCCGCTTTTATTTCTCGGGTGTCAGGAGAGGTGGCGGCGTGGAGCCCGGAGGCCCAGGATCCGGAGCGCGAGACCGCAGCAGCCGTCCTCCGGGTCAGGGGGAAGGGAACAGGTCCTTCCCCTCAAACCCAGTGTGGGACCTTCGAGAAGCCCCTGTGAACTCGGAGCCACAGCACACGCCGCCCCTCCAGAGCCCCGTCTTAGCCCCAGAAAGTGCCAGTCTCGCTGCAGAATGGCTCGTAGAGCCGCTAAATTGGGGTTTACAGCACCTCTTAGTTCTACAGGGAAACCCCAGTTCAGTGCAAAATAGCGCCCGAGCTGCCAGGGCGGCCAAGCGGAGAGAGAAGCGGAAGGACAGACGCTCCTCTTGGGTAGGGTGCGGTCACCCGCTCGTCGGAGATTTTAACATCAAGAAAGCTGTTTTCGGGGGCACCTGGGTGGCTCAGTGGGTTAAGCCACTGCCTTCGGCTCAGGTCATGATCTCAGGGTCCTGGGATCGAGTCCCGCATCGGGCTCTCTGCTAGGCGGGGAGCCTGCTTCCCTTCCTCTCTCTCTGCTGCCTCTCTGCCTACTTGTGATCTCTGTCTGTCAAATAAATAAATAAAATCTTTAAAAAAAAAAAAAAGAAAGAAAAAAAAAAAGAAAAAGAAAGCTGTTTTCTCCGCAGCTGTCATAATACCTGCTTGTTCCCAGGTCTTCCCCTGGAACCTGGAGGATACCGCAAGTGTAGACATTTTGGCGATGGCCCTGAAGGCACCGAGGAAGATCATTTAATGGCTATTTTGGGAAGGGATCATGAACAGGCTCCGGACAGTAAGCTCTATGAAGGCTGGGTCGTCACCTCGCTCACTGCCTGACAGAGGAGGGAGAGGTTCAGTACTGTGGACGCCTCCCTTGAGCTCCCATTTTCAAAGCTTCCGTGTTAACACCAGTCAGATGATGAATTTTGCATTTACTCCGGGATGGCCTTCTGGGCCCGATGAGGCCCCAGTCTCGAACACTGCCATATGCTCACACATTCATGCTGCCTCCCAGGCAGGCCACTGTATGGAATGTGCTACTGGGTTTCAACTTTTATCTTTCCCCGTCTCAGGATCCAGGGATGAGCGTGAAGAGAAAGAACTGATGAAGAGTCCAAAGCAAAAAGAGATGGAGCGTGAGGAAGTGTCTCGAGGAGTGGTCACATCCAGCAGGCCCCCGGGTGCGGTCACGGAACCACCTGCTCAGAGCTCTGCTGGAACTCTGGGCAGAGCCCGGTCAGGCCTTGGTTCAAGAACACGACAACCCGCAGATCACCTTTCTCCTGCTCAGACTGTGGCCGCAACTTCAGCTACCCCTCCCTCCTGGCCACCCACAGGCGGGTCCACTCCGGGGAGCGGCCCTTCCCCTGTGACCAGTGCCGGCCCGTTTCTCCCAGCGCGAGGACCTGCTCCAGCATCAGCTCATCCACACAGGGGGAAAAGCCCTACTCCTGCCCTGATTGTGGGCGACGTTTCCGCCAGAGGGGCTCCCTGGCCATCCGCAGACGGGCTCACACCGGGGAGAAGCCCTACCCATGCCCAAACTGCGAAAGTCGCTTCACTTACCCCTACCTGCTAGCCATCCACCAGCGCACACACACAGGCGAGAAGCCCTACAGCTGTCCGAGCTGCAGCCTCCGTTTCGCCTACAGCTCCCTGCTGGCCATCCACAGGCGCACCCACACAGGCGAGAAGCCCTACCCCTGTCCAGACTGTGGCCGCCGGTTCCCCTACTCCTCTCTCCTCCTCAGTCACCAGCGCATTCACTCGGAAAACCGGCCCTTCCCCTGTCCACAGTGTGGGAAGGGCTTTAAGCGCAAGTATGCCTTGGAAGCCCACCAGTGGATCCATCGCTCTGGCAAGAGGCCGAGGTGGCAGCGGCCTGCAGTAGGGCTCTCGGAGCCAGTGCTTGTTTTGGGAGGCCAGGATCCCCCAGTTCATTTCCGGTGCTTTCCAGATATATTTCAAGAATGTGGGTGATGGAGCTCGCCAGAGATGACCTGTTTTCTTTGGAAGGGAAAAGGCAAAGTTGATGTATTTGGGGGATAAGGAATGGATGGAAAGGAAGTAAGCACTTAAGGCAAACAAAGCTCTGAGTTAAGGGGGCACAGAGCTGGTCCTTCGGGAGGAGGAGGGAATCTGAAAGGTCACCTGAAGGCTGAACCCATTTTCTGAGGCTCTCGCTCCCCCTTCCAAGTCCCACTTGGAGTTTCTTCGCAGGAAATCATTCACCTACCTGGCTTTTCTCCCTGGACTGTTCTCTCCCTCAGAGGATCCTGCTTTCTGGTCTGTGTCTCTCCTGTTCCTCAGAGATGGGGCCCCTCGGTGCAAGAACCCATTCAAGGAGCCCATATACATTCTGAGTATCCCCTGGAACAGAAGGGACACCTTGGGCCTATCCTCAGTAGGGGAAGCTCACCCAAGGATTCTTCTAGCCAGGGTCGATGAGACATCTGGCAAGGAAACACAGCGTCAAGCCACTGTTGGCACTCTTGGTCTTAAAGTCCTGAAGGTGACCCCAGGGAGGAGAACAACGGCTTCGGGCGGGGAACTGTCCTGCCCTTCGCGCACATCGCACAGAGCGCACAGAAGTGTCAAGCTTAGCTTAAAGGTTTTTTTCCCCCTCCAACTTCTATGAATCAGTGACTGCAGTGTTTTTCTCTTCAGATACTTGCATGTTGTCGGGATTTTACACCTTCTGAATGAAGATGTGTTCTTGGGCCACAGCAGCTGGAAACATAATGCTGGCATTTTTGTTTAAGAGAGTAAATTACCTGCCATTAGGCTTGAAATCAAGGCCAAGTATCTCCAGTCTAGTTTGTAGTGTACGCTTGTATGTGTCAGTAGTGAAGAGGGTCTTTCTGACCCACTCGGACCTGCTAGCCGCACTTTTGATCAGACTATGGAAGGAATAAGGACTTCGGTGGGACCAAGCAGAGCCGTGAGCCAGGAGCGGTCCTGGGGGACACGAGTATCTCTGAACAAAGGACTGCTCTTGGAACCTCTGGGTTCCAAAGATGATTAGGAATGGGAACTGGGTGTTATTTTACTGAACCACATAGCCTCTCCTGAACTAGTAGATCTGGATTCTGGGTTTGGCTCAGTTCCCACTCGCTGTGGGACTGTAAGCCTGTCATTCAACCTTTCTAAGCCTTCACTGTCTCGCTTGGCTACTCCACAGGTTGTCTGAGAGAAAACCTGAAGGCACCTCCCACGAAGAACGAGTGGCCGAGCGCCCCCACGACGTCTCTACGGAATCGCGAGTCTCTAAGTTGCTACATTTGCTTTATCACGTGCCGACCGCTCAGTCCGTCCCGTCTGCTCATTTATCTCTTATTTTTATTTCACGGTAAGTTGCAGGCATCATTATTCTTCACTCCTGAACACTTCAACAGCAGGCTGAGATTTATGCAAGAAACAGCAGCTCTCCCTTAAAATTCAAATGTACTGGGCGCCTGGGTGGCTCGGTGGGTTAAGCCTCTGCCTTCGGCTCAGGTCATGATCCTGGGGTCCTGGGATCGAGCCCTACATCGGGCTCTCTGCTCAGCAGGGAGCCTGCTTCCCTTCCTCTCTCCCTACCTGTGATCTCTGTCAAATAAATAAATAAAATCTTTAAAAAAAATTCAAATGCACTGGGGCGCCTGGGTGGCTCAGTTGATTGAGCCTTGAACCCTTGGTTTCAGCTTGGGTTACAGTCTCAGCGTTGTGACACTGAGCCCCATGTGAGACTCTGCGCTCAGTGTGGAGGCGGCTTGAGATTCTCCCCCTCCCTGTGCCCCTGCCTCTGCTCGTACTATCTCTCTCGAGTAAATAAAATCTTAAAAAAAAAAAATTTAAATGCAGCTTGTTACAGACTAGTAAAATTTGTGAACTGTAATTATCTTTGTCTGTTTTATAACTTCTTACTGAGTTAGATTAAGATTCTGGGACAAACATATACAATTTGGTGGGCAATAAAACGATTTGAAAGCAAGATCGTCTTTGTATTTTTATGTTTGGCAGGAAAAACAACAAGACATCAGCCACTTAGGATGGGGCAGTTTTAGTCCTAAAAGTTTGTTTCAATCTCTTTAGTTAACCCCCGGGTTAATTGTTTGGTTCCATCTCCTTCAGTTTTCTCCATCCCTGGTACAAAAAGGAAGAGACTTGTAACATAGTACCTGAGTAAACAAAGGCAATTTTTGGTCCAGGTGAAATCCTTTGTGGTTTCTTTTTAGGTAAAGTTGATTCTCTGTTTAGAAAGAGACTCCTACCTGAAGATCAATTTTTCTTTTCTTTTCTTTTTTTTAAGATTTTTTTTTTTTAAATTTATTTGACAGAGAGCGAGAGAGGGAGCACAAGCAGGGGGAGCGGGAGAGGGAGAAGCAGTCTTCCCACTGAGCAGGGAGCCCGATGTGGGGCTCCTGGGGGGCTTGATCCCAGGACCCTGGGATCATGACCTGAGCCAAAGGCAGAGGCTTAACCCACTGGGCCACCCAGGTGCCCCTGACGATACTTTTTTCTTTATTCCACTTCTACACTATTCACCACAATGAGTGCAGTGAGACCTCATCAGGACTCAAGTTTAAAAAGTTATAAAATAAGCAAGTAGTTGTCAAGGTGAAGTCATTAGAAGTCATCCCAAAAGCCGTAAGTATTCCGGGTGAAAAATCACAAGGGTGGGGCAAGAAAATCGGAAGATGGAGAAGGTACTAACTTAGTCAGCCATGAAGAACATTTGTGAACACCAAGGAGAGAGAGCATGCGCTGCGGCAGGTAGGAGAGCCAAGCAAGGAGTTTCCGAGACCAGACAGTGGACTGCTGTCAACAGGGACCTAGGTTTTGTTCATTAACCCAACGACTAGCCCCATGCTCCTGGCATGGCAGGAGCCTGATTGCAGGAATATTCCCAGTAGGACAAAGCTATCCGGTATCTATAGTCCAATGCCACAAGCCATTAAGATGATCCATCTCCACTAAAAAAAAAGGAACCTACTGAATCTAGGAAGCAGAGGCTGCAATCCTGGACAGTAGGGAAGTCAGACCCGGGATGACAGATGAGGCTCAGGCAAGTCTGGAGAGAGAAGACCGAGGGGTCAAAGAAGGTTTCCCAGGGGAAAAAAATGGTATTTAAGATCTGATGCTATCCCCAGTAATTTAGAACAACTTAAAGAAGCAGAGGGGAGGGTGCCTGGGTGGCTCCGTGGGTTAAGCCGCTGCCTTCAGCTCAGGTCATGATTTCAGGGTCCTGGGATCAAGCCCCGCATCGGGCTCTCTGCTCAGCAGAGAGGGGGTCACAGAGAGAGAGAGAGGAGAGGAAGCAGGCTCCCTGCTGAGAAAATTAATATACGGATAATTTTAATTAACCAATTAATTTATTATTTATATTAATAAATATATATAATATATTAATAAAATAAATAATTTAATTAATAAAATGGATAATTTCCCCACTCCGATTCGAACCGCATAAACCAAAGTCCCCCCCCATAAGCTCCAGTCCAGGGACCGAGCCGTCCCGCGGGCGCAAGGAGTCGGGCGCGCCCCGCAGCGGCGGTCCCAACGGTAAACGTGTACCTGGTCTCTACCTCCGCCGTCCCCAGGGCCTGGGGAGGGTCTGTGCGGCTCTCGCAGGGGGAGGGGCCCGAGTCCAGACCCTGCCGTCGGGAGGCAGAGAGAGAGACCGTCGACGGCACAACGCTGAGCTCCACAGACGACGAGGGTCTCCGCGGATCCCAGAGCCAGGTGACCAAGCTGCGCTTTCCACAGTCAGAAACCCGGGGGCGGGGCGGGGCCGCCTCTTCCTGCTCTGCGGGCCAATCACCGGCCGCCGGGCCGCGCCCGCGAAGAGCCGTACTGGAAGCCGCGGCTCGTCCATCTTTCTTGAAGGCAGGAACGTCCCGCCCCCCAGGCCACTCCTCTGTGTTCCGTCTCCGCCTCACCTAAAACCCCCACCTGCAGCGGCCATTGTAGTTGAGGGCAAGCGGCCGCTGAGGCTAGAGAAGCCAGGCAGGCGCCATGTTTGGTATGATCAAGGAATGGCGCCCTTAAGAGCATCCATTGACAACTGAAGCCAGGATGTCGCCATATTTTCGGAAGACACCTTCCGGGTCCCCAAACCCAGCTAAATCCAAGGTGCCATGCAGTGAATAAACACCGAGGGATTTTGTCTGTCCCCATCCCAACCCCCGAATCCCTAGCTACCAGCTACCTCGGTGCCCTCGACTGCGTTCGGACGCCGAGGCTGGGCGGGGCCCCGACCTCCGGAGCCCTTCCTGCGGACGACGAAAGCTGAGGCCGCGCGCGGGGAGGCGGTGGCCTCGGGGACAGGACGGCCACTGCGCGGGGCCGGCAGGCCCCATGGCGCCGCCCCCAGCCCCGCTTCTGGCGCTGAGACCGGGGGAGACCGGGCCTGGTTACAAGAAGCCCGGGGCCGTGAGCTTCGCGGACGTGGCCGTGTACTTCTCCCCGGAGGAGTGGGGCTGTCTGCGGCCCGCGCAGAGGGCCCTGTACCGGGACGTGATGCGGGAGACCTACGGCCACCTGGGCGCGCTCGGTGAGGCCCCGGGTCAGAGCCCCCCTCCTCCTTCACTGGGGTTCACAGGGGAGACGACATGAGGACCGAGAGGACTGTGCGCCCTCATCGCACACAATCCCACACTATCCCGCCAACGGCACCAGCCACCTCCACTCCCAGGGCTTCAGGTTAGGGAGCGCTTCCACCCAGCGGCCGCTTCCTTCAGGCGGGAGCACTGCAGACCCTGTCCGCGTTGAGCCCGAGTTCTGAGGAGGTGTCCTTACCCTGGCAGGGGGATGCCATCGGCCCAGGACAGCCTCTCAAGCCCCACTGTGACCCCTGTTCTCTCCCAGGATTCCCAGGCCCCAAACCAGCCCTCATCTCTTGGATGGAACAGGAGAGTGAGGCTTGGAGCCCCGCCGCCCAGGATCCTGAGGAGGGGGAGAGCCTGGGAGGAGCTCTGAGAGGTGAGGGATCGTCCCAAGTCTCCCCCACTTGGCGCTCCAGCGCTTCCTGTCCCACGAAGTTTTCCTTCAGACCCCCACTTCCAGCAGCCCTAAAGGAATTCAAGACCCCCCCCCGCCCCGCCCCATGTTGGATACTAAAGGAGAAAGAAGGCAGACCTGGTACAGGGTTTCAGAACTTGGGACGTTCCTCATTTTAGGACCAGAATGGCCGAATCAGGACCCCGAGTCCCAGACTCCGGTTTCTAGGGCGCTCTTGAAGAAAACACCACTCGTTCTCCCCTTTCAGGAACAATTAAAACCCAGGAATGCAAGGGGCTTCAGGTCTGCCTTTCACATTCCTCAAGCAAGGCAAAGTGGTCCATGAGGCGGTACAAGGCAAGACGCCCCGTAAGCAACAACCTGGCTCCTCTCCCTCACCGTCCCGTAGCAGAGTGACCTTGAGCAAAGATGTTTCCTCATCTGTAGAAGTTTTATCCTATAAAAAATCGAGCAAACACAATAGTAATAGCTATTGTTTTATTGAGCATTTACTAAATGCCTAACATGCTTCTCCTGATTTAACCCTCCCAACAACCCTGTGAAGTAAAGAAACTATTGGTTCCCATTTGAAACATGAGAGGCAAGGCCCGGATAAGTCACGCTTAGGAGATGTGAAATTTGTTTATCATCCTTCAAAGCTTGTGTGTCAGTCGCTGCGGAGGACTTTTCTGCTGCTTCCCTAACTATAAGAACCCTATAACCTGAGAGGATGTAAGCAAATGTGTTTTAAAATGTATCTTGGGGGTGGGGGGCACCTGGGTGGCTCAGTCGTGAAGCGTCTGCCTTTGGCTCAAGTCATGATCCCAGTCCCCTGGGATCCACCGTGTATCAGGCTCACAGGGAGCCTCCTTCTCCCTCTCCAGCTCCCCCATGCTTGTGTTCCCTCTCTCGCTCTCTCTCTGTCATAAATAAATAAAATCTTAAAAAATAAATGAATGAAATGTATCTTGGGGCGCCTGGGTGGCTCAGTCAGCTGAGCTGCCCTTGGCTCAGGTCATGATCCCAGGGTCGTGGGATCCAGTCCCATATCAGTCTCTCTGCTCAGCGGGGAGCCTGCCGCTCCCCTCACTTGTGCTCTCTCTCTGTCCAATAAATAAGTAAAATCTTTAAGAAATAAGATAAAATGTCTCTTACTTTCCATTTGCCAGGAGACACCCCAAACAAGAAGAAAGCAGCACAGGAGGAAGGGCCGGGAGCCAAGGGACCCAGAAAGACCCCCGGCAAGGAGCCTTCGAAAGAGCTGGTTAAGCACAGCCCTGACTGGACCGACAGAAAAGCTTCGGGCAGAGCAGAGCCGGCCACCAGTGCCGCCTGGAACCAGAACACCGGCGCGCAGGCCTCAGCCCCAGCGCCCCGCGCGGACGCTCAGGACAGCCAGCGGCGGCACGTGTGTGCGGACTGCGGCCGCCGCTTCACCTACCCGTCCCTGCTGGTCAGCCACCGGCGCATGCACTCCGGCGAGCGGCCCTTCCCCTGCCCCGAGTGCGGCATGCGCTTTAAGAGGAAGTTCGCTGTGGAGGCGCACCAGTGGATCCACCGCTCCTGCTCTGGGGGGCGGCGGGGCCGGAGGCCTGGCATCCGGGCTGTGCCTCGGGCTCCGGTGAGGGGTGACCGGGACCCACCTGTGCTGTTCCGACACTACCCAGACATCTTTGAGGAGTGCGGGTGAGCCCCTCGCGCAGGCTGGAGCTGAGCCTGAACTTGGACTGCCTGAGCCCTGAGCGGGGCTCCCGTGGCAGGGATTTGGGAACCGAAGTTCATCCCTTGGGCTTCCCTCAAGGATCCCTCAAGTTTCAAAACTTGTAAAAAGAAAAGTGCCTGTAAAGCTACAAATAGATGAAACTTGCCCCTACTTGCCCCAGTATTTCTAAAAAACAAAACAAAACATAGAGTGAGATGCCGGACCTTTCTCACAGTGTGAATCTCACCGAGGTTTTACCTTGTCTCAGACACTCCCCCCTTGCTGCTGCTCTACATCAGAGGCAAAGGCTGAGGGGACTAAGGCCTGGGGAGGGGGCCCCAGGACCCAGGGGTGGTCAAGGCCCGGCAGCAGTGAGCCTGGGAAGTGGCGCGGGTGGAAAAGAGTACCGAAGCCCAGATCTAGTCTCCGCAGCTTGTCCCCAGGCACAGCCGGCAAGTCACATGCTGTCCCTGAGCCTCAGCTCCCTCATCTGTAAAATAAAGATTAAAAATAGCTACCTCAACGGGTTACTGTGAAGGCTGAAACTTTAACAAGATAATATGTAGGACACAGTAAATGTGCAATAAACATTTGTTGAAAGAGTGAACTGTCGTTGACATTTTATGCTTCAGAAAATGTAAAGAAGCCTGCTAAGGAGACAGGGCGTGGACATCAAAGCCATATTTTGCAGATGAGTAAACTGAGGCTCTGAGGGACAAAGTGATTTTCTCAAAGGGTCACGACTATAAAGCAGCAAAGCTGGACAAAGCTGACACGGTGCCTAGTTATCTACCACTTTCCATGGCAGTTACATCTCAGCGGGAAACAGCAGCGGCTCCGGTGAGGGTGAGGTGGAAACTGGGGTCTGGGCAGGGGCCTAGCCCTGCCTTCCCGGGGGAGTCTTAGCAGGACATGGAGAGTCCCACCACGGCCAGTGACCTTGCACTTAGAAAGTGCTGTCAACATTCAGGGGCCGTAGATTGTGTGGCTGCTGTGGGGGAGACAGCTAGGTGGTAACGGAGTTCAGGGTGGGGCGGGCTGGTCCCATTCATTCATTCATTCATTCACTCAGCAAACATGATGTGACGCTCCTGTGGGTTTCGTGCTGGGCTCCTTTGACACTCGGACTTGGGTCCCATGTTCCATGGTGATCGAGACGAGGTTGGAAGAGGTCCAGAGGGACCACCTAACCCATCCTAGCTGCTGATCCACCAGGAAATGTGGCTTAGAGAGGAGATGGTTGTGCTTCCCATATCATGACTAGGAAGTCTAGTAGAAACAGAGGGAATAGCGGAGTAGGAATTGTTGTGGGGGTAGATATTCAGGCACAGGGAGCCTTGTTTCATAGAAAGGATGACCATGAGCACAGTGCGGAGTCGGTGCTTGCCCCACCTCTCTGTGCCTTAGTTTCTTCGTCTGTGAAACCTGCATAATAACAGCACCTACCTCCTAAGAGTGATATACGGATTAAACGAGATAATACAGAAGAAGGCCTCGCATGTTAGTGTTCAGTAAACACTGGTTACTGTTATTCCAAAACAGTATGGGAGGAAGGCAAAGAGGAGACCCGGGAGGTTCCCTGGAGGAGGAGGTTCAAAACTGGCCTTGAAGGATGGGGAAGATTTCAACCAGGTTGGTCCTGTCTAGGGAATGGTCAGCAGTTCCACCTGAGTGACAACTAGGTAAAGGGTCCTAGAAGACACACACAGCAATCTGGGAAGGCCACAGATCCCTGCAGGAGGGCTTGAGGTTTGCCAGGTAGGCACTGAGGAGCCTTAGACAGGTCTCTAACAGGAGCAGGGGTATTTGACCAGCTCTGTTGGAAGATGTGACCCACGCAGGAGACTAGACTTGAGATCTGTTGGGCATCTGCTACCAGCTAGAGGTGAGCAGGAGCCGGGACCAGGCTGAAAAGCAAGATTTTTCTTGCAGTTGCCTTTGTTTGCTGACCTGGGGGCTGGGGAGATACTCAGGAGAGGCTTCTACCACAGAATCTGCATGACTTAGTGACTGGCGATCAGAGCTGTGAACAAGTACATTCCAGGGGGGTCGAGTATGAAGAGCTGGAGCAAGGGATCCCGAGGGCCTGGCGAGGGGCCATCAGTCAGGAGTGGGACAGTGTGGAGGACAAGGGATGACCAGTACTGGAGAGGGCTGAGGCGAGAGAAGAGGCACCCCGGGGAGGGGCGTGGAACCTGGCACAGTGTATGGGGCACGGAGCAGCCAGGTCAGCATTCGGCCCAGTGAGTGCTTTCTTTTCTTTTCTTTTGTTTATCCGTTTAACAAATACATTCTAAGCAACTGCTGTGTACCAGGCACTATTCTGTGTGCCGAGATACAGCGTGGAGAACACAATGAACTGCTGGGGAGCTTACGTTCGAGAAGGGTGGGGTAAAACAAGTGATAAGCCAGCACGTGAGTAATGATGCTCAGTGACTTAGCCACCCAGGCGCCCCTCAAATATTTTTAAGTGTAGAGTTTAGTGGCGTTAAGTACAATACGTGTGTGCGCCCATCACCAGCAGCCCTCTCTAGACCGTCTCCATCTCCCCCGCTGAAACCTGAACCCGTTAAACACTGCGCCCCCTCTCCTCCCCACTCCTCCCCACCACCACCGTTCCATTTTCTCTCCCTCCGAGTCTGACTATTCTAGGGACCTCACAGGTAACTTGCAAAACTTGCAGGTGACTTGCAAACCCACGCTGGCTGCTCGGAGAATGGACTGCAGTGGGGCAAGCAGAATGGAGCTGGCGAGTCGCAGCAGGTCGGAGGGAGACACCGGGAGCGGAGGGGACAGGACCTTTCTGTGGGCTGGACGTGGGGGCTGAGAGCATCGGGTAAGCCAGGAATGATGATAAGATTTTTGGCTGAGTGAGGAGGAGGATGGAGGGGCCGTTCCTGGGGTGAGCCGGGGTTGGGAGGGGATGACAGGGAGGCCCGCAGCACTGTGGAACAGGAAGGGAGCTTCGGGGAGCTGCCGGGTTCAAAGGTTGAAGCTCGGGGGGGACACGGGGAAGAAGGCTCGGTTCTTCCCACAGACTTTCATGGAAATCCTGTTGCACAGAACCGCTCTGAGAAGGCGGAGGCCCAGAGACGGGAAGGACCTTACTGAAGATCACACGGTAGAAGTCCCCAGATTCTCAGGGGACGCTCCTGCTCTCTTCACTAAGCCAGGCTGCGGTGTTGACGGATGGGAAAGGCCAAAAGCAGGCGGCCCAGAGACCAGCCCGGCGACCCAGGGGTCCCAGCAAGGGTCTGAGCGAGAGGAGCCCCGGCCAGAGCCGCCACAGGGGACCTTCTGAGAAGCCTGTCGCCACCGTCCCCCCGGGGCAATTTCACAAACCTCCTCAACACCTGAACGACTTTTTTTTTTTTTTTTTTTTTTTTGCCATGAGGCCACCCTTAAATACAGCCCTTTTACGTTCAATACTTACCACAGCCCATCATTTAAGGTTTTTTTTTCTCTTGACATTTACGTAACAGCACGGAATTGCAGAGGCGCCCAGGCCCCTCCTGGCCTCGCAGGGTGCTGGCCACGCGCTGCTCCACGTGGCACCTGCGTCTGGGCGGCTCCACCCCTACCTCGCTCTGTGGTTGCTGAGCCTCTGCCTTGAATTCTTCGCGGCATTACGGCGTGGGGTTCCGGAGTTAGACTGTCTGGGTTTGAACCCGGGCTTCCTGACTTGCTAGCTGGGTGGCCTGGGGCAGGGTCACCCCTCTGTGCTCCGGTGTCCTGACCCAGAAGGCCGGTTATGGCCGAGGGCTGGCGAGGGCTCAGTGCGCGAACAGGCCGAGCCCTGGGGCAGCCGGGCTCTGCTCGGTGACCAAGTGCGGTCACCTCACGCGACCGACGTCGCGGCCCTAGCACGGACCCATCGCAGCCTCGCCCACCCGGCTCTTGCTAGGGAGCTCGCGGGGCACCTTCCGGGGCGCGGCCACAGAGGAGCCGGGAGACCCCGTCACGCCTCGGCTTCCCACACAGCCGTCCCTTCCCCGGGGAACGGAGTTCGGCACCACGTCTGCGGCCGCTTCCCTGGGGCAGGCCTGGAGGAGGCGGCGCGCGGTGGCGGAGCGGCTCACGCGGAGGCGTCGGAAGCTGCTCGCGCACTAACGCGCTGCCCCGCCTCGGTCGCCCGCAGACCCCCGCTTCCTCTTCGGTCAAACAGCCCGACTGCAAGGCCTTCCGAGCCTGCGGCCCAGTGTCCGCGGCGAAGAGCACGTGTGTGGAAATAGGCTGTTCCAGAAAGTGATGACGTTAGAAGAGGGTGGGGGGAGACGCCGCAGATCTTACGACGGACCTTGTAAACGAAGACAAGTTGAGAAATGAACTAGCTGCCAAACTAAGTTTTCTCCTAAGACCAGGTCACTGAATGGGCTTTCTGAAGGGGACTGGGAGAGAGTCGCCAGGTCGAGGGCCCCCCTGAATCCCGGCCCCTTTCCCCTCTCTCGGACCTCCAGCCGCCGGCGGCCGTTACACTCCGGAGCCGCCTCCCCTCTTCCCCCGGAGCGCCCGAGCAGAGACGCCGAAGCGGCCGCGGCCATCTTAACTGTGGGCAAGTGGCGCTCCCGAGGCGGCCTGCGGAGCAGGAAGGACAGCTCGAGAACGTAATTAACCGGGTCATCAATGCCAGGCCCCCAGTGACTCTACTAAATGCTTCTCTAAAATTGAAAAAGCCCTGGAACGCCACCATCTTTTCTGACGGCGCCTTCATTTTGTCTGTCGTGGGACCACCGAGTTCGCGGAACCGACCGCTTCTAGCTGTCCTAGAGCGGCCACATCCGCGGTTACTTCCGGTCGCCCCGCTTGCTGGAGGCCGGATCCCGGGCGTCCCCCGCGCGGCGCGGGGCAGCCGTTGGGGAGGGGCGTGAGGGTCCCTGGCCTCGCCCCCGGCTGCGCGCTGAGGTGCCCGCGGAGGCCGGGCGGGACGGAGGACGGGGAGAATACCCAGGGCCGTGAACTTCGCGGAGGTGGCCGCGGACTTCCTTCCCGAGGAAGGGGGGGTGTCTCCGGCCCGCGCGGAGGCCTGCGTGCCTAGACGTGCTGCGGCCGACCGACAGCCCCCTGGGTGCGCTCGCTCAGGTCCGGCCATGCCGGGTCTCTGAAAAGGGAGAGGGTCGGATGGGATGCGGAGGTCTGAGTGCCGGGCTGGGCCCCACTCCGACTCTTGGAGGACTTCGTTTCCCGTGACCCCCGCCAGATCGGCCCAGCTGAAATCCACGAGTGAGCGGCTCTGGCCGGCTCCTCGTGCTTCCCCGGGACGTCTGCAGAAAGTTCAGGACCTGCGTGCCGCAGTGTGAAGGCCCGTGCGTGGCCTGCTAACCTCCAGTTCAAACCCAGTCTCTCCCTACAGCCTAATGATTCCGTTGGCTCTAGCTGCAAGGAATCTTTGGGGGGCTTTGGACACACGTCTGGCTTAAGGAGCACAAGCTAACATCTTTCAGTGCCCTTTTCAAATGTGGTCTTGGAGCCCTTCTGCCCCAAGCAGGAAGTCTCAACTGCGGCTCCTTGTCTAGCTTTGTCCCCATAGCTCTTAGGCGGCATCTCTCTCCGTTAGTGTAAACTTAGAGCAGGGACATTATCTTGGTTCACCAATGCCTCCCAGCACCGAGAACGTCTGGAACAAAGCCTGCCACACAAACGATGCCCAATATGTTTTCATTACATGAATGAATTGTTTCTTGAGTGATTAGGGTTCTTCTCCAGGATTCCCAGACCCCAAACCAGCCCTCATCTCCTGGCAGAGCAGAGGCCCAGCTGTGGAGTGTAGATGCTCAGGATCCCCAGGTGGATGTCCGAGAGTAAGAAAGATGAGAACGGGGGGTTATGCTCCAGGTCCAGCTGGAAGGGAAGATGTTTTATTGAACAAGAAATACCATCTAGGGGTGCCTGGGTGGCTCAGCTACTTAAGCGTCTCCCTTTGGTTTGGGTCATGATCTCCAGGTCCTGGGATTGAGCTCTGCATTGGGCTCCCTGCTCAGAGATGGGGGGGGAGTCTGGTTCTCCCTCTCCATCTGCTTTTCCCCTCACCCTCCGCTCATGCTCTCTCTCTCTCACACACATAAACAAAATTTTAAGAAAGAAAGAGAGAGGGGCACCTGGGTGGTTCAGTGGGCTAAAACCTCTGCCTTCGGCTCATTCATGATCTCAGGGTCCTGGGATCAAGCCCCCCATCTCTCTGCTCAGCAGGGAGCCCGCTTCCCTTCCTCTCTCTCTGCCTGCATCTCTGCCCACTTGTGATCTCTGTCAAATAAGTAAAATCTTTAAAAGAGAGAGAGAGAGAAGAACAAAAGAAAAAGAAAGACCATCTGTATGTCCCTTACTGTGTTCTGCTGGTTTGAATTTATGATACCCACTGGAGACTAGAATCTTGACCTTCTCTTTTTCACTAATTGACTGAGGCATCCAGGATTCCCAAGGTCAGGTCACACTGCACAAATTATCCAATCTCTAGGTCAGCAGCAGTGTATGAATTCAAGTTTAGGTTGGAAGCAGTTCACCTTTCTGTCTCTAAGTGGCTGTGCCTCGTAACAGCTGTTCCTCTGGTTGAGGGTATCTCTTTGGGTTGGTCCTGAAGTGGGAATGTCCCTGACTTCCTGTGACCCCCTCAATTGGTCAACACAATCTAGGTGGGTGCTTCCAGGGGCTAAGCACCCATCTGCACTTGTGAAAGTTGATTGTGTCACCTGAATTAGTTGAGTTTGACTGACCTGGACCAAAATTAAATTTTGAATATGCTGTGTTTCGAAAGGCCACTCAGAAAAAGTGATGTATTTGGAAGAAACCAGCAGGAGTCTACTGGGGAGTTGTCGTGAGCCTCTGGGGACACTAGCTTAGTGTCTGAGCCTGGGGTCAAAGCATCCCAGGTGGACAGACCTTTCCCAAGCCCCAACTCTAGACCCAGCCTCAGTGACTTGTACTCAACACAGCACCTGCCCTAGAGCAGGCACACTCTGCCATGACCTTTCACCTGACTCAGTGCATTCTGGAGACAAGCCTTTGTCCGTGCCTAGTGTGGCACCTGTTGCTGCCACAGCTAGTACCTCTCATGCTACCTGCTGACTCACACAGGCGAGCTGTCTTATTCCTGTCCACAGCGTGGAAGGTGCCTCAGGCAGAGGACCACCAGTAGACTCCAGTGCCAGCCTGGTGCCGTGGACCTCAAGGGCTGACACAGGTGTGAACTCTGCCCTGGGCTCTTTCTCAGGAGTGTCCGGACCCACCTGTGAGTTTCCAGCACCAACCAGACCTCTTCCAGGCCTGTGTGTGAGAGGCATCACCGTGAAGGGTGGGCACTGACATGATAAAATGCCATTACTCTTACTGAAATTTTGTGGTTTTGTTTTGTTTTTCTCCTTGTGTCCTTCAGGGACCTGAGGCTAGGGATAACTAGGGCTCAGTCAAGTCCCTGGGCTAATCTGCATCCTTACCTTTTCCCAGGCTTTTTGTCTTTTCCTTTTCCCCTTTCTGCTTTGATCACCTCTACTTGCCCAGCTCCTCTAGTGTGGGGAGAAGCATCCACCAGATACAATGCGTTAGGCAGGAGCCTCAGGAAGACCTCTGGAAGAAGGCAAGCAGAGAGAAGCTCCAGACTAGACCCCAGACCTGGTGAGGGGAGGTGCATTTCCAAGAGGTATGTGAAATGCAGTGATTTAAGCAGCCAAAGGAAAATTATCAAGTCTTCTTAAGGTAGAGTATTTATGGGGCACCTGGGTGGCTCAGTGGGTTAAGCCTCTGCCTTCCGCTCAGGTCATGATCTCAGGGTCCTGGGATGGAGCCCAATGGGTTCCCTGTTCAGCAGGGAGTCTGCTTCCCCCTCCGCCCCCGCCTGCTTCTCTGCCTACTTGTGATCTCTGTCAAATACAGAAAAAAAAAATTTAAGAAAAAAGGTAGAGTATTTACGAAGGCATGTGGGGACACAGAGAACGCCATCACAAATGTGGAGTGAGAGAGGGAGGTTGGAGGTAGAAAGGATAGGGAGCGTTGATGGCATTTGTTCATAAGGACCCCAGGAGGAGCAGGCGGAGAAGAAAAGAGATGATGAGCTCAGCGGGAGCCCTGCCTGGTGCGAGGGGCCGGGGTGGGGTGGGGGGCGGCTCTGTGATCAGAGCTTAGGAGCGAGGCCCGAGCCAGAAGTAAACAAATGTTTGCGAGCCTCCTGCAGGGCACGTAGGGAGGAAGGAAGCCTGCAGAAAGCGGGTCTTTCTTGTTACAGACCCTACCCGCCCCCAGCCGCCCCACGATCTCCTGAGACAGAAACTCCCAGAACCTCAGGCTCGAAGAAGCTTCCCGCAGAGAAGGTTCTCTGTGACCCACTCCGGTTTTCTCCTCTCCACGCTGTCGCCCAGGACAGGCCCAGAGCCGGAGACCCACTTAGGAACCTCCCGGCGACCACAGGTCGCGTGAAATTCCAAGGGCAGAGGGGCGGGGTCGGCCCGCACCGCCCGCCGCGCTCGTCCCGCCTCCGAGCCGCGGCGGGGCTGAGGCCGCACCTCCCAGCGCGCCGGGCGGTGCGGGCCCTCGCGGGGCAAGGGGGGCCCAAGGCCGCGCGCCCGCCCCGGTAGCCGTCGCGGCCATTTTGGCTGAGGGCGGGAGGACAAAGCCGCCGGGGACCCCGGGGAGGCGTCATCGGGGCTCGGCTGCGTCGCAGCCACGTCCGCGCGGCGCGTGGCCGCCATTCCTGGCCGACGCTCTGGGCCCCTCCGCCCGCGGCTCCCGGTCCGTCCCGGTGGGCCCTCGAGGGGTCGGGGGCTGCGGCTTCGGCCCGGCTGGCCCCACGGATCCCGGCCCGGCCCCGGCCATGTCGCCGCTGCGGACCCCGCTCCCCGCGTGGGAACCGGTCGGCGCGGTGAGCTTCGCGGACGTGGCCGTGTACTTCTCCCCGGACGAGTGGGGCTGTCTGCGGCCCGCGCAGAGGGCCCTGTACCGGGACGTGATGCGGGAGACCTACGGCCACCTGGGCGCGCTCGGTGAGGCCCCGCCCCCTGCCCGGGCCCCGCCCCCCGCTCTCCCCAGCTCCCCCCCCCGCCCCGCCTCCCCGGCGGGCGCCGGCCGTGGGAGGCCCGAGGGCCCGGGATCCGGGGGCGCGGGGGGCGTCCTCCCGGCAGCGTGGGGTTTGCGTTCTCCTCCTCCAGGGTTCCGAGGCGCCAAGCCAGCTCTCATCTCCTGGGTGGAGGAAGAGGCCGACCTGTGGGGCCCGGCTGCCCGGGATCCGGAGGCGGGAGCGTGTCCGCCAGCAGCGGGCGCAGGTGACGTGTTGGGGACTGCGTTTCCGGGGACCGCCTCTGGGCCAGAGCCGTCCAGCTGCCCTCGGCCAACACCCTCCCTGCTCCTCCTTTTCTTCCCTGAATTGCTTTCCCCGCTGAGGTTTCCTTGCCGGCCCCTGCCTCCCTGCAGGGTTCAGCCCAGAAAGGGGCTGGGAGTGTGGCCCCCGCCTCTGCTAGCGCGCAGGACCTAGCACCTGCCTCTCCAGCGCATCTGCGCCCCTCTCTTCTTGTGGAAGCTCTGTGGGGCGTCCCCTCCTGCAGCTTCCCTGCCCTCCAGCTACTCCGCCACCTCCTGTGTTTCAGTAGCCTTTCTTTCTGTTGTAGTTTTGTGGGCGCCTCCTTTCTCTTGGGTTCCACTGTTTACTTCCTCTCGTTTGTCCTGGCACTGTAACCCCTCCCTTGAACTTGTCAGTGCCGGCCACCTTCCTGCCTCTCCTCCACTGTTCCTGCTGCCCAGAGTGTCCTGAGACCTCCACTCATCCTCCGCGATCCAGTGGAAATGTCCCCTCTGCTCCCATTTCCCCAGCTCTGAGGCAGAATATATGGTGCCCCTCCCTTCCTTCCTTCCTTCCTTCCTTCCTCCCTCCCTCCCTTCCTTCGTCTCCGGGTCTTTTCTGTCCTCTGCAGCCCAGGAAAAGGTGTCACTCCAGCTTCCCTGCCTGTCCCCAGCCGAGTCCCAGAGGCCGCAGTGGGTCCAGAAGGTGGCTGTGTCTAGAAGGCTTTTCTGTCACCATTTGAGGTTTGGCCTTAAGGACCAGGATAAGCCAGGGTCTGAGCTCTCCCCTTACCTCCCAGCAGGTTCCAGAAACAAAGAAGAGAAAAGGCAAGGAGAAGGGACTGAGGCCCTGGAGAAGAGCCTTTCTGTGGAAGCCCGGCCTCCTGGACTGAAGGCTCTAATGCAAAGTTCTTCTGCCGGGCTCCCTTATAGCGTGGAGCAGCTGTCCAAGGCACCTCGCCGGGGTCGCCCCCGACTCTGTGCCCACCCCCCTGTCCCAAGAGCCGACCAGCGTCATGGCTGCTACATGTGTGGGAAGAGTTTTGCCTGGCGCTCTACGCTGGTGGAGCACCAGTATACGCACACGGGTGAAAAGCCCTTCCGCTGCCCGGACTGCGGCAAGGGCTTCAGCCAGGCCTCCTCTCTGAGCAAGCACCGGGCCATCCACCGCGGGGAGCGGCCCCCACCGCTGCCCGGACTGCGGCCGGGCCTTCACCCAGCGCTCTGCCCTCACCACTCACCTTCGGGTCCACACGGGCGAGAAGCCCTACTGCTGCGCCGACTGCGGCCGCTGCTTTAGCCAGAGCTCTGCCCTCTACCAGCACCAGCGGGTCCACAGTGGCGAGACTCCCTTCCCCTGCCCAGACTGTGGCCGCGCCTTTGCACATGCGTCAGACCTTCGGCGCCACATTCGCACGCACACAGGCGAGAAGCCCTACCCGTGCCCAGACTGTGGGCGCTGTTTCCGGCAGAGCTCCGAAATGGCAGCCCATCGGCGTACCCACAGCGGTGAACGCCCCTACCCCTGTCCCCAGTGCGGCAGGTGCTTCGGCCAGAAGTCAGCCATGGCCAAGCACCAGTGGGTCCACAGGCCTGGCGCCGGGCGGCACAGGGGCCAGGGTGCCAGTGTGTTGCCTGTGCCTCTGGCCTCCAGCCAAGAGGACCTGGACCCACCTGTGAGCTTCCAGCACTACCCAGAAATATTCCAGGAGTGTGGGTGATGGTCTCAAAGATGTCCAGGCAAAGGGTGATGATCTAGACATTGCCTGAGGCCCAGGTTGGGCTCAGGGGCCTGAACTTCTGTGGCAGCTCTAAGGAGGTCCCAGAATTCCAGGCAAAAGGTGGACCTGGGGAATGAGGACCCTTTTCTCTTAGGCCTTCACAAGCTTGATCAGCTGCCACCTTGCTCCCTGTGGTCCCAGACCCTAGACACCCCCTCTGTTCGTGAGGGCTGAGCTAAGCACATACTGAAGACCTCCACTGTGGGGAAGAAAAAGCCGGTTTCCCACTTAGACACATTAAGAGGATTGGGGAGAAGGGAACTTTGCTGTATCCGTTGTCTTACTGCCGGAGTTAAAAACTGACGGCCATGAATCTGGCTTGTAGCAACTTTTCACAAACTCTTTTCGGTCCAACCAACATTTTAAAATGTTACAGATCATGGTTAAGACTTAAAAGGATATTTCACACAAAAATTCAGGTTTCTGGCCTCTTTGGAAAAAGCCAAGGATTTGGCAACTTGACCCGAGCTCCCACAAAAGCACAGTTGGCAGGAGGTACCGGGTAGCTGCTTGGCCTTGCCCACTAGCCCTTCCCGGCTTGCAGCCAGCGTCAGCTGGCCCTCGTCCCCGCTTGTCCTTGTCCCTGGTACATTGCCCTCTCCACTGGCCATTTTCCCCTTGTTTTCCTGACCCGTTGGGCTCCTGTAGTCATTTGAGTTTGCAAACTGGTGGACAGCATTCATGTTCTCTGGACCCAGGGATTCTGGGCGACAGCGCCTATGTGAACTCGCGGTTGGAGAGAAGGGAAAGCAGGCTTTATTTCAGATGTTTGCTTGTATCACGTTCTCTGGTTTACAAAGTCTTGTCCATCAATTCATTTTGCCCTTGTAACTGCCCGAGGAGGGAACCGTGTAGCCGGGAAAGGACAGCCCAGTCCGGAAGCGGCTCTCAGGGCTGTCTTGTTTTGCGCCAAACCGAGAGGTGTCTTGGCCACACCACGGTAGGACTCTGGGCTGACGGGCAGTTCCTAGTTTTGGAGACAAAGGCTCTCAGTATGTCCTCCACTCCTCCTTGGGCCTCCCTGGGACAGCCCTAGCGCTCAGGCCTTAGCCACCCTCCACCCAGCCAGAAGGGACTCCTCACATTTTAGAACTGGAGGAGATCTTAGCTTTTCTATCCTTTTGCATCTGAGGACTCTGAGACTGGGCAAGGCAAACAACTCGTTCAAGGTCACATGCAGAGTGAAAACTCCAGGGTTCTTGGTTTACTGCGGTCTTTGCCACACTACTCCTGAGTCCCTTGCCCCTGTCCTCAGCCAGGGTTTCTGGAGGCATCTGCTCCCTCCCTACAATGGCTCCCAAGCAATGAACCTGGACTAGGGACAGAGCAACCCAATGCCAGTGAAGCCCAGTTCCGAGATGACAGAACAGCCACATAGTAAACAAGGCAGGGGAGCAACCAGCCTGAGATGAGAGTTCCAGGGCAAATAGAAGCAGAGCTTCCCTCTTCTCTTTTTACGTATCTCATTGTGAACAAAGATGGACAAGGCCAGGAACACTTGGGTTTAGTAGCCAAAGGAACGGCTCATCTGTATTCCCAAGCCAGGTCCCTTGTGACTCCATTATTCATCAGCACCCAGTTCCGCTGTGGTCAGAGTCCAGCCCTGACCCACTGACGAAGCAGCAAGCCACAGGCACACTCGTTCCTGCCTCCCTCACCCCCTCAAGGAGGGGCTTATGTCTTCTGCTGGTCTGTGTGCACCTGCCTTCACCCAGCTGTACCCCATATCCTGTCTAGCTTACCTTAGGAAGAAACCAGATTTGTCAACCCAGAGAAGCTTCTAAAGGAAGAGGTAGAAAATTGGGGGGAAAAGACACTGTTCAGGTCAAATGACCAACTGAACTGATAACAATTTAATCTTCAAACCTGACCCTACCAGGACCCGGCTTACCCTAACATTTACTGGGAGGGTTGGCTCAGGTGCCATCTTGTCACAAGGGAGACATGCAGTGAAAAGAAGCACCTTGGCAACAGGAACTACCCTTGCACCAGCTTTGAACTCCCTAAAGAGAAGCCAGGGTGCCCTTCCCTTGCCTCACGCTCAGCCCTGCCGGGGGAAAGCCCAGCCTGTAACATCAGCTGTCGAATTCAAAGCCATATCTGGATCCTGCCCTCAGCTCGCCAATTAAAGTTACCATAATTACTACTTTTCTCCAAGTGCTTTGAAGTTTTCAAGGCTCGTTTAGGGCCCCCAAACCAGACCGAGCTCCTCTGCTTCCTGTCCTTGTGACCCATCTTTCTGCCACTTAATGGATTTTTGAGTGTCAAAATCATGAAATGCTTCGTGAAATTCACTTAATCGTGAAATTAAGTGAAATGCTTAAGCCTCAGCCTCACTCCATTCTCTGCTCATTTCCTGGCATGGACACTCCCACCAGAGATGGGGCTCCCTCTTCTCTCTCCTACCATAGGTCTTTAAAGGCTAAGACCCCAAAGCACTTTAAGCCAGGAGAGGGTTTTCCTACTGTTCCCTTGGTGCATCAAAAGAAATGCTTGTCTGAACCATAACAAATGAGACCCATCCACATGGCCAGATTGAAAGGTCAAAGTCATAACCACATGCCCCATTCCTAACTAGTCTAAGCCATGTAAAATAACGGCAAGTGTTGATTTGAGCTTTTAAAGACCCCTAGACATTTTTTTAAAGAATTTTATTTATTTGAGAGAAAGCACAAGGGGGAGGGTTGGGGGTGGCAGGGAAGGAGGGAGAACCAGGCTCCGCACTGGGCAGGAAGTTCGATACGGGATGTGGGGCTCCATCCCAGGACCCTGAGATCATGACCCGAGCCAAAGGCAGATGCTTAACCAACTGAGCCATCCAAGCACCCCAAGACTCCTAAACATTTAAAAATATTTATGTGTGTCTCTCCAAGAACAGAATGTATAAAGATGTTTATGACCCAAAGAAGCAAAAGCCTGCTCTAGGCCAGTATTTTTCTTTTTTAAAGATTTTATAAGAGAGAAAGGGAGCACAAGCAGTGTGGGAAGGGGAAGAGGGAGAGGGAGAAGCAGACTCCCTACTGAGCGGGGAGCCCAATGTGGGGCTTGATCCCGGGACCCCAGGATCATGACCTGAGCTGAAAGCAGGTGCTTAACTGACTGAGCCACTCAGGTGCCCTTAGGCAAGTGTTTTTCAAAGTGAGGCCTTTCTGCCACAGAATCCCATTCAGTAACTTTAAAACACAGCCAGCTCCCTGGGGTCTATCTCTGGACTATTAAATCAGAATCTCCAGGGATGGACTCTCATACCTGGTAATGATGCTCTGAACAAAATATTACACCCCAACTGCTTTTAGTTTTGCAAATGCTTGAGGTTGGAAGATGAGCTAGCCATATAAGACCCCCATTTTCTTTGTTCTTCTCAAAGGGGCCTGTGCCATGGCTGAGCTCTTGCTGGGTACCTCAGATCTTCTTGACTATACTGGGGTGTCTCTTGTAGCATCTGACAGAAGGTCCCTTAGAGGGCTTGTCTGCATACAGGGAAAGAGCAGTTCACGCAGGAGTCCCCCTCACACCGAGGACCTTCGTTCAAGTGTCAGTCCATTTGGCCAGACCAGAAGTCTTACCTGCACATTGAACACCTCAGCCTCATTGCCGCCGCACACCAGGAATAATGCGGCGGACAAAGGGGCTGCCCAACTGAGCTTCTCCTCACCAGGACACGTGGTAGAATAAGGTCAGTGGACTCTCGCCTCGAATTAGCTGGTGCTGGCTCAAGCTGGAGCCTACATCAGAGCATTCCCTGGTCTTGAGCCTCTCATTGCAATGGGTGAATGGCTGGCAGGCCGGTTGTTTCTCCAGCCCACTGCGTGGATAGTGCTGGAGGAGACTGCCCGAAGTCAGCGACTCTTCTGCTCTGGGCACTGGGAAGACTGGTTTTCCACATGGCAATGTGGGTGCCAAAGCAGCCTGCAGCCTTGGCCTGACCCCCCACTACATGTGGGCCTCATGGAGAGGGCTGCAGGCAATAGGACGGGGGTCAGAGCTGTGGCTGGAGGCCTTGACACACACTGCGCTCTCCTGTGTAAATCTTCTAGTGGGTTAGCAGGTTGGAGGTCAGAGAAGAGAGTCTCCTGAGATTTTTGCTTCTCATTTGTGTGAATGCTTTGGGCATGACCAAGGGTGCTCCAGGCCCTCCTTTTTTCCGTAGTCCCGTGCCCTTGTGGGGTGTCCTGCCCATGTGGGGCCTCTAGTGCTGGATGGTGTGAACCATTCTTCACAGAAGGCTTTAGGACAGACAGGACAGGGGTGGGAGACAGGTCTAGAGCTGGAAACTGTTCCTCTGCAGGGGAGGAAAGTGCTCCTGCTTTATTTGTAGGAAGGTAATTGTGATTCTATGTGTAAGCCTGTTTTCTCTAAGCTCCTACTACTTGCAATTCTCCAGATTGTTGTTCTCATCTCTTTTCAGGAGAGTGGAAGGTGCCACGTTTCCTCCTAAACCAGTTTCTTTCCTTCATTTGTCTGAGAAGGCAAAGAGAAAACAGTCTTGGCCTCTGCATCACGCACACAGCGAGAACTTGGCTCATCCGTGGTCAAAGATCGCTACCAAAATACTTTCAGCAGCAAGAGTGAAAAACGGGGATAAGCATTGTTTTTCCAGAACCACTTTTCCCCTTGATTCAAAGCTGCACCAAGGGCAGTGTTCCTTAGGTTTCCTTCTCCAAGCTTCTGTTCCAGCCGGGACTGGAGAGTGCTTCGCTCCCTTAAAGGCCAGAAGTTCCTCTGCTTCTCCTGAGCGTCACCCCCCCGCTCACCTGGAAGTAAGTCCCATAGGATCCCTGCCTCTCCGGGAGAAAATCCCCGAACCAGGGACTAAGGCTCTCACTTCGGGGAAAGGTGGAAGGGACAGGCGAGTCATAGAAAGGAAAGCAGCCTCCTCGGCGGATCGGCCCTTGGGCACCAGGAACCTGCGCGAGAAAGGAAAGGGCTGGCAAAGGAAGCGCGCGGGAGCCCGGGGCGGGGAAGGCTGTCCCCCTCCAGATCCTCGGCTTTCTACAGGGAGGTAAAGGGGGCGGGAGAGGTTCTGAAACCTCCCGGCCGCCCGCGGGAAGGGGGACGCCGGGAACCTCCCTCTGAGCCCTCCTTTCTGAGCAGGCCTTTCCGACGGCCGGACAGGCGGAGCCAGCCCGCCCTCCTCCCCGCATCCAATCAGAAAGGCGCCTCGTGTTCCCCGGCGACCAGTGACGCCTAGCAGTTGGTGTAGGGGAGGAGGCCGGACGACGAGAGGACGAGCTCCCCGGCCAATCGCTGTGCTGACTGGGAGGTGGGGGCGGTGCCTCCGGAAACCGGAGGCGGAGCCGTTTCCTTGGCAACGATCCCAGCCCTCCCAGAGGGGGCAGGGTGGAGATTAGGAGGAGCGGAGAGGGAGGGGCCAGGAGGAGTGGGGGGTGGGCGCGCCGGTGAGGCGCAGTGGAGTTCGGGTTGGGGGGGTGCGGTCCCCGATTCAGGAGCTCAAGGCTGGGGGGTACGTCCAGGTTCCCGAGGCGCGGCCGGAGCTCACCCCAAGGCCCGGGAGGGGAGGGGAGCTAGACGCCGCCCCCGCTGGCGCCGGGAAGCGTCGCTCCTTCTCGCTGACCTTGGTCTCGCTCGTCGCCTCGCCCTTGGCCGTAGGCCCTGACGGACGCAGGGCCCGGGTGACGGACAGATAGGTTCCTGGACGGACGGAGACCCAGGGCAGAGAACACCAACCGCCCCAGCTTTTCCCGCCGGCTCCGGGGCTCTTCGTCATTCCCCACCTCAAAGCCGGGGCCATCCAGCCCAGGGTTAATGCCAACGAGTTTCCACCTCCAGCCGCTCCTAGAGAGGCCGTGGCGCGAGCCGGCGGGGGAAACTGGCCTCGGACGGACACTTCCTGTGCGGGGGGGAAGGGGGGAGGGGGTCGGACAGCCGCAGCCCAGCGGGGGCTGGGGGGCCAGACGGCGGGGTCGCGGGCGGGGAGCGGCATTCGGGGGCGGCAGGGCGAGTCGTGAAGACCCTCGCCACCGAGGTCACGACGCACGGGGGCCTTGGAGGGCCCCGGGGCAAGGCGAGACCTTGGGGGTGGGGGCGGGGCCGCGGGTAGGGGAGGGGCCCGGCCGGCCAGAGAGGCCCAGGGTCAAGACGTCCGGCCTCAGGGGCCCGGGCTGGGCAGCCGGGTCCCTTGGGCGGCGCTGAGCAGGCGAGCGGCGAGGGCCCGGGTCTCAGGGGACTCCGGCCTGATCGCAGGATCGTCCGCCATCGCCGCCGCCGCCGCACTGGGAGCCGGCGGGGATGGAACGGGAAGCGTCGCCGTGGGGCCTCGAGCCCGGGGACGTGCAAAGCCCCGACGAAGTGGGGAGCCCCGAAGGGTCCCTCAAAGGTGAGGGAGGGAGCGCCTTTCCGAGGAGCGTGCCTGGGAGCGGGAGCGGGAGAGGGGGCTGTGGGCCGTCGGGGGCGGGGGAGAGAGGGGGCTTGGACACCTGGCGCTGGGAGGAAGCGGGGGCGGGGACTGGACGTCCTGGGTCCGCGGAGGGGGAGGTGGGAATTTCAGCACCTGCTCTAGGGCCAGCGACCCTGCCGGAGGAGGAGGGAGACGTTTGTGGCAACGAGTGGTGGGACCAAATGACCTTCCAGGCCCCACACTACCTGGATTTTCTGTAATTCTCTGATCCTGCAGGCAACGTGAGTGAGAATGAGGAAGAAGAAATGTCTCAACAAGAAGGCAGTGGGGACTATGAGGTCGAAGAGATACCCTTTGGGCTTGAACCCCAGAGCCCTGGGTTTGAGCCACAAAGCCCTGAGTTTGAACCCCAGAGCCCCAGGTTTGAGCCTGAAAGCCCAGGTTTTGAGTCCCGAAGCCCTGGGTTTGTGCCCCCAAGCCCTGAATTTGCACCCAGAAGCCCTGAATCAGGGTCTCAGAGCCCTGAGTTTGAAACCCAAAGCCCTAGGTATGAGCCTCAAAGCCCTGGGTATGACCCCAAAAGTCCTGGATATGAACCCCGGAGCCCTGGGTATGAACCCAAGAGCCCTGGGTATGAACCCCAGAGCCCCGGGTATGAATCCCAGAGCCCGGGATTTGAGCCCCAGAATCCCGAGTTCAAAACCCAAAGCCCCGAATTTGAAGCTCAAAGTTCCAAATTCCAGGAAGGTGCAGAGGTGCTTCTGAATCCCGAGGAAAAGAACCCCTTGAGCATCCCTTTGGGAGTCCACCCCTTGGACTCCTTCACCCAGGGGTTTGGGGAGCAGCCCACAGGGGGCCTACCCCTAGGGCCACCTTTTGAGATGCCCACAGGGACCCTGCTGGCCACGCCACAGTTTGAGATGCTCCAGAATCCCCTGGGCCTGACAGGGTCCCTTCGGGGCCCAGGCCGGCGGGGTGGCCGGGCCAGGGGTGGGCAGGGCCCTCGGCCCAATATCTGCGGCATCTGCGGGAAGAGCTTCGGGCGGGGCTCCACCCTGATCCAACACCAGCGCATCCATACGGGTGAGAAGCCCTACAAATGTGAGGTCTGTAGCAAGGCCTTCTCCCAGAGCTCTGACCTCATCAAACACCAGCGCACCCACACGGGCGAGCGGCCCTACAAGTGTCCCCGTTGTGGCAAGGCCTTCGCCGACAGCTCTTACCTGCTTCGCCACCAGCGCACCCACTCGGGTCAGAAGCCCTACAAGTGCCCGCACTGTGGCAAGGCCTTCGGCGACAGCTCCTACCTCCTGCGGCACCAGCGCACCCACAGCCACGAGCGGCCCTACAGCTGCCCCGAGTGCGGCAAGTGCTACAGCCAGAACTCTTCCCTGCGCAGTCACCAGAGGGTGCACACGGGGCAAAGGCCCTTCAGCTGTGGCATCTGCGGCAAGAGCTTCTCCCAGCGCTCGGCTCTCATCCCCCATGCCCGCAGCCACGCCCGCGAGAAGCCCTTCAAGTGCCCGGAGTGCGGCAAGCGCTTTGGCCAGAGCTCGGTGCTGGCCATCCACGCCCGCACCCACCTGCCGGGCCGCACCTACAGCTGCCCCGACTGCGGCAAGACCTTCAACCGCTCCTCCACGCTGATTCAGCACCAGCGGTCCCACACGGGCGAGCGGCCCTACCGGTGCGCCGTGTGCGGCAAGGGCTTCTGCCGCTCGTCCACGCTGCTCCAGCACCACCGGGTCCACAGCGGGGAGCGGCCCTACAAGTGCGATCACTGTGGAAAGGCCTTCTCGCAGAGCTCCGACCTCATCCGCCACCAGCGGACCCACGCAGCCGGCCGCCGCTGACCTGGGGCCCTGCCTGGGGTGGGGTGGGGAGGCGGTGGGCGGCGGAGAAGGGGCCGGCGGGGGCTAGAGAGATTGTTAAGAGGGAATAGTGGAAACGCCGGGGGAGGATGGAGTTGCTGAGGGCCGGGGTGGAGGAAGGTGCGTGCCCTGAAGACTTCTGGCAAATGGGCTCTGAAGAGGGGTTGGAGAGAGGCCAAGCAGGCAGTGGGAGGTTCTGGGAGACATCCAGAAAAGAGGTCAGCGAGATCTGGCCTTCGGCAGCAGCATGGCCCTTGGTAGGTGCCTGGCTTGGCAAAGCGCTAGGCGGGGGTGGGAGGGGAGGGGGGAGGGTTACTAATTACAGTGGGGTAGCTTAGATGGGTAGCTACTGAGACCCTCATTGAGTCAGGAAGGGGTGAGGGTAGGTGGGGTGGGGAGTGGGGCCCTGGGTGGGGGCACCTGCCTCAGCGCAAACCCCAGCTCCCTTGTCTTCCTCAGGCTTTGGAGCCCCTGAATTTGAGTTCAATAAAAACCTTTATGTGATAAAAGAGACTTGTCCTTAAAGTGTGTATATGGGCAGTGCCCTGGGCAGCGGGAGACCCTCAGTGATAGCTACACAGAGCCGGTGAAGCCATAGGGACCTGTCTGGGAAGTGCTTTTATGCTCCAGGTTTCCCTTGAATCTTAAAATCTGATGCTCAGGAGACACGGCCTGCCCATACATCCCCAACTTTTGTCTCCTGCTTTGAAGCCGGCACAGACACAGAGGGAGTTCAGTGTAGGAGGCGTGAGAAAGCTTTTGACTTTGTGGGATATCCCTTTCACCAAACACAAAGGGTGTGTCCTGGTCCAGAGAACAGACCCTGTTCTCAGCCAGGCATCCAGCCTGTGCTCCGTCTCTCGGGCTCCCAGCACCTAGCCTGCCCTCCTCCTCTCGCCTCCCCAGCCAGAACCTCGAGTCCTCCCGGTATGCGGACCCTGAATGACCAGAACCCCAGAGAGTGCCTGGAGTCCCGGCCCCACCTGTAGGGGACACACAGGGGACCCAGTGAGAGGATCCGAGGACTCGAGCCTTCAAGACCCACCCACCAAGCTGGGCCTGATTTGCCACACCTCTGCCTCTTTTTTAGGACCCCTGGGCCTGTTGGTATCTCCCTGCTCCCACCCCACCTTCATCCTAATTTTCTTTCCTATATCAGTCTCACCCCTCCTAATACGTGGCCCTCAGGAAGGGAACGGAGAGTTGGAACCTGCAGTGAATCTGTGGGATCCTGGGGTGTGGCCTGCCTTGACCTTGGACAGGCCACACCTTGGGGAATCACCCAGCTGCCGGAGCATCTTCAGCTGAAGGCCTACAAGGGCCCAACGGCCCTGCAAAGATTGTTTCATGCCATTCCAGGGATAACTGACCTGCTTAAAGTCACTCCGTGGACAGAAGGCAGGTGAGACGTTCCGACCACATCTGCCGGGCTCCATCAGTCCCAGCGACTCGGCCACACAGGCAGAGGCGAATCAGGGCTCTACAAGGGCTCTTGGGCCTCAAATCCTGGAGTCACCCCCAGGCCCACACCGTCCTCAAGGCCTTATAACTGGCCAAGAGCAAATAACTTCTCTAAGGATGTTTCTTTCTTTCTTTCTTTCTTTTTTTTTTTTTAAGATTTTATTTATTTGACAGAGATCACAAGTAGACAGGCAGGTAGAGAGAGAGGGGGAAGCAGGCTCCCTGCTGAGCAGAGAGCTTGATGTGGGGCTTGATCCTGGGACCCTGGGATCATGACCTGAGCCGAAGGCACGGGCTTTAACCCACTGAGCCACCCAGGTGCCCCTCTAAGGATGTTTCTGTCCAGTCTCTTATGTTCTGCAAGCTCCGAAAGGAGCCTTAGAAATCACATAGTTTGGGGCGCCTGGGTGGCTCTGTCAGTTAAGGGTCTGCCTTCTGCTTAGGTCATGATCTCAGGGTCCTGGGATCAAGTCCTCATCAGGCTCTCTGCTCAGCTGGGAGTCTGCTTCTCCCTCTGCCGCCACAGAGAGAGTGCTTGTGTGCACTCTCTCTGACAAATAAATAAAATCTTGAAAAAAAAAAAAGAAATCACACAGTTCAACACAGTTTGGTTGTGTTTGGTAGTGTCTTTTTTTTTTTTTTAAAGATTTTATTTATTTGACAGAGAGAGATCACAAGTAGGCAGAGAGGCAGGCAGAGAGAGAGGGAAGCAGGCTCCCTGCTGAGCAGAGAGCCTGATGCGGGGCTAGATCCCAGGACCCTGAGATCATGACCTGAGCCGAAGGCAGAGGCTTTAACGGACTGAGTCACCCGGGTGCCCTGTGTTTGGTGTTGTTTTTTTTTTTTAAGTTTTAATTAGTTTTGGAAGTAGAACATTATTTTTCAAGTAAAATTTCTTGGTCTTTTAAAGATCTGTGTAAACTTTATGCACATTCTGGTATAGGTACCCTACTGCATGTAATTCCAAATATTAAAATACTCCACATTTAATATAGTTCATGTATGGAACTACAAATGTTAAATAGAAATGCATCTGACTACCAACATATTACATTTACTTTAACATTTATTTCAATTACACAATTTAATTTTCATAGTTTGGAAGTGATTTTTTTTTTCCCAGCTCCCAAACTTGTTTGAAGGCCACTGAAAGCCGCAGCCTAGAGTGCTTCACTGATGAAGTTGCCTGTTTGCTACTTAGGAACCTTGGTATTTAAAGCAGGTTGCGGGGGCGGGGTGGGGGGCGGTGCTCAGCTGCTCACTGACACACCCCTCTTCCACATAACCACTCCTGAGGTCCTCCAGATCCCAGGTGGAGCAAGCCCAAGAAGGGCATGCATCTTTCTCAAGGTCAAGTCCAAGAAGGGCACACATCTTTCTCAAGGTCACGGTGAAAAACCAGTGCCAGGTCTTTTGACTTGCAGTCTGATGTGCCGCTTTGCCAACACTGTCCTGCCCAACTAAACGATTTTTTCAAAAAATTAATAAATAAAATAAAATAAATATATAAATAATAATAAGATAAATAAATAAAATAGAAATAAATAAATAATAAATACTTTTGTTTCTTTGTCAGAGAGAGATAGAGATATCACAAGTATGGGGAGTGGCAGGCAGAGGGAGAAGCAGGTTCCCCACTGAGCAAGGAGTCCGATGCCGGGTCAATCCCAGGACCCTGAACCGAAGGCAGATGCTCAACCGAGCCACCTAGACATCCCCACAATAAACCATTCCTATTCCTCACTTTTTTTTTTTCTATTCCTCACCTTTATCAAGCACAAGTGTGCTTCCAAAAGTTCTAGACCTTTCGCAAGTGTTACATCATGTTCAGGACAGCTCTGAGCGATATACAATTATTATTCCCATTTTACAGATAAAGAAAAGAGTCCCAGAGAGGGTAAGTGACAGCCCTATAGGGCACAGCTTCGAAGCAGCAGAGCCTGGACTCCAGCGCCTGACTAGTTTTGACTATTTCCCAGCGATACTAAGGTGTTCCTTTTTCACTTTGTGCCACGGGGACGGTGTTTTCTAGAGGCTACATGGCCTGTGAGAACATATGTCATCTTTCTGACTGCTTGTGGATCATGTGGGTTTGGGTGTTCATATGTTATACATTTTTCTCCATTTTAATTTCGAATTGGATAAACACCAAGAGGTATAACCCATATAAACAAAAACTCTGGAGATCTTTAATTTTTCAGAGTATAAAGGGGTCCTAAACCCAAAACATGTGAAGGCCACCGAATCAAACACTTATTTGGACATCTTCTCTGTTGCCAGCCCTGATGAGGGGCCAGTGTTGGTAACACAAGTGAGCAAAGACTGAATCCTGCCTTCTAGAACCTCCCAGTCTCGAGAGAAGAGCCCACAGTCAGTGTCCTGTGTTCTGATGGGGTATTCAGTGAAGACGAAATGGGTCATTTTGTCTAGCTACTGAGAAAAGCTTGGGAGTGCTTTGAAGTAGGAAGATTTTTAAGGACAGAAGGGGGTGGTGGAACTGGACAGGTGGAAAGGGGTAGAGCGTTTGCAAAGACACAGGTGGGGAAGGATACATAGGTATTTGCGGACGGGGGCTGTTAAGCGAGTCGGGATATAGACTCCTGGGCAGGATGAGGGCAGGTTCCTGAAACGAACCTCCCAGATTTTCTGTGCTATTTTGCTCCCATCCCTGATGAAAACATTCACACTTTGTGTGTGCGTCACAGAGCATCGCAGATGTGAGAGGACCCTCCCAATCCCTCTCCAACCTGCTCTCTTGCTTTACCCTCTTCACAACCTCCTCGACACCTGGAATCCCATTTCTACCTTTTCACTCCGCTTTCCTACTGGGGTGATGCTTCCTGGGGGCAGGGACTTGTCTGTCATGTTCATTACCATGCCCTTGGGACACAGATCTTTCACGAAATACTGCATGAATCCATAGGAGCCAACAGAATTCGGAAACCTATAGATAACTGCGTACTTTTAGCATTTCTGAGATATTCCTGCCCTTTAGAACATTCTTTCCCCTTCTTTCTGGGAAAACGGGCCTCACTTCTTCGTTCCTGAGGTCTTCCGTAAGAGCCAGAGCCCCATGGTTCCCTGGGTACTGGACCAGAAGGGAGTTGATGAGGTTGAAGAGACCAGCAGGCTTTGAAATACTGTTCTGGGCCTTTTGTGCCAGGCTTGAGAACGTTCGCTTACTCCCCTGTAGGCAGAAGGCAACCATCAAAGGTCACCGCTTGGGAGACCATAGGTTGCTTCTCAGCATCCAGTGCTGGACCCAGAGAGCTGGGCTGAGAATTACCCCATTTCTACCCCTAAAACCACCCCCTTCCTGGGGGTTCTACTGACCACAAGAGGGCAGCATCGAGGAGCGGGACCCCACCCCCTCCTAAAGGTGGGGGCCTCGGGATCAAGCCCCACCAATTGTTACTGTTGTTTTTTAAAAAGGCCAGGAAGGGTGCGCTCCCACACCTTGATGCGTTGTTAGTGCCTCCTGCACATCAGTCTCCGAGCGTTGTCAGAACAAGAAAAGAAAAAAAAAAAAGAGGAAGAAAGAGCTGTTTGGGTCCCACTTAGAGAAAAGTTTGAGAAGGAAATATTCATTTCCTTGATCCAGGCTGAAATGGGGCACCAGCATAAAAGCATCACAAAATTGGATGGATTTTCACATTTATTGGGTAAACAGAGGCAGGCACTGTGCTTGGTGCCGGGAGCCGGAGGGACAGACTCCGCCTGCGCCTTGAGCTCATCATAGCCTCCCAGTGGTGGCCGAGGTGGGTCATGAGGCATCCGGGGTGTGTGTGTGGGGGTGGGTTGGAGCAAGGGGACAGAAGCCGGGGAAGACCGAGCCTTGAAGTGGGGGGAGATGTCACGCGCTCACCCAAACGTTTTCTGGGTCCTCTCACAGGCAGCCTCACTGGGCCGCTGAAACTGCGGCAGCCGCTGCCGTGTCTGGCTCCGTGACATCTCCAAGGTGAACAGGACCGGTATGGCCCTGACCCCCACCGAGTCCACGGTTGGATTTGAGGTTGGATTTGAGGCAAACATGAGCTGCGCTGTGAGGGAGCGTGCAGGCGAAAGGAAGCTTGTGTAACAGGGGAAAGGAGAAGCCCTTTGTGGGGGGGGGGGCAGGGGGCTGCCCCGAGGCCGTTCTCCCTGAGCTGAGAGCCAGGGAAAGGGCTGGGGAGGAACGTTCCAGGCAGAAGGAGCCGTCTGGGTGAAGGCAAGTGAGACAGGAAGGAGCTTGGCTCCTGAGGAAGGCCGGTGTAACTGCAGCTCAGGAAGGGAGGCGGACAGTCTCCGGAGGAGGCCGGGAAGGCAACCCTGGCACGTTAGGGATGTTCTGCGGGTTCTGGAAGGCGTGGGAAGGAAGCCGGTGTCCAGCCCCAGAGCCGGGGGTCTGTAGTGACACGGATCAGGGTTGCTCTCTGGCAGCAGACGGAAAGCTGACTGGAGTCCGGGCAGGAAACTGCAGGTTCTGGGAGTCTGAGGCCTCTGGGGACATCCAAGAGCAGGGGGTGCGAGGGCCGGTCGCTAGACCCTGAGATGGCAGCTCTTCCAGATGTAGATCGGATGTCCTCTTCCGGGGGAGGGTACTAAGAAGGACGGGGGGAAGCCAGAGCCAGCTGCCGAGGACAAGGCCTGCCCTCTGTGGCCTGCCCGGCCATCGCTCATGAACCCTGACCAGGAGCCCGCAGAGCCGGCAGCCAGGAGGGAGCTCTGTGTTCAGGACAGCGACACCGAGGCCTGGGTGGGGGCAGTGACTTGCCCGAAGACACACAGCGAGACTAGGTCGAGGCAGAGGGACCCCAGTCTTCCGAGTCCAGTCCTGGGCGCTCTGCGTCGGGCCTGGGCCTCAGTCTTTGCCACCTCCGTCCTGGGCTTCCTCCTCGTGGAGGGGCACCAGGCAGCCCGGGTCCCCGGCCTCGTCCATAGACTCTGGCTGGTCAGAGGCTTCTCCAGGGATTCCGTTGGAAGCTTCCGCAGTAGCCTCCATCTTCTCCTTCAGGTTCCGTTTGAAGAAGCCAAACTGCAGGAAAACAAAACCGGAATGAGCACAAGGGCCATGGAACACTCTGGACCCGTCGGCCTCGCAAAACATGAACGGGCGCCCATGGCTGTGAGTCACGCGTGGTACCCGCTCCAGGGCTGGGGCGAGGCGTCTGCCACACCGGCTTCCTGGCAACGTGCCGAAAAGCTGAACGCTCAGCAGTTCATTCTTCAGGCTCGTCAAAGTGTCCTTTATTTGGGGCGGGTAGGTTGACTATATCCAGTAACACTAACGGAAGGGCCTGCGCTCCTGCAGCGCTTAGTGCGGGCCCCATACTCTCTGTTGAAAGCTCAGAACATACACATTCTTCCTTTTTCCCCAAAACATGTATGTTCTTTGGCTCAGCCATTCCAGCTCCAGCAACTCATTCTAAGGAGCTTTTGGACGAGTGCACAGAGATGTGGGAGCCAAGAGCCTTTTTCAGTTATTGTTTAAAACAGGTAGATATTAGGGGCGCCTGCCTGGCTCAGTCCATGAAGCGTCTGACTCGGGGCATGATCCCGAGGTCGTGGGATGGAGCCCCGAGTCAGGGTTGGGGGTGTCCCTGCTCAGCGGGTGTCTGCTTCTCCCTCGCCCTCTGCCCCTTGCCCCCTGCTTGTGCTCTCCCTCGTCCGGCTCGCTCTCAAGTACATAAATGAATGATCTTTAAAGAAAGAGGTAGAAATTACAAATAATCGGAATGTTGATCAGTGGGGATCTCATCAAGGAAAAGGCGGGGCATCTGGGCAGCGGCAAAGGAGCGCAGGTCACAGAGCAAGAGGTGGGCGTGAGCTCGCGCGGAGGGACCGAGAGACAGCACCCCGCGGGAGACGCAAGCCCCAGAGCGGTTTATACGGGATCCTTCCGTTTACGTTTTCTTTTCTTTTCCTTAGATCTTATTTAGTTATTTGAGACAGAGAGAGCGCACAAGCAGGGGGAGCAATAGCAGAGGGAGAGGGAGAAGAAGCAGGCTCCCCGCTGAGCACGGAGTCCGACACGGGGGCTCGATCCCAGGACCTCGGGATCATGACTTGAGCCAGAGGCAGAGGCTTAACTGACCGGGCCCCCCAGGCGCCCCACTTTTATGTTTTCTACCTATATACACAGACGCTGACTTTTTCCCTCTGCCTCTTCACGCTCACACGTATACACACATTTAAACAACAAAATTAGAACCTGGAAGAACAGAAACCAAATGGTTGTTAATGATGACCCTGGGGGAATGCAACAAGAAGAAACTGATTTTCTGCGCTTTTCTGGAGGATTTGAGGGTTTCATACGGAACATCTGTCCTCGGGCATTCTTCACCTGGCGACTCCTTCAAATCCCAACTCAAACGCCTCCTCTCCTGGGAGGCCTTCCCGGACTCCCCCAGCCTAAGTGAAGTTCAGCGTACGGGCCGTTGAGTGGAGCCCTTATCATGTGTGCGCCTGTCTCCACCATTAGACTGGGAGCCCCCCCAGTGCGTCCGTCTCCACCATTAGACTGGGAGCCCCCCCAAAGGCAGGGACCATATCTGTGGTATGTCTCTCTGTGTCCCAGGGCCCGGCCCTTGAGTCGTGGGCGCCCCCTCCTTCCCTGGGTACCCAGTCCTGGTTCTGCCAGCACCTGGTGGAGGGATGGGGGGAAGTCTGGTTTGCTCTTGGGGCCTCATGAGCCTTATCTGTGGAAGGAGGGAGTGGGCCGAGGCCACCTTGATCTTTAACGGTCCTGGACCTTGACAGTCTCTGCCCTGACTCCTGCGAACCCCCTTCCCCCAGCCTGGCTGTCTAAGGCAGGCCCATGGCTCCCAGAAGCTCCCACCTTATAGAGGACGGCGAAAATCACCAGCAGCACCAAGAGCCCTCCGATGCCGCTCAGCACGTAGACGTAGAGCATTTCCTTCTCATAGACGATGTCCACCTTCATGAGGACCTGCAGGCGGAGAGCTGGGGGCATGAGAAGGCTCTCCCACCTCTGACATGCTTGTGAATGGCTAGGTCTTCGCGGCTCTGGTCGGGACTGCTGCCCCACACTGCCAGGCTGGCCTGGATGCCTCCCTCCAGGGAACCCCCACCCCGACCCCACCCCATGCAGCCCCCGGAGCCAGCGGGCGGACATGCGCATGACCCAGCAGAAGCCCGGATGTGGCTGTCTTGAGGCCAGAATGAAATGTCAGAATCTCGGCCCAGCATGCCAAACCTTCCAGAACCTGGCTGAGGCTTACCTAATGAGGGGCAGCTTCCCTTGCCCTGCTCCGAGCTTCCCGCTCTGCAAACCGCCTTGCCACCCTCTCGCCTGGGCGGCCTGAGCCCCCATGCTCGCTGCTCGTTCTGCTTCGAGCGCTTTCCAGCCACGCTCCGAGTGGGCACGGGGTGGGTACCCTCTGCTGAGCTGCCATCACACGGATCTCTGCCTGACGCATCTCATCAGACGGGTGAGCTCATAGCCTGCCTGCGTGCCCACCGGTGGTGGCAGGGAGCCCATGGCACCGCCCTCCACGGCCCTCGCCAAGACCAACTGCTCTGACTGCCTGGAAGCTCTTCCTTCTGGGCCCAGCCGGGGACCTCTGGCTTCTGCTCTAGCTCCTCCAGCTCCGCCCCCCGGGGCTCTGCAGAGCCCTCCACCGACCTCTGTTCCTGGGCTTCTGAGAAGCTAGAGCCCTACCTGGGCCAGGGAGGCGTTGCTGCCGTAGAGGTGGAAATGCTTGCTGCTGTTGAAGGAGACGGAGAGGGAGCTGCAGAGGCTGAACATGGAGGGGGCCTGTGGAGGGCAGTGGGAGACGTAAGGCCGGGGAAAACAAGGACCAGAACCTGCTGACTTCTGCACCCCACCTTGACTCAGGGGGAGAAGCTGAGGACAACGGGCCCTGGTGGGGAGCGCCACGGGGGCTGAGTTCTCCACTGGAGCGTCCTAAGGGGCCACGCCCCACTGCTGGAAGGAAATTTTCCCTACAAAGAACCCAGAAGAACCATCCATAGGCCCAGGAAAACCGCCTGGCAAATTTCAAGCAAATCACGGATGTCTTTCATCGGCTGCTGTGAAAGGATCAGGGCTTCGCATCCGAGTGGTAAAGAAAAATGTAGGAAGCCCATCTGGTGGGGAGCCCGCTGCTTCTCCCTCAAGCCCCCCGATCCACTGCACCTGTTGCCAGCAGCTGCTAACCTTGATCTCCCCCACCAGCTCCACAGTCCCGGTCACTTGGACGAGGATCTCCTCCTTGAAGTCAAGTGGACAGTGAAACTTGGCTCTGGGCAAACAAGGCTGCCGAGAAGGAAGAGAGCGGGGGTCAGAGAGGCCTGTGCTCCCACCTGCACTCTGCCGGCCCCCTCCCCAACTTCTGAGCCCACAGGCCCGGACCTCAGCCTCGCTGGGCAGCCTCTCCAGATCCTCACGATAGCAGGTCACAGGAGGGTCCTAGGAGTGATGAGATGGGGTCCTCGCTTAGTCCAGAGCAGAGAGGGAGGACGCTGGCCCCTCCTCCTCCTCCTCCTCCTCCTTAAGGCCAGAACGTGGCCTCCCTCTCCGTTCCGGGGCATCCCAGTTCACCCCCACTGGCCCTTGGCAGGTTCAGAAATCACTGAGCCCCACAGGACGCGTCCCTCCTCACTCCCTTCCCACACGTCTGTACCCGCCTTAGGAGCTCACTCCCACCAACCCGACTGTCCCTCCTTCCCCCGGGCCCCCGGCTACTTACCATCTGCACATTCCACTCATGTGTGATGGGCCCCTCGCTGTGAGGCCCCGGCACCCCAACCACGGCCTCCAGGGCGGGCACGTTGTGGTCGTAGACAGAGGGCTGAATCCTCACCTAGGACAGAGGACGTGGGACAGCAGAGCCCTAAATGCCGGCCCTCCCTCCAGAGGCAACGCTCACTGGCTGAGGCCTGAGGGCCTGCTCTTTGCCAGGCGGCGGGCAAGGACAGCTCGTCCTCGAAGCTTGCCCCTGCGGGCGGCATGTGCCTCTCTGCCTTCTCCGAGGGCAAACCTTCGAGGCGATCGGCTGACGCCCCAAGGAGAGGGCAGGGCTCCCCCATCCCCACTGCATGTTCCCACAGAGCTCTGCGGCCCCAGCAGGACAGGGGTCTGTCTGTCCAGGGGCTGCATGCTCCATGAGGGCAGCAGCTGGGGCTCCTTCTGCCGACGACTCCCTGCTGCCTGACGCACTGTCGAGCACACAGCGGGCCTCCAGAAAAGTCAGGGTTCGAATGCGTGAAAGAAGGAAGGGCACGTACCAAGCACAGAGGCGAAAGTTGTTTGCACAATGCAGGTTGGGAAGGACTTGCTCTGGGCGTGGGACTGATTTAAGAAACGAGGCCTGAGTGCCCTTTAGATGAGAGGGCCAGCTTGGGCGAGGGCTGGAAGATCCAGAAGCCGGGCAGGAGTAACTCAGGAGCCGCAGCACGGAACGGCTCAGGGAGGCCGAAGGGAATCTCAGAGCCCGGCTGAAAGGTTCTACCACGGGTCACTTGGCAGACATTTGCGGACGCTTGAAAAAGATCAGGTCCATTAAATTAAAAAGGCCTACGTCAGAGTGGCCTTTGAACTTAGCCGTAGAAGACTGAGGAGAGGGGAACAGAGGAAGGTGGGGGAGGCCCCCAGGGAGCAAAACTGCAGGGAGTCAGGACAGCACGAGGCAGGTGAGACCCGGAGGGAGGTGGGGGCCTGGGACAGAGAGGACAGACACACGTCTGGAAAGGAAGCTTGAGGTGAGGCTGTGTGCCCAGAAGGCCTAAGACCAGAAATCAGGGTCCCTCAACTAGGCAATGGTGAGCCACGGAAGTTAGCTGAGGAGGGCAGGCTCGGGGGGCTCCCGCACAGCAGGCCCAGAACAGAACCAAGTGGGGACAGCAGGCCAAGGTCCACGCCGGCAGCCTGTGCCAACAGGGGCCAGAGTCGGAGCAGTCGTGGGGGCCAAGGAGACAAGAGAACACGGACTAGAAGTTGAGGCCGGGGCCACGCCTAGAGGAAGGACAAACTCGCCCAGACTCGGAAATTTTACTTGAGGAAGAGGGTGGTTTTGAGCACCGCCGAGGTGGTGTTGGCTTAGGGGAAAGCGGCACACTTGGTTTAGAACACACGGAGACAAAGCCTCAGGGGGAAAAATGGCACGCTGAGGTATATACCCAAGAGAAAGAAAACCTGTCAGCACGGAAGTCTGGGCAGGAACATTCGAGCAACACGGTCTATAAAAGCCAGAAAGTGGAAACCACCGGGGTCTCCACCAGCAGACGAGCAGACGAATCTAGCGCGGCCTACCTCACGGTGGAATATTACCTGGCAAGAAAAAAGAGCATAGCACGGGCCTGGGCTACAGCGTGGATGATCCCAGCTTCTGGGAACCCACAGAAGCCCGTCACAAAAGACCCGGTACTGTAGGATTCCTCCCCTACGTGAAGGTTCTTTCTGGAATAAGATAAATCTTCTAAAATTAGATTGTGGTGATGGTCATACCACTTTGCAAATATAAGAGTCACTGAAATGCACGCTATTTTTTTTTAAGATTTTACCTAGTTATTTGAAAGAGGGACAAAGCACAAGCCTGGAGACGGGCAGAGGGAGAGGGAGGGACAAGCAGACTCCCCACTGAGCAGGGGGCCCTGATACTGAACCCAGACCCCGAGATCAGTATCTGAACTGAAGTCAGACCCTTACAGGACTGAGCCACCCAGGTGCCCTGGATCCGCACGCTTTAAAAGCGGGTAAATCAGGGGCGCCTGGGTGGCTCAGTCAATGAAGCCCCTTCCTTCCTGCTCAGGTCGTGATCTCAGGGTCCTAGGATCGAGCCCTGCATCTGGCTCCCTGCTCAGCGGGGCATCTGCTTCTCCGTCTCCTTCTGCCCCTCCCCCTCATTCGTGGGGGTCTCTCTCTCTCTGAAATAAATAAATAAAATCTTTTTTTAAGAAGCAGGTAAATCATACGGACTGTGACTTGTATCTCATTCTATCATGACCAAAAAAAAAAAAAAAAGATGTTTGAAGACATCCTGGTGGAGAGCAGTGACAGGCTGCGGGGGACAGAGGAGCCGGAGGGTCACAGTGTGGACTTGGGAGCCAGATGGCGGGGTGGGCAGTGGTGCAAGCGTGCGGGCCCCCGCGGTGGTCGCTGAATGCTGGATCTAGGCCCGGGCAGCGCTGTCATCCGTGCGTCACCGAGGGGACGGCTGAGGTTCAGGGAGACTGGTTTGTCTGAAGTGATCGGGGAGCAGAGTTGGCACCTGAGCCCCAGCTGGGCCTCCCGAGACCGGGACGATGGTGCTCCATCACCTTCCTCGGATGAGGGTGAGAACAAGCCTCACAGCAGCCACCGCTTTGCTGGCTGACGTGTCGAGTGCGAGGCAGAACACTTCACAGGCATCGTCCTGGTTTTTCCTCTTAACAACCCCATAAAGTAGGTGCGATTATTATCCCCATTTTACTGACTGAGAAACTGATGCCCAGAGAGGCTAAGCAAACCGCCCAAGGCCACACAGCTTGAAATGGCAGAGCTTCGAAAAGCTTTCAGGTCTGGCTGAAGCTTGTGTGTCCGAACTGGCCAGGGGAAGAGGAGAGGGAGGACAGGGAGGAAGCAGACCCTGCTCGCACGGGACTACCCGGCCTGTCGCGCTTACTAGAGACCCCAGGTGACCTCCCTGTGGCAAAAAAAAAAAAGAGCCTAACAGGAGAGCTTCTGGCAAGACGGAAAGATCACCAGTGTCCCAGGCTGAGCTGGGTTTAGCTAAAACAGAGATCATTAGGGTCTTTAGCAAGAGAGTGGCCAAGCACTGGGCCAGGCAGCCAAAGGCAGAGCTTGAGATGCTGGGGGGTGCCGAGGGGGCTGGAGGAGGCTGGAGGCATGTGGCCAGGCTGACTTGAGAGAGAGAGAGAGAGAAATGGGGTGTGGGGGGGGAGGGCAAGGGGTTTGCGTGGGTCCCCAGAGGAGTGGGGCAAGGAGGGAAGGAGGCTTCTACAATCGCTGCAGAATCTGCAGCCGGCGCACAACACCTGCCCCAGCCATTAACCACCCCCACTGAGCCAAGCACCCCATGAGGAGTAAGTAAGCCACTTCACCCTCACGACCGACCCCTGCAAGTTCTTCCAAACGCCATGTGTCACAGCAGGGAACCGAGGCATGGACAGTGAAGCCCTTGGCCCAAGATCACACAGAGATGGAAGGGTAGAGTTGGGGCTTGCATCCACGCCTGCCCAAATCTTCCCCACTGTTCTGCTGGTAAAAGGACTAGTCTGCCAACCTCCTTGGGGAACCTGGAGGCATCCCCGTGACCAGCACTAGAAACCAAGCCTAGTGGCCATTCTCTGTGCAAATGGACACCCGAGCTCCCCAGGGGGGAGGTCATCGTATCCCAGTGAGATGGCTCCGGCCTCTGTTCTTGTTCGACCCGGCTGGGGTCCCTTTCTTGGGGGGCCCTGCCCCAGTCTGCCCTGATGCCAGTGTGGCCGTGGGCAGAGAGAGTTTCTCTGTGAGGACTCAGTTTCTTCCACCGGAAAACGAGAATGTCCTTGGGGGAGTCGGCACCTACTTCCGTCTCAGGGGTTACCTCGAAAAAAGCCTTAGGCCCTCGAGCTTTAGACCCAGGGGCGGCCTCCCTCTTCTTCCCTCCCATAATGAAGGTTGCTGTTACAGCCCCGAGCGCATGGCACTGAGAAGCGACAGATCGTTAACTCAGAGGTTAAACTCATGAATTCTGGTATTTCAGTAAGTGCTGCAATCTGACCTTTCCCCTTTAGGAGCTGTGTAACCTGGCAGGTCGCTGGACCCCTCTGTGCTGTGCATGTCTCATCTGTACGCGGGAATGGCTGCACCTCTGCCTTCTGCGGCTCTCACGGGTTGGGGGAGAATCATAAGTGGGGGTGGAGGTCACACAGATAAAGCTCCAGGCACAGAACTTGGGTCGGGTGAGGGGTCGGGGGTCCCCGACTTACATAACTGCTGCCCCAGCAACTAGCCAAGTACCCGGACTAGAGCAGTGGCTCATGAAATGTGTGCATGAAAATCTAGGTTCTCTCTCACCCACAGACAAAGTATCCGGTGCTGGAGAAAGGGGCTGGGGAGAGTCCGCAGAGGCTGTGAGGTGCTCTAGGGAGGATCGTGGGGTGAGGTGGAGGCCACTGGATTCGCCGAGGACAGGGCTGGGTCTCCGCAGCCTCGGTCCTCAGGATGGGGCTGAAAATTGCGTGACCCCCGAGGGCCTTGTCACACAGAGGCTCATACCTGGTAGAAGTGGTTGACAGAGTGGCTCCTGGGACCCTTGGGAGTGAAGCTGACATACAGTGTGGAGTTTTCCTTGCTGTGGAGAGAGGGAAGAGCAGAGGTAGAAAGGGGAAGACAAGGACCGCATCTCCAGCAGAGCAGGGACCAGGGGCCGGGGGAAGCCTCCGACGGGCCTCCCCAGGGATCACGCAGGCTTTCCTGTTACCCAGCGCTCTGCTGTTTCCCTCTGGAAAGTGAGGCTCGTGGAAGGGGTCCGTCTGCTGCCCAGCATCCTGTCGTGGAGGGCCAGGGCTGGAACCCAGGTGGGTGTGCTTTGGAGCTGTGTGCTCCCCACCACACAAGGTCCCCCTCGCCCCATGAGGGTCTCCACTGTCCTCTGTGTCCTTGATCTCCTGCACAACGGCAGCAGCCTCTCGCTTCCTCCCCATCTCGTCCTTCCAGTGACCTTCCTCATGTCGCTGTCTGATCCTGCCGGCTACCTACTCGGGATCCACTGACGGCCCTGCTGCCCACAAGGGTCAGGCCCACAGCACCCCCCATGCCCAGACCGCCCACTGCACACCCCACACGCATTGTCCCCGTGCCCGCACGCTCCCTGTTCCCCGAACCCGGCACTGTCTGCTGACTCCTGTCACCTACGCTTGTCTCCACTGCGACAACGCCCTTCCTGCTCCCTGGCCCTGATCTGAGCCCCTTCATTCTCCAGGCTCCAGCTCAAGCCCCTACATCTCCATGAATCCGTCTCTCTTCCAACTCCAATCACCTCTCCTGGCTCTAATTTCATACCACACTTCACACTCTATCATTGTGTTTGGCTTTTGCGTTCAAAAGTACCAGAGACCTTGGCTCAGTCACTGTCCCTGACCTCCTCTCCCTGAGCCAACTGGAGAGAGCTACTCTGCTTTTTGGGCTTCATCCCCTTTTCTGTAAATGAGAAAGTCCAACTGGTGATCCCCATGGGTCCGTCCTGCCTTAATCTTGTGAGACTCTCTTATTCTGTGTACACGTGCCCTTGGCTTCTCCTACCTGAGTAGGAGCTCTCTGCTGACAAGAGCCATTGTGAAGAGTTTCTCCTTCTCCCTTCCAGGTCCCTCCAGGAAGGGGCTGCATCTAGCATGCGGTTTTGGGGTCATTTAGACCCAAATTCGGACACCAGCAGCCGTGCTGCTTAGCTGTACGCCTCTGGGGGAGATTCCCCCTCCTCTGAGCCTGCCTGTTGTCCGGTAACGTGGAGGGAGGCACAGCCGCCCCACAAGGGGTTGGTAAGTCCAACCCTCCATGCGCTTCCTCCTCCATCAGCAAACCGCTGATTTCCGAACTCTTCAAGGGCCTCCGCCCTTCTGGGTGTTGAAAACTCCTGGGCTTGTGGTTGGAAGCAGTTCTGATTCCCCCTGGGGGGCCCGAGGAAAGGGGAGGCTCTGAAGGAGAGCCCCGGGAGGCGAGGCCGAGCCCCGGGTGGGGAGGCGCAGGTGGAAGAAAAGGGTGGTGGGGGCTGCTCAGCCCTCAACTTACTCCTCGGTCAGGATGTTGATGGGGTACAGGACGGGGATGCTGGTGGTGGCCAAGTTGTTCTCCAAGACTTTCGAGTCCTCATTGTCGCTGCGCGGGGGCAAGGCAGAGGGCAGCGTTAGGAGAAGCGCGTGGCCAGGCCCCTGTGGCCGTCTGTGAGCCGGGTCAGCGGGGCCCGCGGGGGCGGCCTGGGGACCTGCTCACCAGCTCACATTGGCCTGCAGCTCGACAAAGTCCCCCCAGGAGCTGTTCAGCAGCGTATGAAACATCACCTGGAGGGCAGCCTGGCAGGGGGGAAGAGGGCAGTGAGGAAGGAGGCATCTCGGGCACCCAAGCCCTGATTCCAAAGTTCAAGCTGTCATTCCCTTTGGGGTACGAGGTGGGGGGGGGGCTTCTTTACCCATTACGTGCTCTCTTCCCTCCCCACCTCAGCCCGGGCCCCTCGGAGCTTGAGACACTCACCACACTGTCTGCTTTGAAGATGGGGGAGCTCACATTGCAAGAAAGGATCCTGGTCAGAAGCTTGGACACCTCAGGGAGTTCCTCACAGCTCACAGGTATGTGGCTGTGGGGCTGGGGGGTGAGAAGAGGAGGAACACACTTCTTAGTGGGCAAGGCCGAGGTTCCCGGAGGCCACCAACCCTCAGGGCCCACACCCCCCTGCTCTGTCCCTGTGGGGGCACATCCTCGGGGGTGGGGCTGGGGCAGAGACTCAGGGCCCAGGCAGAGGCTTCATTCAGAGATGGTCACTGCAGTGCTGTGTATCACTGTGAAAATCCAGAAGTGATCAAACAGTTCAAGGAGCTGGGGATGGTTCGGCGCCAGGCGAGGACGCAGTAAGATCTCCACAGGCAGCAACTGTTTTAGAAATGAGCTCCAGGGGCGCCCGGGAGGCTCAGTCAGTTAAGTGGCTGCCTTTGGCTCAGGTCGTGATCCCAGGGTCCTGGGATCAAGTCCCGCATCAGGCCCCCTGCTCAATGGAGAGCCTGCTTCTCCCTCTGCTTGCTGCTTTGCCTATTTGTGCTATCTCCCTGTCAAATAAATAAATAAAATCTAAAAAAAAAAAACAAAAACTTCATTTAAAAAAAAAAAAAAAAGAAATGAGCTCCAGGGGCGCCCGGGCGGCTCAGTCATGAAGCGGCTGCCTTCCGCTCGGGTCGTGATCCCAGGGTGCTGGGATCGAGTCCCACATCGGGCTCCCTGCTTAGCAGGAAGCCTGCTTCTCCCTCTCCTGCTCCCCTTCCTTGTGTTCCCTTTCTGGCTGTTTCTCTCTGTCAAATAAATAAATAAAACCTTAAAAAAAAATGAGCTTGAGCCCTGATCCGGGGCTAAGCAGTACAGAACCTTTCATCTTCTTCATCACCTGTGAGGACGGATCTCGGTCTCAGGTTGGGGAGGGAACTGGGTAAGGAGACAGAGGCTTGGGGAAGTCGAGTGACTTCTCCAGGTCCCACCTCTGGGTCGCCTGGCAAGGATCTGGTAGGAACGGGAACAGGGTCTGTCTGACTCCAGATCTCCAGTTTTTCATCACTCTACTAGACGCCCCGTGAGGAAGCGATTAATGCTGCGGGGCGAGAATAATTCAAATGTCCGCAGACAGATGACTGGATAAACAAAATGGGGTCTATCCATACAATGGATCTATTATTTAGCCTTAAAAAAGGAAGCAAATCGCCCAAGCCACCTCACAAGCCCCACACTGATTGGAGAAGACAGACACAAGAGGACAATATCATATAATTCCACTTCCGTGAAAAATCGAGAGCAGCAAATTCATAGAGAGAGAAAGTAAATGAGAGATGACCGGGGGCTGAGGGAGTTAGCGCTTTTAATGGGTGGAAAGTTTCTGTTTGAGACGGTGGGAAACCCCGTAGATAGATGCTGGTGACCGACACTGGAAATGTTCTCGGCCACCGAATTGTGTGCTGGGAAAGCATTAAAACGGAAATTTTCTATCATGTACATTTTACCACAATAACCATTTGTTTTAAAAATAAGGAGGAAAAATAACCAAATGAGAACAAAATGCCAGTCAGTTGAAACAGGTATAGAATGAACGAAGATGCCCTGTAATTTTATCTGCACCTGCGTAGACACACAGCAGGATAAACACCAAAACGTTAAAAGCAGTAACTGCTGGTTTTAAGACTACAGGGCGATAGTCTTCTCTAAGCTTCTCTGGGATTTCCAGCTTTCTGGGGGTGATCATGCATTACTTCTGGGCTAATAATTAACAGAGTAAACGTTGTATCTAAAACAACCTAGGCCACTCCGCAAAAACACGTTGGTCACCTTTCAGGGGGAGGGGGCCGGAGCTCACGAAATCTGTGTCACAGTCTCCACTCCAGGGGACCCTCTCACGAGCCCTGCAGATGCCCCCAGCCTCACGGGTGGCGGGATCCGCGGCCCACAGAGGGAGGGGGTGGCCGTCGGCACGAGAACCCGGTTGTGGACCTAAGGCTTCAGCACGCCAGCTGCTGCCCACAGCTTCAGGCTGTCCTGTCTGCCCGAGGGGACAGGGCGGCCTCAGGCAGGCCATGCCTTGGTGCTCACCTTGTGCATTTCCACTTTGCGGAAGGAGAGTCCCTGGGGGAAGCTCAGGTTGAGGCGGACCCAGTAAGCGTCTTCTTGTACGTTACTCAGTGTCAGCGACACGGCGAGGCTGGCAGACGGGGTCAGACGCAGGACTCCTGATCTGCGGGCAACACCCGGCAAAAGTCACAAGGGCCCAGGTGCAGGAAGCAGGCTCAGAACTGAGGGATCGGCCAGGTTAGAAGAAACAGATCCACCGAATCAGCTCCTGTGCTCAGGCTTTGAGAGACTCGACCTCATCTGATCCTGACAGGGGAGCCCAAGGGCCTGGAATTTCTCAGAGGGGGAAACTAAGGCCCACAGGACACATGTAGTGAGTCCAGAGGCGGGTGTTCTGTCTCGAAGCCCCCTGTTCTCTCCCACACCCGGGAGCTACCTCAGGAAAACACCAAGTGGGACCAAAGAGCCCACGGGATTCCAGGCCTTACCCTGGAGAGAACGACACGCCCAGGTCCGCCTCACACTTCTTGTCCTCTCCGCAGTTCTTCTCAAAAGGGATCTGAAAGGCCAAGGAGAAAGACTAGGAGGCCCAGGCCCCAGAAGCACGAGTGACGGACCCTGGCCTCTCCAGCTGTCCCCTGCCCCCTTACCTCCTTGGTCTCTGCGTGTAGTGAGGGCCTCAGGATGGGCTGTACGTTCTTGCCCTGCTGAGCACAGAGTGTTGGGGGGGTGGGCAGGAAGCAAGATGGTTGAGTTGAGGCAGCGGAACTGTCGAAGGAGGGCTGAGGAGCTCAGAGCTTGGGGCTCGGCTGGACCGGCTTGGGGGGCCCCTCAGGAGCTCCAGGAAGCACCTCATCCTCCTTACTCCGCCCCAAGGTCACCTGCGCAGCTCCTTAAGGGACGCTGAAGCTCAGGGTGTCCACTGGACAGGAGAACCTGGCCTTGACAAAGGAGCTCCAAAGCTCCTCCCAGCCCATCTCCTTCCTTGGGCTCACCCGCCCGTGACTGGCTTTCGCTGTGGCCCCGGCAGACCCCAGCTCCCCGCCCTGAGCAGCTCTCCTTCTCTCCTCGGATCAAGGCCAGTTTTCCCAACATTTCTGGGGTTTCTGCTCCAGGTCAAGCCCTGTGCTGAGCGCTGGTTGTACACCAGGGAACAAAAGAAACACACAGCCTGTGCCCCAGTCCGGGGGGAGAAATGACCAGCATCTTCGAGAGTCTGATGGGACAGTACGGGGTATATTCAGAGCCTGCAGAAGGGAATCCTGTCTCCCACCTGGGGATCAGGGAGGCTTCCTGAAGGAATGGATCTCAACTGAATTCTAAACCACGAGCAGGAGAGAGCCCAGCGAAGAGAACGGAGAGGGAGGAAGAAAGGACACGAGGCAAGAGAGACGGCATCTGTGGGAGCCTCAGGAAGATGCTCAGACCCTGCGGAACTTATGTGGGGGAGCGGACGGCGGGGGCAGGAGTCCGCAGCAAGGTCCACGTTCCCCTGGGCCCTGAAGCCACATTAGGCAGCTGGGATTTTATCCTGAGGGTAAAGGAAGTGTCCTGTGAGTTATTAGCTGAATGTTCTAGAAAGGCTCCAACCTCCTCCACTTCCAGGCCACCTGCCAAAGAGCCTCCAGACCCTTCCCCCCAGGGCAGGGTTTCCGGGGGCCTCTGCTGACTGCTCCCACTCACTAGATGGGATTCCTGCCACTCACTAGACCACATGGATTTGGTGGTTTCCTGCCACTCACTAGACCACAGCGGGCCCCCAAGTGGACATCCAGGGTCCCTGTCTTGCTCAGTTGTCCTTCTTCCAGAAGCTAAGCCCACCTCCTCATTTCCCTTGAATGTACCACCAGAGCTTTCCTTGTGCTTTTCCTTTTGCCTCTCCTCAATCCACCTACCCAAAGTCGACTCGTTTTGCAAGACCCAGAACCAGAACCACTTCCCCCAGGAAGACTTTCTGGACAACTGGGAGCCTAAGTCTCTTTTTACCCTGAGTTTCTACTCCACACTGCCTGGCTTAAAAAAAATAAAAAAATAAAAAATAGTGCCGATGGCAGAGGCTGCTGACTGTTTCCATATATCCTCCCTCGCCACCTGCTTTTAAAACAGACCCTCCCCTTTTTATCGGGTTATGGGGTTGGTGGAAAGGGGGTGCTGGACAGGAGGCTGCACTTCCCAGGCTCTCAGGCGTGGCCATGTGACCAAGTTCTGACCAATGAGATGTAAGGGTGTGCATCAGTCTCAATGGGAAGGGGGTGCCCTTCCAACCCTCTCCCACGCCTGCCGCGCTCCCAACGCCTGCTGCGTGGGGTTCTGCCGTCTTCGTTGCCTGTGTTTACACTCTGCCTCCTTTCTGAATGTCCACCTTCTCTGCTCTACCTGGGGACTGCAAGGGTCGCATCTTCCCATGCCTGTCGTAACTGCCTGTTGACTCCTCTGGCTCCCAGCCTTCCGGGGAGGGACCATGTTTTATGTGCCTCCGTGGAGCCAGTGCCCAGAACAGGGCTTTGCACAGGCAGGGGCTCCATCAACTTCCCTTAAGCCCTCGATGAGCTTTTGGTGGGCGGGGGCTTTCATGTCTGGGGAGCGCGCCACTGTTCCCTGCAGACCCCAGGAGAGTGAGCATGCACGGGGGAGCCTCAGCGGGTGCCGCCAGAAGCCACGGGAAAGAGTGCGCTTAGCAGTCCCCTGCTCCAGCTCGGTGAGAGACGCACGACGTCGTGATGCATTTGATGGACACAGTCCAAGAGATGGATGGAACCTGCTCAGATGTTCATGCCAGGAAAAAGGAAATCCACGTCTTTGGGCGGGAAGGCTCTGGCTCTTTCCACCAGATTCTGCTGCCTTGAAGCCAAACCTCTAGCTGAGCATCAAGGACTTGAGGAGAGGAAATCTGGCCTTGGCCCCAGGTGGGGAGTGTGTGGTCCAGCAGATGAGGACCACAGTACGGGTCCTCTCGTTTTACATCATGATGGTCCCCCAATTCGGCTTTGAGGAAACTACCTGTTCCCAACTAAATACACTTCGGTGAGAAGGCTGACCAGGGTGCCCTGGCTTCCCTGGAACTTGCAGCCTGAGCAGTGCTGGCTCCTGGGGAGGTCTGAAGCTGGTGCTAGGCAGGGGCATTCACTGAAGGGGCTGCGTCCTGAAGAGTCCCCCCGTTATCCCCTCCCCACATGAGTCCCCAGTGCCTCCACTCTGATTCTCCTTCTTCCCACTCCTGCTTTGCCAAATACAAGCTCCCATACGTTCCTTTCCTGCTGTATTTGGTTCCTATTGCTTAAAACCAAAGACTCCTCGATAATACAGTCCTGCTAAACTGAAATTCTACTCTCCTGTTTCCTATCAATTCCCCAGGTGAACCCTTCTTACCGCCTGTTGGTCCCTCGGTGTCCCTTCTTCCTCCGGGAGAGAGAAATTTAGGGAGATGTTGATGGGAGAGATGAGGTCTTGAATGCACACCTGAAGGTGACGGGAATGGCACGTGTGTTGTGAGTTTAATCTTCCAGCTAAATGCTCACCTGGCTTGTACTTTACAAATGGTGAGATTCTAGCATCAGGCGATTACTATGCCCGGGGTCCCTTCTCAGCACAAGTCAGCTCCCTCAGCCCCAACTCCCATGGCGGACATTGCTGATCAACCACCCCACCTTTCCCACTGAGTCCTGACCAAAACCCCCGAATCTCTGTCAAACCACTCTAGGCAGCCATTACCGAGGTTTGCACAAGAAAAGAATATTCTAGAATAACTAGAATATCCTAGTTCCTTGAGAACAGGGATGGGTCTAGGCCTTTTATGTTCTTCCCAGTCCCTGGGACTACAAAATTGGCACTTTGTGAGCACCCAAATCATCTTCCCCTGAACTCCTTCCCCAACCCTAAGAGGCAGGCATTATTATCCCCACATTAGAGAGGAGGAACATAAGGTAATCCAAGTTTCCTAAGGCTTAGAGCTAGGAGGTGAGCCCAAGTCCATCCAATCCCCAAGTCCAAGGTCTTCCCATCATGACAGACCTTTTCTCTGGCAAATCTATGTCGAAAACCTCCAAATCTTATGGGGGGTAGGGGTGAGTGCAGGCAAGCAGAGGGGCACGGAGTGCAGGTATGAATGACTAGGAGAGTGAGCTCAGAACTGTTAACACTGTGATGGCTATTTGGGGGTTCACTGAGCTATTTTTTCTGCTTTTATATGTTTGAAATTTCTCCATAACAAAAAATTTTAAATGAACCTCAGGATCTTTTTGTTTTTGTCGGGAGGATGAGGGACAGAGGGAGAGAGAGAGAGAGAATCTCAAGCAGACTCCATGCTGAGTGTGGAGCCCGACCCGGGGCTTGATCTCACAACCCCAAGATCATGATCTGAGCTGAAATCAAGAGTCGGACGCTTAACCAACTGAGCCATCCAGGTGCCCCCAAACTTTAAGTTCTTATACACCAGTCCCACACCCAATCTCTTATTAAATATTTAAGGGATCAGAATAATTTACCATCAATCCTATTTTACACAGGACTGTTAGAAGCAAACTGAATTTGGGTGTCTCAGCAGTTGCCCAAATTGATATTAAGAAAATCTTTTTCAGGACGCCTGGGTGGCTCAGTTGGTTAAGCAGCTGCCTTCGGCTCAGGTCATGATCCCAGCGTCCTGGGATCGAGTCCCACATCGGGCTCCTTGCTCGGCAGGGGGCCTGCTTCTCCCTCTGCCTCTGCCTGCCACTCTGTCTGCCTATGCTTGCTCTCTCTCCCTCTGTCTCTCTGACAAACAAATAAAAATCTTAAAAAAAAAAGAAAGAAAATCTTTTTCTGCCATGGATGTTAATAATAAATGACTATGGGTACCTGGCAAACCAGGACGTGCGCCATAACTGTATATTCTGTAGCTATTCGAATACTTATGAGAAACTGGGTAGCAGTGTAAATATATGATGTGTGGAAAAATTAGGGGAAAAAATGGGAAGTACTTTCTAATGGTAACGATGTTAAAACGCCTATGTCCGTAGATTAAGAACTAGAGGAAATATGCTAATGGTATGGTTACCACGATTACATGAGGAAATGGTGGTGTCAAGAGACCCAAGGGCCTTGTGACCCAGCCAGATGGTGACCGAGCTGAGCCCTCTCCGCTGCTGCCCGTCACCGTGGTCAGCTCCGCCACACCCGCACTTCCTAGGGCAGCCCCCACGGCTCCTTACTGGGAAGTGGAACCAGAACTTGGTGCAGGACGGGTGTCCAGTGACCACTGTGTGCCCGCTGAGTTCATGTCTCCCTCCCAGGAACAGTCCCCGGCTTCTGCTCCGATGGCCATCCAGCTGCAGAGTGTAAGTGAGGTTGGCCACCAGGAGTCCTGGGCAGGGAGAAAAGTCAGAAGTTGAAGGGGCAGGGTTGGGGGGGTGCCCTAGGGCCATAAGCAGCTGCTCTGGGAAACGGCACTGACCTTGAAATTGGAGGGTGAGAGGCTTGACCTGGAAGCAGACTGTGATGTTAACTCCTTCTTTCTTCCTGTTACTGGGTGAATAGGAGCATTCCACTTCGTGTACCGGGATCTCCGCCGGGGAGAAGGTGATCTGAGTGAGGATGTCCACCACGGGCCGGGAGCTGCGGAGTGGAAAGCAACGCTCTCCCTGGGCCTCAACTGTACTCCCAGTCCGACCTGGGGCTCCTTCTACAAGCATCCAGAGGACTCTAATCCCCGAAAGCAGACCTCAACAGCCCCGTCTCCTTGAAACAGTAATAATAATGGTAATTCATTAGGGCTTCCCATTTCCTTCTAGACGCCCTCTGACCCATTTTCCATATGGAAGAATGCGCTTTGGGGAAGTGAGGGGGAACACAGAGAAAGAGACAGAGAACCCCAAGCAGGCTCCACGCCCAGGGCGGAGCCCACCACAGGGCTCCATCGCCCGACTCTGAGCTCAGGACCCGAACGCAAACCGAGAGTCAGACGCTCAATGGTCTGAGCCCCCAGCTAAGTGACTGGGGTAAGACCACCCAAGGAGTAAATGGCAGGGCTCTGACCCGCATCTGGGTGACCAGGTTCTAGAGCCGTCCCCGGCTGCTGCTTCTCTAGCAGGTTGTAATGTCAGCCTGGCCTGGGTTCAAACCCCAGTCTGGCACTGAACTGCCGCCGTTTAAAGCAGAGTAAGACGTGAAGGCTGTGCGGGAGGGGACCCTCTCCGCCGAGGCTGGGGGAGGCCGGAGTCCCACGACACGGGGAGCTGTCCGAGGGACGAGAGCTGCGGTCATCCTCAGTCCTGTCTTACCTGAGCACAACCACCAGCCCCTCGGCCCCCACAGCCACATCCGTCAGGCCGTCTCCTCCGAGGTCTCTCACGCCGTGGATGGAGCGTCCAAACCATCGAATTCCCGAGGACACCTGGGTCCCTTTGATCCGCTGAGACCAAGAGAAATATTCCTGTTAAGCTAGGGAGAGGATGGCAGGATGAGTCGGGCCGGGGAGCGGGGTCTGGGTTTGGAGGCTTCTGGCTGCCTGGGAATGGGTTTGGGGGGCCAGGCAGGGCTCTTCTCACCTGGCTTGGCCGGGGGCTCGGCGCCCCGTGCTGCCCATTGAAGATGTACACAGCCCCCTGCTCCTCCAGAGGGGCCCCTACGGCCACGTCCACCAGCCCATCCCCGTTGATGTCCGTCAGGGCTGCGATGGCTGCTCCAAACCGCCCAAGCGGGTAGCCAGGGTCCCCCTGCAGCTCTGAGACCACTTCGAACCCCAGCTAGGAAGGAGCAGAGTGACGGGCCCCACCTCAGTCACTTGGCCAGCCTTTGCGGGGGGCGGCCCCGCGTGCCTGGAGAACGCTGAAGGAGGGTCGGGTGCGGTCTCTCACAGAACCCGCCCGGTGCGGCAGACTGACCTGGGCTCAGGTCCCAGCTCCACCCCTGGCTTTCTGGGTGACCTTGGGGCTTTGGAAGGTGACCCAGCCCTGCTGAGCCACAGTGATCCTGTTTATGAAGGAAAAGCTCAGGGTTTCCCAGGAGGTGACTCTGCGAGGACCACCCAAGGTGTCCTGTAAATTAAAGGTTTGGCCCTGGGCCTGGCCCACAGCCTACCCTCCCTGGGCACGGAGGCTCAGCTCCCGTGGTTCTAAAGGTCCGATCCACCGTAACCCAACAAGGAAAGCCTTTGGGGATACTTGGGACCGGGGTGGGCTGGGAATCTGTTTCTCCCACCTCCTGGCGCTCCGGGTCCTCACCTGTTTTTTCTGGTAGATAAACACCCGGCCTCCTCTCTGCTCCCCATAGAACAAGGGGGCTCCGATCAGCAGCAGCTCTGTCTCCCCATCTTGGTCCATGTCAACGCCACACAGCTCACCACCGAAGTACGAGCCGATCTGCAGGGAGACGAAGAGGACCGAGGAAGCCCCGTGATGGGAACGTGCTTGCAGACAGCAGGGAGCATGACCCGCGCCCTACCAGTCCCCGACCTGCAGAAGACCCCGGGGCCAGGCTCACCTGGCTGCCGTCTATCTTCTGGATTTGGTTCCAGTGTGCTCTGTCCTCCGACTCCTGGAACAGCAGCACCCGCCCCACGTGCTGGTATCGGGGGGCTCCAGTGGCCAGCAGCAAAGTGAGCCTTTGGGAGGGCAGCAAGGTCACTGTGTAACCTGAGCGGGGTGAGGGGAAGAGAGAGAGAAAGAATGGACAAGAGGGGCTTGGAATCAGGAGCACAGTGGCAGCTGGAAGAAGGTAAAACCCAGGGACAAAAAAGAGCGGAAACTCTGGGAAACTGGGTTAGAAGCAAAGATGCTGGGAAACAGTCAGAGGACCTTCCCCAGAGAAAAGCAGCCATGAGCTCCGAGGGACACACATCCCGCCATCTTGGTCCGAAACTGCATTTCTCAAACTGTGGTCAACGCACAGGCCCAGGAAAAAGCAGCCAGGAAACCTGGAGCATCTCCCTGAGCCTCAGCTGACCGGAAGGTTGGGAAAGGAGACTGCACTATTGTGAAATAATCACATAACGGGGCGCCTGGGTGGCTCAGTCGGTTGGGCATCTGCCTTCAGCTCGGGTCATGACCCCCGGTTGGGCTTCCTACTCAGTGGGGAGTCTGCTTCTCCTTCGCCCTCTGCCCCTTCCCCCTGTGTGTTCTCTCTCTCTCTCAAACACATAAAATCTTTAAAAAAATAAAGTGAGATACAGTCATAAGATGAATGAAAAATCTGCACGAATATTAAAAATAAGGCAGGAGACTTGAACACATTTTGTTTGGAGGTGTCTCTTCAGGCTACCCTCCTAGTCCACAGCTTGTAAGGGCAACGAGGTTTCTCCCTGTGAGCACGTTGCTGGGACGGCTGAGGAACTGCTGCCTGAGCCTGGACCAGGGACCCAGCCAGCACCCATCCATTAGGGACGCTCTGATTCAGGAGGACGACTAACTGACCCAGTTTCATCTTCTCTGCTTAGAGTAGTGCAGAGGAGCGACACAAACAGAACCATCCGAGACACCGCTGCGCAGGAGAAGAAGGGCAAGAGAGGCGGAGCCCCCTTCCCCTCCTTTTGTGCACGTTCTCGGAGTGCGGGCGTGGGGAACTTGCCGGTGGAAATCAGGGGCGAGGTTGTATTCCCAGTGCCTAAGCCTCCCAGCTGTGAGATCTTGCATAAGTACGCTGTGCCCTGAGGCTCAGTTTTCTCAACCAAAACACGGGGTAGGACCACCCTCAACAGGGTGGTTTTGAGGATTCAAGACGACCACGTAGAGAAAACGCTTAGCGCTATGCTAGCGACATCTAAACGAAGATCTGGAGGAGGGTAGCCCCAGGGCGCCCAAGATCGTATTTTTATTTATTTATTTATTTATTTATTTATTTATGTTAGCAGGAATTGAAGTTTTTTTTCTTTTTTCTCTTTTTCTTTAATCATGTCCATATATACACAATATATGCTGTGTGTGTGTGTGTGTGTGTGTGTGTGTGTCTAGTGGGACCGGTGCCTAACTAGAGGGTAAAATAGGGATTATTTTTTCTTGAACGAGCAACGTTGCTGGCTGGCTCGCAGAACACTGTAGGACACAAAGCTCCCGGAAGGTGACGTTGTAGGAGCTAAGTGTAATAGGGCTGCCTGGGGCGGGGGTCGGTCAGGTGAACAACCAACTTTTGATTTCAGCTCAGATCATGATCTTGGGGTCCCGGAATCAAGCCCCGCGTCAGGCTCCGTGCTCAATGGGGAGTCACCTCCGGGATTCTCTCGCTCCCTCTGCCCCTCCCCCCTGGCTTGTTCGCTCTGGAATGCACGTGCTCTCTATCTCTAACAAAAAAATAGAAATTAAAAAAATATATTTTATTATATTTATTTTATTATATTTTAATTATATTAAAAAATAAATAGTGTACGTAATAAAGGTACCTACTAGCAGGGTTATAGTAAGAATAAAATGAGATAAAATTTGTCAATACATGTCATGTGCTTCGACCAGTGCCTGACACGTAATGCTCAGTAAAGAACGTCAAAAGGGAGAGAGAGAGAAAGTCATAGAGGGCAGCTTTCCTTAGAAGAGTGCATGCAAGATGAAGGGCACTCATTTTCCCAAGGAAATTATGTAATAAAGTCTTCGTTTCTGGGAGTTTATTTTTTAAATTTTTTATAAAGCATAGATCTATTTTTAAGATTTTATTTATTTATTTGTCATTTGTCATTTTATTTATTATTTGTCATTTTATTTATTATTTGCAGAGAGAGAGAGTGAGCACAGGCAGGGGGAGTGGCAGGCAGAGGAAGACGTGGGCTCCCTGGCCAGCAGGGAGTCTGATGCGGGGCTCCGTCCCAGGGCCCTGGGATCACGACCTGAGCTGAAGGCAAATGCCCAACCGACTGACCCACCCAGGTGTCCCTGTTCTGCGGGTTTAATAAAGACGTGGCCTGCCCCTCTACACTCACGGATGAGGCGGGGTGCGAGGGTTTCTAGGTAGAGCCTGGAAGCAGTCCTAGCTAGGGCTCGTGAAGCCAGTCTGTGCCTTGACACAGGTTGACTACATGAGCATGAACCAGAAGGTTCACAAGAGTAGGGCCTCGGTGTCTGAGGCGGGTACCCCTTGGGTTGACCAGCAGCCCCAGAAGTGTGCAGGACCAGCTCACGACAGGGATACCATGAGGCAGAGAGAAGCAGCTGCAACTGTGGGCTGACCAGGTGCCTTTGTTCCGCCCTGGGCATCGGAAGAACTCTTGAGGTGAATCAACCTTGGAGTTCGTGGGCAATTCTAGGGGAGGAAGCCACAAGGAGGACCTTCTGGTCCCCTTACTAATAAGGCAGGCTGCTGTAAAATGGACCCCGAATTTAATTTATGGGTAAGGCCCAGAGAGGTGGCTAAGTAGGCAAGCTTGAGCAAGCTTTGGATGGGACAGTTTCAACAACGCTGGCTGGCATTGGTCTACAAAGGGTGGTCCTTAGCTAACTAGAGAGTCAGGTCGGGGGGAATACTGGCTTGGTGTGTGGAAGTTGGGTAAAGAAGGTGGCTGGGGATACGGGCTCAGGGTTGGCTGGCTGGCAAACTGCTCACAGGCCCCTTGTTCACCATCTGTAGGAGTTAGCTGGCCTGGGAGGGGCAGTGTCTCTGGGACTCACAAGGCCTCAAGATGTCCAAGCATCATAAAATGCAGAAAACAAAAACATGACTACGACACAGCGGAGGAGATATTAAGGGGAAAATTAAGAACATTATAGCCCTGGGGCACCTGGGTGGCTCAGTGGGTTAAGTCTCTGCCTTTGGCTCAGGTCATGATCTCAGGGTCCTGGGATCCAGCCCCGCATCGGGCTCTCTGCCCAGCAGGGAGCCTACTTCCTCTCTCTCTCTGCCTGCCTCTCTGCCTACTTGTGATCTCTCGCTCTCAAATAAATAAATAAAATCTAAAAAAAGGGGGCGGGGCTCCAGGGTGGCTCAGAGCCCTGATGCGGGTCTCTCAGTAAGTCTGCCTCCTCCTCTCTCTGTCTGCCTGCCTCTCTGCCTACTTGTGATAAATAAAATCTTAAAAAAAAAAAAAAAAGAACATTACAGCCCTATTTAAACTCTGAGTTTGTTCATGCTGGTTGCTTAACTGCCTTCATTACGGTTTTGAAAGTTGTTCTGAGTGACCCTGGCCCCTCAGACCAAAAGAAAGCACCAGAAAAGTACTCACCCAAATAGCCTGATCTCGCTTCCGGTGTCAGTGGCTCATTCCCAACAAAATTGTCATCCTGCAGGTCTGCCGTCAGGTCTAGGAAGCCCCCAGCCCAGTCCTTGGCTCCAACCGCCCCCACGACGCCATGGCCCTGCCCAGGGAGGAGACGAGCAGGCTTAGCCTCGTGCCCACATCATCCTTCAGCCCACCCCACCCCTGCCTCAGGCCAGCCACTCACGTGGCTGAGGTCAGCGCTGATCCCGCTGGAGGACAGCTCCATGTTGAAGGATGTCAGGTCCTGTTTGCTGGTGCCTAGGGACGAGGTCAAGAGAGTGGGCGGACCCTCGAGGAAGGACCGAGAAAGCAGCATGGCACCGGCCTTTGGGCAAGGTAGAAACGGCCTGCACGGCCGCCGGACTGGGCCGTGACGCGGGCTGAGCTCAGTGTGAAGCCGGGCAAGCAAGTAGCTCTGTGCTTCTGCTCCCACTCGGGCTTCCCCACCACGTCACCACACCGGGATGGCTCTACGTTCACAAAGCATCTGCGGCCTTCTCTGAGGAGCGCGCCGGCCCCCGCACAGGCCCCCGCACAGGGCCCCGCCATCCTCGCCTTGGGCCCGACAACGGTCCTGGCTCAGCCAGTCAGTCCCTGACTTCGCTCTTCCTCTTGTCGTGTCTTTTTTCTGCAGAGCAAGCTGGAGTAATCTTTTGAAAAAATGTCTATCAGACCACATGTTTCCGTTTCTCAAAAACCCTTCATCCCTTGCCGTCGCTGTTTAGCTCAAAAGCCCAGCTGCTTGTAAGGAACGGGAAGGCCGGGCCTCTCTCAGCCACGTTGTCTCCCTTGCTCATCAGCTCCCGTCACGCTGACCTTTCTTGTGTTCCTCCGGCTTGCCTGCCCTTCCCCACCTCTGGGCCCCACACTGGCTCTTCTCCGACTTCACTGCTCTTTGCCCGCATTCCTCACGTGGCTGTTCGAGTCTCATCTTTCGCGTCTCGGTTCGAATGTCATCTCAGAGGGAATTCTACCTCCTTTAAAAAATAAAGCATCTAGAAAGGCCTTTTGAAAAGCCCATGTCACGTGGCTTCCCCCAGTGAAATCTCTCCATCCAGTTTGTTAATTCCCTTTACAGCCCCTCCCATCATCTCTAATTACCCTGTTCTTTGGTCTTCTGCCTTTCTTTATCCAACCTGAATATGAGCCCCACGTTGACAATATCCCTGAGTGTATTTTTTTTTTTGGATCTTATTTATTTGACGGAGAGATAGCACAAGTAAGCAGAGCATCAGACAGAGGGAGAGGGAGAAGCAGGCTCTCCACCGAGCAGGGAGCCCGAAGTGGGGCTGCATCCCAGGGGTCATGACCTGAGCGGAAGGCTGCCGCCCAACTGACTGAGCCACCCAGGCGCCCCTGCATGTCTTGTTCTCCGTACCTGGTTAGTGCAAGCCTGAATTAATAAAATGAAAATCATCCCACAAGCCTTACAAGGCTTCTGAGAGGAAGGAATTAAATGATACAGAAAAAGTGCCTGTTGCCTTGCAAAGCTTTCAAGAAACACAGCAATTACCATGATTTTGTTCGTTGTTCGTTCACTGCACATAATGGGGAGGCTCTGGGAGGGAGCATACAGCCCTTAACAGTGGCACCCGGAAAGAAGCCCTCAGCCGGGACTCGGGCTCGGGGAAAACTTATCAGAGGAAGTGACATCTAAGATACCATCTGAAGCATGTGTCAGGGCAGGTCAGGATAGACGATCAGAGCCAGAGATAACCAGCTCTGCGATTTACAGAGGGCCTGAGAGGTACCAAGCACTCTGCTAAGCTGGGGTGGGGCTTGAATTGTGTTGTCTAAAAAAAAAGTTATTTTCACGACCTAAGCCCTAGTACATGAGAATATGACCTTGTTTGGAAATAGGGTCTTTACAGTGCAATCGAGTTAAAATAAGGTCACCGGGGTAGGCCTCGATCCAACAGGATCCAATATTTGACAGTTTCACTACGAAAGAGGGAAGTGTGGACACAGAGAGACAGACAGACAGACACGCACAGAGAGAAGAGGACGTGAGGACAGACATGCAGGGGCTTGTAGACACTCAGATGACAGAAGTGATGCAGCCACAAGCCAAGGGATGCCAGGGGCTGCTGCGGATGCCAGAAGTTAGAAGAGGCAAGAAGTGTTCTCTCCGAGACCTGTCAGAAAGAGCCTGTCCCCGCCCGCCTCTTGACCTCCGACTTCCGGCCTCCTGAAGTACAAGACAATAAATTCCTGTTGGTTTAGGCCTCTCGGTTTTTGGTACTTTGTTACAACAGCCTTAGGAAACTAATAAACAGTCAAATCTTCCAAAGCTGTGGGTATTATTAGCCCCAGTTAGCGGAGAACTCAGCAAGCCTCAGAGAGAGAAAGTAACCTGGCTGAGGTCACACAGCACAGGCAGAGTGCCTTCCTGAGCGGTCCGCCCAGTCCCATTATATACACCACTTGCTTCTTCAACCGAACCAAACACAAAGCCCGTGTCCTAGCACAGGGGCCTTCCCAGAGGGAATCCCGTAGCTTTCAGCAGACCAGGACTCCTGGGAAAATACCCCCACCCAGAGCAAGTCCTCCACCCCGAGACTGCAGTCCAAACCTTCTCTTACTGCAGACCAAGAGGGCCTGTGGGCTCCCTGCACTGGTCCCCAGCCCACTAGTCCCCCTTAAGTAAGTGGAGACAAGGGAAAATGAGGGAGCTGAGTGGGGTTGGGGACAGTGGGAAACTCGACTTCTTCCACAGGCCTCGGTTAACCACAGCAAGCTAGAGGTCAGTTCGGGGCCGCACCCTGGCCCCAGCTGAGTTTTAGGAGCAAGATGGAGTTTCAGGGGGAGGCAGAGGCTGCTCCTCAAGGGGCCGGCCCCCCAAACTGCCCCCTGAGGCCCTTTTCCAGGAGAGCCCGTCTCACAGCCTCAGACACTCTGAGCTCCCGTAACCATCACCAGCGCGTCCTAGTCTGGTCGTCCCTGATGAGCTTCCATAAGCGACTTCCCCTCCCCCCCCACCCCGGGTTTGCCACTCACCCTCAATGACATAGATCTTCTTTTGCAGCTCAGTGAACAGATCTTTAAGCTTCTCAAATGTGTCCAGGATCTTTACAAAATCCTTCGCAGGTTTTGAGGCAAATTCATGGAGCCTTTCCTGACTTTCCTTGGTCTCAAAATGCTTCCCGATCTGTGAGAGAGGGAAGACTGGAGAGTTGGCGTCCCCAGATTCGCAGATAAGGCCCTGGACCCTGAGGAGAAAGGGGAGTGGGGATCGGGAACAGGAGAGGCAGGATAGGGAACTGGGAAGTGGCCAGCACCCAGCCATACCCCGATGATGTAGCGGGTGATGTCTTTGGCTGAGTCAATGTTGGCGTGGTCAGTGGCTTCCCCATCAGTGATGATGATAAGCACTTTGGTCGCATCTGGCCGGGCCCCCAGGTCTTGCCGGAACACCTCTGTCCTGTGTCCCAGAAGAGGCACATGAGAGAGACTCCCCCACATCATGAGGGCTCCCCCGACTCACTCAGCTCATTAAGTCACTGTCCTGTTGGTTATGCAAAAGCCCTTCTCCCATCCCCCAGGCAGGCAGGTGTTCCCAGACTTCCAAGTTCTCTTCTGAACTTCCTACCTCACCTCGGGCTGCCACCCCACTCCTTCCAGACTGGCAATCTTCGATGGAACTCTGGGTTGCCAGAGGTTGTCCTGGAGCCCATGGACAGTGACGGGGAGGCTTTGTGAGGAGAGACCCTGGGCTTCCTACTCTCCGGTTCAACCACACAACAACTACCCTTTTATTGGGTAGACATGTTGGGGATCCAGGTGCAATTTCAATGCAGAAAATGGGCTCCACGGCTGGAGAAAACTGGGGAGTCATGCTTCCAGAACAAGCTCATCTGGCAGCGCCCCACCATTGATGGCCAGGCTGCCTGTAAGTGTCTCCGCTACGGCATGTCTCCAGGGAATGGAAGTCACCTATTTCATTTCAGTTTTCCCCAGATCATGAGCTCCCCCAGGGGAGGAACGGGTCTGATTTGCTCCTGTGTCTCTGGCTCCTGACACAGGGCAGGTGCTCAGTGCATATGACATGAAAGGGAGAAAGGAGTCCTGAACACTGGACAGGCCCGTGCTCCAAAGTGGCACCTGCCCATGCCTCCTTCTGGAGCAAGACAGGGTGGCCAGTTTCTGTTAGGACAGCAGTTCTCTCTGTGCCATCTGATCCTTTCCTGCCCACCCCACAGCTCACTAGAGACGGACGATTAATCCAAGAGCAGCCAGTCTACACAGACTATAGCCCTTGACTTAGGACAGGACCTAGCTTGGGAGCAGAAGCTGAAAGTCACACAGCAGGGTTGGGGGGGTGGGGAGTGACAGGTGGAGAAGCTCTGAGGGGGCAGGGCCAAGGCCTCTGTTCCATCTTGGGTGCAGATTGTTTCCCCAGCCTCTGTCCACATAGACATGGCCTCTCATGGCTTCTGTTCATGGATTTCCACCCTGGTTTAAGCCGCATCACCTCTCATCTCTATTTTTAGCCTCTACCTGGCCTTCCTGCTCCACCCCGGCCCCTCCACAGCTTAACAGCCCTGCAACCAGAGGGATAAGTACATATTTATATTTATAAATTATATTATATTTATATATATTTATATTTATATATATAAATATATTTTTATATATATTATATATAAATATATAAATATATATATTATATATTATATATATAAATTATATTATAAAATTTATTTTATATATATTATATATAATATATATTATATTATAAAAATATATAAAATATAATATTATATTTATTTATATATTTATATATTATATAAATATATATAATTTATAATTATATATATAATATATATTATATATATTAATATATATTTTTATATAATAAAATATATATAATTTATAATTATATAAAAATATATAAAATATAAATTTATATTTATAAATATGTATTTATCCTTCTGGGATAAATTTAAATATATATTTAAATTTAAATATATTTTATTTATTTATTTGAGAGAGAGCATGAACAGGGGGGAGGCAGAGGGAGAAGCAGGCTCCCACTGAGCAGCGAGCCCGAAATAGGGCTCGATCCTAGGATCCCGGGATCATGACCTGAGCGGAAGGCAGATGCTTAACCGACTGAGCCACCCAGGCACCCCAGAGGGATCCTTTTAAAAACATAAATCAGATTATCACCCCTCTGCTCAAAACCTCCAGTGACTTCTCATCTCACTCTGAGGAAAAGCCAAAGTCCTCCCTATGGCCTCAAAGGCCCTACGTGCTCTGGACTCCCATGGTGTCTCCGACCTCATTTCCTACTACTTTTCACCTTCACTTCCTTCTCTCCAGTCACACTGGTGTCCTGGTTCTTCTTGGGACATCCCAAGCATTTACTATTCCCTCTGCCTGGAATGGTCTTCCCAGGTACTGGCATAGCTTCTTCCTCACCTCCAACCAGTCTTTGTGCAAATGTAACCTTCCCTCATCTTCCTACTGCCTATTGCTTTCTTTCTCTTTATAAAACTTCCATCTGGGTGGCTCAGTGGGTTAAGCCTCTGCCTTCGGCTCAGGTCGTGATCTCAGGGTCCTGGGATAGAGCCCCGCATAGGGCTCTCTGCTCAGCGGGGAGTCTGCTTCCTCCTTTCTCTCTCTGCCTGCCTCTCTGCCTACTTGTGATCTCTCTCTCTGTCAAATAAATAAATAAATATATAAAATATATATATTAAAAAAAACAAAAACTTCCATCTTCTACTACATTATCTAATTTACACACTGATCCTGTCTATTGCGTTTCTCTCCCCTAATATAATGTTAAACCGTCAAGAGAGTAGAGATTTTTGTTTCATTCCCTGCTATATTCCCAGAACCCAGAACATAGCCAACAACAACCCGCAGGCCAAAGTCAGCCCACAGCTTGCTTCTGTGTATGGTCCATGAGCTAAAAATGGTATTTACATTTCTGGGACCCCAGAATCCATGTCTGTGCCATGTGACTTGATGCCTAAGGCAGAGCTGAGTGAACCTGTAGACACCCAGCCTCGGTCAATCAGATTTTCTCTCCTGGAAGCTGGAATTCAGATTGTTTTCCTGGACTGAGGAGCCAAGGCTGTCCTTTTTTTCCCCCCAGTGGACATGGCTTGCCATGTACGCACCAAAGCTGTCTACAAAGAGAAGAATAAAGTGGACATGACAGGTCAAGTGAGCCTCAGAAGAAAAGGGCTGGGAACACTTGTGTAGAGCCTTGAGAAGATTCATCCCATGCATATTTAACTTATGCAAATCCAGCTGTACATGCTTGGCGAAGAAATCAGAATCAGAAAAATAAGTGTCATGGCCCAGGAATTCCTTCCTGCTCTTTGACTCAAGTTTTGTGTATGCCCAGGGGCAGTATGAGAAGGAAAGATACAATTCTCTTGTTTCCCAAATCATTTTCAGGTTCTCTGGCCACTTTAATGTGTAAAGACAGGTATTTCTATTTTTAAAATTGTTGTTATTATTATTACTATTATTATTATTTTAAGTAGGCTCCTTGCCCAGCATGGAGCCCAGAGTGGGGCTTGGAGACCTGAGCTGAGATCAAGAGTCAGACACTTAACCTACAGAGCCACCCAGGTGCCCCATAGGTATTTTTAAAAAATATATAATATGGGCTCCTGGGAGTTGTAGTTTAGTCCACTGGCACTGCTGTGGCTCAATGCTGGCCTCTGTCTGTGGCACGTGCCACCGTGGGGCTCAAGAACAGCCCATGGACGAATCCTATGAAGAGGTGGGGATTAGGGTCATACGGCAGGCGTGGCCATGTTTGGATTTCCAACAGCCACTCTGCGGGACTCTCATGGAATATAGGCCCTGAGTGTAGTATTTCTCAGTGACCGTGATGACAGAAGCCCAATGCAAATATGATCACTCTGAGGCCATGGGATCCTCCAGCTGGGATTTCCAGAATTCCTTTGAAGGGAGAAACTGGAACAAAAGTCCCCAGATTCTAAGACACCACAGGAATATTCACCTGGACACAGAGGGTCTATGAGTGTCAGGAACATGCAAAATCCTTCAGGGCAAAAAGGCAGTCTAACCTTGCACGAGAGAATCCACACTAGTCCGAAGTCTTTTGAGTGTATCTGTTGGGGAAACAGCTTCGGGGCCGAGGGCAATCTTGTTACATATCAGCAAATACACACAGGAGAGAAGCCAATCAGTGCAAGGAGGGCTAGAAAAACTCTAGTCAATGAGGTAGTCTGGCCATTAGTGAGAGAACCCACACTGGACAGAAACCCTATGAGTAGGCTATTTGTCAGCGAAGCTTCAGAAATCAAACCTTGCTGTTCATACAAGAGTCCATAGTGGTGAAAAGCCCTATAGATATGGCCAGTGTGGGAAAGCCTTCAGTCAGAAAGGAAGGTGAATTGGTCACATCAGAGTCCACACAGGCCTGAAACTCTATGTCTGTACGAAGCATAATGAGAGTTTCCACACCAGGGAGCATCTGTCTCCTGCAAGGCAAAATCCACACAAGAGAGACACCCCAGCTGTGTGTCCCATGGAAAAGCTTCACTCAGAGAGGGAGTGTGGCTGTGCACCAGAGAAGCTACTCAAAAGACTCACCCTTCGATCACTCTCTTCAAAGGAGGTTCTGTTTATGAATGAAAAGTACAAAATCCTCAGATCAAGCAACCTATCCAAGTCTACAGAATGAATGGAGACTCTTTCACAAAGACCATCACTGAGTTGGGCAAACTGATTTTTCTCCTTTCCCCCAAACGAGTATGAAAAGTAAATGTCTTGTTTATAATCATTAACCCCCCCAAAATCAAACAAAATATACAATATGGCCCTTCAGCACAATCCAACTGCATTCATCCCGGCCTCAATTGAAACACAGCTACCTGGTCTACCTCCGGAGGGGAAGACCTTCTAGAGTAGATTTAGGAAACCAGGATATGCTAGCTTCCAATGAGGGACTCGAGTATATTGAATTTTATGAAAAATTCAAGGAATTACTCAAGGAGAATATTCACTAGGAGAGATTTTTTGTTCACCCGATGACTTCCAGAGCTGATCCCCAACTCATATGTGACCCAACCATGGCTGTCATGTTCACGATCACTTTCCAAGTTCTCAGCACTAGATCCTCGTGAGGTTTGGCATTATTCCCTGTCCCAAAGGCTCATGATCTACCCCTGCGTCCTCCCAAGAATTGCCGTTGGGGATTTAGTTAGTATGAAGTAGATTCCTGGACTAGGGGAGCCTGGGAGACTCAGTCAGTTAAGCATCAGGTCATGATCCCTGGGTTCTGGGATTGAGACCCACAATTAGGCTCCCTGCTCAGCAGGGCTCCTGCTTCTCCCCACCCCCGCTGCCGATGCCCCTGCTCATGCTTTCTCCTTCTTTTAAAAAATGAAAGAACCTGGACTAAAGTTGCTCCACTTGAATTCCTACAGTAGCCTGCCCCTTTCTAAAGCTATCTGTTGAGTTCCTATACCCTGCAACCTGAGGGGGTCAGTGCAACTGACACGTGGGCTGTGTCCCACGAGTGGAGACTCACGCGACATAGTTGATGGCACTAAAGGTGTTGGTCAGTTGGCGCATGTGTTCTACTTTGCGCAGCAGAACATCAGGGTTCTTCGTCTTAACATAATCCAAGAAATTAAATTCTGTTTTGTGGTCCGTGGAAAACTGAACGGCAGCAAACTAGAAAAAGAAGGAAGAAATGAAATATCGCTTCATATCCCTTCCTATTTGTCTGCTCCGATCTATTTCTTTTTTTTTTTTTTTACTTTTTTTAAAGATTTTATTTATTTATTTGACAGAGATCACAAGTAGGCAGAGAGGCAGGCAGAGAGAGAGAGAGGGAAGCACACTGCCTGCTGAGCAGACAGCCTGACAGGGGGCTCGATCCCAGGACCTGGAGATCACGACCTGAGCCGAAGGCAGAGGTTTAACCCACTGAACCACCCAGGCGCCGCTCACTTTATTTTTAAGTAATCTCTATCCCCAACATGGGGCTCAAACTCATAACCCCGTTGCCCTTCCAACTGTGCCAGTCAGGGGCCCCTTCTAGTCAATTTCTTATCTGGGACCTGGTAACCCAACCCCACATTCCTGCCTCAGAGCATTTTTTGAAAATGAAGTAATATATACACAAACACAGAACTGAAATTAACTAAACCCCTGACCCCTTATGTAGTACCATCTGCTAAACTCCATTCCTCTGGGGATGGTCCTGCTGGGGACCCCGCTAAGCTGGGCACAGCCGGTTGGGCCCCACACGCCACTCAGCTGAGCCTAGGCCAGTGAGAATCTGTTCTCCAAGAGTTTGAAATTTGCAAAGGGCGGGGTTGGTGGAGAGGATGAGAAAACCCTCCTGAAAATTTAACTTGTGAGCTTAGGAGCTTTCCACAGGCCCATGTGATCCAAAGAAGCTGAGGGAGTCAGTGTGTGGAGAGAGAAGAGGGAAGCAAAAGCCAGAAAGAAACAGAAATGAGAACTAACGAGAATCCCAGACACTTTCTACTTCCTAGTTTCTTGTCTCTTCCAGAAGTCCAGTCCAACTACGCCTTTAGGTTCTGAAGACACCTCATAGTAAATTTTTTCTTTTATGCCTTAAGTTAGCTCAAGCAGGCATCTATTGCCTACGATCAGGAGAACTAATTAATATATTTACCTGGTAGGAAGAGTTGCTGAGTTTCTTCATCACATCCTTCATGAAGTCCACAATTTTCTGAAATTCATCTGTCTGCAAGCTCATTGAGCCATCAAACAGGAACACCAAGTCCACGTTGCCCTTTATACATTCTAGAGAAGCCAGACACAAAGGGACTCGGTGAAGTGTCTCCATGGGTTGGCGGGTCCATGCTGTTTCCATTATACGGGCAGCTACGTGGGAGAGATTTTTACTCACTGAATCCCCAGCTCCTTACCCTGATAACCAGGGCGCCCTTGCAGCACAGGACCCTTCAGATTCTGGTGGAAAATGTAACACAAGCCACTTAGGTAGACATTCTGGTCACACGTCCGAGATAGCCCAGGATCACATGCCTGAAGGAAGCAAATGTTCAAAAAAAGGGGTGGGGTGGGTCTTCTTCCTCTGTGTCTTCTGGGCCCCCTCAGCCAAGAACAAGAACCTTCAGAGTCACCACCCCCTGACCTCACTCCCTACAACCAACAGGTGACCGAGGCAAGGTAATTCTGCCTCCACGTCTTATAGCTGCCTCTCCATCCCTACTACCAAAGCTGTGTGCCAGGGGAGGCTCACTGCCTACAGGATAGAGTAAGCTCCTGAGCTGGGCATTCATACTGTTTACAGTTGGACCCTCTCCTACATTTCCAGGCCTATCCCCTTCCATTCCCAATCACATCTTGTTTTTAAGGCAAATCACCCACTATTTTCAGAATATACAATATTATTTCTTTCATTTATGACGATCTTTCCTGCCAGACTGCAATTTCTCGAAAGTCCGGGCTCATGTTATCTTCATCACTCACTTGTCTGACCCTGAAGGAGCCTAGCACGTTGGCTGGCATGTAAAAGTAGCGAAGTAAACAAGTCTCAGTCAAAGCTAGCTAAATGCTTCACTTAGCCAGCCGCCTTTCTCTCATCCACCTGTGTCAGCAGACACTGCTGGGGTGAACTGTCAAGACCAGTGGGCTTGGGACCAAAGGGGAATTCGATTCTCATCCTGGCTCCACCTCTTTAAAACCATGCGACCTTGGTCAAGCCTCTTAAGCCCTTGGGTCTCGTTTCCTTGTGTGTAAAATGTGTATAAGGATCCCTGATCCTTCCCGAGTGTACTGAAGGTTAAAAAAGAGAACTTTAGGGATTTGTGCATCACTTCCCAATTTCTGGGCATATGATGCAGACTCGTACTTATTTAATGCTTTATTTACTTCAAAATATTTTTTTTATTTAAATCATAGCCTCATCTCAAGAAATCTGATCCAAGACATCATTTATTTGATGTGTCATATATTTTTCCCAACAAACTATTAAATAAAAATATAATTATAAAACGTGAAAAGTCTGTGTACCACCAAGATTCATCTCTGTATGTCAACGGCCACAGTTCATATTTGGAAAAAGAACGACATATGTAAGGTCTCAAAAATAGCTCATACTTGGGTTTCTAATAAACGTGGATTGAATCGGAATCTCTCTGATGCCTGTAATCTTCTATAGGATCTTTACTCAACTTTCCCTTCCTTCTTTTCCATCTGTCTTTCTTAGCATGGAACTGATATCACACTACGCAAGATTCTTACCAAAAGCTTTCCGCTTGTGAAGTCTGTCGCCAAGGTCATTCCCAAGTACTTGGAGGTATAACTGGAACCTGTAGGCAGCGGGAGATGGGTCTGGAGGAGCTTAGGTAATCCAGGTGTGGTGGGCTGAGCCTCATCTTCACTGGGACACCATTCCTCCCAGGCCCCTGACCAGTTACTCACCACTCAGGCTTACTGGTAGGCAGTGGCCAGAGTCTGGATGGCACTGATAGAGGTTTCCTGTGCTGTTCCCCTCACCTGGAGCTCCCACGACAACCCTGATGAGAAATCTCACCGGTGAGATGGAATTGCCCCGTCTTCCCCCACCCACTCCTACCCATTAGGGGTTTCAGACCCACAAATATCTCAGAACATCGCAGCTAGTCCTTTCAGGGAGGTTCCTCAGCCCCTACCTCTTCCCTATCGAACACATCAAACGTCTAGAAAGTTAAGAATCTTTTTCATTCATAGTCTAGAAAAACTGAGGACCAGAGACTGATGTGCCAGAAGGTCAAATTATGAGTTCATTCAATGCGTCATCAATTCAAAAGTCATTTATGGGGGGACGCCCGTTAAGTGGTTAAGCAACTTCAGCTCAGGACACGGTCCCAGGGTCCTGGGTTAAGCCCTGCGTCGGGCTCCCTGCTCACTGGGGAGCCTGCTTCTCCCTCTGCTCCTCCTCTCTGCCAGTGATCTCACTGTCTCTCTCAAATAAATAAATAAAACCTTTCTAAAAAATCACTTATGTCATATTGACTACTTGCTAGGCTGGGGCATGTACTAGGGATGAGGGAGAAAAAGAAAGACCCCAAATCCCCGCGGTCAAGGCGCTCTCTGTCTAGTCAGAGCCCCCATGGGGAAGCTGCAAGTGTGGCGAAGCCTTTTAGGGGCCGCGATGGCTCCCCTGTACCAGCACCCGGGTGGGGAGGTCCTCGCTCTCGCATGGGAGGCCTCGCTGCTGTTCCTGAGAAATCCCACCGTGACTCTTCCATCCAGGAAGACCCTGGGGCCCTCCCGGATCTGGCCCGCCTCGGGTGCCGGGGTCCTGGTGCCCTGCCCTGGCTCTGCGGGGCCTGGGGCCACAGCTCACCCGTCTCCAACCTGCAGGACGCGGTACCCGAAATGCCTCCCGGCGGGTGGGAAGGAGAAGTTTCGCACGTGCCGCACTTCCAGATTGTAGCCGGCGGCCCTGGCTGAGGGAGACCGGGGGGTGCGGTCAGCCACTTCCCGCCGGCCACCCCCCTGCACGTGCCCGTGAAGACCGGGCTCCTGCTCGGGCTCAAGCCACGAGCTCCGGAGGCAGAGCCGGACCTTCCCCCTTGGGCTTCCCCTTTCAGGAACTTGACTCCCGGGGAGAAATCTGGAAGCAGCGACGCCTTTACCACCCAGAGCCCGCTTGACCTCCCAGCAAAGAAGGAAGGATGAGGAGGCGGAGGTCCGTGGGACAGAGGCAGAGGGAAGGGGCCCCTCAGGCCATGGGGTTGCCCCTGGCAGGGTGCAGCTCCCTACACACCCACTTCTCCTTTGGGCCTGAGAGCCGGGACCTTGGCCTCAGGCTTCTGCCACAGAGTCACGGTTTCAGGATCCCCCGTCTCTGTGGCGCTGCTTCTCATCTAAGGCTCCCTGAGTGCCCACGCCGCCGCGCACCGGGCTTCCTTCCATCAGCTCCCGGACTCCCCCATGTCACCCCCGACCTGAAGCAGCCCAAGCATCGTCTACAGGGCCCCAACTGTCCCTTTGGGCTCCACTTTCCTTCCAGGCCTCGGGCTTCCTTCCGCAGCATCCTGGATGGCAGAGAAGCCGCCCGGCCATTTGTTCCATCAAACGGACGGAGGCGCAGAAAGGGGAAAGGGCCGTGCCCCCGGCGGGCCCAGACCCCAGCCACGGCTGCAGGTACCCATTAGCCACTTGCCTCCTTTTAAGACTGCGCTCCGCTTCTCTGTTGCCACCTGCGTCTCCCTGCTCCGTCTCCCCCCAGAACGTGCCTCAACTTTGGACTCTGGACTTCCTTGCCTTTCCCTGTTCCCTCCAAGATTCCTGAGCCTCGCGGTCACCTACGGCCCGTCCCAGCCCACGGCGGCTGCTCGTTTACTCCAGTTCCACAAAGCCCTGCTGTGTCTGGCCACACATACATGTCCCTTCCCGTCCCGGCCCCTTCCCCTCGCCTACCAAAGAGAAAAGGGCCACACAGCAGTAGCCTCATGACGGTGACGCAGGAGCTCATCTTTCCAGCGGCTGGAGGGACCGAATCCAACACTCTGGTTTCAGGGAGTCCTGGGGATTTGCTGGCAACCCAGGCAGGGTGAGAGAAGGAAATGATGATGCCCCAGGGCCTCCTACAGTGGGACTTTCTCACACAGGCCACAGGCTGGTGACACTGGGTGGGGGTGAGCCTGCAGGGGTTGTGAAACCACAGGGGTTGAGAGGAAGTATAAGCAGGTTAGAGACACTTCCTGTGCCTGCCCGAGTTTTCACAGCATCCAGGGGCAGACAACCAGTAGGTAGACGTCTGCTTGTCCTGCCCAGGAGCGGCTGATCCCTTGTCTTTCACCAACACGCAAACCAAACTCTATAAAGCTCAGCAGAAGACTCGCCGAAGAAGCCGTGGTACAATCATAAATGAATGCCACCAAAAGAAAAACGGGGGGGGGGGGCGCCTGGGTGGCTCAGTGGGTTAGGCTTCTGCCTTCGGCTTAGGTCATGATCCCGGGGTCCTGGGATCAAGCCCCTCGTCGGACTCTCTGCTCAACAGGGAGCCTGCTTCCTCCTCTCTCTCTCTCTGCCTGCCTCTCTGCCTACTTGTGATCTTTCTCTGTGTGTCAAATAAATAAATAAAATCTTAAAAAAAATGAGAGCGAAAGGAAGAAAAAATATATAAGGTAGGAAAAGGGAAGAATGACCTAGTTTTCTCCTGACATTACAGGATGCCCATAATGCACCGACGGAGAAAAAGAGCAAGTTACAGATGGTGTATTTAGTAACTTATTTCTATTCGAAAAAACAGAAAAAGAATATCCACAGAACAGGAGAAAATATTTGCAAATCCTGTATCTGCTATGGGACTTGTATCTAGAATATACAAAGAACTCTCGTAACTCAACAGTAAAAATATAAATGATCCAGCGTTTCAAATGGGCAAAGAATTTAAATACACATTTCCCCGAGGATGATATATAAGATTTTATTTTATTTATTTTAGAGAGAGCGCGAGCCTGCAAGTTGGGGGAGGGGCTGAGGGACAAGCAGACTCTCCACGGAGTGCGGAGCCTGACACGGGGCTCAGCACAGGGCTCCTCCATCCCAGGGACACGGAGATCATGACCTGAGCCAAAACCAAGAGTCACATGCGTAGCTGACTGAGCCCCCCAGGTGCCCCCGGGTGATGATAGGTCAACAGGATGATAAGGCAAATAGCAACTCACAGAGAAAAGACGTTCAGTATCATCAGTCCTTAGGGAAATGCAAATCAAAACCAAAATAAGATGCCACACGGCTAGAATAAGAAAGAAAGAAAAGAACACAGATCGATGAGGGTCTAGAGAAGTTGGAACCCCTGCACATCGCCAGACGATGTGAAACGGTGTTGCTGCTGTGGGAAACAGTCTGACAGGTTCTCAAAAAAAGTTAAACATAGAGTTACTACCCAACCTAGCAATTCTAAAAGAATGGAAAATGGATGTTCATACAAAAATGTATCCATGAATACTCATAGCAGCTTATTCCTATTAGCCCCAAACTGGAAACAATGCAAATGTCTATCAATCGATGAGCAGATCAAGAAAATGGACTCTATCCACACGACGGATTATTATTCAACCATAAAAAGGAATGAAGCACTGATCCATGCCTTAAAAGGGACAAACCTTGAAAACCTTACACTAAGCACATACTGTGTGATTCCATTTAAGTGAAATGTCCAGAATGGGTAGATCTACAGAGATAAAAAATAGATTAATGGAGGGGCAACTGGGTGGCTCAGTGGGTTAAGCCTCTGCCTTCGGCTCAGGTCATGATCTCAGGGTCCTGGGATCCAGCCCCGCATTGGGCTCTCTGCTCAATGAGAAGCCTCCTTCCCCCTCTCTCTCTGCCTGCCTCTCTGCCTACTTGTGATCTCTGTCTGTCAACTAAATAAATAAAATCTTAAAAAAAATAGATTAATGGTTGCCAGGATGGGTGGGGGGCGTGGGGAATAAGGAGTGACCGCTGATAGGAGGGACTTGTATCTAGAATATACAAAGAACTCTCCTAACTCAATAGGTATAAGGTTCCTTTTTGGGGTGGTGAAATGTTCTGTAATTAGTGGTGATGATTGTGCAACTTTATGAATATATTAAAAACCACTGAATGGGGCGCCTGGCTGGCTCAGTCGGAAGAGCATTGACTCTTGATCTTGGGGTTGTGATTTTGAGCTCCATGTGGGGGTAGAGATTACTTGAAATTTAAAAAAAAAAAATCGTTAAAATCCACTGACTTGTACACTTATTTTTAAATGGCAAAGTTTGGGGCACCTGGGTGGCTCAGTCAGTTGAGTGGCTGCCTTCAGCTCAGGTCATGATCTCAGGGTCCTGGGATTGAACCCCACATCAGGCTCTCCACTCAGTGGTGAGTCTGCTTCTTCCTCTGCCTCTGTGATCTCTCTTGCTTTCGCTCTCTCTAATAAATAAATAAAATCTTTAAAATGGCAAAGTTTATGGTATGTGAATTCTATCTTAAGGGGTGCCTGGGTGGCTCAGTGGGTTAAAGCCTCTGCCTCCGACCCAGGTCATGATCTCAGGGTCCTGGGATCGAGCCCCGCATCAGGCTCTCTGCTCAGCGGGAAGCCTGCTTCTCCCGCTCTCTCTGCCTGCCTCTCTGCCTACTTGTGATCTCTGTCTGTCAAATAAATAAATAAAATCTTAAAAAAAAAAGAGAGAGAGAGAGAGAGAGAAAGAAAATCAAAAAGGAAGTGGCTCAGTCCCTTAGGCATCCGAAGCTTGGTCAGGGCTCGGGTCTTGATCTCAAGGTTGTGAGTTCAAGCCCCACAATGGCCTCCACACTGGGTGTGGAACCTACTTAAAAAAACGAAAGAAGGGGCGCCTGGGTGGCTCAGTTGGTTAAGCCGCTGCCTTCGGCTCGGGTCATGATCCCGGCGTCCTGGGATCGAGTCCCACATCAGGCTCCTTGCTCAGCCAGAGCCTGCTTCTCCGTCTGCCACTCTGTCTGCCTGTGCTCACTCTGACAAATAAATAAATAAATAATCTTAAAAAAAAAAACAAAAAAACGAAAGAAAAGAAAAATAGGAGTTGAAACTGTGTGTGTGTGTGTGTGTGTGTGTGTGTGTAAAATCCAAAAGGACACACAACCAAACTCCGAACAGTGGCTATTTCTAAAAGAATAAGGTTTTCATGTTTCTGTATTGTCTGAATTTTTTTTTAACAATGAGGATGTATAACTTATGTAATTTTAGAAAATAAAAATAATTAAAAACACAACAGAATAGAGGAACTTGTATTTGTTTCTGGGAAAGTGGGAAGGCCCTTCAGATTCTCCCCGTGTTGTGAGGAAGTCCTGTTTTGCTCGCAAGGCCCCTTGCAGTGTCGCGGCCTGTGGGCTGTTTTTGCAGACACATTATCTCTCATCTGCTGGTAGGTGGCTGCAATGTGAGAAGTTGCCTCCTGATACTTAGATAATATCAGGTAGTCTTTTTCAAATTCAGCTAAAATCAGATAATTCAGGCTGGCTCCTTTGATCCTCTGTCTGACAGTTACAGTTTGTATTTAATTAAATTCTTTTGTGTCCTTCTGAAACTACAAAAAAAGAATACACATTTAAAAATTCAGACACAGGGGCACCTGGGTGGTTCAGTGGGTTAAAGCCTCTGCCTTACGCTCAGGTCATGATCTCAGGGTCCTGGGATTGAGCCCCACATCAGGCTCTCTGCTCAGCGGGGAGTCTGCTTCCTCCTCTCTCTCTCTCTGCCTGCCTCTCTGCCTGCTTGTGATCTCTGTCAAATAAATAAATGAAATCTTTAAAAAAAATAATTCAGACACCACAGGAGTGTGTAAAGTAAAAGGATGAACACTCTCTTTTAATATCCACCACCCCCCCACACACACACACATACCCTAAATCTCAAAAATAACCATTGGCAACAATTTGGAGCTGTACCTTCTTCATGACAGAAAAAAAAATTGTTAGTTCTAGTAATCAACCATACAGGTTGAACCTGTTTGGAAAAACTGTTAATTATCTCGCCACGGAACATCTAACTAGAATTAATAGTCAAATTGGCCCCTTCCAGAGTGAAGGTTTTCCTTTGGACTGTCTTCAAAATTTAAATTCTTTTTTTTTTAAGATTTTATTTATTTATTTGACAGAGATCACAAGCAGGCAGAGAGGCAGGCAGAGAGAGAGGAGGAAGCAGGCTCCCTGCTGAGCAGAGAGCCCGAAGCTGGGTTCGATCCCAGGACCCCGGGATCATGACCTGAGCCAAAGGCTGAGGCTTTAACCCACTGAGCCACCCAGGCGCCCCTTAAATTCTTTTTTTAAAAAGATTTTTATTTATTTATTTATTGGACAGAGAGAGAGAGATTACAAGTAGGCAGAGAGGCAGGCGGGGAGGGGGGAAGCAGGCTCCCCACTGAGCAGAGCCCAAAGCAGGACTCGATTCCAGGACCCCGAGATCATGACCTGAGCCAAAGGCAGAGGCTTAACCCACTGAGCCACCCAGGCATCCCAAAATTTAAATTCTTAAATTAGGGTGTAAGTGTATAGAAACTTCAGATGTATCAGTCATAACACCTGGAATAGAAGGAATTTGGGGGGGTGCCTGGGTGGTTCAGTGGGTTAAAGCCTCTGCCTTCAGCTCAGGTTGTGATCTCAGGGTCCTGGGATAGAGGCCCACATCAGGCTCTCTGGGAGCCTGCTTCCCCCTCTGTCTCTGCCTGCCTCTCTGCCTACTTGTGATCTCTGTCAAATAAATAAAAAGAAATCTTTTAAAAATATAAAAAATATTTTTTAAAAAAAGAAGGAATTCAGGAAATGATCTCAAGGTCATCACTGCTTGGGTTGTAGCTTAGCTTATGCTTCAGTAGGCAAACATGCTCATTTACATATTTATCAGATACTGGTTTTCAGTTTAAAAGGACAGAAGAATGGTTTTTTTCCCCTTCTGCTTGAGGACTGTAAGGTTGAGGAAGCTATAAAAGCGTAAGGAGGCCCCCAAGGATTCTAGGGTGTCATGGCTCCATGTTGGAGGGAGAAGGTGACTTCCCTGAAGAGCCGGGGTGCAGAGATCTCAGGCTGGGGCCAGGTGGGGAAGTGCTGAGGCACGATTTTCCTTACACACACACACACACACACACACACACACACACACTCTTCATTAGTCCTGGGCCCTCATCAACCCTCACTTCTCTGAGGACCCACTCAGGTCTCTCTAGTCCATTCCATTTGTTCAAATCCCCCCCAGTTCCCATGGGAACAATTTACAACCACTACAGCTCTTTCTTCCTTCACTCTCCTGCCTCTAGAGAAGGTTCCGCCTCCTGGGGAATTCCAAATTAACCTCAAGAAACCTGAGCATGTCTCTCTTAGGCTTTCAAAACTCAGAGGAGTGCTCCTTTTGCATACACAAGATCAGATCCAAGTTTATCGGCATGGCTTTCAAGGGCCTCATTGTCTCCCCGTACTCTGTGCTCTAACTCAGCTAGCCCACGACTCATCAGGGTTTAAACAGACCAAGTATCTAGAGACGATTCTATGAAACTCAGAGCGTCGGCCATATTGCCACCCCGTCTTGAGGAAATGGGCTTCAGTAGGTGCTTTCTGCTTGATGTTAGCTCGCCTGCATCAAATGAACAGGATGAAACCGATTGTGCTGGGGCGCCTGGCTGGCTCAGTTAGTGGAGTGTGTGCGACTTTTGACCTCGGGGTTGTGAGTTTGAGACCCACGTTGGGTGTAGAGATTACTAATCTTAAAATTACTTAAAAATAAAATTACTTGGGGAGCCTGGGTGACTCAGTGGGTTAAAGCCTCTGCCTTCAGCTCGGGTCATGATCCCGGGATCCTGGGATCGAGCCCCGCATCGGGCTTTCTGCTTGGCGGGGAGCCTGCTTCCTCCTCTCTCTCTCTCTCTCTCTGCCTGTCTCTCTGCCTACTTCTGATCTCTGTCTGTCAAATAAATAAATAAAATCTTTAAAAAAAATAAAATTACTTAAAAATTTTTAAAAATAAAATAAATAAAAGGAAAAGAAACTGATGGTGCTGGCATGGCAAAGAGACAGCTGGCCACACCCAAGGTCAGTGCTCAGGGTGAAGGTCGCCTCAGATAGATTTAACCCAAGAGATGCCAGCTCTCTTTGGGATGGCTTGATTGTTCCACTTACCTAACAGTTCCAGTGTTCCATGCAAGTGGACTCAAACATATCATCTCATGGGGGAGTGACAAATGAGACTCTCAACTGGGAAGTTCTGGGGTACCCAGAATCTGTGCACCTAAGATGCTCTCAGCAGCCTGGATGGCTTAGATCTTTTGTGTCCTTTGTCAGGTACAATGAATTCAGTTATGCCTTATTTTTCTAAGTGTTCATCTGAAAACAATGAGAATTTTCTCTTGCTCCACTCAAGAGAGGAAACAAGACTGTGTGTCTGGCCATTTCTCGTCTTCATCACTGCTCATTCCCTGGCCCGAGCTACCTTGCTCAAAACCTTCTCTTGCTCAAAACCCTCCAGTTTCTGTTCTGAAGGGAGCCAACTGATTGCTAACCTGCCACCAACTTATTTAATTTCATACATTAAGTTAAATCTATTATTTAATTTGGGCCTCCACTTTTAACTCCCCAACCTCTCTTTCTTGGACAATACAGCTTTTTGCTCCTAAGAGTCTAGACCCTGGAAAGCAAAAGCCTCTTCATTGTCTTTAGCAGCACGAGGAGCCCCAAGCATTCACTCATCAGTAGATATTTGCTGACTACATATTTGTCTACTAGGCTCCACGCACTGTATTTAGGTACACTATTCACTGTATAGCGAATATACATAGCAGTGAATAGCGATGACAAATAATAAAGCTGTCCTGGCAGAGTTTATATTGTAATAGGGAAGATGGACAATAACCCAGATGAATAAGTAAATGGGGTAGTGTAAGTAGAAGCCTACAGGTGCTAAGGAGCAAAATTAAAAGGAGATGATGCAGGAATGAGCCATGAGGCTTTCTTGGGAAAGCCAAGCAAAAGAATGGCAAGTGCAAAGGCCCTGAGGCAGAGGTATGATGGAATGAGCAAAGAGCCACGACAGCAGTGTAGTTGAAAAGGAGTGAGCAAGAGGGGCACTGGGTTTCAGAGAGACAGTGAGATGACTGATAGGTTAAGGCTTTCTGGGCTATAGAGAGAACTCTGGCTTGTATTTTGAGTGAAATGGAGAAGCACTGGAGGGTTTTGAGCAAGAGAATAAAATGATCTGATCTATATTTTTAAAGGATCTCTCTGGCTGCTATGTGGAGAGCAGACTATAGCAGAGACAAGCTTAGAAGCAGAGGGACCATTTAGGGGACTGCCACAAAGTCTAGGCACAAGGGGGTGGCAGCTCGGGCCAGGGAATGAGCAGTGATGAAGATGAGAAATGGCCGGACACACAGTCTTGTTTCCTTTCTTGAGTGGAGCAAGAGAAAATTCTCATTATTTTCAGATGAACACTTAGAAAAATACAGAAACTGGAGGACGCAGAGGGGATGGGCCAGTTCGCAAGGGAGGGGAGAATGGTGCAGACATACAGAGAAATGGATGTCATGAGAGAGAATCGTGAGGTCTACGAACGAGTGGTGGTGATGGCCTGGAGGGCTGCCGCCGTTCCTGACGGCCTCCTTAGTTCCAGGGCGGCCGTGCTGAGCCCTTGCCCTTGTGGTGCTTAAATGAATACAAGGTTGCATTACGCAAGGGCATGGCAGCGGGGAGCCTCTGAGCTTGCTTGGGGACCATGGGCTCCCGGCTGATGTAGATGGCAGCAGGAAAAGCAAGCCGGGGCCTCCCCCGTCCCCCACCGCCCCAATCCACCAGGCCCGACTGCCTACAAACCCAGGACAAACCAGGGCAAAGTTCTCTTCTCAGATTCACCCCGAAGACTTGCTGGTGCAAAGGCAGCTGGTTGCCATCCACAGCAGCCTGCTAGCTGGGGCTCCCCACCCACCACTTCCTCCTGGGTGAATGATACAGGCCCCTTTGGTCAGGTTGGTTCTAGCAGAAACATCTGGTTCATCACAGTGCGCTTTCCCTTGCTTCCCACCTGCCAGGAAGTTAGAGGGAGAAACTACCCGGGGAAGGAGACTGGGCCTCGCGGGGCAGGGGAGGTCACAAAGGCCCCCCCGAGGGCCCCAGAGTGGGTGGGGCTGGGAGGCCACCCCCCTCTTCCATGGCTCTTATGATCGCATGGCTAGGGGCACCAGGGCACTCTAAAGTTCTAGAAACTCTACTTGGGATTTTCTGAGGGAGGGCTGAGCCGAACGCACCACAGGCAGGGGTTTTCTGCCAGACGGCTCTCTTGCGTACTCGCGGGCAGGCCATGGAGCTGACGGAAAGCGAACGAATGCATTTGGCTAAAGGGTATCACAAAGCCCTTAGAAAAACCCAAATACCACCAGGTCTTCCAGGTGGCTGGAAGAGAGCCCCCTTCTCCACCTCTTCAACAAGGGCTGAAGGTTGTCCTTCGGTGCCGACCTCAGCCCAACTTTCCACATGCTCCAAATTTCTCAGCAAAGAGAACGCGGCCGAGCTGGGGTGAAGTGTTCCCCTGTGGGAACCAGCTACTGCCAAGGAAACAGGGTCCCAAACCCAAACCAGCCTGTGGCCACCTCACCCCAACCTTGGAAGTGCTTCGTTACCTGGGGCCAGCTCAAATCCTACTCCACAACTTTCTTTAGCTTCAGGCCCTACTCTTCTCCCCTCAATCTTTCATCAGCCTTTGCCTGGAACCTGCGTTCCCCTCGCCGCTTCCGGAACCTTCCCAGCCCTGAGGCCGCCTGGCAACTTCTTTGTGCCATCCTTTAGGATACCTTGGGTTAGAAGTGTTGTACTAGGGGGCCTGGGGAGCTCAGTCAGCTAAGTTCCGACTCTCGGTTTCAGCCCCGGTCATGACCTTGGAGTCATGGTCTTCGGATGGTGACCTTGGGGTCGTGAGATGGAGCCCAGCGTCAGGCTCCGCACTCGGCAGGGAGTCTGCTTGGGAATCTCTCTCTCCCCCTCCCTGTCCCTCCCTCCTTTCTTTCTCTCTCTCAAGTAAATAAATAAATAAGTGAAAATCTTTTGAAAACAATAGTAACAAAATTTCAGATTTGAAAGGACTCTCAAATATCACCTAATTCAACTTCGGCCTACTGCACCCAAGTCCCTTATATCCTATTTCCTAGTGAATCTTCTACCAGGTTCTCCTGCCAGCCCTCCAGAGACAGGATGCTCACGACTTCCCAAGGAGGTCCGCTGCATCTCCGTCGGCTCTGCTCATAGGAACATAGTTTCTCGTATTACGTGTGAGCTTGCCTCTCCGTGACTTCCATGCTTTAGACCCGGTTCTCTCCCGCTGAAACGCCCGGGACAAATTCCTTCTCTTTCCCATCTGGAAGCCTCTTCAGAAGTGTGGACGGAGCTTATCAGTCTCTCTTCCAGGCCGAACAAGTATATCTAATATCCCCCTTAAGACAAAGTCTCAAGTCCTCTGACCATCCCAGGAGGAACACGTGCTAAAGCGATCCTCCTAAAATCTGGTGCCTTGAAATAAATGCAACGAAGATATTCAAGGAAATACTTTTTTTTTTTAAAGATTTTATTTATTTATTTGACAGACAGAGACCACAACTAGGCAGAGAGGCAGGCAGAGAGAGAAGGAAGCAGGCTCCCCGCTGAGCAGAGAGCCCAATGCGGGACTCAATCCCAGGACCCTGAGATCATGACCTGAGCCGAAGGCAGAGGCTTTAACCCACTGAGCCACCCAGGCGCCCCTCAAGGAAATACTTTAATTAAAAAAGGGAAAAATAGGGACATATGGGTGGCTCAGTCGGTTAAGCATCTGCCTTCGACTCAAGTTATGATCCCAGGGTCCTGGGATCGAGCCCTCCATAGGGCTCCCTGCTCAGTGGAGAGCCTGCTTCTCCCTCTCCCTCTGCCTGCGACTCCCCCTGCTTGTTCTATCTCTCTCTGTGTCAAATAAATAAATAAAATCTTTTTTTTTAAAGGTTTTATTTATTTTGACACAGAGAGGCACAGAGAGAGAGGGAACACAAGCAAGGGAGTAGGAGAAGCAGGCTTCCTGCTGAGCAGGGAGCCCAACGCAGGGCTGGAACCCAGGACCCTGGGATCATGACCTGAGCCAAAGGCAGATGCCCAACAACTGATCCACCCAGAGGCCCAAATAAAATCTTTTAAAAAATATAAAAGGAAAAAATAAATTGAATATCTAACAATAATAAGAAGTTGGTTATACCAGTTAAGTAAACCCATTTTATGAAATACTACTCAGCCTTTAGCAAAATATCGTAGATTGACATGTACTAGCACAGAAAGATTGTCATGCTGATGTAAAGAGAAGAAAAGCAAATTACTGGTGTGTGTTACATCTTTATTATTATTATTATTAAGATTTTATTGATTTGAGAGAGAGAGCACAGAGGTGAGCTCCAGATATCAGGGCATCAATCTCGCACCTTATTCACATTCTTTCCACATATTCATTCAACAAAGTTCTCTAAGGCCTTCTCTGCACCAGAGCCCATGCTGGGCGTTGAGCTCCTGGAATCCAGTGAGGTGTGGTTCTAGGTATGAGGACCTCACAGATGTCAGAGAAAATCTAGTGTGATAATTGCTAAAACAAGGAAATTTCAGGGTTATAGGGTCACAGGGGAGGGATTTCCTGGTCTTAAAGATAATAGGATTTGTTGGGCATGAAGCGCTGAGTAATTAACAGTGACTGGTGCAAAGGCCCTGAGGCAGAGAGAGCTGTGCTGTGTTCTGTCCATCCCACACCCTACTCTACCCTAGTCCAAGTCGCCGCCATCCTCTGCCACAGCATTCCCTTCCTGTCTGTCCTTGATACAGCAGCCAGAGTGATCTTTCAAAACCACAAATACAACCATGCCACCTCCTTGCTTAAAACCAATCCTGTGACTTCCCCTTTCTCTTAGGAAAAAAATTACAAAATTCCTTCACATGGCCCACTGGATCTTTTTAAAAAAATATTTTGCTTATTTATTTGAGAGAACGAATACATGAGAGAGAGAGAGAAAGGGTGTAGACAAGCAGGGGAGGCAGAGAAGAAGCAGGTTCTCTGCTTCTTTGAGCCCCATGGAGGGCTCAATCCTAGGACTCTGGGATCATGACCTGAGCTGAAGGCAGAGGTCTTTACTGACTGAGCCACCCAGGCATCCCAACCTTGGGGGATAGATGTTCCATCTAATCCATCAGGAAATCTGTTGGTTCCAGAATTCCCAAAATATGGCCACTTATTATCTCCGATGCAACCAAGTCACCATCGTCTGTCCCCTGGGTTTTTGCCAACCCAGTCCACTCTCACCCCAGCCAGAGTGACCATGTGACCCTTCTGGTCTAAACCATCCCATGGCTCCCATCTTACCCAGAGCCAAAGCTAAAGGCCATGCCATTATCCAGGGGCCCTGCACATCCGGCTCTTCTTTGCCACTGTGATGTCACCGCCTCCTCCTCTCTCCCTCACCCACTTGTCACCAACCACACTGGCCTCCACCCAACTCACGAGGCTTGCTCCTCTTGGGGCCTTTGCCATGGGTGCTTTTCTGCCAAGAATGCTGTTTTGCCAGGTTATCTCATGAGTCCCTTCCTCAGCACCTTCCAAATCACCTTCTCACTCTTTATCTCCCTCTCCAAACCTTCCATTCTCTGAGTTCTGCCATCACTCTGAGTCTCTCTCTGTCCTGCGTCTCTCCTGTTATGGCAAGCAGTAACTCAGTATGGCTTCTCACATTTACCCCAAAGGCAAAGATGAAACTTCCTGCCCCATAAGGTGATGGAAGATGGTTAATAGTGTGAGGGGCCGTGAACATGGGTGTCAGTTCTGAAGTTTCCCAAGGTACAGCCTATTGCTGGCAGTCCCACAGGACAAGCCCAGGGGAGGTGGGATTGGGAACTGAGGCTGTGCCTGGCCTGGTTCTGGCTCAGGGTCGGGGGCCTACGATGGCAACACTGACCTGGATGTTGGGCCAGGGTGGTGGGGTCTGAGACCAATGGGGAATATTTTGACCTCTGGGGTTTTACTGCAGAGTAAAGTCAGATTATATCAGTCCTACAAAGACCTGTAAGGTGCTATGTCCTGTGCCATCTTCACCAATCTTGTGACGCACCTGTATGACCTCATTCCCTTCAGCTCTCTCCACTCAGTGTGTACCAGTCATCCTGGCTGCCTTGTTGCTCCTAGGATGCCCCAGGTATATTCCTGCCTCAGGACCTTTGCACTTGCCATTCTCTGCTGAAACACTCTTTCCCAGATATCTGCATGCTATACTTCCCTTTATTCAGATCTTTACTTCAAAGTCACATTCACATACCAGATTTCCTATCCTCCCTCTCTTCAGACTTCATTTTTCCCTCCCCGATATCTATTCCTAACTAATAATTGATCTTACTTATTGCGATCTCTTTCCATTAGTATGTCAGCTCCGTGAGGACAGGGACTTCTGCCTGGAATTCACTGTTATAGCTTCAATATCTAGTGCACCAAAGTTTTCAATAAATAGGGGGCACCTGGGTGGTTCAGTCCATAAAATGTCCAACTCCTGGTTTCAGCTCAGGTCACGATCTCAGGGTCATGTGATCAAACCCCGCCTCAGGCTCCACATTCAGCACAGAGTCTGCTTCAGATTCTTTCTCCCTCCTCCTCTGCCCCTCCCTGCTTGTGCTCTCTGTCAAATACATAAAATCTTTTTTTAAAAAGTTTTCAATAAGTATTTATGAATGATCCCAGCAGGGGTGTTGACGTCTATTTTTTTTTTAAGATTTTATTTATTTATTTGACAGAGATCACAAGTAGGCAGAGAGGCAGGCAGAGAGAGAGGAGGAAGCAGGCTCCTCGCTGAGCAGAGAGCCCGATGCGGGACTTGATCCCAGAACCCTGAGATCATGACCTGAGCCGAAGGCAGCGGCTTAACCCACTGAGCCACCCAGGCGCCCCGGTGTTGACGTCTATTAATGACGGATTATTTTCACCCATTATGTCATTTCTTACTAGAAATACTAGGAATGATCCCGTTTTTGTTTTAAAAAGTTAAGAAGTAAAAGCAAGAAGACAGCACACAGCCCCGCTTGACCTGGAGGGGTGACAGGGCGCCCCCTGGAGTTCAGTGTGAGGTAGTGGCTCCCCTCACACCTTGAAGGAAAATATCTAAAATTCACTCTACTAAAATTCACTCTTCTCTCTGAGAGGAGGGATTTAGAGTTATTTAACTTTATTCCTTTTTACTAAGCTGCATTTTGTGATTTTTCTCCAATGACAGCATAATGATTGTGTAATAAGTTTTTTGGCTTAGTCTACAGAGTATGCAACTCTTGATTTCAGGGTTGTAAGTTCGAGCCCCACCTTGAGTGCAGAGATTACTTAAAAATAAAGACTTTAGGAAAATTAAAAAATAAAAATAAAATAAAATGTTTTTTAAGTGCATTAAACCAAAAAAAAAAAAGAAAGAAAGAAAAGAAAAGAAAAGGTCTACTAAACTCATTGAAGTATTTTCGGTATACTAGAAAAACACTGAGTGTATAGTTTACCACACTTTAAAAATTCTTTAAAGTGTGCTGAACCTGGGGCACCTGATCGGCTCAGTCAAGAGAGCATACAGCTCCTGACCTTGGGGTTGTGAGTTTGAGCTCCATGTTGGGTGTTGAGATGACTTAAAAATAAAATCTTAGGGGCACCTGGGTGGCTCAGTGGGTTAAAGCCTCTGCTTTCAGCTCTGGTCATGATCCCAGGGTCCTGGGATCGAGTCCCGCATCGGGCTCTCTGCTCAGCGGGGAGCCTGCTTCCCTCTCTCTCTCTGCCTGCCTCTCTGCCTACTTGTGATCTCTGTCTGTCAAATAAATAAATAAAATCTTTTAAAAAATAAAATAAAATCTTAAAAAAATAAAAACATAAAGTGTACTGAACCTTAAAGTGTAGTGTTATAACTGGAAACTATCATAATAAGAAAAAACTAACGAGCATTAGCCCCATTGCTTTTGTTGTATGTGAAAACCAAATGAAAGGCTCCTATTCAAACCCTCTTATTCTTTAAAACCTCTCTCCTTTGTCTGCTTTCCCACCTCCAGGTTTGTACTCTTGCAATCTCTGACCCATAAGTTTTAACCCAAGCCATAAACGTGGTTCAATGGCTCTCTTAGTGAAAAACAAGAACAAGATAAAAGGAATGCTTTCAAATGCTCATGATACAGTCACAAGGATCAACCTCGAGAGGCACAAGCGTCTGCCGCCTGCTCAGGTCATGATCTCGGGGTCCTGGGACTGAGCCCGGAATTGGGCTCCTTGCTAGCGGGGAGTCTGCTTCTCCCTCTCCCTCTGCAGCTCCCCCTGCTTGTGCTCTCTTGCTTGCTCTCTCTTCCTCTCTGTCAAATAAACAAATAAAATCTTGAAAAAAAAAATCCAAACTATCATAAATGCCAAGAGGAGAAAGTTCAAAGAACAAAGAGAGCATATAAACAGGGGCACCTGATCTAATCACATTTTAACCCAGGTGAGGTGACTACAGATGTAAGCAGATTTCATTTTTCCCTTAGTAATAAGAAGATCTGTCACAGGTACAATGTACTGAACACTTTTTTTTTTTTTAAGATTTTATTTATTTGACAGAGAGAGAGAGATCACAAGTTGGCAGAGAGGTAGGCAGAGAGGCGGGGAAGCAGGCTCCCCGCCAAGCAGAGAGAGCCCGATGCGGGGCTCATCCCAGGACCCTGAGATCATGACCTGAGCCGAAGGCAGAGGCTTTAACCCACTGAACCACCCAGGCGCCCCCTATACTGAACATTTGACAAAGAAGGTTTCATAGTTGAGATTTTCATATGATCCTTATACCAGATCCTAAGCAGAGATGCCCCTCATAGAAGGGGAAACTAAGATGTACAAAGGTTGCATCTCTTCTTTAAGGGCAGACAGCTCACTGACAGCTAATCCAACGTTCAGAAAAAATCCAGAGGTCTCTTGCTTCCATATATCTTGTTTTTTCATTATTTCGTTTACCTTTTAGTATTTTTAATTCTGAAATATAGCACCTTTTCCTTTTTTAAAAAATGTTGACATGCAGTTTACAAAAAGAGCATGGGAAAAATAGATGTGCATGGTTTAAAGAACATCATGTAACTACACCCCAGACCAAGAACAGAAAACGGAACCCTAGGCCCCCTTCCCCAGAGATAATCCCTATGCTAAATTTTGTTAATCATCCACGCTCTCTTTTTTTTTTAATTTTTAATTTTTTAACATATAATGTAGTATTAGCCCCAGGGGTACAGGTCTGTGAATCGCCAGGTTTACACACTTCACAGCACTCACCATAGCACATACCTTCCATAATCCAACCACCCTCTCCCTACCCCCCACCCTGGCAACCCTCAGTTTTTTTTGTGAGATTAAGAGTCTCTTATGGTTTGTCTCCCTCCCGATCCCAACTCTCTTACTCTTAAAAACGTTTTTTTTTTAAATCATTTTGCATCTCTTATCAATATATTATTGCTTTGCCTGGTGTTAAACTTTGTATAAATGGCATCTTAGTTTATGGATTCTTCTGCAACGGGCTTCTTGCTCCCAACATTTTTTCTTTGAGATTATCCATATTGATGATGTCTAGACCTATCATTCATTTTCACAGATAAACAATATCCCATTGGGTAGTTATACGACGGATTTGTTTATATTTATATTTATTATGCGTTCCCTGTTAACAGACACACGGAAGACCAGTGTTCTGGCCTTCCAGTCTTCCTTTTCTTTAGGAAGACAAAGAGACTTGTTTTTATTTTTTTAAAAAAATTCCAAGATGTTTTAAGTTTTGTGATTTTAAATTCCAGCCCCTACTACATCCACATTAACAGTGGTGTACAATACTAGGTTCTGTCATTTATGTTAAGCTTACCAACGGCCAGGAACCATGTTAGGAGTTTCACACATATTTTAAAAATTTAATTCTCATAAACACTCCATCTGGTGTCTATCATTATCTTCAGGTGAAAGGACTATTTTATAGGAAGTGAAAGTGGGGTTCCTAGAGGTCAGACAATTTGCCCCAGGTCATTAGGAGAGCCAAGACGGCAACTCAGTCTAATTTTAATGTTTGAGTTTCTTCCAGTTTACTCCATGCCTTCACACTGGAGAATAATAAAAGCTAAATGTAATGACTTACGAGAAGAGCTATAAGTATCTCCTATATTTTTACATTTTTTAAAGATTTTATTTATTTATTTGACAGAGAGAAAGATCACAGGTAGGCAGAGAGGCAGGCAGAGAGAGAGGGGGAAGCAGGCTCCCTGCTGAGCAGAGAGCCCGATGTGGGGCTTGATCCCAGGACCCTGAGATCATGACTTGAGCGGAAAGCAGAGGCTTAACCCACTGAGCCACCCAGGCACCCCAGCTTTTACATTTTTAACTGTGGTAAAATATACATAACATAAAATTTACCACCTTATCTCTTTTAAGTGTATAGTTCAGTAGTGTTCATTCTTCACATTGTTGTGTAATCAATCTCCAGAACTCCTACATTCTTGCACGTGTCTCCTGGGGCACCTTTGCAGGAGTTTCTCTAGGGCATGTTTTATGGCTAGAACTGACGGGGGGTGGGTTTGCACATGTCTGCTTTAATCAGTTAAAGCCAAACTCTTTTACAAAATGGTTGTACCAATTTATAGTCTCATAGGCAGGTTGTTGTTGTTTTAAGTATGTAATACACTTAAATAGCAGGGAGCCTGCATCTTCCTCTGCCTGCTGCTCCCCCTGCTTGTGCTCACTAGCTCTCTCTCTCTGACAAATATATAAGTAAAATCTTTTTTTAAAAATTCAAAAAAAATTTAAGGTCCAAATGTTAAAGGAACAAGAAGATAATTCAGTGAAGAATCTCCCATCCAAAACCACCTCATTCCTTCCCCAGAGGCAATCAATTCACTAGTTTCTGGTGATTCTCCTCCCAGAAATATGCCATTGCATACATTTCCCCCTTTTACAACAAATAATACTGTCCTATACATACTGCTCAGAAGTTTGCTTGTTTCTCTTAACAAACATCATAGACGATATAACCTGGTGGTCTTTGGAACAGGTTTGCTTGGATTCATATCCAGCTCCATTCTAAACTGGCTATGACCTTGAGTGGGTCATTTAATCTCTCTGTGCATTGTATTCCTTATCTGTAAAACGTGGAAAGAATCCTAACTCAAAGGTTTTTGTAAGAACTAAGTTAGTTAATATACTAAAGCATTTAGAAAGATACCTCTTAGAATTGTAACTTATCAATATAATTACATCAGTGTTTTCTCATTCTGTTTTAGAGTTGCTTGGGGAGTCTATTATATAAATGTACCACGATTTATTTCAATCACCATTGATAAACATTTAAGTTCTTTCCAGTATGTTAATATTACAAGCAGCACAGAAATAACAAAATAAAATAAAAAAAACTCTATCATTTCCCACTCACAGCTCCTGAGTACATCTGGAGGATAAAGTCCTAGAATTGGAACTGCTGAGTCAAAGGTATTATATAAAGTTGTGTTCTTAATAGATACTGGCAAATTGCTCTTCATGGATACATTACAGATTATCATATGTACTAACTTAAAGATCTATAGTCAGTTTAGAACAGAACAAGATAAGCCACTTTGTTGTCCAGAAGTCAACTGATGCCAGAGAGGGAAAGTGACTCACAGTTAGTGGTGGACTTAAGAGTCTTAGAAGACTTTAAGATCTTATTCTTTAAGTGTAATTTCGACCCCCCAGTGCGGGGCTGGAACTCAGACCCCGAGATCAAGAGTCACATGTTCTTCGGACTGAACCTGCCAGGCGCCCCTGAGTCTCAAAATTCTTCGAAGCCCATTTTAACATTTCATTATTTTGTCGCTAGTGTTTGCTTGCTTAATGGTGGTAACTTCCTATCTAACTTCTCGTTTGCTTTCCGAATTTTTCCCTGGGCTGTCTTCCTACCCCGGACTGGTCACGAGCGCTGTCGAGACCCCCGGCCCATTCCGACCTGCGAGAGCTCCGCCAAGTGACCGATCTCCCCTAGCTTCGACGATGCTGCCCTTGGTAAACTGGCTCTAGGGGAGCAAAGTCCCGCCAGCCCCGCCAGGAGAGCGTTTAAACTACAGCCGGGGGAGCGACCCGCGGCGCCGGCGGGGGGTGTCGCCGGGAGCGGCGTCGCCCGCCGCCGGTTGGTGCGTGTGGCTCTGCGGGGCGGGAGGAAGCCCGCCTCTCGGGAGCGGAGTCATCATTGGGTGGCGCGGCTGTCAATCACCAGCGCTATAAGTGCGGGGGCCGGCGGCCCCTCCCTCAGGAAGGCGAGGAGCGCGCGGCGCGGCGGGGGCGCGGCGGCGCGGGTCGTGCGGGGCGCCCTGCGGTACTGGTAGTCGGCGGTCGCTGGCGTGGGGAGCGGACGGGCGCGCTCCTGTCCCCTCCGTTTCCCTCCGTGAGCGGCGGGCGCGATGGCGGAGGCCGCAGGGACGGGCGCCGGCGGAGAGGCGGCGGCGGCGGCGGCCGCGGAAGGCTCGGGCCCCGCGGGCTTGTCCCTGGGCCGGGGCTTCTCGAGCTACCGGCCCTTCGAGCCCCAGGCGCTGGGCCTGAGCCCGAGCTGGCGGCTGACGGGCTTCTCCGGCATGAAGGGCTGAGGCTGCAAGGTCCCCCAGGAGACGCTGCTCAAACTCCTGGCGGGACTGACGCGGCCCGACGTGCGGCCGGGGCTGGGCCTGGGCCTGGGCCTGGGGGGAGGCCGTGAAGAGCCGGCCCCGGACGGGGGCCTGGCGGCCGCGGCCGAGCCCAGCCCCCCCTTTCCAGCGCTGGGCATTGGGATGGACTCGTGCGTCATCCCGCTGAGGCACGGGGGCCTGTCGCTGGTGCAGACCACGGACTTCTTCTACCCCTTGGTGGAAGATCCCTACATGATGGGGCGCATAGCGTGTGCCAACGTGCTCAGTGACCTCTACGCCATGGGCATCACCGAATGCGACAACATGCTGATGTTGCTCAGCGTCAGCCAGAGCATGACCGAGGAGGAGCGAGAAAAGATAACGCCGCTCCTGATCCGAGGCTTCCGCGACGCCGCCGAGGAAGGAGGGACCGCAGTGACCGGAGGACAGACGGTGGTCAACCCTTGGGTCATCGTCGGTGGGGTGGCCACTGTGGTGTGTCAGCCCAATGAACTCATCATGCCCGACAGCGCGGTTGTGGGGGATGTGCTCGTGTTGACCAAACCCTTAGGAACCCAGGTTGCTGTCAACGCCCACCAATGGCTGGATAATCCCGAGAGATGGAATAAAATCAGCATGGTGGTCTCCAGAGAGGAGGTAGAGCTGGCCTATCAGGAAGCCATGTTCAGTATGGCGACCCTGAACAGAACTGCCGCTGGCTTAATGCACACGTTTAACGCGCATGCAGCCACAGATATCACAGGCTTCGGCATCCTAGGACACTCTCAGAACCTCGCCAAACAACAGAGAAATGAGGTGTCGTTTGTAATTCATAATCTGCCAATTATTGCCAAGATGGCGGCCATCAGCAAGGCCAGTGGGCGCTTCGGGCTCCTTCAGGGGACCTCGGCGGAAACCTCTGGGGGATTGCTGATTTGTCTGCCGAGAGAACAGGCAGCTCGCTTTTGTTCTGAAATCAAATCTTCCAAGTATGGAGAGGGTCACCAGGCATGGATCGTCGGTATTGTGGAAAAGGGAAACCGGACAGCCCGGATCATTGACAAGCCTCGAGTTATTGAGGTCCTACCTCGTGGGGCTACTGCTACTGCTCTGGCTCCTGACAATTCCAATGCCTCCTCTGAGCCTAGTTCATGAGATGGAATAGCACAAGTTGTTTGGACCTTAGAGCCTTTGTACACAATCATGAACAATTCTCAGAACTTGATTTTAAGAAGAAATTTCCAAAGAAGGCCGCCTGCATAGTAGTTCCAGTGGCCCTTTCGAGGTCATTTGAATCAGCCCATCATAAGCTGCACATTCCGAGGCCAGAAGTAACATTTTGGACTTCAGGGGGAGGTTTGTTCATCTCATATGTGGAAGAAAAGCAGAAAAACCTCTGTTACTTCTTTCCAAGAGCAAGATAAAGCTATTCTGGTTTGAGGGATTTTTTTTTTTTTTTCTTGGCACTGGGTTGATTCATGCCTGCACAGGGAGTGAGGTTATTTGTTAGAATTACATACACACCAAAAAAAAAAAAAAAAGGTAAATTGCAAAATGATTTAGATCAGAAGCAAATAAGTTTGGACCAATATTGTTGATAAATCTAAATTGTTAAGAGAGATCTTACATTGCATTGTCAAATTCTTTATTAGATTTTTCTGAAGTACTGGCTCTTTCCTGCTCTGGACAAGAATTGAGCAGCTTGTCCAATGACTGGGAAAGGAGGACCTGCGACCATCTCATTTGGTCTCTGTTAATGACGTCTCTCTCTCTAAACCCCTTTAAGGACTGGGAGAGGCAGAACAAGCCCCAGAGCCCAAACCTTGGTGGTCATTAAGATGTTCAATCTTGCGTTGAAAATTCCTGGTGATTTAATCAATAAAGTAATTTCTAGCGAAATAAATAAAAAGGACTTTGTGGAAAAATTCTTGTGGCTAATGTTTGGATTCTTGGAATTCTGACTCTTTTACAGTCTTATAAAATGAACCAATTGATATATTTAGAGTCTGGCAAGTGGCGAGCGCAAATGTTTTCCCGGATTCTGGACAGAGGATTTAACACCTAGATTTAGGTTTGCACCCCTCTCCCTGTGTTGATAGCAAAGGACTCGAAACAGGCATAAAACCCAAGGGCTAGCGGATGGGAGAGGAAAAGAAAGGGCCCAACACTTCTTGGACGATTTAAAGTAGGCAGAAGAAGGGTAACTGACTTAGCAGAATAGAGGAAGCCAAAGCAAATTCCTTCAGAGTTGGGGAATACTAACAGGAAGCAAGGAGATGTGCTTTGGAGGTACTAACAGGTCAAGCGTGGGGATAAAGACAGATACTGTTTGAAAGCTTCTATACAGGGTAATTATAATTAGATCTCTGAAGTTCATAAACCTGTCCCCCATGTCACATAACCAAATGACTGCCTCTTACATCTGTAGGTAAAGGGAGGTTTACTTTCTAGAAAATGAATTTTTAAAATACTACAAAGCTGGGGACACCATAGTAAAGGACAGGGGACCTGACCAAAAATAAGAATAAAGACTGAAAGAGACTGCCCCAGCCCGCTTACCCCCCTTAAAAACACTGTCTGGGAAGTTTATACTGCCTTTGCTTCTCTGGAGAAAAATGTGCCCAGAAAAAAAGACCTATATAAACATTTGGTGAGCCCCCAGCGAAAATCCCTGTACAAGAAGCCTCCCAGTTGAAAAGTTTCACTCAGGCACATTCTTTTCAATGCCCCATACTTTTTTTTTTTTTTAAGATCTTTATTTGACAGACAGAGATCACAAGTAGGCAAAGAGGCAATCAGATAGAGTGAGGGTGAAGCAAACTCCCTGCTGAGCAGAGAGCCCAATGCAGGGCTCAACCCCAAGACCCTGGGATCATGACCTGAGCCAAAGTCAGAGGCTTTAACCCACTGAGCCACCCAGGTGCCCCTCCATGTCCCATTCTTAATAAGTGGTCAAGGATCACCAGACATTTGAGGTAAGCCTCTAACTTGAAAAGAAGTCAAAGAAAACAAAAAACTCAGTAAAGAGATAAAACACGGAGTAGAAGAAGAAAAGAGGTAAAGAAGATAGTGTTCATAAAAAGATAATGAGAACGAAGCATTTAGAATATAAAATTTAGCTAAAGTTTTCAATATTCAGTACAATACTTAGAAGACAAAGTTGAAGAAATTTATCAGAAAGTAGAACAACAACAAAAAGATGCACAATAGAAGAAAAAAAATATGGAAATTAGAGGAAAGCCCGGAGGTTCAACATCTAGGAGGAATTCCAAAGAGATAATAAAGGAAATGGAAGGAAAAAATACACAAAATGATATAAGAAAATTTTCTAAAATTTAAAAAGTTGTAGATACCACATATCTCCTGACTTCCCAGCATAGTGAATGAAAAATGACATACATTAATTTTTATTAAATTATAAAATACCAGTGATAGAGAGAAATGCTTTATATGTGTGTGTGTGTGTGTGTGTGTGTATATATATATATATATATATATATATATATATATATATATCTTTGAACTGCCAACAACCCCATTTTGCAAATGAGGAAGTTGAGGTGCAAAGAGATTAAGAAATTTATCCAAAATTGCACAGGCCAACTGCTAGGCAGTTTAAGTCCAGAGTCCATTCTTCTTCTTCTTCTTTTTTAAGATTTTACTTTTAAATAAACTCCATACCCAGTGTGGGACTCATATTTATGATGGCGAGATCAAGAGTTGCATGCTCCTTGGGCGCCTGGGTGGCTCAGTGGGTTAAGCCTCTGCCTTCAGCTCGGGTCATGATCTCAGGGTCCTGGGATCCAGCTCCGCATCGACCTCTCTGCTCAGTGGAGAGCTCACTTCCTCCTCTTTCTCTGCCTGCCTCTCTGCCTACTTGTGTTCTCTCTCTTAAATGAATAAATAAAATCTTAAAAAAAAAAAAAAAAAGAGTTGCATGCTCCACTCACTGAGCCAGCCAGATGCCCCCATTAGGCTCTCCTCAAACTATCTGGGGGAGGAGAAGAGCACATAGAAAGTTCTGGCAATAAGAATGGTATCAGATTTCTCAACAAGGAAAGGGAAGCTAAAAGATAATGAAGTAATCCCTTCAAAATCCTGAGGGTAAATTATTTTCTCTGTATAATTCCATGCCTAGCCACATCTTACAAATAAGCAGAATAAAGATATTTTTAGACATGCAAAGTATAAGTGGTTTCATCCCACACACTCTTTCTCAAGAAACTACTAGACAATGTGCTCTAGGAAAATAAGGGGGCAAACTGGGAAAGAGGAAAATGAGGTTCAGGACACCCAAGCCAGCACAGGAGAAGGTGAAGGGAGGTTTCAAGGTAACAGCTCTACAGCATGTCTAGAGAGCGAGCAGACTGGAACAGGCACATCACCCAGGAAGAGGAGCCTGAAGGCTCCCAGGAAAGGAAAATGGGCCTGTTTGAGCACTGATACTTTCGATTTTGTGAAAAATTACACTGGAAGGTTAATGGAAGATGTAAAAAGAATTAGTGACAATTAAATAGAAAACTAGCAAATGAAAAAAAAGAGGCAGTTATCAACTCAACAAAAAATAAAACCTTGTGTGACAAATGAAATGTAATCATATATAGTATTCAGCAATGAATATTTACATAGTTGTAAATATTATCTAACTACAACAATACATCAATTTTAAGAATTCAATCAGCTTTTCTCCTACTCAAGCTTCTGAAATCGCTTCCCGGGGCGCCTGGGTGGCTCAGTGGGTTGAGCCGCTGCCTTCGGCTCAGGTCATGATCTCAGGGTCCTGGAATCGAGTCCCGCATCGGGCTCTCTGCTCAGCAGGGAGCCTGCTTCCCTCTCTCTCTCTGCCTGCCTCTCCGTCTACTTGTGGTTTCTCTCTGTCAGGTAAATGGTAGAATCTTAAAGAAAAAAAAAAAAAATGAAATCGCTTCCCATACAATCCCTGCTACGTATGTCCAGCCTCATTTCATGGCACTCGCCTTCCCTCACATGAAACTCTAGCCCATTAGCCTTCCTGGGGAGCTCCAAACAAACAGAAATCCTTTGTACTCCGCAGTTCCCTTTATCTGGAGTCTCACCTCAGGCTCTCTACCTGGCAGGCTCACCCTCAACCCCATCTCAGCTAAAATTAAACCTCATAAAATCTTCTCTGACATCAGCCAACACCTACCAAATCTCCACCTCTTCACATCATTTATTGGCTTCACAGCTCTAACCCTAATCTGTAATTACCTTGAGAATGTGTTAGTTTAATTTCTAAGTGTCCCTTTCTGCTAGTATGTAAGCTCCAAGATGGCAGGGGATGTTCCCTACCCCCAGTACCTAGAACACTATCTGGTCCGTAGTTAGTACTCAGGATATATTGAATAAATGAGTGAGAGAGTGAGTAGAATACACACTGGGGACCCTAGCACCCTCAATGTCCACACTTTCCTTGCTCTTTTTTTTTTTAAGATTTCATTTATTTATTCGACAGACAGAGATCACAAGTAGGCAGAGAGGCAGGCAGAGAGAGAGGAGGAAGCAGGCTCCCTGCCAAGCAGAGAGCCCGATGCGAGACTCGATCCCAGGACCCTGGCATCATGACCTGAGCCGAAGGCAGAGGCTTTAACCCACTGAGCCACGCAGGCGCCCCTTTCCTTGCTCTTGATGTCTCCTAGCGGTGGAGGCTGGTATCACCAATCTCTCAAGGCTTTGGAGAAGAAATTTAGGCCTCAGTTCTGTTTGTCCACATACACAGCTCTCTAACTGGTTGGAGTGGACCGTACAAAAGGGGAGGAAAAGGAGGAAGCGTCCCTGGCCTCCGTCATCTTAGTTAACCTAGAAAGGGTTACGGGTTGACAGCAAGATAGGCATCCACCTTTTCCTTGGGGAGAAGTTGGGCAGCAAAACAGAGGCAGCAGGTGGTGGAGGGGACAGGACCTCAGGTAGAAATCAGAACAGAATCACAGATAGAAGTAAGGAAGGAGATGGAAGAAAAGAGAAAGAAAAGGAAAAGGAAGCCAAAGGCAGAAAAGAAAAAGGAGAGGACGCTGAAGATAAAGGAAGAGAAAGAAGATGAAGAGACAGGACAGAAGGACAGACGAAAAGGCAGTAGCAAGGTCACCTAAGCACATACCCAAAATATTGAGCTGCCTCTTCTACACTCGTGTGGGGGTAGGGAGATTTCTTTCACTTGTTGAGGAGCACTGGGGGGGTGCTGGTGAGCTTCAGCATTCACCTTTCTGGGTGATCTCAGATTAAGTCTCTGGGCCTCAGTTTCTTCATCTGTAAAACAGGCACAGCCATACCCACCTACTGCAGAGAAGTCATGGAGGGGATCCCATGAGACATGGTGTTATAAATTAGTATTTATTAGATCTATTCAAGTATCAGGCCCTGGAGAAACAAAAGCCTGACACTGCTTCTGTTTCTCAGGAGACTCAGTCTAAAAGGAGACACCCATCATCCCAAAATCAAGACCAAGAATGCTAAGTGCCATAAGGACTAGAGTGGATTAAGTACTATAGAAGGTCAAATATTTCCTTTTTGGAGGAAGTTTAGGAAAGCTTCCCAGAGGAGGCGGCTTCAAAGCAGGCCTCTGCAGAATGAGTAGAATTTGGGTTTGGATATGCAGAGAAGGGGGGGTGGGCATTCAATATATGAGCAAAATTAGGGAGGAGGAGAGTGGGGATCATCTGGCTGGATTTCAGCATGGGTTTAGGAAAATAAGACTGGATACATAGACTGGGGAAGGACTTCTCTCTTCCTTTTTCTTAAGTAAGCTCTACACACAAACTGGGGCTTGAACTTAGGACCCTGAGATTGGGAGTCACATGCTCTACTGACTGAACTAGCCAGGTGCCCTAAGAAGGGCTCCTAAAGGTGTTAGGGATTCCTCAGCCTGAATGGGCGAATCTAGAGATTTCTCAAAGCCTCTGTCATGACTCCCCCTGAAAAACTTAGTAAGAACAAATATTTTTAATTATAATGCATCATTTCTGCCATCCCCCAGTTCAAAACCAACAAGGTCAATGGCCCTACCTCCAATAAGAACAGCACTGTGATACAAACTAAATACACATTGTCCCAGCCCTCCCAGCACACACCTGAAGGGTCGTCGGAGGCCGGCTAGGCTAGAGCCCCATTACATAGATCGGGAAACTGTGACTCAGAGAAAAGAAACAATCTTCCCAAGGACATTTGTGCTTGGGTTCCCAATCACCTGACCCTTAGTTTGCCAGATTCCCCTACCCCAACACCACCCACTCAGCTTATGGGTCTCTGCTACTTTGTTCTCCAATCACCGCAACCTCCCCCACTCTAGGGTTTCTCAAAAGCTGTCCTGGGATCAGTTGCTCATGATTGGCTCCAGTGGTGAAGGCAGCCAAACTCTTGCATAGCAGAAGGACAGTGTGTACATGCTTATGTTTACTTGTCCCAGCCTGCCCATCCTGTCATTAAACATTTATTAGGAAATAATAGTTGGAAAATAACTGGGAAAACACCTTTGGTCGAAAAGACTAGGGCACCCAGTCCCTAAAGGGATACGCTTGTAAAGGCTAATCACAAATGTGAACCAAAAGCCAAGAGCAAGCACATTGAGGCCCTTGCTAAAGCAGGGAGGTTGGGTTGCTAAAATGTGTCTGAGGAGAATGCAGAAAAGTGAACGGATGTGGGGATGAGGGTACAGAAAAAGTCTGCATGAAGAGTCCAGATCATGGGGCCAATTGTAAGTTTGGGTCTGTTTCCTCTCCAACATGAGGGTCTTCCCCACCCCTCCAACAATGTGCTGTGCTGGAGCTGGGTTTGCTTGGTCTTCCAAGGACAATGCCATGGAGTAAAAACTGGGATGTTCTCCGGGATGCTTGACAAAAGCTTAACAAACCAGTCAGGAGCCCCAAGGAGGAAGGCAGAGGCAGGCCCGCAGAGAGTGTCTCCTCCTTCCTGTCAATCACCAAGGACCATCTGACCTGTGAGCTCTACAAGTCCTGGTTCCTGACTTCAAAAATCTGAGTTGCAGAGGACTCCTGAGAAAGCTGTGTTTTGCATTCCAGTAAAAGACCTTGGATTCTTGTCTGGGGAAGTTAGCAAATATCACGGTAGATGCTATGGGAAGTACTTTCAGTTCCCAGATTGAGAGGCAGCTCAATGTTCTGAACTTCAGACCTGTATGTCCATCTGCCTGCAAGACATCATCTAGATGTTCTAGGGCCATCTTAGACTCAACAGACCCTGAAATGAATTCATTATCTTCCCTTCCACCCCAACTTTTGGATCTTCTGTGTCTTCATTTCAGCAAATGACAAAATTATCCATCCATTTACTCAAGCCAGAAACCCAGGAGTTACCCAGGACTCCCTCTTTTCTCCCAACTCCCATATCCAACTTCCATGTTGCCTAATCCAGCAGCAACTTCTGTGCCCTCTTCTTATCCTGCAGCTCAGTAGCATCCAAATCAGATGTCCATTCATTTTGCAACACTTTCCTCTCAGCCTCTATGAAACCACACTCTCAATTTTCGTGTCATCTCACCTGCCTCTTCTTTTTGGTCAACTACTACACATTAATCTAATCTTAGTCTTAGTCTAGTCTTAGTCTGGTCTATCTAGACTCTTGTAGTAGTCATTCTTCTCCAAGTCCACGACTTTAAGCACTGTCTGATGACGGAAACTACCCATTGTGAATCTCTAGCTCTCATCTTTCCTCTAAACCTTCATCTCATAAATCCACCTGCCAAATTGATATGTAGCTTCAATGAACTTTGCACTAAACCAAACTCCTGACGCCATGTGTGTTCAATCCTGAACCTCACTTTCTTCATCCCGTATGTGTCACCCCCACTCACCATGTTGCTCAACACTCAAAACTTGTAAGCCAAAAATCAAACAAAAAAACAACTTGTAAGCCAGACTTGATTCTATCCTTTCTCCCACACCTAATTCAAGATCAACAAAGCCTATAGATCTACCTCCAAAAATATCTCCCCAGTACACCCACTTCTCTCCATCTTCATTCGCCGTCGGTCTGGCCCAGAATCAACATCATCTTTCCCTTGGACAACTGCAGTAACTCCTTTTCTTGCTTCTACCCTGGACCTCCTCCAATTCATTCTTAACACAGCTGCCAGAGGGCTCATAAACACAAAATATGATCATATAACTCCCCTACCAAAGCCCTTCAAAGGGTTTCCATAATACTTAAAATGCAAAATAAAATATGAAATAAAATCCATGGTTGATCAATCTGACTTTGCCTCTTGTCACGTCCACTCTCCCCCTTGCTCACTACATTCCCGACACACTGGAATTCTTTTTGTCTTTAGAACATGCCAAGACTTTCCTGCTTTAAGCACTGGTGCTCCCTCTACCTAGATCTCTATACGCCTTGATTTTTGCTCAGATTAAATGTTGCTTTCTCAAAGCCAAGTAACAGAAAACCCAACCAAAAGTGGTTTGACCAACAGATTTATTTTCTTACATGACCAAAGTCTTAAATTAGGACCTTTCTGGAAAATAAGCGTCGCAACGATGTTATCAAGGATCCAGGTCCTTTCTAACTTCCTGTCAACCAATCCCAGTTTGTGGGCTGGCCCTCCCCACAAAGATTCCGCCAGGTACTAATATCTAAAGGTAGACACTTCCTGTGCTTTTTTAACAAAAGAACTCAGAATCTTTCCCAGAAGTCTCCAACAGACTTCCCAACTTCTCATTGTCAAGAACTAGGCCATATACTCACCCATAGACTGATCAGGCCAGGCAATGGGGCCACATGATCAATCAAGGAGAGGAGGGTGAACACCAGAATAAAATCACTCTTGTGCAAGAATGCAGGAGGGGAAAAGGTAGTTGAGCTGGTAACCAACAATGCTTGATCTTCCCTGTACCATGCAATCTAACGTTGCCCCCACTTTTCAGTGTTTAAATAATTTCTTCCCATAGTATTTATCATCATCTGAGGCATTATAATGTAGGGGTTAATAACACAGGCTCTGAAACCAAATTACCTGGAATGGAAACCTGGCTACCGCCTTATTAGCTGTTGAATTAAATTACTCAATCTCTCCGTTTCCTTACCTGTAAAATGAGGAAGAGGACGATATTATCATCACTTTTGTAAGAATTAAATAGGTAAAATGCTTAGAATGGCCACCCTAGCTCCTAAACCCTGGAGACATTTTTGTGTCCTTATAATAAATTTCCCTTTCTTACTTGAACTGTCCCTTTCTGGGGTTGCAGAGGCCCCGCTCTCTTCCCTGCTCCGTCAGTTCTCTTTGGCGCCATCTGGCGCCCACGAGAGAAGAGACGCGCCTGCGCCCTCTTCGCCCCGTGTCCATTGTCTCTTGGGGGCCGAATCCGGTCTCTATACCTTTAAGACGCTCGGCCAAGACCGAGGAATCCAAGGCCGTGGACGTAAAGGGCGGGCTGCGGTAAAGTCCACTTAATTAATTGGCCTTTCCTGAGGCTCCGCCCCGGAAGCAGTCGTGAACCCCTGTGATTGGTCAGGAGCCCCGGAGGCGGGGTTCGTGCTTGGCGCGGTCGTGTTCGGTGTGCATCCCGAGCGCTGCGTCGTGGGCGGTATGTCTCGGGCGAATGGGGACGCGCGTGGGGGCACGGAGGGAGCCGGCACTGCTGCTCCCGGCCCCTTCAGCTTCAGTCCGGAGCCCACGCTCGAGGACATGTAAGCCGTCCCTACCCAGCCTGGGGAGGTCGCCCCTTTTCTCCCGCGTATTGGGGAGGGTCTCTCCGCGTGGTCTGGAAGAAGGCGAGCGGCTCTGCTGGGGTCCCGGCTCGGCCGGCTGATCTCTGGAGAGTCGTGTAACCTCCTTATCTGCAAATGGGACATAGTGATGCACACCAGAGGCAGGGGAAATGGTGACGCCCCGTGAGTAATATTAGAACCAGCCCTGGGGGAATTGGGCTGCTGCTTCCGATGCTGCTTCTGCCCGGCCTCTGCCCTCCAGGAGTGGGTGGTAGGACGAGGGCAAATGTCAGTGCTGAAAGGTGGGTGATACTATTTTTGCTGGAGGAAGTCAAGGAGGACTTCTTAGGGGAAGTGTCCCTGGAGCTGCACTTTGTAATTCGATATGCAGGGAGGGGGATATTCCAGGTGGAGGAAACTGCAGAAGCAGGAGTAGAAGGTGCAATAATGGAAGAGAGGGTGTTGTTAGTTTTCGGTAGACCTGAGGGCCTGCGCAGTGCACACCCTCTTTATTGATGAGAAGTCCAGGTCCCAAAGAAAAGAATGATTGCTTGAGGCCATCCAAAGAATTCGTTGCAGAACCCCTGATACTTTTGTCCCCTTACATATCACTGAGATGCCCGCCTGGGCTTTGCGTCTTCTCTTGGGTTCTCGAACCCACGACCAGGACTTCCACTTCTTTCTTTTATTCCAGCCGCCGCCTCCATGCTGAGTTTGCTGCTGAACGAGACTGGGGCCAGTTCCACCAGCCTCGGAACCTCCTCCTGGCCTTGGTGGGGGAAGTGGGGGAGCTGGCAGAACTCTTGTGAGTAGATGAAGTCTTCTTGGATTAGTCTGTGTGTTATGGGGGAGGGGAACATTTATCTGATCATTAAGTATCCATGCTGGGCTCTGTGCCTGGGGATAGGGATGACTCATCTGCCTCTGCCCTCTTGGGGCATCCAGTCTTATGGGAAAGAAAGGTGTAAAAACAGCAAGGCAGGTCCAGGTCATAAGGCTGATGGTGGCAGCCTCTGGGGTGGAAAGGAGGGTATTTTTTGGAAGACCTCCCAGTGCATTCCAGCCTTGAGAATCATTGGCAAAGGTGGTGAAGTGGGAAAGGGCAAGTTGAATTCAGGGAGATTCTGAAAGTCCTTCGGGGTAAGCTTTTCAAGGAAGGGCAAGGATATTGTATCCGTTTTGTGGCCTGCCATGTCCCACATGCCTGGGGTGCCACAGTAGATATCTACAGAACGAGTGATGGGGCTGTGGAAGAGAGGGGAGCCAGGACGAACTCAGAGTGACAGAGCTGAAGTTAGGAAGTGATGGAGTTTGGACAGAAGACCTGACCAGATTTGACTGGTAGAAAGATCCCTTTCTGCAGGGTGAATTGGGTCACCAAGAGAATTGGGGCAGGGGAAACCCATGAGGAGGCTGATACAGATCAGGCAAGAGGTGGTCAGTCAGGTCTAGACCAGGGCATTCTCTTTGGGGGTGGAGACATGAGAGCACAGAGACATGTGTGAGGGCAAGCCGTTCACTCATTACAGATGCACGAGCATCAGCACTGTGCTAGGACTTCTAGAATGAAGCCCTGAACAAGATGGACATGGTTCCTGGGGCGCCTGGCTGGCCCAGTCAGTGGAACATGCAAGTCTTGATCCCAGGGTTGTGGGTGTAGAGATGACTTAAAAATAAAATCTTCGGGGGAAAAAAGGCATGGTTCTTGCCTTCACAGTACAAGGAGACTAACAATAAATAAACTAATTTCTTTTTTTTTTTTTAAGATCTATTTATTAGAGAAAGCGAGCAGGGGGACGGGGAGAGGGGGAGAGAGAATCTTTTTTTTTTTTTTTTTTTTTTACAAAGATTTTGTTTGTTTATTTGACAGACAGAGATCACAAGTAGGCAGGCAGGCAGAGAGAGAGGAGGAAGCAGACTCCCCGCTGAGCAGAGAGCCCGATGTGGGGCTCGATCCCAGGACCCTGGGATCATGACCTGAGCCAAAAGTAGAGGCTTTAATGCACTGAACCACCCAGGCGCACCATGGGAGAGAGAATCTTAAGCAGGCTTCACCACCAATACAGAGCTTAACACAGGGTTTGATCTCCCCACCCTGAGATCGTGACCTGAGCTGAAATCAAGAGTCCACACTTAACTGACTAAGCCACCCAGGCACCCCTCAACTAATTTTAAAAGGTCAGGAATTGTAATAAATTCTATGACGAAAATAACACAAGGTGATGAGAAAGTAACAGAAGGAGAAGGCTTTTCTGAGGAGGGGACATCTGTGCTGAGACCTAAGAACGTGAAGGAACAGCCATGGGAAGGATCTGCGGGGAGCAGGGAAAAGAGCATTTAAAGCAGAGGGAGCAGTTACGTGCAAAGGCCCTGTGACAGTTTGACCCGTTTGCCAGACAGAACAAGCCAGAGTGGCTTTCGGTGGGGAGAAAGGGGGAGGGGGTGGATAATGACTGTGGAAGAGAGAGCTCATGTGGACCTATACAGCATGGCCGGGGGTTTGGATTTTATTCTAAGTACAGTTGGGGGAATTATGGCAGCAGATGGACAAAATGTAATTTGTGGGTTTAAAAGGTGGTCCTGGGCAAGAGTAGAAGGTGAGTTAGCCAGCTTTCACAGTGGTCCAGTTATGGGGCTTAGTTTGGAGTCACAGGGGCCAGGGCTGGGGAGAAGTAGAATTGGATCTTAACAAGTGACATGTTCTCTTGGCCAGTCCTCGGCTCAGGTTGGGGCACAGAGGTCTGGATGAATTACCTGCGGGGGTCTTCTTCCCACACCCTGACTCTGCCTAGGGCCCAGCTGGGTTGAGTTGGAGGAACTTCCTAAGAGGTAGGAAAGCATTGCTGCAAGGACTGGGCTGCTCCTGAGAGGCGGAGCCCGTCATCTTAGCTAGCATCTGTGTTTGTGTCTACCTCTGTTTTCTGCCCCCAGTCAGTGGAAGCCAGATGAAGAACCTGGCCCCCAAGCCTGGCCCCCCAAGGAACGGGCAGCCCTTCAGGAGGAGCTTAGTGACGTCCTCATCTACCTGGTAGCGTTAGCAGCCCGCTGCCACGTGGATCTGCCCCGAGCAGTGCTCTCCAAGATGGACCTCAACCACCGGCGCTACCCAGCACATCTGTCTCGCGGCTCTGCCCTCAAGTACACAGACTTGCCCCATGGGGCCACCTCTGAAGACCAAGCTGTGGGGGCTGTAGACCATGACCGTGAGTCCACAGGCCAGGCCTCAACCTAGAAACATGGGCACAGGACTTTGCAACCCAGCATGGCATCTGAGAAGCAGAGTATGGCCTGGCCATGGAAATTTGTTCTAGTCCTTTCCTAATGGATCAGGGACCTGCGGACTTCCTAAGGCCTGCGGCCCGAAAACCTCCAGACAGCCTCCTGTTATTTTTTTCGCTCTCATTAAAAGTTTTGGTTAGCAACTTCTAGATTCTTCCTGGAGTGACTGGGGAGGCTCTATCTCAGCAGGTACTAGAGAGGGGCACCAGGGATGCCTCTGAGCCCAGCTGCCATGTTTCTCAAGGGTACCTCCCACCTACAGGGCAGAGAGATCAGATTTCCAGCAAGATCCTGGTGTGGTGTCATGCAATTCCCTTACCCCTTCTGGACTTCTACAGGGGACTGGAATCTGTATGTAGCGTTGGATAAGGGCCCAGATTCTGGAGCCAGGCTGTCTGGGTTCAGATGCTGTCGTTTGATACTTAGGAGCTGGATGATGTTCATCAAATTACTTCATCTTTCTGCGCCTTCGTTTCCTCATCTAAAATGAAAATAATGGTATCTGTCTTATAGGGTTGTAAGGTCTAAGTTATTTTTAAATGTAGCGCTTAGGACAGTGCCTGGCACATAGGAGGGACTTTCTAAGTGTGTGGTTCTCTGTTTGCTTTTTCAACTCAGAACTTTCAGGGGCCCTGAGCAGGAAATGTCAACAGTTAAGAGGGGCCTGGGCCTAAAACCCTACAGCACCCCAACGCTGAGAGAGCCTAATGCCCCTCTCCCTGGGCCTCCTCACAAATTGGGGTCAAGTGTCTGCTGTGGGGAACAGAGATCCGTCTCCTCTTGGAGAGGGCCTCTTGCCTCCTCCCCTGTCCTCTCAAGGCCAACTTCCACTTGGACGAAGATAGTGTGGGCTGTGTAAGATTTAGCCCATGTGAGACCTCAGGCACGTCACGTCCCTTCTGGGGATACCCATGGCCTCCCCTCCACTGTGGAGGGTGCTGGCGGAAGTAACCCTCGAAGGACTTGCCACCCCAGGAGTCTGGTTCCACATCAGTAGATGCGGCCTCCTCCGTACGGGCCTCCCTGCTAGGAACCACCTCACTCCCTTTGAACCAGAACCTCTTCCTTCCCGGGGAAAACCCAGTTCGGGTTAGACCTGCTCCAGCTTTGTAGTCCCCAACCCCCCTTTCCTGTCCCTACTGGCGACGGCAGGACGGCAGGAAGTTTATCCCGACTGGCCTCTTCCCGCGTGTCCTTCCCATGAGCTATTCCCTCTCCTATAGCCCCAGCTTCTCGTCCTTTCTACCAGGTGGGCCAGCAGCCTGTGTGTGAAGCCGACTGCGGTTTCCTCCCTCCTGACAAAACAGACCCAACGAACCTCCAACCATTTCCCTCTTGCTTTTCACAGCCAAGCCTCTTGAAGTGGGTTGTCTACACCCATCCACCGGGCTCCCTCGTTTTCCGGTCTATACCCCAGCCCACTCCAAGATGGCTTTCACCGCCCCCCGCCCTGAACGGCAGCTTCAGCGTGTCGCAGAGCGGACCACCCCTCAGTGAAAGCGTTTCCTCCACATGCCCCAGACCGGACCCTGGAGTTTTCTTCTCGCCCCGGCTGTCCCCCAGGGGCGCGTTGTGCGCTCCACACCCGGTGGCCCCCAGCCACGACTTCCGGTCCTCTGACGCCCCTGCATTTACCTCACACTCCGCGTGCCCCGTGTGGGGCGTGAGCGGCCACCCCGTCCACTCCTGTCCTCTCCTACACGAAGCTCATTGCTGCTCCCCAACAATGCAGCCGCTTTGGCCAGAATGTGCCGTTATGTGTGCGGTTATGCGGGCGCCCCACACACAAAGTCGGGGAACCCCTTTGGGCTCACGGCCCCACTTGGCTCCAGAAGTCAGTCAAGCGTGGGGGAAACGCCCGCTCTCCTGCTCCCTCGCCCCACCTCACTCACAGGCACGGCGGGGCAAGGCTGGAATACTTTATTCACGAACAAGGTCAAGGGGTGGTAGTGCGCGAGGAGCGGGCCCCGCTTCCAGGGGCCCCAGGGACGGGCTTCCCCCGGCCCCCCAGCGGCCGCGCGGCCCGGCCCGCCGTCCCACCCTTCTCCCAGCCCCCGCGCGGAGCCGCGGAAGTCCCGCTTGGTGCCGCCCTAGGCGGGGGCCCCGCGCGCCCGCCCCTGCCCCACGCCGGACGCTCGCAGCCCCGCGGCGACAAGAACGGCGGCTCAGCTGCCCTCGCACTCCGGGCAGCGCTCGGTGGCCGTGGCGGCCGTGGCGCCAGGCGGAAGCTTGAAGTCCCGGCCGCAGCCGGCGCAGATGTAGAGGCGGCGCCGCATGTGCGCGCGCCGGTGGCGGATGAAGTGCGAACTGAGGCGGAAGCGCCGGCCGCACTCCGCGCACGGGTAGGGCCGCTCGCCCGTATGCGTGCGCGCGTGCTCCGCCAGGTTGGAGCGGTGGCCGAAGCGGCGGCCGCACACGGCGCAGCGGTGCGGCTTCTCGCCCGTGTGCACGCGGCGGTGCTTGGCCAGCGCGGAGCTCTGCGCGAAGCGCGTGCCGCAGTCGGCGCATGCGTACGGCCTCTCGCCCGTGTGCGTGCGTCGGTGGCGCGCCAGGCACGAGCTGCCCCCGAAGGCGCGTCCGCAGTCCGGGCACGCGTACGGCTTCTCGCCCGTGTGCACGCGCAGGTGCTTGGACAGGAGCGCGCCCGTCCGCTCCCCACGCCAGCGACCGCCCGACTACCAGTACCGCAGGGCGCCCCGCACGACCCGCGCCGCCGCGCCCCCGCCGCCGCCGCGCGCTCCTCGCCTTCTGAGGGAGGGGGCCGCCGGCCCCCGCACTTATAGCGCTGGTGATTGACAGCCGCGCCACCCAATGATGACTCCGCTCCCGAGAGGCGGGCTTCCTCCCGCCCCGCAGAGCCACACGCACCAACCGGCGGCGGGCGACGCCGCTCCCGGCGACACCCCCCGCCGGCGCCGCGGGTCGCTCCCCCGGCTGTAGTTTAAACGCTCTCCTGGCGGGGCTGGCGGGACTTTGCTCCCCTAGAGCCAGTTTACCAAGGGCAGCATCGTCGAAGCTAGGGGAGATCGGTCACTTGGCGGAGCTCTCGCAGGTCGGAATGGGCCGGGGGTCTCGACAGCGCTCGTGACCAGTCCGGGGTAGGAAGACAGCCCAGGGAAAAATTCGGAAAGCAAACGAGAAGTTAGATAGGAAGTTACCACCATTAAGCAAGCAAACACTAGCGACAAAATAATGAAATGTTAAAATGGGCTTCGAAGAATTTTGAGACTCAGGGGCGCCTGGCAGGTTCAGTCCGAAGAACATGTGACTCTTGATCTCGGGGTCTGAGTTCCAGCCCCGCACTGGGGGGTCGAAATTACACTTAAAGAATAAGATCTTAAAGTCTTCTAAGACTCTTAAGTCCACCACTAACTGTGAGTCACTTTCCCTCTCTGGCATCAGTTGACTTCTGGACAACAAAGTGGCTTATCTTGTTCTGTTCTAAACTGACTATAGATCTTTAAGTTAGTACATATGATAATCTGTAATGTATCCATGAAGAGCAATTTGCCAGTATCTATTAAGAACACAACTTTATATAATACCTTTGACTCAGCAGTTCCAATTCTAGGACTTTATCCTCCAGATGTACTCAGGAGCTGTGAGTGGGAAATGATAGAGTTTTTTTTATTTTATTTTGTTATTTCTGTGCTGCTTGTAATATTAACATACTGGAAAGAACTTAAATGTTTATCAATGGTGATTGAAATAAATCGTGGTACATTTATATAATAGACTCCCCAAGCAACTCTAAAACAGAATGAGAAAACACTGATGTAATTATATTGATAAGTTACAATTCTAAGAGGTATCTTTCTAAATGCTTTAGTATATTAACTAACTTAGTTCTTACAAAAACCTTTGAGTTAGGATTCTTTCCACGTTTTACAGATAAGGAATACAATGCACAGAGAGATTAAATGACCCACTCAAGGTCATAGCCAGTTTAGAATGGAGCTGGATATGAATCCAAGCAAACCTGTTCCAAAGACCACCAGGTTATATCGTCTATGATGTTTGTTAAGAGAAACAAGCAAACTTCTGAGCAGTATGTATAGGACAGTATTATTTGTTGTAAAAGGGGGAAATGTATGCAATGGCATATTTCTGGGAGGAGAATCACCAGAAACTAGTGAATTGATTGCCTCTGGGGAAGGAATGAGGTGGTTTTGGATGGGAGATTCTTCACTGAATTATCTTCTTGTTCCTTTAACATTTGGACCTTAAATTTTTTTTGAATTTTTAAAAAAAGATTTTACTTATATATTTGTCAGAGAGAGAGAGCTAGTGAGCACAAGCAGGGGGAGCAGCAGGCAGAGGAAGATGCAGGCTCCCTGCTATTTAAGTGTATTACATACTTAAAACAACAACAACCTGCCTATGAGACTATAAATTGGTACAACCATTTTGTAAAAGAGTTTGGCTTTAACTGATTAAATCAGACATGTGCAAACCCACCCCCCGTCAGTTCTAGCCATAAAACATGCCCTAGAGAAACTCCTGCAAAGGTGCCCCAGGAGACACGTGCAAGAATGTAGGAGTTCTGGAGATTGATTACACAACAATGTGAAGAATGAACACTACTGAACTATACACTTAAAAGAGATAAGGTGGTAAATTTTATGTTATGTATATTTTACCACAGTTAAAAATGTAAAAGCTGGGGTGCCTGGGTGGCTCAGTGGGTTAAGCCTCTGCTTTCCGCTCAAGTCATGATCTCAGGGTCCTGGGATCAAGCCCCACATCGGGCTCTCTGCTCAGCAGGGAGCCTGCTTCCCCCTCTCTCTCTGCCTGCCTCTCTGCCTACCTGTGATCTTTCTCTCTGTCAAATAAATAAATAAAATCTTTAAAAAATGTAAAAATATAGGAGATACTTATAGCTCTTCTCGTAAGTCATTACATTTAGCTTTTATTATTCTCCAGTGTGAAGGCATGGAGTAAACTGGAAGAAACTCAAACATTAAAATTAGACTGAGTTGCCATCTTGGCTCTCCTAATGACCTGGGGCAAATTGTCTGACCTCTAGGAACCCCACTTTCACTTCCTATAAAATAGTCCTTTCACCTGAAGATAATGATAGACACCAGATGGAGTGTTTATGAGAATTAAATTTTTAAAATATGTGTGAAACTCCTAACATGGTTCCTGGCCGTTGGTAAGCTTAACATAAATGACAGAACCTAGTATTGTACACCACTGTTAATGTGGATGTAGTAGGGGCTGGAATTTAAAATCACAAAACTTAAAACATCTTGGAATTTTTTTAAAAAAATAAAAACAAGTCTCTTTGTCTTCCTAAAGAAAAGGAAGACTGGAAGGCCAGAACACTGGTCTTCCGTGTGTCTGTTAACAGGGAACGCATAATAAATATAAATATAAACAAATCCGTCGTATAACTACCCAATGGGATATTGTTTATCTGTGAAAATGAATGATAGGTCTAGACATCATCAATATGGATAATCTCAAAGAAAAAATGTTGGGAGCAAGAAGCCCGTTGCAGAAGAATCCATAAACTAAGATGCCATTTATACAAAGTTTAACACCAGGCAAAGCAATAATATATTGATAAGAGATGCAAAATGATTTAAAAAAAAAACGTTTTTAAGAGTAAGAGAGTTGGGATCGGGAGGGAGACAAACCATAAGAGACTCTTAATCTCACAAAAAAAACTGAGGGTTGCCAGGGTGGGGGGTAGGGAGAGGGTGGTTGGATTATGGAAGGTATGTGCTATGGTGAGTGCTGTGAAGTGTGTAAACCTGGCGATTCACAGACCTGTACCCCTGGGGCTAATACTACATTATATGTTAAAAAATTAAAAATTAAAAAAAAAAGAGAGCGTGGATGATTAACAAAATTTAGCATAGGGATTATCTCTGGGGAAGGGGGCCTAGGGTTCCGTTTTCTGTTCTTGGTCTGGGGTGTAGTTACATGATGTTCTTTAAACCATGCACATCTATTTTTCCCATGCTCTTTTTGTAAACTGCATGTCAACATTTTTTAAAAAAGGAAAAGGTGCTATATTTCAGAATTAAAAATACTAAAAGGTAAACGAAATAATGAAAAAACAAGATATATGGAAGCAAGAGACCTCTGGATTTTTTCTGAACGTTGGATTAGCTGTCAGTGAGCTGTCTGCCCTTAAAGAAGAGATGCAACCTTTGTACATCTTAGTTTCCCCTTCTATGAGGGGCATCTCTGCTTAGGATCTGGTATAAGGATCATATGAAAATCTCAACTATGAAACCTTCTTTGTCAAATGTTCAGTATAGGGGGCGCCTGGGTGGTTCAGTGGGTTAAAGCCTCTGCCTTCGGCTCAGGTCATGATCTCAGGGTCCTGGGATGAGCCCCGCATCGGGCTCTCTCTGCTTGGCGGGGAGCCTGCTTCCCCGCCTCTCTGCCTACCTCTCTGCCAACTTGTGATCTCTCTCTCTCTGTCAAATAAATAAAATCTTAAAAAAAAAAAAAGTGTTCAGTACATTGTACCTGTGACAGATCTTCTTATTACTAAGGGAAAAATGAAATCTGCTTACATCTGTAGTCACCTCACCTGGGTTAAAATGTGATTAGATCAGGTGCCCCTGTTTATATGCTCTCTTTGTTCTTTGAACTTTCTCCTCTTGGCATTTATGATAGTTTGGATTTTTTTTTTCAAGATTTTATTTGTTTATTTGACAGAGAGGAAGAGAGAGCAAGCAAGAGAGCACAAGCAGGGGGAGCTGCAGAGGGAGAGGGAGAAGCAGACTCCCCGCTAGCAAGGAGCCCAATTCCGGGCTCAGTCCCAGGACCCCGAGATCATGACCTGAGCAGGCGGCAGACGCTTGTGCCTCTCGAGGTTGATCCTTGTGACTGTATCATGAGCATTTGAAAGCATTCCTTTTATCTTGTTCTTGTTTTTCACTAAGAGAGCCATTGAACCACGTTTATGGCTTGGGTTAAAACTTATGGGTCAGAGATTGCAAGAGTACAAACCTGGAGGTGGGAAAGCAGACAAAGGAGAGAGGTTTTAAAGAATAAGAGGGTTTGAATAGGAGCCTTTCATTTGGTTTTCACATACAACAAAAGCAATGGGGCTAATGCTCATTAGTTTTTTCTCATTATGATAGTTTCCAGTTATAACACTACACTTTAAGGTTCAGTACACTTTATGTTTTTATTTTTTTAAGATTTTATTTTATTTTTTAAAAGATTTTATTTATTTATTTGACAGACAGAGATCACAAGTAGGCAGAGAGGCAGGCAGAGAGAGAGAGGGAAGCAGGCTCCCCGCTGAGCAGAGAGCCCGATGCGGGACTCGATCCCAGGACCCTGGGATCATGACCAGAGCTGAAAGCAGAGGCTTTAACCCACTGAGCCACCCAGGTGCCCCTAAGATTTTATTTTTAAGTCATCTCAACACCCAACATGGAGCTCAAACTCACAACCCCAAGGTCAGGAGCTGTATGCTCTCTTGACTGAGCCGATCAGGTGCCCCAGGTTCAGCACACTTTAAAGAATTTTTAAAGTGTGGTAAACTATACACTCAGTGTTTTTCTAGTATACCGAAAATACTTCAATGAGTTTAGTAGACCTTTTCTTTTCTTTTCTTTCTTTCTTTTTTTTTTTTGGTTTAATGCACTTAAAAAACATTTTATTTTATTTTTATTTTTTAATTTTCCTAAAGTCTTTATTTTTAAGTAATCTCTGCACTCAAGGTGGGGCTCGAACTTACAACCCTGAAATCAAGAGTTGCATACTCTGTAGACTAAGCCAAAAAACTTATTACACAATCATTATGCTGTCATTGGAGAAAAATCACAAAATGCAGCTTAGTAAAAAGGAATAAAGTTAAATAACTCTAAATCCCTCCTCTCAGAGAGAAGAGTGAATTTTAGTAGAGTGAATTTTAGATATTTTCCTTCAAGGTGTGAGGGGAGCCACTACCTCACACTGAACTCCAGGGGGCGCCCTGTCACCCCTCCAGGTCAAGCGGGGCTGTGTGCTGTCTTCTTGCTTTTACTTCTTAACTTTTTAAAACAAAAACGGGATCATTCCTAGTATTTCTAGTAAGAAATGACATAATGGGTGAAAATAATCCGTCATTAATAGACGTCAACACCGGGGCGCCTGGGTGGCTCAGTGGGTTAAGCCGCTGCCTTCGGCTCAGGTCATGATCTCAGGGTTCTGGGATCAAGTCCCGCATCGGGCTCTCTGCTCAGCGGGGAGCCTGCTTCCTCCTCTCTCTCTGCCTGCCTCTCTGCCTACTTGTGATCTCTGTCAAATAAATAAATAAAATCTTAAAAAAAAATAGACGTCAACACCCCTGCTGGGATCATTCATAAATACTTATTGAAAACTTTTTAAAAAAAGATTTTATGTATTTGACAGAGAGCACAAGCAGGGAGGGGCAGAGGAGGAGGGAGAAAGAATCTGAAGCAGACTCTGTGCTGAATGTGGAGCCTGAGGCGGGGTTTGATCACATGACCCTGAGATCGTGACCTGAGCTGAAACCAGGAGTTGGACATTTTATGGACTGAACCACCCAGGTGCCCCCTATTTATTGAAAACTTTGGTGCACTAGATATTGAAGCTATAACAGTGAATTCCAGGCAGAAGTCCCTGTCCTCACGGAGCTGACATACTAATGGAAAGAGATCGCAATAAGTAAGATCAATTATTAGTTAGGAATAGATATCGGGGAGGGAAAAATGAAGTCTGAAGAGAGGGAGGATAGGAAATCTGGTATGTGAATGTGACTTTGAAGTAAAGATCTGAATAAAGGGAAGTATAGCATGCAGATATCTGGGAAAGAGTGTTTCAGCAGAGAATGGCAAGTGCAAAGGTCCTGAGGCAGGAATATACCTGGGGCATCCTAGGAGCAACAAGGCAGCCAGGATGACTGGTACACACTGAGTGGAGAGAGCTGAAGGGAATGAGGTCATACAGGTGCGTCACAAGATTGGTGAAGATGGCACAGGACATAGCACCTTACAGGTCTTTGTAGGACTGATATAATCTGACTTTACTCTGCAGTAAAACCCCAGAGGTCAAAATATTCCCCATTGGTCTCAGACCCCACCACCCTGGCCCAACATCCAGGTCAGTGTTGCCATCGTAGGCCCCCGACCCTGAGCCAGACCCAGGCCAGGCACAGCCTCAGTTCCCAATCCCACCTCCCCTGGGCTTGTCCTGTGGGACTGCCAGCAATAGGCTGTACCTTGGGAAACTTCAGAACTGACACCCATGTTCACGGCCCCTCACACTATTAACCATCTTCCATCACCTTATGGGGCAGGAAGTTTCATCTTTGCCTTTGGGGTAAATGTGAGAAGCCATACTGAGTTACTGCTTGCCATAACAGGAGAGACGCAGGACAGAGAGAGACTCAGAGTGATGGCAGAACTCAGAGAATGGAAGGTTTGGAGAGGGAGATAAAGAGTGAGAAGGTGATTTGGAAGGTGCTGAGGAAGGGACTCATGAGATAACCTGGCAAAACAGCATTCTTGGCAGAAAAGCACCCATGGCAAAGGCCCCAAGAGGAGCAAGCCTCGTGAGTTGGGTGGAGGCCAGTGTGGTTGGTGACAAGTGGGTGAGGGAGAGAGGAGGAGGCGGTGACATCACAGTGGCAAAGAAGAGCCGGATGTGCAGGGCCCCTGGATAATGGCATGGCCTTTAGCTTTGGCTCTGGGTAAGATGGGAGCCATGGGATGGTTTAGACCAGAAGGGTCACATGGTCACTCTGGCTGGGGTGAGAGTGGACTGGGTTGGCAAAAACCCAGGGGAGAGACGATGGTGACTTGGTTGCATCGGAGATAATAAGTGGCCATATTTTGGGAATTCTGGAACCAACAGATTTCCTGATGGATTAGATGGAACATCTATCCCCCAAGGTTGGGATGCCTGGGTGGCTCAGTCAGTAAAGACCTCTGCCTTCAGCTCAGGTCATGATCCCAGAGTCCTAGGATTGAGCCCTCCATGGGGCTCAAAGAAGCAGAGAACCTGCTTCTTCTTCTCTGCCTCCCCTGCTTGTCTACACCCTTTCTCTCTCTCTCTCATGTATTCGTTCTCTCAAATAAATAAGCAAAATATTTTTTTAAAAAGATCCAGTGGGCCATGTGAAGGAATTTTGTAATTTTTTTCCTAAGAGAAAGGGGAAGTCACAGGATTGGTTTTAAGCAAGGAGGTGGCATGGTTGTATTTGTGGTTTTGAAAGATCACTCTGGCTGCTGTATCAAGGACAGACAGGAAGGGAATGCTGTGGCAGAGGATGGCGGCGACTTGGACTAGGGTAGAGTAGGGTGTGGGATGGACAGAACACAGCACAGCTCTCTCTGCCTCAGGGCCTTTGCACCAGTCACTGTTAATTACTCAGCGCTTCATGCCCAACAAATCCTATTATCTTTAAGACCAGGAAATCCCTCCCCTGTGACCCTATAACCCTGAAATTTCCTTGTTTTAGCAATTATCACACTAGATTTTCTCTGACATCTGTGAGGTCCTCATACCTAGAACCACACCTCACTGGATTCCAGGAGCTCAACGCCCAGCATGGGCTCTGGTGCAGAGAAGGCCTTAGAGAACTTTGTTGAATGAATATGTGGAAAGAATGTGAATAAGGTGCGAGATTGATGCCCTGATATCTGGAGCTCACCTCTGTGCTCTCTCTCTCAAATCAATAAAATCTTAATAATAATAATAATAAAGATGTAACACACACCAGTAATTTGCTTTTCTTCTCTTTACATCAGCATGACAATCTTTCTGTGCTAGTACATGTCAATCTACGATATTTTGCTAAAGGCTGAGTAGTATTTCATAAAATGGGTTTACTTAACTGGTATAACCAACTTCTTATTATTGTTAGATATTCAATTTATTTTTTCCTTTTATATTTTTTAAAAGATTTTATTTGGGCCTCTGGGTGGATCAGTTGTTGGGCATCTGCCTTTGGCTCAGGTCATGATCCCAGGGTCCTGGGTTCCAGCCCTGCGTTGGGCTCCCTGCTCAGCAGGAAGCCTGCTTCTCCTACTCCCTTGCTTGTGTTCCCTCTCTCTCTGTGCCTCTCTGTGTCAAAATAAATAAAACCTTTAAAAAAAAAGATTTTATTTATTTATTTGACACAGAGAGAGATAGAACAAGCAGGGGGAGTCGCAGGCAGAGGGAGAGGGAGAAGCAGGCTCTCCACTGAGCAGGGAGCCCTATGGAGGGCTCGATCCCAGGACCCTGGGATCATAACTTGAGTCGAAGGCAGATGCTTAACCGACTGAGCCACCCATATGTCCCTATTTTTCCCTTTTTTAATTAAAGTATTTCCTTGAGGGGCGCCTGGGTGGCTCAGTGGGTTAAAGCCTCTGCCTTCGGCTCAGGTCATGATCTCAGGGTCCTGGGATTGAGTCCCGCATTGGGCTCTCTGCTCAGCGGGGAGCCTGCTTCCTTCTCTCTCTGCCTGCCTCTCTGCCTAGTTGTGGTCTCTGTCTGTCAAATAAATAAATAAAATCTTTAAAAAAAAAAAGTATTTCCTTGAATATCTTCGTTGCATTTATTTCAAGGCACCAGATTTTAGGAGGATCGCTTTAGCACGTGTTCCTCCTGGGATGGTCAGAGGACTTGAGACTTTGTCTTAAGGGGGATATTAGATATACTTGTTCGGCCTGGAAGAGAGACTGATAAGCTCCGTCCACACTTCTGAAGAGGCTTCCAGATGGGAAAGAGAAGGAATTTGTCCCGGGCGTTTCAGCGGGAGAGAACCGGGTCTAAAGCATGGAAGTCACGGAGAGGCAAGCTCACACGTAATACGAGAAACTATGTTCCTATGAGCAGAGCCGACGGAGATGCAGCGGACCTCCTTGGGAAGTCGTGAGCATCCTGTCTCTGGAGGGCTGGCAGGAGAACCTGGTAGAAGATTCACTAGGAAATAGGATATAAGGGACTTGGGTGCAGTAGGCCGAAGTTGAATTAGGTGATATTTGAGAGTCCTTTCAAATCTGAAATTTTGTTACTATTGTTTTCAAAAGATTTTCACTTATTTATTTATTTACTTGAGAGAGAGAAAGAAAGGAGGGAGGGACAGGGAGGGGGAGAGAGAGATTCCCAAGCAGACTCCCTGCCGAGTGCGGAGCCTGACGCTGGGCTCCATCTCACGACCCCAAGGTCACCATCCGAAGACCATGACTCCAAGGTCATGACCGGGGCTGAAACCGAGAGTCGGAACTTAGCTGACTGAGCTCCCCAGGCCCCCTAGTACAACACTTCTAACCCAAGGTATCCTAAAGGATGGCACAAAGAAGTTGCCAGGCGGCCTCAGGGCTGGGAAGGTTCCGGAAGCGGCGAGGGGAACGCAGGTTCCAGGCAAAGGCTGATGAAAGATTGAGGGGAGAAGAGTAGGGCCTGAAGCTAAAGAAAGTTGTGGAGTAGGATTTGAGCTGGCCCCAGGTAACGAAGCACTTCCAAGGTTGGGGTGAGGTGGCCACAGGCTGGTTTGGGTTTGGGACCCTGTTTCCTTGGCAGTAGCTGGTTCCCACAGGGGAACACTTCACCCCAGCTCGGCCGCGTTCTCTTTGCTGAGAAATTTGGAGCATGTGGAAAGTTGGGCTGAGGTCGGCACCGAAGGACAACCTTCAGCCCTTGTTGAAGAGGTGGAGAAGGGGGCTCTCTTCCAGCCACCTGGAAGACCTGGTGGTATTTGGGTTTTTCTAAGGGCTTTGTGATACCCTTTAGCCAAATGCATTCGTTCGCTTTCCGTCAGCTCCATGGCCTGCCCGCGAGTACGCAAGAGAGCCGTCTGGCAGAAAACCCCTGCCTGTGGTGCGTTCGGCTCAGCCCTCCCTCAGAAAATCCCAAGTAGAGTTTCTAGAACTTTAGAGTGCCCTGGTGCCCCTAGCCATGCGATCATAAGAGCCATGGAAGAGGGGGGTGGCCTCCCAGCCCCACCCACTCTGGGGCCCTCGGGGGGGCCTTTGTGACCTCCCCTGCCCCGCGAGGCCCAGTCTCCTTCCCCGGGTAGTTTCTCCCTCTAACTTCCTGGCAGGTGGGAAGCAAGGGAAAGCGCACTGTGATGAACCAGATGTTTCTGCTAGAACCAACCTGACCAAAGGGGCCTGTATCATTCACCCAGGAGGAAGTGGTGGGTGGGGAGCCCCAGCTAGCAGGCTGCTGTGGATGGCAACCAGCTGCCTTTGCACCAGCAAGTCTTCGGGGTGAATCTGAGAAGAGAACTTTGCCCTGGTTTGTCCTGGGTTTGTAGGCAGTCGGGCCTGGTGGATTGGGGCGGTGGGGGACGGGGGAGGCCCCGGCTTGCTTTTCCTGCTGCCATCTACATCAGCCGGGAGCCCATGGTCCCCAAGCAAGCTCAGAGGCTCCCCGCTGCCATGCCCTTGCGTAATGCAACCTTGTATTCATTTAAGCACCACAAGGGCAAGGGCTCAGCACGGCCGCCCTGGAACTAAGGAGGCCGTCAGGAACGGCGGCAGCCCTCCAGGCCATCACCACCACTCGTTCGTAGACCTCACGATTCTCTCTCATGACATCCATTTCTCTGTATGTCTGCACCATTCTCCCCTCCCTTGCGAACTGGCCCATCCCCTCTGCGTCCTCCAGTTTCTGTATTTTTCTAAGTGTTCATCTGAAAATAATGAGAATTTTCTCTTGCTCCACTCAAGAAAGGAAACAAGACTGTGTGTCCGGCCATTTCTCATCTTCATCACTGCTCATTCCTTGGCCCGAGCTGCCACCCCCTTGTGCCTAGACTTTGTGGCAGTCCCCTAAATGGTCCCTCTGCTTCTAAGCTTGTCTCTGCTATAGTCTGCTCTCCACATAGCAGCCAGAGAGATCCTTTAAAAATATAGATCAGATCATTTTATTCTCTTGCTCAAAACCCTCCAGTGCTTCTCCATTTCACTCAAAATACAAGCCAGAGTTCTCACTGTAGCCCAGAAAGCCTTAACCTATCAGTCATCTCACTGTCTCTCTGAAACCCAGTGCCCCTCTTGCTCACTCCTTTTCAACTACACTGCTGTCGTGGCTCTTTGCTCATTCCATCATACCTCTGCCTCAGGGCCTTTGCACTTGCCATTCTTTTGCTTGGCTTTCCCAAGAAAGCCTCATGGCTCATTCCTGCATCATCTCCTTTTAATTTTGCTCCTTAGCACCTGTGGGCTTCTACTTACACTACCCCATTTACTTATTCATCTGGGTTATTGTCCATCTTCCCTATTACAATATAAACTCTGCCAGGACAGCTTTATTATTTGTCATCGCTATTCACTGCTATGTATATTCGCTATACAGTGAATAGTGTACCTAAATACAGTGCATGGAGCCTAGTAGACAAATATGTAGTCAGCAAATATTTACTGATGAGTGAATGCTTGGGGCTCCTCGTGCTGCTAAAGACAATGAAGAGGCTTTTGCTTTCCAGGGTCTAGACTCTTAGGAGCAAAAAGCTGTATTGTCCAAGAAAGAGAGGTTGGGGAGTTAAAAGTGGAGGCCCAAATTAAATAATAGATTTAACTTAATGTATGAAATTAAATAAGTTGGTGGCAGGTTAGCAATCAGTTGGCTCCCTTCAGAACAGAAACTGGAGGGTTTTGAGCAAGAGAAGGTTTTGAGCAAGGTAGCTCGGGCCAGGGAATGAGCAGTGATGAAGACGAGAAATGGCCAGACACACAGTCTTGTTTCCTCTCTTGAGTGGAGCAAGAGAAAGTTCTCATTGTTTTCAGATGAACACTTAGAAAAATAAGGCATAACTGAAATCATTGTACCTGACAAAGGACACAAAAGATCTAAGCCATCCAGGCTGCTGAGAGCATCTTAGATGCACAGATTCTGGGTACCCCAGAACTTCCCAGTTGAGAGTCTCATTTGTCACTCCCCCATGAGATGATATGTTTGAGTCCACTTGCATGGAACACTGGAACTGTTAGGTAAGTGGAACAATCAAGCCATCCCAAAGAGAGCTGGCATCTCTTGGGTTAAATCTATCTGAGGCGACCTTCACCCTGAGCACTGACCTTGGGTGTGGCCAGCTGTCCCTTTGCCATGCCAGCACCATCAGTTTCTTTTCCTTTTATTTATTTTATTTTTAAAAATTTTTAAGTAATTTTATTTTTTTTAAAGATTTTATTTATTTATTTGACAGACAGAGATCAGAAGTAGGCAGAGAGACAGGCAGAGAGAGAGAGAGAGAGAGAGAGGAGGAAGCAGGCTCCCCGCCAAGCAGAAAGCCCGATGCGGGGCTCGATCCCAGGATCCCGGGATCATGACCCGAGCTGAAGGCAGAGGCTTTAACCCACTGAGTCACCCAGGCTCCCCAAGTAATTTTATTTTTAAGTAATTTTATTTTAAGATTAGTAATCTCTACACCCAACGTGGGTCTCAAACTCACAACCCCGAGGTCAAAAGTCGCACACACTCCACTAACTGAGCCAGCCAGGCGCCCCAGCACAATCGGTTTCATCCTGTTCATTTGATGCAGGCGAGCTAACATCAAGCAGAAAGCACCTACTGAAGCCCATTTCCTCAAGACGGGGTGGCAATATGGCCGACGCTCTGAGTTTCATAGAATCCTCTCTAGATACTTGGTCTGTTTAAACCCTGATGAGTCGTGGGCTAGCTGAGTTAGAGCACAGAGTACGGGGAGACAATGAGGCCCTTGAAAGCCATGCCGATAAACTTGGATCTGATCTTGTGTATGCAAAAGGAGCACTCCTCTGAGTTTTGAAAGCCTAAGAGAGACTTGCTCAGGTTTCTTGAGGTTAATTTGGAATTCCCCAGGAGGCGGAACCTTCTCTAGAGGCAGGAGAGTGAAGGAAGAAAGAGCTGTAGTGGTTGTAAATTGTTCCCATGGGAACTGGGGGGGATTTGAACAAATGGAATGGACTAGAGAGACCTGAGTGGGTCCTCAGAGAAGTGAGGGTTGATGAGGGCCCAGGACTAATGAAGAGTGTGTGTGTGTGTGTGTGTGTGTGTGTAAGGAAAATCGTGCCTCAGCACTTCCCCACCTGGCCCCAGCCTGAGATCTCTGCACCCCGGCTCTTCAGGGAAGTCACCTTCTCCCTCCAACATGGAGCCATGACACCCTAGAATCCTTGGGGGCCTCCTTACGCTTTTATAGCTTCCTCAACCTTACAGTCCTCAAGCAGAAGGGGAAAAAAAACATTCTTCTGTCCTTTTAAACTGAAAACCAGTATCTGATAAATATGTAAATGAGCATGTTTGCCTAAGCATAAGCTAAGCTACAACCCAAGCAGTGATGACCTTGAGATCATTTCCTGAATTCCTTCTTTTTTTAAAAAATATTTTTTATATTTTTAAAAGATTTCTTTTTATTTATTTGACAGAGATCACAAGTAGGCAGAGAGGCAGGCAGAGACAGAGGGGGAAGCAGGCTCCCAGAGAGCCTGATGTGGGCCTCTATCCCAGGACCCTGAGATCACAACCTGAGCTGAAGGCAGAGGCTTTAACCCACTGAACCACCCAGGCACCCCCCCCCAAATTCCTTCTATTCCAGGTGTTATGACTGATACATCTGAAGTTTCTATACACTTACACCCTAATTTAAGAATTTAAATTTTGGGATGCCTGGGTGGCTCAGTGGGTTAAGCCTCTGCCTTTGGCTCAGGTCATGATCTCGGGGTCCTGGAATCGAGTCCTGCTTTGGGCTCTGCTCAGTGGGGAGCCTGCTTCCCCCCTCCCCGCCTGCCTCTCTGCCTACTTGTAATCTCTCTCTCTCTGTCCAATAAATAAATAAATAAAAATCTTTTTAAAAAAAGAATTTAAGGGGCGCCTGGGTGGCTCAGTGGGTTAAAGCCTCAGCCTTTGGCTCAGGTCATGATCCCGGGGTCCTGGGATCGAACCCAGCTTCGGGCTCTCTGCTCAGCAGGGAGCCTGCTTCCTCCTCTCTCTCTGCCTGCCTCTCTGCCTGCTTGTGATCTCTGTCAAATAAATAAATAAAATCTTAAAAAAAAAAGAATTTAAATTTTGAAGACAGTCCAAAGGAAAACCTTCACTCTGGAAGGGGCCAATTTGACTATTAATTCTAGTTAGATGTTCCGTGGCGAGATAATTAACAGTTTTTCCAAACAGGTTCAACCTGTATGGTTGATTACTAGAACTAACAATTTTTTTTTCTGTCATGAAGAAGGTACAGCTCCAAATTGTTGCCAATGGTTATTTTTGAGATTTAGGGTATGTGTGTGTGCGGGGGGGGGTGGTGGATATTAAAAGAGAGTGTTCATCCTTTTACTTTACACACTCCTGTGGTGTCTGAATTATTTTTTTTAAAGATTTCATTTATTTATTTGACAGAGATCACAAGCAGGCAGAGAGGCAGGCAGAGAGAGAGAGAGGAGGAAGCAGACTCCCCGCTGAGCAGAGAGCCTGATGTGGGGCTCAATCCCAGGACCCTGAGATCATGACCTGAGCGTAAGGCAGAGGCTTTAACCCACTGAACCACCCAGGTGCCCCTGTGTCTGAATTTTTAAATGTGTATTCTTTTTTTGTAGTTTCAGAAGGACACAAAAGAATTTAATTAAATACAAACTGTAACTGTCAGACAGAGGATCAAAGGAGCCAGCCTGAATTATCTGATTTTAGCTGAATTTGAAAAAGACTACCTGATATTATCTAAGTATCAGGAGGCAACTTCTCACATTGCAGCCACCTACCAGCAGATGAGAGATAATGTGTCTGCAAAAACAGCCCACAGGCCGCGACACTGCAAGGGGCCTTGCGAGCAAAACAGGACTTCCTCACAACACGGGGAGAATCTGAAGGGCCTTCCCACTTTCCCAGAAACAAATACAAGTTCCTCTATTCTGTTGTGTTTTTAATTATTTTTATTTTCTAAAATTACATAAGTTATACATCCTCATTGTTAAAAAAAAATTCAGACAATACAGAAACATGAAAACCTTATTCTTTTAGAAATAGCCACTGTTCGGAGTTTGGTTGTGTGTCCTTTTGGATTTTACACACACACACACACACACACAGTTTCAACTCCTATTTTTCTTTTCTTTCGTTTTTTTGTTTTTTTTTTTTAAGATTATTTATTTATTTATTTGTCAGAGTGAGCACAGGCAGACAGAGTGGCAGACGGAGAAGCAGGCTCTGGCTGAGCAAGGAGCCTGATGTGGGACTCGATCCCAGGACGCCGGGATCATGACCCGAGCCGAAGGCAGCGGCTCAACCAACTGAGCCACCCAGGCGCCCCTTCTTTCGTTTTTTTAAGTAGGTTCCACACCCAGTGTGGAGGCCATTGTGGGGCTTGAACTCACAACCTTGAGATCAAGACCCGAGCCCTGACCAAGCTTCGGATGCCTAAGGGACTGAGCCACTTCCTTTTTGATTTTCTTTCTCTCTCTCTCTCTCTCTCTCTTTTTTTTAAGATTTTATTTATTTATTTGACAGACAGAGATCACAAGTAGGCAGAGAGGCAGGCAGAGAGAGCGGGAGAAGCAGGCTTCCCGCTGAGCAGAGAGCCTGATGCGGGGCTCGATCCCAGGACCCTGAGATCATGACCTGGGTCGGAGGCAGAGGCTTTAACCCACTGAGCCACCCAGGCACCCCTTAAGATAGAATTCACATACCATAAACTTTGCCATTTTAAAGATTTTATTTATTTATTAGAGAGAGCGAAAGCAAGAGAGATCACAGAGGCAGAGGAAGAAGCGGACTCACCACTGAGTGGAGAGCCTGATGTGGGGTTCAATCCCAGGACCCTGAGATCATGACCTGAGCTGAAGGCAGCCACTCAACTGACTGAGCCACCCAGGTGCCCCAAACTTTGCCATTTAAAAATAAGTGTACAAGTCAGTGGATTTTAACGATTTTTTTTTTAAATTTCAAGTAATCTCTACCCCCACATGGAGCTCAAAATCACAACCCCAAGATCAAGAGTCAATGCTCTTCCGACTGAGCCAGCCAGGTGCCCCATTCAGTGGTTTTTAATATATTCATAAAGTTGCACAATCATCACCACTAATTACAGAACATTTCACCACCCCAAAAAGGAACCTTATACCTATTGAGTTAGGAGAGTTCTTTGTATATTCTAGATACAAGTCCCTCCTATCAGCGGTCACTCCTTATTCCCCACGCCCCCCACCCATCCTGGCAACCATTAATCTATTTTTTTTAAGATTTTATTTATTTAGTTGACAGACAGAGATCACAAGTAGGCAGAGAGGCAGGCAGAGAGAGAGGGGGAAGGAGGCTTCTCATTGAGCAGAGAGCCCAATGCGGGGCTGGATCCCAGGACCCTGAGATCATGACCTGAGCCGAAGGCAGAGGCTTAACCCACTGAGCCACCCAGTTGCCCCTCCATTAATCTATTTTTTATCTCTGTAGATCTACCCATTCTGGACATTTCACTTAAATGGAATCACACAGTATGTGCTTAGTGTAAGGTTTTCAAGGTTTGTCCCTTTTAAGGCATGGATCAGTGCTTCATTCCTTTTTATGGTTGAATAATAATCCGTCGTGTGGATAGAGTCCATTTTCTTGATCTGCTCATCGATTGATAGACATTTGCATTGTTTCCAGTTTGGGGCTAATAGGAATAAGCTGCTATGAGTATTCATGGATACATTTTTGTATGAACATCCATTTTCCATTCTTTTAGAATTGCTAGGTTGGGTAGTAACTCTATGTTTAACTTTTTTTGAGAACCTGTCAGACTGTTTCCCACAGCAGCAACACCGTTTCACATCGTCTGGCGATGTGCAGGGGTTCCAACTTCTCTAGACCCTCATCGATCTGTGTTCTTTTCTTTCTTTCTTATTCTAGCCGTGTGGCATCTTATTTTGGTTTTGATTTGCATTTCCCTAAGGACTGATGATACTGAACGTCTTTTCTCTGTGAGTTGCTATTTGCCTTATCATCCTGTTGACCTATCATCACCCGGGGGCACCTGGGGGGCTCAGTCAGCTACGCATGTGACTCTTGGTTTTGGCTCAGGTCATGATCTCCGTGTCCCTGGGATGGAGGAGCCCTGTGCTGAGCCCCGTGTCAGGCTCCGCACTCCGTGGAGAGTCTGCTTGTCCCTCAGCCCCTCCCCCAACTTGCAGGCTCGCGCTCTCTCTAAAATAAATAAAATAAAATCTTATATATCATCCTCGGGGAAATGTGTATTTAAATTCTTTGCCCATTTGAAACGCTGGATCATTTATATTTTTACTGTTGAGTTACGAGAGTTCTTTGTATATTCTAGATACAAGTCCCATAGCAGATACAGGATTTGCAAATATTTTCTCCTGTTCTGTGGATATTCTTTTTCTGTTTTTTCGAATAGAAGTAAGTTACTAAATACACCATCTGTAACTTGCTCTTTTTCTCCGTCGGTGCATTATGGGCATCCTGTAATGTCAGGAGAAAACTAGGTCATTCTTCCCTTTTCCTACCTTATATATTTTTTCTTCCTTTCGCTCTCATTTTTTTTAAGATTTTATTTATTTATTTGACACACAGAGAAAGATCACAAGTAGGCAGAGAGGCAGGCAGAGAGAGAGAGAGGAGGAAGCAGGCTCCCTGTTGAGCAGAGAGTCCGACGAGGGGCTTGATCCCAGGACCCCGGGATCATGACCTAAGCCGAAGGCAGAAGCCTAACCCACTGAGCCACCCAGGCGCCCCCCCCCCGTTTTTCTTTTGGTGGCATTCATTTATGATTGTACCACGGCTTCTTCGGCGAGTCTTCTGCTGAGCTTTATAGAGTTTGGTTTGCGTGTTGGTGAAAGACAAGGGATCAGCCGCTCCTGGGCAGGACAAGCAGACGTCTACCTACTGGTTGTCTGCCCTGGATGCTGTGAAAACTCAGGCAGGCACAGGAAGTGTCTCTAACCTGCTTATACTTCCTCTCAACCCCTGTGGTTTCACAACCCCTGCAGGCTCACCCCCACCCAGTGTCACCAGCCTGTGGCCTGTGTGAGAAAGTCCCACTGTAGGAGGCCCTGGGGCATCATCATTTCCTTCTCTCACCCTGCCTGGGTTGCCAGCAAATCCCCAGGACTCCCTGAAACCAGAGTGTTGGATTCGGTCCCTCCAGCCGCTGGAAAGATGAGCTCCTGCGTCACCGTCATGAGGCTACTGCTGTGTGGCCCTTTTCTCTTTGGTAGGCGAGGGGAAGGGGCCGGGACGGGAAGGGACATGTATGTGTGGCCAGACACAGCAGGGCTTTGTGGAACTGGAGTAAACGAGCAGCCGCCGTGGGCTGGGACGGGCCGTAGGTGACCGCGAGGCTCAGGAATCTTGGAGGGAACAGGGAAAGGCAAGGAAGTCCAGAGTCCAAAGTTGAGGCACGTTCTGGGGGGAGACGGAGCAGGGAGACGCAGGTGGCAACAGAGAAGCGGAGCGCAGTCTTAAAAGGAGGCAAGTGGCTAATGGGTACCTGCAGCCGTGGCTGGGGTCTGGGCCCGCCGGGGGCGCGGCCCTTTCCCCTTTCTGCGCCTCCGTCCGTTTGATGGAACAAATGGCCGGGCGGCTTCTCTGCCATCCAGGATGCTGCGGAAGGAAGCCCGAGGCCTGGAAGGAAAGTGGAGCCCAAAGGGACAGTTGGGTCCCTGTAGACGATGCTTGGGCTGCTTCAGGTCGGGGGTGACATGGGGGAGTCCGGGAGCTGATGGAAGGAAGCCCGGTGCGCGGCGGCGTGGGCACTCAGGGAGCCTTAGATGAGAAGCAGCGCCACAGAGACGGGGGATCCTGAAACCGTGACTCTGTGGCAGAAGCCTGAGGCCAAGGTCCCGGCTCTGAGGCCCAAAGGAGAAGTGGGTGTGTAGGGAGCTGCACCCTGCCAGGGGCAACCCCATGGCCTGAGGGGCCCCTTCCCTCTGCCTCTGTCCCACGGACCTCCGCCTCCTCATCCTTCCTTCTTTGCTGGGAGGTCAAGCAGGCTCTGGGTGGTAAAGGCGTCGCTGCTTCCAGATTTCTCCCCGGGAGTCAAGTTCCTGAAAGGGGAAGCCCAAGGGGGAAGGTCCGGCTCTGCCTCCGGAGCTCGTGGCTTGAGCCCGAGCAGGAGCCCGGTCTTCACGGGCACGTGCAGGGGGGTGGCCGGCGGGAAGTGGCTGACCGCACCCCCTGGTCTCCCTCAGCCAGGGCCGCCGGCTACAATCTGGAAGTGCGGCACGTGCGAAACTTCTCCTTCCCACCCGCCGGGAGGCATTTCGGGTACCGCGTCCTGCAGGTTGGAGACGGGTGAGCTGTGGCCCCAGGCCCCGCAGAGCCAGGGCAGGGCACCAGGACCCCGGCACCCGAGGCGGGCCAGATCCGGGAGGGCCCCAGGGTCTTCCTGGATGGAAGAGTCACGGTGGGATTTCTCAGGAACAGCAGCGAGGCCTCCCATGCGAGAGCGAGGACCTCCCCACCCGGGTGCTGGTACAGGGGAGCCATCGCGGCCCCTAAAAGGCTTCGCCACACTTGCAGCTTCCCCATGGGGGCTCTGACTAGACAGAGAGCGCCTTGACGGCGGGGATTTGGGGTCTTTCTTTTTCTCCCTCATCCCTAGTACATGCCCCAGCCTAGCAAGTAGTCAATATGACATAAATGATTTTTTAGAAAGGTTTTATTTATTTATTTGAGAGAGACAGTGAGATCACTGGCAGAGAGGAGGAGCAGAGGGAGAAGCAGGCTCCCCAGTGAGCAGGGAGCCCGACGCAGGGCTTAACCCAGGACCCTCGGACCGTGTCCTGAGCTGAAGTTGCTTAACCACTTAACGGGCGTCCCCCCGTAAATGACTTTTGAATTGATGACGCATTGAATGAACTCATAATTTGACCTTCTGGCACATCAGTCTCTGGTCCTCAGTTTTTCTAGACTATGAATGAAAAAGATTCTTAACTTTCTAGACGTTTGATGTGTTCGATAGGGAAGAGGTAGGGGCTGAGGAGCCTCCCTGAAAGGACTAGCTGCGATGTTCTGACATATTTGTGGGTCTGAAACCCCTAATGGGTAGGAGTGGGTGGGGGAAGACGGGGCAATTCCATCTCACCGGTGAGATTTCTCATCAGGGTTGTCGTGGGAGCTCCAGGTGAGGGGAACAGCACAGGAAACCTCTATCAGTGCCATCCAGACTCTGGCCACTGCCTACCAGTAAGCCTGAGTGGTGAGTAACTGGTCAGGGGCCTGGGAGGAATGGTGTCCCAGTGAAGATGAGGCTCAGCCCACCACACCTGGATTACCTAAGCTCCTCCAGACCCATCTCCCGCTGCCTACAGGTTCCAGTTATACCTCCAAGTACTTGGGAATGACCTTGGCGACAGACTTCACAAGCGGAAAGCTTTTGGTAAGAATCTTGCGTAGTGTGATATCAGTTCCATGCTAAGAAAGACAGATGGAAAAGAAGGAAGGGAAAGTTGAGTAAAGATCCTATAGAAGATTACAGGCATCAGAGAGATTCCGATTCAATCCACGTTTATTAGAAACCCAAGTATGAGCTATTTTTGAGACCTTACATATGTCGTTCTTTTTCCAAATATGAACTGTGGCCGTTGACATACAGAGATGAATTTTGGTGGTACACAGACTTTTCACGTTTTATAATTATATTTTTATTTAATAGTTTGTTGGGAAAAATATATGACACATCAAATAAATGATGTCTTGGATCAGATTTCTTGAGATGAGGCTATGATTTAAATAAAAAAAATATTTTGAAGTAAATAAAGCATTAAATAAGTACGAGTCTGCATCATATGCCCAGAAATTGGGAAGTGATGCACAAATCCCTAAAGTTCTCTTTTTTAACCTTCAGTACACTCGGGAAGGATCAGGGATCCTTATACACATTTTACACACAAGGAAACGAGACCCAAGGGCTTAAGAGGCTTGACCAAGGTCGCATGGTTTTAAAGAGGTGGAGCCAGGATGAGAATCGAATTCCCCTTTGGTCCCAAGCCCACTGGTCTTGACAGTTCACCCCAGCAGTGTCTGCTGACACAGGTGGATGAGAGAAAGGCGGCTGGCTAAGTGAAGCATTTAGCTAGCTTTGACTGAGACTTGTTTACTTCGCTACTTTTACATGCCAGCCAACGTGCTAGGCTCCTTCAGGGTCAGACAAGTGAGTGATGAAGATAACATGAGCCCGGACTTTCGAGAAATTGCAGTCTGGCAGGAAAGATCGTCATAAATGAAAGAAATAATATTGTATATTCTGAAAATAGTGGGTGATTTGCCTTAAAAACAAGATGTGATTGGGAATGGAAGGGGATAGGCCTGGAAATGTAGGAGAGGGTCCAACTGTAAACAGTATGAATGCCCAGCTCAGGAGCTTACTCTATCCTGTAGGCAGTGAGCCTCCCCTGGCACACAGCTTTGGTAGTAGGGATGGAGAGGCAGCTATAAGACGTGGAGGCAGAATTACCTTGCCTCGGTCACCTGTTGGTTGTAGGGAGTGAGGTCAGGGGGTGGTGACTCTGAAGGTTCTTGTTCTTGGCTGAGGGGGCCCAGAAGACACAGAGGAAGAAGACCCACCCCACCCCTTTTTTTGAACATTTGCTTCCTTCAGGCATGTGATCCTGGGCTATCTCGGACGTGTGACCAGAATGTCTACCTAAGTGGCTTGTGTTACATTTTCCACCAGAATCTGAAGGGTCCTGTGCTGCAAGGGCGCCCTGGTTATCAGGGTAAGGAGCTGGGGATTCAGTGAGTAAAAATCTCTCCCACGTAGCTGCCCGTATAATGGAAACAGCATGGACCTGCCAACCCATGGAGACACTTCACCGAGTCCCTTTGTGTCTGGCTTCTCTAGAATGTATAAAGGGCAACGTGGACTTGGTGTTCCTGTTTGATGGCTCAATGAGCTTGCAGACAGATGAATTTCAGAAAATTGTGGACTTCATGAAGGATGTGATGAAGAAACTCAGCAACTCTTCCTACCAGGTAAATATATTAATTAGTTCTCCTGATCGTAGGCAATAGATGCCTGCTTGAGCTAACTTAAGGCATAAAAGAAAAAATTTACTATGAGGTGTCTTCAGAACCTAAAGGCGTAGTTGGACTGGACTTCTGGAAGAGACAAGAAACTAGGAAGTAGAAAGTGTCTGGGATTCTCGTTAGTTCTCATTTCTGTTTCTTTCTGGCTTTTGCTTCCCTCTTCTCTCTCCACACACTGACTCCCTCAGCTTCTTTGGATCACATGGGCCTGTGGAAAGCTCCTAAGCTCACAAGTTAAATTTTCAGGAGGGTTTTCTCATCCTCTCCACCAACCCTGCCCTTTGCAAATTTCAAACTCTTGGAGAACAGATTCTCACTGGCCTAGGCTCAGCTGAGTGGCATGTGGGGCCCAACCGGCTGTGCCCAGCTTAGCGGGGTCCCCAGCAGGACCATCCCCAGAGGAATGGAGTTTAGCAGATGGTACTACATAAGGGGTCAGGGGTTTAGTTAATTTCAGTTCTGTGTTTGTGTATATATTACTTCATTTTCAAAAAATGCTCTGAGGCAGGAATGTGGGGTTGGGTTACCAGGTCCCAGATAAGAAATTGACTAGAAGGGGCCCCTGACTGGCACAGTTGGAAGGGCAACGGGGTTATGAGTTTGAGCCCCATGTTGGGGATAGAGATTACTTAAAAATAAAGTGAGCGGCGCCTGGGTGGTTCAGTGGGTTAAACCTCTGCCTTCGGCTCAGGTCGTGATCTCCAGGTCCTGGGATCGAGCCCCCTGTAGGCTGTCTGCTCAGCAGGCAGTGTGCTTCCCTCTCTCTCTCTCTGCCTGCCTCTCTGCCTACTTGTGATCTCTGTCAAATAAATAAATAAAATCTTTAAAAAAAGTAAAAAAAAAAAAAAGAAATAGATGGGAGCAGACAAATAGGAAGGGATATGAAGCGACATTTCATTTCTTCCTTCTTTTTCTAGTTTGCTGCCGTTCAGTTTTCCACGGACCACAAAACAGAATTTAATTTCTTGGATTATGTTAAGACGAAGAACCCTGATGTTCTGCTGCGCAAAGTAGAACACATGCGCCAACTGACCAACACCTTTAGTGCCATCAACTATGTCGCGTGAGTCTCCACTCGTGGGACACAGCCCACGTGTCAGTTGCACTGACCCCCTCAGGTTGCAGGGTATAGGAACTCAACAGATAGCTTTAGAAAGGGGCAGGCTACTGTAGGAATTCAAGTGGAGCAACTTTAGTCCAGGTTCTTTCATTTTTTAAAAGAAGGAGAAAGCATGAGCAGGGGCATCGGCAGCGGGGGTGGGGAGAAGCAGGAGCCCTGCTGAGCAGGGAGCCTAATTGCGGGTCTCAATCCCAGAACCCAGGGATCATGACCTGATGCTTAACTGACTGAGTCTCCCAGGCTCCCCTAGTCCAGGAATCTACTTCATACTAACTAAATCCCCAACGGCAATTCTTGGGAGGACGCAGGGGTAGATCATGAGCCTTTGGGACAGGGAATAATGCCAAACCTCACGAGGATCTAGTGCTGAGAACTTGGAAAGTGATCGTGAACATGACAGCCATGGTTGGGTCACATATGAGTTGGGGATCAGCTCTGGAAGTCATCGGGTGAACAAAAAATCTCTCCTAGTGAATATTCTCCTTGAGTAATTCCTTGAATTTTTCATAAAATTCAATATACTCGAGTCCCTCATTGGAAGCTAGCATATCCTGGTTTCCTAAATCTACTCTAGAAGGTCTTCCCCTCCGGAGGTAGACCAGGTAGCTGTGTTTCAATTGAGGCCGGGATGAATGCAGTTGGATTGTGCTGAAGGGCCATATTGTATATTTTGTTTGATTTTGGGGGGGTTAATGATTATAAACAAGACATTTACTTTTCATACTCGTTTGGGGGAAAGGAGAAAAATCAGTTTGCCCAACTCAGTGATGGTCTTTGTGAAAGAGTCTCCATTCATTCTGTAGACTTGGATAGGTTGCTTGATCTGAGGATTTTGTACTTTTCATTCATAAACAGAACCTCCTTTGAAGAGAGTGATCGAAGGGTGAGTCTTTTGAGTAGCTTCTCTGGTGCCCAGCCACACTCCCTCTCTGAGTGAAGCTTTTCCATGGGACACACAGCTGGGGTGTCTCTCTTGTGTGGATTTTGCCTTGCAGGAGACAGATGCTCCCTGGTGTGGAAACTCTCATTATGCTTCGTACAGACATAGAGTTTCAGGCCTGTGTGGACTCTGATGTGACCAATTCACCTTCCTTTCTGACTGAAGGCTTTCCCACACTGGCCATATCTATAGGGCTTTTCACCACTATGGACTCTTGTATGAACAGCAAGGTTTGATTTCTGAAGCTTCGCTGACAAATAGCCTACTCATAGGGTTTCTGTCCAGTGTGGGTTCTCTCACTAATGGCCAGACTACCTCATTGACTAGAGTTTTTCTAGCCCTCCTTGCACTGATTGGCTTCTCTCCTGTGTGTATTTGCTGATATGTAACAAGATTGCCCTCGGCCCCGAAGCTGTTTCCCCAACAGATACACTCAAAAGACTTCGGACTAGTGTGGATTCTCTCGTGCAAGGTTAGACTGCCTTTTTGCCCTGAAGGATTTTGCATGTTCCTGACACTCATAGACCCTCTGTCTCCAGGTGAATATTCCTGTGGTGTCTTAGAATCTGGGGACTTTTGTTCCAGTTTCTCCCTTCAAAGGAATTCTGGAAATCCCAGCTGGAGGATCCCATGGCCTCAGAGTGATCATATTTGCATTGGGCTTCTGTCATCACGGTCACTGAGAAATACTACACTCAGGGCCTATATTCCATGAGAGTCCCGCAGAGTGGCTGTTGGAAATCCAAACATGGCCACGCCTGCCGTATGACCCTAATCCCCACCTCTTCATAGGATTCGTCCATGGGCTGTTCTTGAGCCCCACGGTGGCACGTGCCACAGACAGAGGCCAGCATTGAGCCACAGCAGTGCCAGTGGACTAAACTACAACTCCCAGGAGCCCATATTATATATTTTTTAAAAATACCTATGGGGCACCTGGGTGGCTCTGTAGGTTAAGTGTCTGACTCTTGATCTCAGCTCAGGTCTCCAAGCCCCACTCTGGGCTCCATGCTGGGCAAGGAGCCTACTTAAAATAATAATAATAGTAATAATAATAACAACAATTTTAAAAATAGAAATACCTGTCTTTACACATTAAAGTGGCCAGAGAACCTGAAAATGATTTGGGAAACAAGAGAATTGTATCTTTCCTTCTCATACTGCCCCTGGGCATACACAAAACTTGAGTCAAAGAGCAGGAAGGAATTCCTGGGCCATGACACTTATTTTTCTGATTCTGATTTCTTCGCCAAGCATGTACAGCTGGATTTGCATAAGTTAAATATGCATGGGATGAATCTTCTCAAGGCTCTACACAAGTGTTCCCAGCCCTTTTCTTCTGAGGCTCACTTGACCTGTCATGTCCACTTTATTCTTCTCTTTGTAGACAGCTTTGGTGCGTACATGGCAAGCCATGTCCACTGGGGGGAAAAAAAGGACAGCCTTGGCTCCTCAGTCCAGGAAAACAATCTGAATTCCAGCTTCCAGGAGAGAAAATCTGATTGACCGAGGCTGGGTGTCTACAGGTTCACTCAGCTCTGCCTTAGGCATCAAGTCACATGGCACAGACATGGATTCTGGGGTCCCAGAAATGTAAATACCATTTTTAGCTCATGGACCATACACAGAAGCAAGCTGTGGGCTGACTTTGGCCTGTGGGTTGTTGTTGGCTATGTTCTGGGTTCTGGGAATATAGCAGGGAATGAAACAAAAATCTCTACTCTCTTGACGGTTTAACATTATATTAGGGGAGAGAAACGCAATAGACAGGATCAGTGTGTAAATTAGATAATGTAGTAGAAGATGGAAGTTTTTGTTTTTTTTAATATATATATTTTATATATTTATTTATTTATTTGACAGAGAGAGAGATCACAAGTAGGCAGAGAGGCAGGCAGAGAGAGAAAGGAGGAAGCAGACTCCCCGCTGAGCAGAGAGCCCTATGCGGGGCTCCATCCCAGGACCCTGAGATCACGACCTGAGCCGAAGGCAGAGGCTTAACCCACTGAGCCACCCAGATGGAAGTTTTATAAAGAGAAAGAAAGCAGTAGGCAGTAGGAAGATGAGGGAAGGTTACATTTGCACAAAGACTGGTTGGAGGTGAGGAAGAAGCTATGCCAGTACCTGGGAAGACCATTCCAGGCAGAGGGAATAGTAAATGCTTGGGATGTCCCAAGAAGAACCAGGACACCAGTGTGACTGGAGAGAAGTAAGTGAAGGTGAAAAGTAGTAGGAAATGAGGTCGGAGACACCATGGGAGTCCAGAGCACGTAGGGCCTTTGAGGCCATAGGGAGGACTTTGGCTTTTCCTCAGAGTGAGATGAGAAGTCACTGGAGGTTTTGAGCAGAGGGGTGATAATCTGATTTATGTTTTTAAAAGGATCCCTCTGGGGTGCCTGGGTGGCTCAGTCGGTTAAGCATCTGCCTTCCGCTCAGGTCATGATCCCGGGATCCTAGGATCGAGCCCTATTTCGGGCTCGCTGCTCAGTGGGAGCCTGCTTCTCCCTCTGCCTCCCCCCTGTTCATGCTCTCTCTCAAATAAATAAATAAAATATATTTAAATTTAAATATATATTTAAATTTATCCCAGAAGGATAAATACATATTTATAAATATAAATTTATATTTTATATATTTTTATATAATTATAAATTATATATATTTTATTATATAAAAATATATATAAATATATATAATATATATTATATATATAATTATAAATTATATATATTTATATAATATATAAATATATAAATAAATATAATATTATATTTTATATATTTTTATAATATAATATATATTATATATAATATATATATAATAAATTTTATAATATAATTTATATATATAATATATAATATATAAATATTTATATATTTATATATAATATATATAAAATATATTTATATATATAAATATAAATATATATAAATATAATATAATTTATAAATATAAATATGTACTTATCCCTCTGGTTGCAGGGCTCTTAAGCTGTGGAGGGGCCGGGGTGGAGCAGGAAGGCCAGGTAGAGGCTAAAAATAGAGATGAGAGGTGATGCGGCTTAAACCAGGGTGGAAATCCATGAACAGGAGCCATGAGAGGCCATGTCTATGTGGACAGAGGCTGGGGAAACAATCTGCACCCAAGATGGAACAGAGGCCTTGGCCCTGCCCCCTCAGAGCTTCTCCACCTGTCACTCCCCACCCCCCCAACCCTGCTGTGTGACTTTCAGCTTCTGCTCCCAAGCTAGGTCCTGTCCTAAGTCAAGGGCTATAGTCTGTGTAGACTGGCTGCTCTTGGATTAATCGTCCGTCTCTAGTGAGCTGTGGGGTGGGTAGGAAAGGATCAGATGGCACAGAGAGAACTGCTGTCCTAACAGAAACTGGCCACCCTGTCTTGCTCCAGAAGGAGGCGTGGGCAGGTGCCACTTTGGAGCACGGGCCTGTCCAGTGTTCAGGACTCCTTTCTCCCTTTCATGTCATATGCGCTGAGCACCTGCCCTGTGTCAGGAGCCAGAGACACAGGAGCAAATCAGACCCGTTCCTCCCCTGGGGGAGCTCATGATCTGGGGAAAACTGAAAGAAATAGGTGACTTCCATTCCCTGGAGACGTGCCGTAGCGGAGACACGTACAGGCAGACTGGCCATCAATGGCGGGGCGCTGCCAGATGAGCTCGTTCTGGAAGCATGACTCCCCAGTTTTCTCCAGCCGTGGAGCCCATTTTCTGCACTGAAATTGCACCTGGATCCCCAACATGTCTACCCAATAAAAGGGTAGTTGTTGTGTGGTTGAACCGGAGAGTAGGAAGCCCAGGTCTCTCCTCACAAAGCCTCCCTGTCACTGTCCATGGGCTCCAGGACAACCTCTGGCAACCCAGAGTTCCATCGAAGATTGCCAGTCTGGAAGGAGTGGGGTGGCAGCCCGAGGTGAGGTAGGAAGTTCAGAAGAGAACTTGGAAGTCTGGGAACACCTGCCTGCCTGGGGGATGGGAGAAGGGCTTTTGCATAACCAACAGGACAGTGACTTAATGAGCTGAGTGAGTCGGGGGAGCCCTCATGATGTGGGGGAGTCTCTCACATGTGCCTCTTCTGGGACACAGGACAGAGGTGTTCCGGCAAGACCTGGGGGCCCGGCCAGATGCGACCAAAGTGCTTATCATCATCACTGATGGGGAAGCCACTGACCACGCCAACATTGACTCAGCCAAAGACATCACCCGCTACATCATCGGGGTATGGCTGGGTGCTGGCCACTTCCCAGTTCCCTATCCTGCCTCTCCTGTTCCCGATCCCCACTCCCCTTTCTCCTCAGGGTCCAGGGCCTTATCTGCGAATCTGGGGACGCCAACTCTCCAGTCTTCCCTCTCTCACAGATCGGGAAGCATTTTGAGACCAAGGAAAGTCAGGAAAGGCTCCATGAATTTGCCTCAAAACCTGCGAAGGATTTTGTAAAGATCCTGGACACATTTGAGAAGCTTAAAGATCTGTTCACTGAGCTGCAAAAGAAGATCTATGTCATTGAGGGTGAGTGGCAAACCCGGGGTGGGGGGGGAGGGGAAGTCGCTTATGGAAGCTCATCAGGGACGACCAGACTAGGACACGCTGGTGATGGTTACGGGAGCTCAGAGTGTCTGAGGCTGTGAGACGGACTCTCCTGGAAAAGGGCCTCAGGGGGCAGTTTGGGGGGCCGGCCCCTTGAGGAGCAGCTTCTGCCTCCCCCTGAAACTCCATCTTGCTCCTAAAACTCAGCTGGGGCCAGGGTGCGGCCCCGAACTGACCTCTAGCTTGCTGTGGTTAACCGAGGCCTGTGGAAGAAGTCGAGTTTCCCACTGTCCCCAACCCCACTCAGCTCCCTCATTTTCCCTTGTCTCCACTTACTTAAGGGGGACTAGTGGGCTGGGGACCAGTGCAGGGAGCCCACAGGCCCTCTTGGTCTGCAGTAAGAGAAGGTTTGGACTGCAGTCTCGGGGTGGAGGACTTGCTCTGGGTGGGGGTATTTTCCCAGGAGTCCTGGTCTGCTGAAAGCTACGGGATTCCCTCTGGGAAGGCCCCTGTGCTAGGACACGGGCTTTGTGTTTGGTTCGGTTGAAGAAGCAAGTGGTGTATATAATGGGACTGGGCGGACCGCTCAGGAAGGCACTCTGCCTGTGCTGTGTGACCTCAGCCAGGTTACTTTCTCTCTCTGAGGCTTGCTGAGTTCTCCGCTAACTGGGGCTAATAATACCCACAGCTTTGGAAGATTTGACTGTTTATTAGTTTCCTAAGGCTGTTGTAACAAAGTACCAAAAACCGAGAGGCCTAAACCAACAGGAATTTATTGTCTTGTACTTCAGGAGGCCGGAAGTCGGAGGTCAAGAGGCGGGCGGGGACAGGCTCTTTCTGACAGGTCTCGGAGAGAACACTTCTTGCCTCTTCTAACTTCTGGCATCCGCAGCAGCCCCTGGCATCCCTTGGCTTGTGGCTGCATCACTTCTGTCATCTGAGTGTCTACAAGCCCCTGCATGTCTGTCCTCACGTCCTCTTCTCTCTGTGCGTGTCTGTCTGTCTGTCTCTCTGTGTCCACACTTCCCTCTTTCGTAGTGAAACTGTCAAATATTGGATCCTGTTGGATCGAGGCCTACCCCGGTGACCTTATTTTAACTCGATTGCACTGTAAAGACCCTATTTCCAAACAAGGTCATATTCTCATGTACTAGGGCTTAGGTCGTGAAAATAACTTTTTTTTTAGACAACACAATTCAAGCCCCACCCCAGCTTAGCAGAGTGCTTGGTACCTCTCAGGCCCTCTGTAAATCGCAGAGCTGGTTATCTCTGGCTCTGATCGTCTATCCTGACCTGCCCTGACACATGCTTCAGATGGTATCTTAGATGTCACTTCCTCTGATAAGTTTTCCCCGAGCCCGAGTCCCGGCTGAGGGCTTCTTTCCGGGTGCCACTGTTAAGGGCTGTATGCTCCCTCCCAGAGCCTCCCCATTATGTGCAGTGAACGAACAACGAACAAAATCATGGTAATTGCTGTGTTTCTTGAAAGCTTTGCAAGGCAACAGGCACTTTTTCTGTATCATTTAATTCCTTCCTCTCAGAAGCCTTGTAAGGCTTGTGGGATGATTTTCATTTTATTAATTCAGGCTTGCACTAACCAGGTACGGAGAACAAGACATGCAGGGGCGCCTGGGTGGCTCAGTCAGTTGGGCGGCGGCCTTCCGCTCAGGTCATGACCCCTGGGATGCAGCCCCACTTCGGGCTCCCTGCTCGGTGGAGAGCCTGCTTCTCCCTCTCCCTCTGTCTGATGCTCTGCTTACTTGTGCTATCTCTCCGTCAAATAAATAAGATCCAAAAAAAAAAAAATACACTCAGGGATATTGTCAACGTGGGGCTCATATTCAGGTTGGATAAAGAAAGGCAGAAGACCAAAGAACAGGGTAATTAGAGATGATGGGAGGGGCTGTAAAGGGAATTAACAAACTGGATGGAGAGATTTCACTGGGGGAAGCCACGTGACATGGGCTTTTCAAAAGGCCTTTCTAGATGCTTTATTTTTTAAAGGAGGTAGAATTCCCTCTGAGATGACATTCGAACCGAGACGCGAAAGATGAGACTCGAACAGCCACGTGAGGAATGCGGGCAAAGAGCAGTGAAGTCGGAGAAGAGCCAGTGTGGGGCCCAGAGGTGGGGAAGGGCAGGCAAGCCGGAGGAACACAAGAAAGGTCAGCGTGACGGGAGCTGATGAGCAAGGGAGACAACGTGGCTGAGAGAGGCCCGGCCTTCCCGTTCCTTACAAGCAGCTGGGCTTTTGAGCTAAACAGCGACGGCAAGGGATGAAGGGTTTTTGAGAAACGGAAACATGTGGTCTGATAGACATTTTTTCAAAAGATTACTCCAGCTTGCTCTGCAGAAAAAAGACACGACAAGAGGAAGAGCGAAGTCAGGGACTGACTGGCTGAGCCAGGACCGTTGTCGGGCCCAAGGCGAGGATGGCGGGGCCCTGTGCGGGGGCCTGTGCGGGGGCCGGCGCGCTCCTCAGAGAAGGCCGCAGATGCTTTGTGAACGTAGAGCCATCCCGGTGTGGTGACGTGGTGGGGAAGCCCGAGTGGGAGCAGAAGCACAGAGCTACTTGCTTGCCCGGCTTCACACTGAGCTCAGCCCGCGTCACGGCCCAGTCCGGCGGCCGTGCAGGCCGTTTCTACCTTGCCCAAAGGCCGGTGCCATGCTGCTTTCTCGGTCCTTCCTCGAGGGTCCGCCCACTCTCTTGACCTCGTCCCTAGGCACCAGCAAACAGGACCTGACATCCTTCAACATGGAGCTGTCCTCCAGCGGGATCAGCGCTGACCTCAGCCACGTGAGTGGCTGGCCTGAGGCAGGGGTGGGGTGGGCTGAAGGATGATGTGGGCACGAGGCTAAGCCTGCTCGTCTCCTCCCTGGGCAGGGCCATGGCGTCGTGGGGGCGGTTGGAGCCAAGGACTGGGCTGGGGGCTTCCTAGACCTGACAGCAGACCTGCAGGATGACAATTTTGTTGGGAATGAGCCACTGACACCGGAAGCGAGATCAGGCTATTTGGGTGAGTACTTTTCTGGTGCTTTCTTTTGGTCTGAGGGGCCAGGGTCACTCAGAACAACTTTCAAAACCGTAATGAAGGCAGTTAAGCAACCAGCATGAACAAACTCAGAGTTTAAATAGGGCTGTAATGTTCTTTTTTTTAAGATTTTATTTATCACAAGTAGGCAGAGAGGCAGGCAGACAGAGAGAGGAGGAAGCAGACTCACTGCTGAGCAGAGAGACCCGCATCAGGGCTCTGAGCCACCCTGGAGCCCCCCCCCCTTTTTTTTAGATTTTATTTATTTATTTGAGAGCGAGAGATCACAAGTAGGCAGAGAGGCAGGCAGAGAGAGAGAGGAAGTAGGCTCCCTGCTGAGCAGAGAGCCCGATGCGGGGCTGGATCCCAGGACCCTGAGATCATGACCTGAGCCAAAGGCAGAGACTTAACCCACTGAGCCACCCAGGTGCCCCAGGGCTATAATGTTCTTAATTTTCCCCTTAATATCTCCTCCGCTGTGTCATAGTCATGTTTTTGTTTTCTGCATTTTATGATGCTTGGACATCTTGAGGCCTTGTGAGTCCCAGCGACACTGCCCCTCCCAGGCCAGCTAACTCCTACAGATGGTGAACAAGGGGCCTGTGAGCAGTTTGCCAGCCAGCCAACCCTGAGCCCGTATCCCCAGCCACCTTCTTTACCCAACTTCCACACACCAAGCCAGTATTCCCCCCGACCTGACTCTCTAGTTAGCTAAGGACCACCCTTTGTAGACCAATGCCAGCCAGCGTTGTTGAAACTGTCCCATCCAAAGCTTGCTCAAGCTTGCCTACTTAGCCACCTCTCTGGGCCTTACCCATAAATTAAATTCGGGGTCCATTTTACAGCAGCCTGCCTTATTAGTAAGGGGACCAGAAGGTCCTCCTTGTGGCTTCCTCCCCTAGAATTGCCCACGAACTCCAAGGTTGATTCACCTCAAGAGTTCTTCCGATGCCCAGGGCGGAACAAAGGCACCTGGTCAGCCCACAGTTGCAGCTGCTTCTCTCTGCCTCATGGTATCCCTGTCGTGAGCTGGTCCTGCACACTTCTGGGGCTGCTGGTCAACCCAAGGGGTACCCGCCTCAGACACCGAGGCCCTACTCTTGTGAACCTTCTGGTTCATGCTCATGTAGTCAACCTGTGTCAAGGCACAGACTGGCTTCACGAGCCCTAGCTAGGACTGCTTCCAGGCTCTACCTAGAAACCCTCGCACCCCGCCTCATCCGTGAGTGTAGAGGGGCAGGCCACGTCTTTATTAAACCCGCAGAACAGGGACACCTGGGTGGGTCAGTCGGTTGGGCATTTGCCTTCAGCTCAGGTCGTGATCCCAGGGCCCTGGGACGGAGCCCCGCATCAGACTCCCTGCTGGCCAGGGAGCCCACGTCTTCCTCTGCCTGCCACTCCCCCTGCCTGTGCTCACTCTCTCTCTCTGCAAATAATAAATAAAATGACAAATAATAAATAAAATGACAAATGACAAATAAATAAATAAAATCTTAAAAATAGATCTATGCTTTATAAAAAATTTAAAAAATAAACTCCCAGAAACGAAGACTTTATTACATAATTTCCTTGGGAAAATGAGTGCCCTTCATCTTGCATGCACTCTTCTAAGGAAAGCTGCCCTCTATGACTTTCTCTCTCTCTCCCTTTTGACGTTCTTTACTGAGCATTACGTGTCAGGCACTGGTCGAAGCACATGACATGTATTGACAAATTTTATCTCATTTTATTCTTACTATAACCCTGCTAGTAGGTACCTTTATTACGTACACTATTTATTTTTTAATATAATTAAAATATAATAAAATAAATATAATAAAATATATTTTTTTAATTTCTATTTTTTTGTTAGAGATAGAGAGCACGTGCATTCCAGAGCGAACAAGCCAGGGGGGAGGGGCAGAGGGAGCGAGAGAATCCCGGAGGTGACTCCCCATTGAGCACGGAGCCTGACGCGGGGCTTGATTCCGGGACCCCAAGATCATGATCTGAGCTGAAATCAAAAGTTGGTTGTTCACCTGACCGACCCCCGCCCCAGGCAGCCCTATTACACTTAGCTCCTACAACGTCAACTTCCGGGAGCTTTGTGTCCTACAGTGTTCTGCGAGCCAGCCAGCAACGTTGCTCGTTCAAGAAAAAATAATCCCTATTTTACCCTCTAGTTAGGCACCGGTCCCACTAGACACACACACACACACACACACACACAGCATATATTGTGTATATATGGACATGATTAAAGAAAAAGAGAAAAAAGAAAAAAAACTTCAATTCCTGCTAACATAAATAAATAAATAAATAAATAAATAAATAAAAATACGATCTTGGGCGCCCTGGGGCTACCCTCCTCCAGATCTTCGTTTAGATGTCGCTAGCATAGCGCTAAGCGTTTTCTCTACGTGGTCGTCTTGAATCCTCAAAACCACCCTGTTGAGGGTGGTCCTACCCCGTGTTTTGGTTGAGAAAACTGAGCCTCAGGGCACAGCGTACTTATGCAAGATCTCACAGCTGGGAGGCTTAGGCACTGGGAATACAACCTCGCCCCTGATTTCCACCGGCAAGTTCCCCACGCCCGCACTCCGAGAACGTGCACAAAAGGAGGGGAAGGGGGCTCCGCCTCTCTTGCCCTTCTTCTCCTGCGCAGCGGTGTCTCGGATGGTTCTGTTTGTGTCGCTCCTCTGCACTACTCTAAGCAGAGAAGATGAAACTGGGTCAGTTAGTCGTCCTCCTGAATCAGAGCGTCCCTAATGGATGGGTGCTGGCTGGGTCCCTGGTCCAGGGTCAGGCAGCAGTTCCTCAGCCGTCCCAGCAACGTGCTCACAGGGAGAAACCTCGTTGCCCTTACAAGCTGTGGACTAGGAGGGTAGCCTGAAGAGACACCTCCAAACAAAATGTGTTCAAGTCTCCTGCCTTATTTTTAATATTCGTGCAGATTTTTCATTCATCTTATGACTGTATCTCACTTTATTTTTTTAAAGATTTTATGTGTTTGAGAGAGAGAGAACACACAGGGGGAAGGGGCAGAGGGCGAAGGAGAAGCAGACTCCCCACTGAGTAGGAAGCCCAACCGGGGGTCATGACCCGAGCTGAAGGCAGATGCCCAACCGACTGAGCCACCCAGGCGCCCCGTTATGTGATTATTTCACAATAGTGTAGTCTCCTTTCCCAACCTTCCGGTCAGCTGAGGCTCAGGGAGATGCTCCAGGTTTCCTGGCTGCTTTTTCCTGGGCCTGTGCGTTGACCACAGTTTGAGAAATGCAGTTTCGGACCAAGATGGCGGGATGTGTGTCCCTCGGAGCTCATGGCTGCTTTTCTCTGGGGAAGGTCCTCTGACTGTTTCCCAGCATCTTTGCTTCTAACCCAGTTTCCCAGAGTTTCCGCTCTTTTTTGTCCCTGGGTTTTACCTTCTTCCAGCTGCCACTGTGCTCCTGATTCCAAGCCCCTCTTGTCCATTCTTTCTCTCTCTCTTCCCCTCACCCCGCTCAGGTTACACAGTGACCTTGCTGCCCTCCCAAAGGCTCACTTTGCTGCTGGCCACTGGAGCCCCCCGCTACCAGCACGTGGGGCGGGTGCTGCTGTTCCAGGAGTCGGAGGACAGAGCACACTGGAACCAAATCCAGAAGATAGACGGCAGCCAGGTGAGCCTGGCCCCGGGGTCTTCTGCAGGTCGGGGACTGGTAGGGCGCGGGTCATGCTCCCTGCTGTCTGCAAGCACGTTCCCATCACGGGGCTTCCTCGGTCCTCTTCGTCTCCCTGCAGATCGGCTCGTACTTTGGTGGTGAGCTGTGTGGCGTTGACATGGACCAAGATGGGGAGACAGAGCTGCTGCTGATCGGAGCCCCCTTGTTCTATGGGGAGCAGAGAGGAGGCCGGGTGTTTATCTACCAGAAAAAACAGGTGAGGACCCGGAGCGCCAGGAGGTGGGAGAAACAGATTCCCAGCCCACCCCGGTCCCAAGTATCCCCAAAGGCTTTCCTTGTTGGGTTACGGTGGATCGGACCTTTAGAACCACGGGAGCTGAGCCTCCGTGCCCAGGGAGGGTAGGCTGTGGGCCAGGCCCAGGGCCAAACCTTTTATTTACAGGACACCTTGGGTGGTCCTCGCAGAGTCACCTCCTGGGAAACCCTGAGCTTTTCCTTCATAAACAGGATCACTGTGGCTCAGCAAGGCTGGGTCACCTTCCAAAGCCCCAAGGTCACCCAGAAAGCCAGGGGTGGAGCTGGGACCTGAGCCCAGGTCAGTCTGCCGCACCGGGCGGGTTCTGTGAGAGACCGCACCCGACCCTCCTTCAGCGTTCTCCAGGCACGCGGGGCCGCCCCCCCGCAAAGGCTGGCCACGTGACTGAGGTGGGGCCCGTCACTCTGCTCCTTCCTAGCTGGGGTTCGAAGTGGTCTCAGAGCTGCAGGGGGACCCTGGCTACCCGCTTGGGCGGTTTGGAGCAGCCATCGCAGCCCTGACGGACATCAACGGGGATGGGCTGGTGGACGTGGCCGTAGGGGCCCCTCTGGAGGAGCAGGGGGCTGTGTACATCTTCAATGGGCAGCACGGGGCGCCGAGCCCCCGGCCAAGCCAGGTGAGAAGAGCCCTGCCTGGCCCCCCAAACCCATTCCCAGGCAGCCAGAAGCCTCCAAACCCAGACCCCGCTCCCCGGCCCGACTCATCCTGCCATCCTCTCCCTAGCTTAACAGGAATATTTCTCTTGGTCTCAGCGGATCAAAGGGACCCAGGTGTCCTCGGGAATTCGATGGTTTGGACGCTCCATCCATGGCGTGAGAGACCTCGGAGGAGACGGCCTGACGGATGTGGCTGTGGGGGCCGAGGGGCTGGTGGTTGTGCTCAGGTAAGACAGGACTGAGGATGACCGCAGCTCTCGTCCCTCGGACAGCTCCCCGTGTCGTGGGACTCCGGCCTCCCCCAGCCCCGGCGGAGAGGGTCCCCTCCCGCACAGCCTTCACGTCTTACTCTGCTTTAAACGGCGGCAGTTCAGTGCCAGACTGGGGTTTGAACCCAGGCCAGGCTGACATTACAACCTGCTAGAGAAGCAGCAGCCGGGGACGGCTCTAGAACCTGGTCACCCAGATGCGGGTCAGAGCCCTGCCATTTACTCCTTGGGTGGTCTTACCCCAGTCACTTAGCTGGGGGCTCAGACCATTGAGCGTCTGACTCTCGGTTTGCGTTCGGGTCCTGAGCTCAGAGTCGGGCGATGGAGCCCTGTGGTGGGCTCCGCCCTGGGCGTGGAGCCTGCTTGGGGTTCTCTGTCTCTTTCTCTGTGTTCCCCCTCACTTCCCCAAAGCGCATTCTTCCATATGGAAAATGGGTCAGAGGGCGTCTAGAAGGAAATGGGAAGCCCTAATGAATTACCATTATTATTACTGTTTCAAGGAGACGGGGCTGTTGAGGTCTGCTTTCGGGGATTAGAGTCCTCTGGATGCTTGTAGAAGGAGCCCCAGGTCGGACTGGGAGTACAGTTGAGGCCCAGGGAGAGCGTTGCTTTCCACTCCGCAGCTCCCGGCCCGTGGTGGACATCCTCACTCAGATCACCTTCTCCCCGGCGGAGATCCCGGTACACGAAGTGGAATGCTCCTATTCACCCAGTAACAGGAAGAAAGAAGGAGTTAACATCACAGTCTGCTTCCAGGTCAAGCCTCTCACCCTCCAATTTCAAGGTCAGTGCCGTTTCCCAGAGCAGCTGCTTATGGCCCTAGGGCACCCCCCCAACCCTGCCCCTTCAACTTCTGACTTTTCTCCCTGCCCAGGACTCCTGGTGGCCAACCTCACTTACACTCTGCAGCTGGATGGCCATCGGAGCAGAAGCCGGGGACTGTTCCTGGGAGGGAGACATGAACTCAGCGGGCACACAGTGGTCACTGGACACCCGTCCTGCACCAAGTTCTGGTTCCACTTCCCAGTAAGGAGCCGTGGGGGCTGCCCTAGGAAGTGCGGGTGTGGCGGAGCTGACCACGGTGACGGGCAGCAGCGGAGAGGGCTCAGCTCGGTCACCATCTGGCTGGGTCACAAGGCCCTTGGGTCTCTTGACACCACCATTTCCTCATGTAATCGTGGTAACCATACCATTAGCATATTTCCTCTAGTTCTTAATCTACGGACATAGGCGTTTTAACATCGTTACCATTAGAAAGTACTTCCCATTTTTTCCCCTAATTTTTCCACACATCATATATTTACACTGCTACCCAGTTTCTCATAAGTATTCGAATAGCTACAGAATATACAGTTATGGCGCACGTCCTGGTTTGCCAGGTACCCATAGTCATTTATTATTAACATCCATGGCAGAAAAAGATTTTCTTTCTTTTTTTTTTAAGATTTTTATTTGTTTGTCAGAGAGACAGAGGGAGAGAGAGCAAGCATAGGCAGACAGAGTGGCAGGCAGAGGCAGAGGGAGAAGCAGGCCCCCTGCCGAGCAAGGAGCCCGATGTGGGACTCGATCCCAGGACGCTGGGATCATGACCTGAGCCGAAGGCAGCTGCTTAACCAACTGAGCCACCCAGGCGTCCTGAAAAAGATTTTCTTAATATCAATTTGGGCAACTGCTGAGACACCCAAATTCAGTTTGCTTCTAACAGTCCTGTGTAAAATAGGATTGATGGTAAATTATTCTGATCCCTTAAATATTTAATAAGAGATTGGGTGTGGGACTGGTGTATAAGAACTTAAAGTTTGGGGGCACCTGGATGGCTCAGTTGGTTAAGCGTCCGACTCTTGATTTCAGCTCAGATCATGATCTTGGGGTTGTGAGATCAAGCCCCGGGTCGGGCTCCACACTCAGCATGGAGTCTGCTTGAGATTCTCTCTCTCTCTCTCCCTCTGTCCCTCATCCTCCCGACAAAAACAAAAAGATCCTGAGGTTCATTTTAAATTTTTTGTTATGGAGAAATTTCAAACATATAAAAGCAGAAAAAATAGCTCAGTGAACCCCCAAATAGCCATCACAGTGTTAACAGTTCTGAGCTCACTCTCCTAGTCATTCATACCTGCACTCCGTGCCCCTCTGCTTGCCTGCACTCACCCCTACCCCCCATAAGATTTGGAGGTTTTCGACATAGATTTGCCAGAGAAAAGGTCTGTCATGATGGGAAGACCTTGGACTTGGGGATTGGATGGACTTGGGCTCACCTCCTAGCTCTAAGCCTTAGGAAACTTGGATTACCTTATGTTCCTCCTCTCTAATGTGGGGATAATAATGCCTGCCTCTTAGGGTTGGGGAAGGAGTTCAGGGGAAGATGATTTGGGTGCTCACAAAGTGCCAATTTTGTAGTCCCAGGGACTGGGAAGAACATAAAAGGCCTAGACCCATCCCTGTTCTCAAGGAACTAGGATATTCTAGTTATTCTAGAATATTCTTTTCTTGTGCAAACCTCGGTAATGGCTGCCTAGAGTGGTTTGACAGAGATTCGGGGGTTTTGGTCAGGACTCAGTGGGAAAGGTGGGGTGGTTGATCAGCAATGTCCGCCATGGGAGTTGGGGCTGAGGGAGCTGACTTGTGCTGAGAAGGGACCCCGGGCATAGTAATCGCCTGATGCTAGAATCTCACCATTTGTAAAGTACAAGCCAGGTGAGCATTTAGCTGGAAGATTAAACTCACAACACACGTGCCATTCCCGTCACCTTCAGGTGTGCATTCAAGACCTCATCTCTCCCATCAACATCTCCCTAAATTTCTCTCTCCCGGAGGAAGAAGGGACACCGAGGGACCAACAGGCGGTAAGAAGGGTTCACCTGGGGAATTGATAGGAAACAGGAGAGTAGAATTTCAGTTTAGCAGGACTGTATTATCGAGGAGTCTTTGGTTTTAAGCAATAGGAACCAAATACAGCAGGAAAGGAACGTATGGGAGCTTGTATTTGGCAAAGCAGGAGTGGGAAGAAGGAGAATCAGAGTGGAGGCACTGGGGACTCATGTGGGGAGGGGATAACGGGGGGACTCTTCAGGACGCAGCCCCTTCAGTGAATGCCCCTGCCTAGCACCAGCTTCAGACCTCCCCAGGAGCCAGCACTGCTCAGGCTGCAAGTTCCAGGGAAGCCAGGGCACCCTGGTCAGCCTTCTCACCGAAGTGTATTTAGTTGGGAACAGGTAGTTTCCTCAAAGCCGAATTGGGGGACCATCATGATGTAAAACGAGAGGACCCGTACTGTGGTCCTCATCTGCTGGACCACACACTCCCCACCTGGGGCCAAGGCCAGATTTCCTCTCCTCAAGTCCTTGATGCTCAGCTAGAGGTTTGGCTTCAAGGCAGCAGAATCTGGTGGAAAGAGCCAGAGCCTTCCCGCCCAAAGACGTGGATTTCCTTTTTCCTGGCATGAACATCTGAGCAGGTTCCATCCATCTCTTGGACTGTGTCCATCAAATGCATCACGACGTCGTGCGTCTCTCACCGAGCTGGAGCAGGGGACTGCTAAGCGCACTCTTTCCCGTGGCTTCTGGCGGCACCCGCTGAGGCTCCCCCGTGCATGCTCACTCTCCTGGGGTCTGCAGGGAACAGTGGCGCGCTCCCCAGACATGAAAGCCCCCGCCCACCAAAAGCTCATCGAGGGCTTAAGGGAAGTTGATGGAGCCCCTGCCTGTGCAAAGCCCTGTTCTGGGCACTGGCTCCACGGAGGCACATAAAACATGGTCCCTCCCCGGAAGGCTGGGAGCCAGAGGAGTCAACAGGCAGTTACGACAGGCGTGGGAAGATGCGACCCTTGCAGTCCCCAGGTAGAGCAGAGAAGGTGGACATTCAGAAAGGAGGCAGAGTGTAAACACAGGCAACGAAGACGGCAGAACCCCACGCAGCAGGCGTTGGGAGCGCGGCAGGCGTGGGAGAGGGTTGGAAGGGCACCCCCTTCCCATTGAGACTGATGCACACCCTTACATCTCATTGGTCAGAACTTGGTCACATGGCCACGCCTGAGAGCCTGGGAAGTGCAGCCTCCTGTCCAGCACCCCCTTTCCACCAACCCCATAACCCGATAAAAAGGGGAGGGTCTGTTTTAAAAGCAGGTGGCGAGGGAGGATATATGGAAACAGTCAGCAGCCTCTGCCATCGGCACTATTTTTTATTTTATTTTTTATTTTTTTATTTTTTTTAAGCCAGGCAGTGTGGAGTAGAAACTCAGGGTAAAAAGAGACTTAGGCTCCCAGTTGTCCAGAAAGTCTTCCTGGGGGAAGTGGTTCTGGTTCTGGGTCTTGCAAAACGAGTCGACTTTGGGTAGGTGGATTGAGGAGAGGCAAAAGGAAAAGCACAAGGAAAGCTCTGGTGGTACATTCAAGGGAAATGAGGAGGTGGGCTTAGCTTCTGGAAGAAGGACAACTGAGCAAGACAGGGACCCTGGATGTCCACTTGGGGGCCCGCTGTGGTCTAGTGAGTGGCAGGAAACCACCAAATCCATGTGGTCTAGTGAGTGGCAGGAATCCCATCTAGTGAGTGGGAGCAGTCAGCAGAGGCCCCCGGAAACCCTGCCCTGGGGGGAAGGGTCTGAAGGCTCTTTGGCAGGTGGCCTGGAAGTGGAGGAGGTTGGAGCCTTTCTAGAACATTCAGCTAATAACTCACAGGACACTTCCTTTACCCTCAGGATAAAATCCCAGCTGCCTAATGTGGCTTCAGGGCCCAGGGGAACGTGGACCTTGCTGCGGACTCCTGCCCCCGCCGTCCGCTCCCCCACATAAGTTCCGCAGGGTCTGAGCATCTTCCTGAGGCTCCCACAGATGCCGTCTCTCTTGCCTCGTGTCCTTTCTTCCTCCCTCTCCGTTCTCTTCGCTGGGCTCTCTCCTGCTCGTGGTTTAGAATTCAGTTGAGATCCATTCCTTCAGGAAGCTTCCCTGATCCCCAGGTGGGAGACAGGATTCCCTTCTGCAGGCTCTGAATATACCCCGTACTGTCCCATCAGACTCTCGAAGATGCTGGTCATTTCTCCCCCCAGACTGGGGCACAGGCTGTGTGTTTCTTTTGTTCCCTGGTGTGCAACCAGCGCTCAGCACAGGGCTTGACCTGGAGCAGAAACCCCAGAAATGTTGGGAAAACTGGCCTTGATCCGAGGAGAGAAGGAGAGCTGCTCTGGGCGGGGAGCTGGGGTCTGCCGGGGCCACAGCGAAAGCGAGTCACAGGCGGGTGAGCCCAAGGAAGGAGATGGGCTGGGAGGAGCTTTGGAGCTCCTTTGTCAAGGCCAGGTTCTCCTGTCCAGTGGACACCCTGAGCTTCAGCGTCCCTTAAGGAGCTGCGCAGGTGACCTTGGGGCGGAGTAAGGAGGATGAGGTGCTTCCTGGAGCTCCTGAGGGGCCCCCCAAGCCGGTCCAGCCGAGCCCCAAGCTCTGAGCTCCTCAGCCCTCCTTCGACAGTTCCGCTGCCTCAACTCAACCATCTTGCTTCCTGCCCACCCCCCCAACACTCTGTGCTCAGCAGGGCAAGAACGTACAGCCCATCCTGAGGCCCTCACTACACGCAGAGACCAAGGAGGTAAGGGGGCAGGGGACAGCTGGAGAGGCCAGGGTCCGTCACTCGTGCTTCTGGGGCCTGGGCCTCCTAGTCTTTCTCCTTGGCCTTTCAGATCCCTTTTGAGAAGAACTGCGGAGAGGACAAGAAGTGTGAGGCGGACCTGGGCGTGTCGTTCTCTCCAGGGTAAGGCCTGGAATCCCCTGGGCTCTTTGGTCCCACTTGGTGTTTTCCTGAGGTAGCTCCCGGGTGTGGGAGAGAACAGGGGGCTTCGAGACAGAACACCCGCCTCTGGACTCACTACATGTGTCCTGTGGGCCTTAGTTTCCCCCTCTGAGAAATTCCAGGCCCTTGGGCTCCCCTGTCAGGATCAGATGAGGTCGAGTCTCTCAAAGCCTGAGCACAGGAGCTGATTTCGGTGGATCTGTTTCTTCTAACCTGGCCGATCCCTCAGTTCTGAGCCTGCTTCCTGCACCTGGGCCCTTGTGACTTTTGCCGGGTGTTGCCCGCAGATCAGGAGTCCTGCGTCTGACCCCGTCTGCCAGCCTCTCCGTGTCGCTGACACTGAGTAACGTACAAGAAGACGCTTACTGGGTCCGCCTCAACCTGAGCTTCCCCCAGGGACTCTCCTTCCGCAAAGTGGAAATGCACAAGGTGAGCACCAAGGCATGGCCTGCCTGAGGCCGCCCTGTCCCCTCGGGCAGACAGGACAGCCTGAAGCTGTGGGCAGCAGCTGGCGTGCTGAAGCCTTAGGTCCACAACCGGGTTCTCGTGCCGACGGCCACCCCCTCCCTCTGTGGGCCGCGGATCCCGCCACCCGTGAGGCTGGGGGCATCTGCAGGGCTCGTGAGAGGGTCCCCTGGAGTGGAGACTGTGACACAGATTTCGTGAGCTCCGGCCCCCTCCCCCTGAAAGGTGACCAACGTGTTTTTGCGGAGTGGCCTAGGTTGTTTTAGATACAACGTTTACTCTGTTAATTATTAGCCCAGAAGTAATGCATGATCACCCCCAGAAAGCTGGAAATCCCAGAGAAGCTTAGAGAAGACTATCGCCCTGTAGTCTTAAAACCAGCAGTTACTGCTTTTAACGTTTTGGTGTTTATCCTGCTGTGTGTCTACGCAGGTGCAGATAAAATTACAGGGCATCTTCGTTCATTCTATACCTGTTTCAACTGACTGGCATTTTGTTCTCATTTGGTTATTTTTCCTCCTTATTTTTAAAACGAATGGTTATTGTGGTAAAATGTACATGATAGAAAATTTCCATTTTAATGCTTTCCCAGCACACAATTCGGTGGCCGAGAACATTTCCAGTGTCGGTCACCAGCATCTATCTACGGGGTTTCCCACCGTCTCAAACAGAAACTTTCCACCCATTAAAAGCGCTAACTCCCTCAGCCCCCGGTCATCTCTCATTTACTTTCTCTCTCTATGAATTTGCTGCTCTCGATTTTTCACGGAAGTGGAATTATATGATATTGTCCTCTTGTGTCTGTCTTCTCCAATCAGTGTGGGGCTTGTGAGGTGGCTTGGGCGATTTGCTTCCTTTTTTAAGGCTAAATAATAGATCCATTGTATGGATAGACCCCATTTTGTTTATCCAGTCATCTGTCTGCGGACATTTGAATTATTCTCGCCCCGCAGCATTAATCGCTTCCTCACGGGGCGTCTAGTAGAGTGATGAAAAACTGGAGATCTGGAGTCAGACAGACCCTGTTCCCGTTCCTACCAGATCCCTGCCAGGTGACCCAGAGGTGGGACCTGGAGAAGTCACTCGACTTCCCCAAGCTCTGTCTCCTTACCCAGTTCCCTCCCCAACCTGAGACCGAGATCCGTCCTCACAGGTGATGAAGAAGATGAAAGGTTCTGTACTGCTTAGCCCCGGATCAGGGCTCAAGGTCATTTTTTTTTAAGGTTTTATTTATTTATTTGACAGAGAGAAACAGCCAGAAAGGGAACACAAGGAAGGGGAGCAGGAGAGGGAGAAGCAGGCTTCCTGCTAAGCAGGGAGCCCGATGTGGGACTCGATCCCAGCACCCTGGGATCACGACCCGAGCGGAAGGCAGCCGCTTCATGACTGAGCCGCCCGGGCGCCCCTGGAGCTCATTTCTTTTTTTTTTTTTTTAAATGAAGTTTTTTTTTTTTTTTTTTAGATTTTATTTATTTATTTGACAGGGAGATAGCACAAATAGGCAAAGCAGCAAGCAGAGGGAGAAGCAGGCTCTCCATTGAGCAGGGGGCCTGATGCGGGACTTGATCCCAGGACCCTGGGATCACGACCTGAGCCAAAGGCAGCCACTTAACTGACTGAGCCTCCTGGGCGCCCCTGGAGCTCATTTCTAAAACAGTTGCTGCCTGTGGAGATCTTACTGCGTCCTCGCCTGGCGCCGAACCATCCCCAGCTCCTTGAACTGTTTGATCACTTCTGGATTTTCACAGTGATACACAGCACTGCAGTGACCATCTCTGAATGAAGCCTCTACCTGGGCCCCGAGTCTCTGCCCCAGCCCCACCCCCGAGGATGTGCCCCCACAGGGACAGAGCAGGGGGGTGTGGGCCCTGAGGGTTGGTGGCCTCCGGGAACCTCGGCCTTGCCCACTAAGAAGTGTGTTCCTCCTCTTCTCACCCCCCAGCCCCACAGCCACATACCTGTGAGCTGTGAGGAACTCCCTGAGGTGTCCAAGCTTCTGACCAGGATCCTTTCTTGCAATGTGAGCTCCCCCATCTTCAAAGCAGACAGTGTGGTGAGTGTCTCAAGCTCCGAGGGGCCCGGGCTGAGGTGGGGAGGGAAGAGAGCACGTAATGGGTAAAGAAGCCCCCCCCCACCTCGTACCCCAAAGGGAATGACAGCTTGAACTTTGGAATCAGGGCTTGGGTGCCCGAGATGCCTCCTTCCTCACTGCCCTCTTCCCCCCTGCCAGGCTGCCCTCCAGGTGATGTTTCATACGCTGCTGAACAGCTCCTGGGGGGACTTTGTCGAGCTGCAGGCCAATGTGAGCTGGTGAGCAGGTCCCCAGGCCGCCCCCGCGGGCCCCGCTGACCCGGCTCACAGACGGCCACAGGGGCCTGGCCACGCGCTTCTCCTAACGCTGCCCTCTGCCTTGCCCCCGCGCAGCGACAATGAGGACTCGAAAGTCTTGGAGAACAACTTGGCCACCACCAGCATCCCCGTCCTGTACCCCATCAACATCCTGACCGAGGAGTAAGTTGAGGGCTGAGCAGCCCCCACCACCCTTTTCTTCCACCTGCGCCTCCCCACCCGGGGCTCGGCCTCGCCTCCCGGGGCTCTCCTTCAGAGCCTCCCCTTTCCTCGGGCCCCCCAGGGGGAATCAGAACTGCTTCCAACCACAAGCCCAGGAGTTTTCAACACCCAGAAGGGCGGAGGCCCTTGAAGAGTTCGGAAATCAGCGGTTTGCTGATGGAGGAGGAAGCGCATGGAGGGTTGGACTTACCAACCCCTTGTGGGGCGGCTGTGCCTCCCTCCACGTTACCGGACAACAGGCAGGCTCAGAGGAGGGGGAATCTCCCCCAGAGGCGTACAGCTAAGCAGCACGGCTGCTGGTGTCCGAATTTGGGTCTAAATGACCCCAAAACCGCATGCTAGATGCAGCCCCTTCCTGGAGGGACCTGGAAGGGAGAAGGAGAAACTCTTCACAATGGCTCTTGTCAGCAGAGAGCTCCTACTCAGGTAGGAGAAGCCAAGGGCACGTGTACACAGAATAAGAGAGTCTCACAAGATTAAGGCAGGACGGACCCATGGGGATCACCAGTTGGACTTTCTCATTTACAGAAAAGGGGATGAAGCCCAAAAAGCAGAGTAGCTCTCTCCAGTTGGCTCAGGGAGAGGAGGTCAGGGACAGTGACTGAGCCAAGGTCTCTGGTACTTTTGAACGCAAAAGCCAAACACAATGATAGAGTGTGAAGTGTGGTATGAAATTAGAGCCAGGAGAGGTGATTGGAGTTGGAAGAGAGACGGATTCATGGAGATGTAGGGGCTTGAGCTGGAGCCTGGAGAATGAAGGGGCTCAGATCAGGGCCAGGGAGCAGGAAGGGCGTTGTCGCAGTGGAGACAAGCGTAGGTGACAGGAGTCAGCAGACAGTGCCGGGTTCGGGGAACAGGGAGCGTGCGGGCACGGGGACAATGCGTGTGGGGTGTGCAGTGGGCGGTCTGGGCATGGGGGGTGCTGTGGGCCTGACCCTTGTGGGCAGCAGGGCCGTCAGTGGATCCCGAGTAGGTAGCCGGCAGGATCAGACAGCGACATGAGGAAGGTCACTGGAAGGACGAGATGGGGAGGAAGCGAGAGGCTGCTGCCGTTGTGCAGGAGATCAAGGACACAGAGGACAGTGGAGACCCTCATGGGGCGAGGGGGACCTTGTGTGGTGGGGAGCACACAGCTCCAAAGCACACCCACCTGGGTTCCAGCCCTGGCCCTCCACGACAGGATGCCGGGCAGCAGACGGACCCCTTCCACGAGCCTCACTTTCCAGAGGGAAACAGCAGAGCGCTGGGTAACAGGAAAGCCTGCGTGATCCCTGGGGAGGCCCGTCGGAGGCTTCCCCCGGCCCCTGGTCCCTGCTCTGCTGGAGATGCGGTCCTTGTCTTCCCCTTTCTACCTCTGCTCTTCCCTCTCTCCACAGCAAGGAAAACTCCACACTGTATGTCAGCTTCACTCCCAAGGGTCCCAGGAGCCACTCTGTCAACCACTTCTACCAGGTATGAGCCTCTGTGTGACAAGGCCCTCGGGGGTCACGCAATTTTCAGCCCCATCCTGAGGACCGAGGCTGCGGAGACCCAGCCCTGTCCTCGGCGAATCCAGTGGCCTCCACCTCACCCCACGATCCTCCCTAGAGCACCTCACAGCCTCTGCGGACTCTCCCCAGCCCCTTTCTCCAGCACCGGATACTTTGTCTGTGGGTGAGAGAGAACCTAGATTTTCATGCACACATTTCATGAGCCACTGCTCTAGTCCGGGTACTTGGCTAGTTGCTGGGGCAGCAGTTATGTAAGTCGGGGACCCCCGACCCCTCACCCGACCCAAGTTCTGTGCCTGGAGCTTTATCTGTGTGACCTCCACCCCCACTTATGATTCTCCCCCAACCCGTGAGAGCCGCAGAAGGCAGAGGTGCAGCCATTCCCGCGTACAGATGAGACATGCACAGCACAGAGGGGTCCAGCGACCTGCCAGGTTATACAGCTCCTAAAGGGGAAAGGTCAGATTGCAGCACTTACTGAAATACCAGAATTCATGAGTTTAACCTCTGAGTTAACGATCTGTCGCTTCTCAGTGCCATGCGCTCGGGGCTGTAACAGCAACCTTCATTATGGGAGGGAAGAAGAGGGAGGCCGCCCCTGGGTCTAAAGCTCGAGGGCCTAAGGCTCTTTTCGAGGTAACCTCTGAGACGGAAATAGGTGCCGACTCCCCCAAGGCCATTCTTGTTTTCCGGTGGAAGAAACTGAGTCCTCACAGAGAAACTCTCTCTGCCCACGGCCACACTGGCATCAGGGCAGACTGGGGCAGGGCCCCCCAAGAAAGGGACCCCAGCCGGGTCGAACAAGAACAGAGGCTGGAGCCATCTCACTGGGATACGATGACCTCCCCCCTGGGGAGCTCGGGTGTCCATTTGCACAGAGAATGGCCACTAGGCTTGGTTTCTAGTGCTGGTCACGGGGATGCCTCCAGGTTCCCCAAGGAGGTTGGCAGACTAGTCCTTTTACCAGCAGAACAGTGGGGAAGATTTGGGCAGGCGTGGATGCAAGCCCCAACTCTACCCTTCCATCTCTGTGTGATCTTGGGCCAAGGGCTTCACTGTCCATGCCTCGGTTCCCTGCTGTGACACATGGCGTTTGGAAGAACTTGCAGGGGTCGGTCGTGAGGGTGAAGTGGCTTACTTACTCCTCATGGGGTGCTTGGCCCAGTGCCTGGGAAGTGGGGGTGGTTAATGGCTGGGGCAGGTGTTGTGCGCCGGCTGCAGATTCCGCAGCGACTGTGGAAGCCTCCTTCCCTCCTTGCCCCACTCCTCTGGGGACCCACGCAAACCCTTTGCGCTCCCCTCCCCCACACATGCCCCATTTCTCTCTCTCTCTCTCTCTCAAGTCAGCCTGGCCACATGCCTCCAGCCTCCTCCAGCCCCCTCGGCACCCCCCAGCATCTCAAGCTCTGCCTTTGGCTGCCTGGCCCAGTGCTTGGCCACTCTCTTGCTAAAGACCCTAATGATCTCTGTTTTAGCTAAACCCAGCTCAGCCTGGGACACTGGTGATCTTTCCGTCTTGCCAGAAGCTCTCCTGTTAGGCTCTTTTTTTTTTTTTTTTTTGCCACAGGGAGGTCACCTGGGGTCTCTAGTAAGCGCGACAGGCCGGGTAGTCCCGTGCGAGCAGGGTCTGCTTCCTCCCTGTCCTCCCTCTCCTCTTCCCCTGGCCAGTTCGGACACACAAGCTTCAGCCAGACCCGAAAGCTTTTCGAAGCTCTGCCCTTTCAAGCTGTGTGGCCTTGGGCGGTTTGCTTAGCCTCTCTGGGCATCAGTTTCTCAGTCAGTAAAATGGGGATAATAATCGCACCTACTTTATGGGGTTGTTAAGAGGAAAAACCAGGACGATGCCTGTGAAGTGTTCTGCCTCGCACTCGACACGTCAGCCAGCAAAGCGGTGGCTGCTGTGAGGCTTGTTCTCACCCTCATCCGAGGAAGGTGATGGAGCACCATCGTCCCGGTCTCGGGAGGCCCAGCTGGGGCTCAGGTGCCAACTCTGCTCCCCGATCACTTCAGACAAACCAGTCTCCCTGAACCTCAGCCGTCCCCTCGGTGACGCACGGATGACAGCGCTGCCCGGGCCTAGATCCAGCATTCAGCGACCACCGCGGGGGCCCGCACGCTTGCACCACTGCCCACCCCGCCATCGAGTCCCCCTGCGGCTCCCAAGTCCACACTGTGACCCTCCGGCTCCTCTGTCCCCCGCAGCCTGTCACTGCTCTCCACCAGGATGTCTTCAAACATCTTTTTTTTTTTTTTTGGTCATGATAGAATGAGATACAAGTCACAGTCCGTATGATTTACCTGCTTCTTAAAAAAAGATTTTATTTATTTATTTCAGAGAGAGAGAGACCCCACGAATGAGGGGGAGGGGCAGAAGGAGAGGGAGAAGCAGATGCCCCGCTGAGCAGGGAGCCAGATGCAGGGCTCGATCCTAGGACCCTGAGATCACGACCTGAGCAGGAAGGCAGGGGCTTCATTGACTGAGCCACCCAGGCGCCCCTGATTTACCCGCTTTTAAAGCGTGCGGATCCAGGGCACCTGGGTGGCTCAGTCCTGTAAGGGTCTGACTTCAGTTCAGATACTGATCTCGGGGTCTGGGTTCAGTATCAGGGCCCCCTGCTCAGTGGGGAGTCTGCTTGTCCCTCCCTCTCCCTCTGCCCGTCTCCAGGCTTGTGCTTTGTCCCTCTTTCAAATAACTAGGTAAAATCTTAAAAAAAAATCGTGTGCATTTCAGTGACTCTTATATTTGCAAAGTGGTATGACCATCACCACAATCTAATTTTAGAAGATTTATCTTATTCCAGAAAGAACCTTCACGTAGGGGAGGAATCCTACAGTACCGGGTCTTAAAGAGTGACGGGCTTCTGTGGGTTCCCAGAAGCTGGGATCATCCACGCTGTAGCCCAGGCCCGTGCTATGCTCTTTTTTCTTGCCAGGTAATATTCCACCATGAGGTAGGCCACGCTAGATTCGTCTGCTCGTCTGCTGGTGGAGACCTCGGTGGTTTCCACTTTCTGGCTTTTATAGACCGTGTTGCTCGAATGTTCCTGCCCAGACTTCCGTGCTGATAGGTTTTCTTTCTCTTGGGTATATACCTCAGCGTGCCATTTTTCCCCCTGAGGCTTTGTCTCCGTGTGTTCTAAACCAAGTGTGCCGCTTTCCCCTAAGCCAACACCACCTCGGCGGTGCTCAAAACCACCCTCTTCCTCAAGTAAAATTTCCGAGTCTGGGCGAGTTTGTCCTTCCTCTAGGCGTGGCCCCGGCCTCAACTTCTAGTCCGTGTTCTCTTGTCTCCTTGGCCCCCACGACTGCTCCGACTCTGGCCCCTGTTGGCACAGGCTGCCGGCGTGGACCTTGGCCTGCTGTCCCCACTTGGTTCTGTTCTGGGCCTGCTGTGCGGGAGCCCCCCGAGCCTGCCCTCCTCAGCTAACTTCCGTGGCTCACCATTGCCTAGTTGAGGGACCCTGATTTCTGGTCTCTAGGCCCTCTGGGCACACAGCCTTACCTCAAGCTTCCTTTCCAGACGTGTGTCTGTCCTCTCTGTCCCAGGCCCCCACCTCCCTCCGGGTCTCACCTGCCTCGTGCTGTCCTGACTCCCTGCAGTTTTGCTCCCTGGGGGCCTCCCCCACCTTCCTCTGTTCCCCTCTCCTCAGTCTTCTACGGCTAAGTTCAAAGGCCACTCTGATGTAGGCCTTTTTAATTTAATGGACCTGATCTTTTTCAAGCGTCCGCAAATGTTTGCCAAGTGACCCGTGGTAGAACCTTTCAGCCGGGCTCTGAGATTCCCTTCGGCCTCCCTGAGCCGTTCCGTGCTGCGGCTCCTGAGTTACTCCTGCCCGGCTTCTGGATCTTCCAGCCCTCGCCCAAGCTGGCCCTCTCATCTAAAGGGCACTCAGGCCTCGTTTCTTAAATCAGTCCCACGCCCAGAGCAAGTCCTTCCCAACCTGCATTGTGCAAACAACTTTCGCCTCTGTGCTTGGTACGTGCCCTTCCTTCTTTCACGCATTCGAACCCTGACTTTTCTGGAGGCCCACTGTGTGCTCGACAGTGCGTCAGGCAGCAGGGAGTCGTCGGCAGAAGGAGCCCCAGCTGCTGCCCTCGTGGAGCATGCAGCCCCTGGACAGACAGACCCCTGTCCTGCTGGGGCCGCAGAGCTCTGTGGGAACATGCAGTGGGGATGGGGGAGCCCTGCCCTCTCCTTGGGGCGTCAGCCGATCGCCTCGAAGGTTTGCCCTCGGAGAAGGCAGAGAGGCACATGCCGCCCGCAGGGGCAAGCTTCGAGGACGAGCTGTCCTTGCCCGCCGCCTGGCAAAGAGCAGGCCCTCAGGCCTCAGCCAGTGAGCGTTGCCTCTGGAGGGATGGCCAGCATTTAGGGCTCTGCTGTCCCACGTCCTCTGTCCTAGGTGAGGATTCAGCCCTCTGTTTACGACCACAACGTGCCTGCCCTGGAGGCCGTGGTTGGGGTGCCGGGGCCTCACAGCGAGGGGCCCATCACACATGAGTGGAATGTGCAGATGGTAAGTAGCCGGGGCCCGGGGGAAGGAGGGACACTCGGGTTGGTGGGAGTGAGCTCCTAAGGCGGGTACAGACGTGTGGGAAGGGAGTGAGGAGGGACGCGTCCTGTGGGGCTCAGTGATTTCTGAACCTGCCAAGGGCCAGTGGGGGTGAACTGGGATGCCCCGGAACGGAGAGGGAGGCCACGTTCTGGCCTTAAGGAGGAGGAGGAGGAGGAGGAGGGGCCAGCGTCCTCCCTCTCTGCTCTGGACTAAGCGAGGACCCCATCTCATCACTCCTAGGACCCTCCTGTGACCTGCTATCGTGAGGATCTGGAGAGGCTGCCCAGCGAGGCTGAGGTCCGGGCCTGTGGGCTCAGAAGTTGGGGAGGGGGCCGGCAGAGTGCAGGTGGGAGCACAGGCCTCTCTGACCCCCGCTCTCTTCCTTCTCGGCAGCCTTGTTTGCCCAGAGCCAAGTTTCACTGTCCACTTGACTTCAAGGAGGAGATCCTCGTCCAAGTGACCGGGACTGTGGAGCTGGTGGGGGAGATCAAGGTTAGCAGCTGCTGGCAACAGGTGCAGTGGATCGGGAGGCTTGAGGGAGAAGCAGCGGGCTCCCCACCAGATGGGCTTCCTACATTTTTCTTTACCACTCGGATGCGAAGCCCTGATCCTTTCACAGCAGCCGATGAAAGACATCCGTGATTTGCTTGAAATTTGCCAGGCGGTTTTCCTGGGCCTATGGATGGTTCTTCTGGGTTCTTTGTAGGGAAAATTTCCTTCCAGCAGTGGGGCGTGGCCCCTTAGGACGCTCCAGTGGAGAACTCAGCCCCCGTGGCGCTCCCCACCAGGGCCCGTTGTCCTCAGCTTCTCCCCCTGAGTCAAGGTGGGGTGCAGAAGTCAGCAGGTTCTGGTCCTTGTTTTCCCCGGCCTGACGTCTCCCACTGCCCTCCACAGGCCCCCTCCATGTTCAGCCTCTGCAGCTCCCTCTCCGTCTCCTTCAACAGCAGCAAGCATTTCCACCTCTATGGCAGCAACGCCTCCCTGGCCCAGGTAGGGCTCTAGCTTCTCAGAAGCCCAGGAACAGAGGTCGGTGGAGGGCTCTGCAGAGCCCCGGGGGGCGGAGCTGGAGGAGCTAGAGCAGAAGCCAGAGGTCCCCGGCTGGGCCCAGAAGGAAGAGCTTCCAGGCAGTCAGAGCAGTTGGTCTTGGCGAGGGCCGTGGAGGGCGGTGCCATGGGCTCCCTGCCACCACCGGTGGGCACGCAGGCAGGCTATGAGCTCACCCGTCTGATGAGATGCGTCAGGCAGAGATCCGTGTGATGGCAGCTCAGCAGAGGGTACCCACCCCGTGCCCACTCGGAGCGTGGCTGGAAAGCGCTCGAAGCAGAACGAGCAGCGAGCATGGGGGCTCAGGCCGCCCAGGCGAGAGGGTGGCAAGGCGGTTTGCAGAGCGGGAAGCTCGGAGCAGGGCAAGGGAACCTGCCCCTCATTAGGTAAGCCTCAGCCAGGTTCTGGAAGGTTTGGCATGCTGGGCCGAGATTCTGACATTTCATTCTGGCCTCAAGACAGCCACATCCGGGCTTCTGCTGGGTCATGCGCATGTCCGCCTGCTGGCTCCGGGGGCTGCATGGGGTGGGGTCGGGGTGGGGGTTCCCTGGAGGGAGGCATCCAGGCCAGCCTGGCAGTGTGGGGCAGCAGTCCCGACCAGAGCCGCGAAGACCTAGCCATTCACAAGCATGTCAGAGGTGGGAGAGCCTTCTCATGCCCCCAGCTCTCCGCCTGCAGGTCCTCATGAAGGTGGACATCGTCTATGAGAAGGAAATGCTCTACGTCTACGTGCTGAGCGGCATCGGAGGGCTCTTGGTGCTGCTGGTGATTTTCGCCGTCCTCTATAAGGTGGGAGCTTCTGGGAGCCATGGGCCTGCCTTAGACAGCCAGGCTGGGGGAAGGGGAAGGGGGTTCGCAGGAGTCAGGGCAGAGACTGTCAAGGTCCAGGACCGTTAAAGATCAAGGTGGCCTCGGCCCACTCCCTCCTTCCACAGATAAGGCTCATGAGGCCCCAAGAGCAAACGAGACTTCCCCCCATCCCTCCACCAGGTGCTGGCAGAACCAGGACTGGGTACCCAGGGAAGGAGGGGGCGCCCACGACTCAAGGGCCGGGCCCTGGGACACAGAGAGACATACCACAGATATGGTCCCTGCCTTTGGGGGGGCTCCCAGTCTAATGGTGGAGACGGACGCACTGGGGGGGCTCCCAGTCTAATGGTGGAGACAGGCGCACACATGATAAGGGCTCCACTCAACGGCCCGTACGCTGAACTTCACTTAGGCTGGGGGAGTCCGGGAAGGCCTCCCAGGAGAGGAGGCGTTTGAGTTGGGATTTGAAGGAGTCGCCAGGTGAAGAATGCCCGAGGACAGATGTTCCGTATGAAACCCTCAAATCCTCCAGAAAAGCGCAGAAAATCAGTTTCTTCTTGTTGCATTCCCCCAGGGTCGTCATTAACAACCATTTGGTTTCTGTTCTTCCAGGTTCTAATTTTGTTGTTTAAATGTGTGTATACGTGTGAGCATGAAGAGGCAGAGGGAAAAAGTCAGTGTCTGTGTATATAGGTAGAAAACATAAAAGTGGGGCGCCTGGGGGGCCCGGTCAGTTAAGCCTCTGCCTCTGGCTCAAGTCATGATCCCGAGGTCCTGGGATCGAGCCCCCGTGTCGGACTCCGTGCTCAGCGGGGAGCCTGCTTCTTCTCCCTCTCCCTCTGCTATTGCTCCCCCTGCTTGTGCGCTCTCTCTGTCTCAAATAACTAAATAAGATCTAAGGAAAAGAAAAGAAAACGTAAACGGAAGGATCCCGTATAAACCGCTCTGGGGCTTGCGTCTCCGCGGGGTGCTGTCTCTCGGTCCCTCCGCGCGAGCCACGCCCACCTCTTGCTCTGTGACCTGCGCTCCTTTGCCGCTGCCCAGATGCCCTGCCTTTTCCTTGATGAGATCCCCACTGATCAACATTCCGATTGTTTGTAATTTCTACCTCTTTCTTTAAAGATCATTCATTTATGTATTTGAGAGCGAGCCGGACGAGGGAGAGCACAAGCAGGGGGCAAGGGGCAGAGGGCGAGGGAGAAGCAGACACCCGCTGAGCAGGGACACCCCCAACCCTGACTCGGGGCTCCATCCCACGACCTCGGGATCATGCCCCGAGTCAGACGCTTCATGGACTGAGCCAGGCAGGCGCCCCTAATATCTACCTGTTTTAAACAATGACTGAAAAAGGCTCTTGGCTCCCACATCTCTGTGCACTCGTCCAAAAGCTCCTTAGAATGAGTTGCTGGAGCTGGAATGGCTGAGCCAAAGAACATACATGTTTTGGGGAAAAAGGAAGAATGTGTATGTTCTGAGCTTTCAACAGAGAGTATGGGGCCCGCACTAAGCGCTGCAGGAGCGCAGGCCCTTCCGTTAGTGTTACTGGATATAGTCAACCTGCCCGCCCCAAATAAAGGACACTTTGACGAGCCTGAAGAATGAACTGCTGAGCGTTCAGCTTTTCGGCACGTTGCCAGGAAGCCGGTGTGGCAGACGCCTCGCCCCAGCCCTGGAGCGGGTACCACGCGTGACTCACAGCCATGGGCGCCCGTTCATGTTTTGCGAGGCCGACGGGTCCAGAGTGTTCCATGGCCCTTGTGCTCATTCCGGTTTTGTTTTCCTGCAGTTTGGCTTCTTCAAACGGAACCTGAAGGAGAAGATGGAGGCTACTGCGGAAGCTTCCAACGGAATCCCTGGAGAAGCCTCTGACCAGCCAGAGTCTATGGACGAGGCCGGGGACCCGGGCTGCCTGGTGCCCCTCCACGAGGAGGAAGCCCAGGACGGAGGTGGCAAAGACTGAGGCCCAGGCCCGACGCAGAGCGCCCAGGACTGGACTCGGAAGACTGGGGTCCCTCTGCCTCGACCTAGTCTCGCTGTGTGTCTTCGGGCAAGTCACTGCCCCCACCCAGGCCTCGGTGTCGCTGTCCTGAACACAGAGCTCCCTCCTGGCTGCCGGCTCTGCGGGCTCCTGGTCAGGGTTCATGAGCGATGGCCGGGCAGGCCACAGAGGGCAGGCCTTGTCCTCGGCAGCTGGCTCTGGCTTCCCCCCGTCCTTCTTAGTACCCTCCCCCGGAAGAGGACATCCGATCTACATCTGGAAGAGCTGCCATCTCAGGGCCTAGCGACCGGCCCTCGCACCCCCTGCTCTTGGATGTCCCCAGAGGCCTCAGACTCCCAGAACCTGCAGTTTCCTGCCCGGACTCCAGTCAGCTTTCCGTCTGCTGCCAGAGAGCAACCCTGATCCGTGTCACTACAGACCCCCGGCTCTGGGGCTGGACACCGGCTTCCTTCCCACGCCTTCCAGAACCCGCAGAACATCCCTAACGTGCCAGGGTTGCCTTCCCGGCCTCCTCCGGAGACTGTCCGCCTCCCTTCCTGAGCTGCAGTTACACCGGCCTTCCTCAGGAGCCAAGCTCCTTCCTGTCTCACTTGCCTTCACCCAGACGGCTCCTTCTGCCTGGAACGTTCCTCCCCAGCCCTTTCCCTGGCTCTCAGCTCAGGGAGAACGGCCTCGGGGCAGCCCCCTGCCCCCCCCCCCACAAAGGGCTTCTCCTTTCCCCTGTTACACAAGCTTCCTTTCGCCTGCACGCTCCCTCACAGCGCAGCTCATGTTTGCCTCAAATCCAACCTCAAATCCAACCGTGGACTCGGTGGGGGTCAGGGCCATACCGGTCCTGTTCACCTTGGAGATGTCACGGAGCCAGACACGGCAGCGGCTGCCGCAGTTTCAGCGGCCCAGTGAGGCTGCCTGTGAGAGGACCCAGAAAACGTTTGGGTGAGCGCGTGACATCTCCCCCCACTTCAAGGCTCGGTCTTCCCCGGCTTCTGTCCCCTTGCTCCAACCCACCCCCACACACACACCCCGGATGCCTCATGACCCACCTCGGCCACCACTGGGAGGCTATGATGAGCTCAAGGCGCAGGCGGAGTCTGTCCCTCCGGCTCCCGGCACCAAGCACAGTGCCTGCCTCTGTTTACCCAATAAATGTGAAAATCCATCCAATTTTGTGATGCTTTTATGCTGGTGCCCCATTTCAGCCTGGATCAAGGAAATGAATATTTCCTTCTCAACCTTTTCTCTAAGTGGGACCCAAACAGCTCTTTCTTCCTCTTTTTTTTTTTTCTTTTCTTGTTCTGACAACGCTCGGAGACTGATGTGCAGGAGGCACTGACAACGCATCAAGGTGTGGGAGCGCACCCTTCCTGGCCTTTTTAAAAAACAACAGTAACAATTGGTGGGGCTTGATCCCGAGGCCCCCACCTTTAGGAGGGGGTGGGGTCCCGCTCCTCGATGCTGCCCTCTTGTGGTCAGTAGAACCCCCAGGAAGGGGGTGGTTTTAGGGGTAGAAATGGGGTAATTCTCAGCCCAGCTCTCTGGGTCCAGCACTGGATGCTGAGAAGCAACCTATGGTCTCCCAAGCGGTGACCTTTGATGGTTGCCTTCTGCCTACAGGGGAGTAAGCGAACGTTCTCAAGCCTGGCACAAAAGGCCCAGAACAGTATTTCAAAGCCTGCTGGTCTCTTCAACCTCATCAACTCCCTTCTGGTCCAGTACCCAGGGAACCATGGGGCTGGCTCTTACGGAAGACCTCAGGAACGAAGAAGTGAGGCCCGTTTTCCCAGAAAGAAGGGGAAAGAATGTTCTAAAGGGCAGGAATATCTCAGAAATGCTAAAAGTACGCAGTTATCTATAGGTTTCCGAATTCTGTTGGCTCCTATGGATTCATGCAGTATTTCGTGAAAGATCTGTGTCCCAAGGGCATGGTAATGAACATGACAGACAAGTCCCTGCCCCCAGGAAGCATCACCCCAGTAGGAAAGCGGAGTGAAAAGGTAGAAATGGGATTCCAGGTGTCGAGGAGGTTGTGAAGAGGGTAAAGCAAGAGAGCAGGTTGGAGAGGGATTGGGAGGGTCCTCTCACATCTGCGATGCTCTGTGATGCACACACAAAGTGTGAATATTTTCATCAGGGATGGGAGCAAAATAGCACAGAAAATCTGGGAGGTTCGTTTCAGGAACCTGCCCTCATCCTGCCCAGGAGTCTATATCCCGACTCGCTTAACAGCCCCCGTCCGCAAATACCTATGTATCCTTCCCCACCTGTGTCTTTGCAAACGCTCTACCCCTTTCCACCTGTCCAGTTCCACCACCCCCTTCTGTCCTTAAAAATCTTCCTACTTCAAAACACTCCCAAGCTTTTCTCAGTAGCTAGACAAAATGACCCATTTCGTCTTCACTGAATACCCCATCAGAACACAGGACACTGACTGTGGGCTCTTCTCTCGAGACTGGGAGGTTCTAGAAGGCAGGATTCAGTCTTTGCTCACTTGTGTTACCAACACTGGCCCCTCATCAGGGCTGGCAACAGAGAAGATGTCCAAATAAGTGTTTGATTCGGTGGCCTTCACATGTTTTGGGTTTAGGACCCCTTTATACTCTGAAAAATTAAAGATCTCCAGAGTTTTTGTTTATATGGGTTATACCTCTTGGTGTTTATCCAATTCGAAATTAAAATGGAGAAAAATGTATAACATATGAACACCCAAACCCACATGATCCACAAGCAGTCAGAAAGATGACATATGTTCTCACAGGCCATGTAGCCTCTAGAAAACACCGTCCCCGTGGCACAAAGTGAAAAAGGAACACCTTAGTATCGCTGGGAAATAGTCAAAACTAGTCAGGCGCTGGAGTCCAGGCTCTGCTGCTTCGAAGCTGTGCCCTATGGGGCTGTCACTTACCCTCTCTGGGACTCTTTTCTTTATCTGTAAAATGGGAATAATAATTGTATATCGCTCAGAGCTGTCCTGAACATGATGTAACACTTGCGAAAGGTCTAGAACTTTTGGAAGCACACTTGTGCTTGATAAAGGTGAGGAATAGAAAAAAAAAAAGTGAGGAATAGGAATGGTTTATTGTGGGGATGTCTAGGTGGCTCGGTTGAGCATCTGCCTTCGGTTCAGGGTCCTGGGATTGACCCGGCATCGGACTCCTTGCTCAGTGGGGAACCTGCTTCTCCCTCTGCCTGCCACTCCCCATACTTGTGATATCTCTATCTCTCTCTGACAAAGAAACAAAAGTATTTATTATTTATTTATTTCTATTTTATTTATTTATCTTATTATTATTTATATATTTATTTTATTTTATTTATTAATTTTTTGAAAAAATCGTTTAGTTGGGCAGGACAGTGTTGGCAAAGCGGCACATCAGACTGCAAGTCAAAAGACCTGGCACTGGTTTTTCACCGTGACCTTGAGAAAGATGTGTGCCCTTCTTGGACTTGACCTTGAGAAAGATGCATGCCCTTCTTGGGCTTGCTCCACCTGGGATCTGGAGGACCTCAGGAGTGGTTATGTGGAAGAGGGGTGTGTCAGTGAGCAGCTGAGCACCGCCCCCCACCCCGCCCCCGCAACCTGCTTTAAATACCAAGGTTCCTAAGTAGCAAACAGGCAACTTCATCAGTGAAGCACTCTAGGCTGCGGCTTTCAGTGGCCTTCAAACAAGTTTGGGAGCTGGGAAAAAAAAAATCACTTCCAAACTATGAAAATTAAATTGTGTAATTGAAATAAATGTTAAAGTAAATGTAATACGTTGGTAGTCAGATGCATTTCTATTTAACATTTGTAGTTCCATACATGAACTATATTAAATGTGGAGTATTTTAATATTTGGAATTACATGCAGTAGGGTACCTATACCAGAATGTGCATAAAGTTTACACAGATCTTTAAAAGACCAAGAAATTTTACTTGAAAAATAATGTTCTACTTCCAAAACTAATTAAAACTTAAAAAAAAAAAAACAACACCAAACACAGGGCACCCGGGTGACTCAGTCCGTTAAAGCCTCTGCCTTCGGCTCAGGTCATGATCTCAGGGTCCTGGGATCTAGCCCCGCATCAGGCTCTCTGCTCAGCAGGGAGCCTGCTTCCCTCTCTCTCTGCCTGCCTCTCTGCCTACTTGTGATCTCTCTCTGTCAAATAAATAAAATCTTTAAAAAAAAAAAAAAGACACTACCAAACACAACCAAACTGTGTTGAACTGTGTGATTTCTTTTTTTTTTTTTTCAAGATTTTATTTATTTGTCAGAGAGAGTGCACACAAGCACTCTCTCTGTGGCGGCAGAGGGAGAAGCAGACTCCCAGCTGAGCAGAGAGCCTGATGAGGACTTGATCCCAGGACCCTGAGATCATGACCTAAGCAGAAGGCAGACCCTTAACTGACAGAGCCACCCAGGCGCCCCAAACTATGTGATTTCTAAGGCTCCTTTCAGAGCTTGCAGAACATAAGAGACTGGACAGAAACATCCTTAGAGGGGCACCTGGGTAGCTCAGTGGGTTAAAGCCCGTGCCTTCGGCTCAGGTCATGATCCCAGGGTCCCAGGATCGAGCCCCACATCAAGCTCTCTGCTCAGCAGGGAGCCTGCTTCCCCCTCTCTCTCTACCTGCCTGTCTACTTGTGATCTCTGTCAAATAAATAAAATCTTAAAAAAAAAAAAAGAAAGAAAGAAAGCAAGAAACATCCTTAGAGAAGTTATTTGCTCTTGGCCAGTTATAAGGCCTTGAGGACGGTGTGGGCCTGGGGGTGACTCCAGGATTTGAGGCCCAAGAGCCCTTGTAGAGCCCTGATTCGCCTCTGCCTGTGTGGCCGAGTCGCTGGGACTGATGGAGCCCGGCAGATGTGGTCGGAACGTCTCACCTGCCTTCTGTCCACGGAGTGACTTTAAGCAGGTCAGTTATCCCTGGAATGGCATGAAACAATCTTTGCAGGGCCGTTGGGCCCTTGTAGGCCTTCAGCTGAAGATGCTCCCGGCAGCTGGGTGATTCCCCAAGGTGTGGCCTGTCCAAGGTCAAGGCAGGCCACACCCCAGGATCCCACAGATTCACTGCAGGTTCCAACTCTCCGTTCCCTTCCTGAGGGCCACGTATTAGGAGGGGTGAGACTGATATAGGAAAGAAAATTAGGATGAAGGTGGGGTGGGAGCAGGGAGATACCAACAGGCCCAGGGGTCCTAAAAAAAGAGGCAGAGGTGTGGCAAATCAGGCCCAGCTTGGTGGGTGGGTCTTGAGGTGAGTCCTCGGATCCTCTCACTGGGTCCGCTGTGTGTCCCCTACAGGTGGGGCCGGGACTCCAGGCACTCTCTGTGGTTCTGGTCATTCAGGGTCCGCATACCGGGAGGACTCGAGGTTCTGGCTGGGGAGGCGAGAGGAGGAGGGCAGGCTAGGTGCTGGGAGCCCGAGAGACGGAGCACAGGCTGGATGCCTGGCTGAGAACAGGGTCTGTTCTCTGGACCAGGACACACCCTTTGTGTTTGGTGAAAGGGATATCCCACAAAGTCAAAAGCTTTCTCACGCCTCCTACACTGAACTCCCTCTGTGTCTGTGCCGGCTTCAAAGCAGGAGACAAAAGTTGGGGATGTATGGGCAGGCCGTGTCTCCTGAGCATCAGATTTTAAGATTCAAGGGAAACCTGGAGCATAAAAGCACTTCCCAGACAGGTCCCTATGGCTTCACCGGCTCTGTGTAGCTATCACTGAGGGTCTCCCGCTGTCCAGGGCACTGCCCATAAACACACTTTAAGGACAAGTCTCTTTTATCACATAAAGGTTTTTATTGAACTCAAATTCAGGGGCTCCAAAGCCTGAGGAAGACAAGGGAGCTGGGGTTTGCGCTGAGGCAGGTGCCCCCACCCAGGGCCCCACTCCCCACCCCACCTACCCTCACCCCTTCCTGACTCAATGAGGGTCTCAGTAGCTACCCATCTAAGCTACCCCACTGTAATTAGTAACCCTCCCCCCTCCCCTCCCACCCCCGCCTAGCGCTTTGCCAAGCCAGGCACCTACGAAGGGCCATGCTGCTGCCGAAGGCCAGATCTCGCTGACCTCTTTTCTGGATGTCTCCCAGAACCTCCCACTGCCTGCTTGGCCTCTCTCCAACCCCTCTTCAGAGCCCATTTGCCAGAAGTCTTCAGGGCACGCACCTTCCTCCACCCCGGCCCTCAGCAACTCCATCCTCCCCCGGCGTTTCCACTATTCCCTCTTAACAATCTCTCTAGCCCCCGCCGGCCCCTTCTCCGCCGCCCACCGCCTCCCCACCCCACCCCAGGCAGGGCCCCAGGTCAGCGGCGGCCGGCTGCGTGGGTCCGCTGGTGGCGGATGAGGTCGGAGCTCTGCGAGAAGGCCTTTCCACAGTGATCGCACTTGTAGGGCCGCTCCCCGCTGTGGACCCGGTGGTGCTGGAGCAGCGTGGACGAGCGGCAGAAGCCCTTGCCGCACACGGCGCACCGGTAGGGCCGCTCGCCCGTGTGGGACCGCTGGTGCTGAATCAGCGTGGAGGAGCGGTTGAAGGTCTTGCCGCAGTCGGGGCAGCTGTAGGTGCGGCCCGGCAGGTGGGTGCGGGCGTGGATGGCCAGCACCGAGCTCTGGCCAAAGCGCTTGCCGCACTCCGGGCACTTGAAGGGCTTCTCGCGGGCGTGGCTGCGGGCATGGGGGATGAGAGCCGAGCGCTGGGAGAAGCTCTTGCCGCAGATGCCACAGCTGAAGGGCCTTTGCCCCGTGTGCACCCTCTGGTGACTGCGCAGGGAAGAGTTCTGGCTGTAGCACTTGCCGCACTCGGGGCAGCTGTAGGGCCGCTCGTGGCTGTGGGTGCGCTGGTGCCGCAGGAGGTAGGAGCTGTCGCCGAAGGCCTTGCCACAGTGCGGGCACTTGTAGGGCTTCTGACCCGAGTGGGTGCGCTGGTGGCGAAGCAGGTAAGAGCTGTCGGCGAAGGCCTTGCCACAACGGGGACACTTGTAGGGCCGCTCGCCCGTGTGGGTGCGCTGGTGTTTGATGAGGTCAGAGCTCTGGGAGAAGGCCTTGCTACAGACCTCACATTTGTAGGGCTTCTCACCCGTATGGATGCGCTGGTGTTGGATCAGGGTGGAGCCCCGCCCGAAGCTCTTCCCGCAGATGCCGCAGATATTGGGCCGAGGGCCCTGCCCACCCCTGGCCCGGCCACCCCGCCGGCCTGGGCCCCGAAGGGACCCTGTCAGGCCCAGGGGATTCTGGAGCATCTCAAACTGTGGCGTGGCCAGCAGGGTCCCTGTGGGCATCTCAAAAGGTGGCCCTAGGGGTAGGCCCCCTGTGGGCTGCTCCCCAAACCCCTGGGTGAAGGAGTCCAAGGGGTGGGCTCCCAAAGGGATGCTCAAGGGGTTCTTTTCCTCGGGATTCAGAAGCACCTCTGCACCTTCCTGGAATTTGGAACTTTGAGCTTCAAATTCGGGGCTTTGGGTTTTGAACTCGGGATTCTGGGGCTCAAATCCCGGGCTCTGGGATTCATACCCGGGGCTCTGGGGTTCATACCCAGGGCTCTTGGGTTCATACCCAGGGCTCCGGGGTTCATATCCAGGACTTTTGGGGTCATACCCAGGGCTTTGAGGCTCATACCTAGGGCTTTGGGTTTCAAACTCAGGGCTCTGAGACCCTGATTCAGGGCTTCTGGGTGCAAATTCAGGGCTTGGGGGCACAAACCCAGGGCTTCGGGACTCAAAACCTGGGCTTTCAGGCTCAAACCTGGGGCTCTGGGGTTCAAACTCAGGGCTTTGTGGCTCAAACCCAGGGCTCTGGGGTTCAAGCCCAAAGGGTATCTCTTCGACCTCATAGTCCCCACTGCCTTCTTGTTGAGACATTTCTTCTTCCTCATTCTCACTCACGTTGCCTGCAGGATCAGAGAATTACAGAAAATCCAGGTAGTGTGGGGCCTGGAAGGTCATTTGGTCCCACCACTCGTTGCCACAAACGTCTCCCTCCTCCTCCGGCAGGGTCGCTGGCCCTAGAGCAGGTGCTGAAATTCCCACCTCCCCCTCCGCGGACCCAGGACGTCCAGTCCCCGCCCCCGCTTCCTCCCAGCGCCAGGTGTCCAAGCCCCCTCTCTCCCCCGCCCCCGACGGCCCACAGCCCCCTCTCCCGCTCCCGCTCCCAGGCACGCTCCTCGGAAAGGCGCTCCCTCCCTCACCTTTGAGGGACCCTTCGGGGCTCCCCACTTCGTCGGGGCTTTGCACGTCCCCGGGCTCGAGGCCCCACGGCGACGCTTCCCGTTCCATCCCCGCCGGCTCCCAGTGCGGCGGCGGCGGCGATGGCGGACGATCCTGCGATCAGGCCGGAGTCCCCTGAGACCCGGGCCCTCGCCGCTCGCCTGCTCAGCGCCGCCCAAGGGACCCGGCTGCCCAGCCCGGGCCCCTGAGGCCGGACGTCTTGACCCTGGGCCTCTCTGGCCGGCCGGGCCCCTCCCCTACCCGCGGCCCCGCCCCCACCCCCAAGGTCTCGCCTTGCCCCGGGGCCCTCCAAGGCCCCCGTGCGTCGTGACCTCGGTGGCGAGGGTCTTCACGACTCGCCCTGCCGCCCCCGAACGCCGCTCCCCGCCCGCGACCCCCGCCGTCTGGCCCCCCAGCCCCCGCTGGGCTGCGGCTGTCCGACCCCCTCCCCCCTTCCCCCCCGCACAGGAAGTGTCCGTCCGAGGCCAGTTTCCCCCGCCGGCTCGCGCCACGGCCTCTCTAGGAGCGGCTGGAGGTGGAAACTCGTTGGCATTAACCCTGGGCTGGATGGCCCCGGCTTTGAGGTGGGGAATGACGAAGAGCCCCGGAGCCGGCGGGAAAAGCTGGGGCGGTTGGTGTTCTCTGCCCTGGGTCTCCGTCCGTCCAGGAACCTATCTGTCCGTCACCCGGGCCCTGCGTCCGTCAGGGCCTACGGCCAAGGGCGAGGCGACGAGCGAGACCAAGGTCAGCGAGAAGGAGCGACGCTTCCCGGCGCCAGCGGGGGCGGCGTCTAGCTCCCCTCCCCTCCCGGGCCTTGGGGTGAGCTCCGGCCGCGCCTCGGGAACCTGGACGTACCCCCCAGCCTTGAGCTCCTGAATCGGGGACCGCACCCCCCCAACCCGAACTCCACTGCGCCTCACCGGCGCGCCCACCCCCCACTCCTCCTGGCCCCTCCCTCTCCGCTCCTCCTAATCTCCACCCTGCCCCCTCTGGGAGGGCTGGGATCGTTGCCAAGGAAACGGCTCCGCCTCCGGTTTCCGGAGGCACCGCCCCCACCTCCCAGTCAGCACAGCGATTGGCCGGGGAGCTCGTCCTCTCGTCGTCCGGCCTCCTCCCCTACACCAACTGCTAGGCGTCACTGGTCGCCGGGGAACACGAGGCGCCTTTCTGATTGGATGCGGGGAGGAGGGCGGGCCGGCTCCGCCTGTCCGGCCGTCGGAAAGGCCTGCGGGAGGGCTCAGAGGGAGGTTCCCGGCGTCCCCCTTCCCGCGGGCGGCCGGGAGGTTTCAGAACCTCTCCCGCCCCCTTTACCTCCCTGTAGAAAGCCGAGGATCTGGAGGGGGACAGCCTTCCCCGCCCCGGGCTCCCGCGCGCTTCCTTTGCCAGCCCTTTCCTTTCTCGCGCAGGTTCCTGGTGCCCAAGGGCCGATCCGCCGAGGAGGCTGCTTTCCTTTCTATGACTCGCCTGTCCCTTCCACCTTTCCCCGAAGTGAGAGCCTTAGTCCCTGGTTCGGGGATTTTCTCCCGGAGAGGCAGGGATCCTATGGGACTTACTTCCAGGTGAGCGGGGGTGACGCTCAGGAGAAGCAGAGGAACTTCTGGCCTTTAAGGGAGCGAAGCACTCTCCAGTCCCGGCTGGAACAGAAGCTTGGAGAAGGAAACCTAAGGAACACTGCCCTTGGTGCAGCTTTGAATCAAGGGAAAAGTGGTTCTGGAAAAACAATGCTTATCCCCGTTTTTCACTCTTGCTGCTGAAAGTATTTTGGTAGCGATCTTTGACCACGGATGAGCCAAGTTCTCGCTGTGTGCGTGATGCAGAGGCCAAGACTGTTTTCTCTTTGCCTTCTCAGACAAATGAAGGAAAGAAACTGGTTTAGGAGGAAACGTGGCACCTTCCACTCTCCTGAAAAGAGATGAGAACAACAATCTGGAGAATTGCAAGTAGTAGGAGCTTAGAGAAAACAGGCTTACACATAGAATCACAATTACCTTCCTACAAATAAAGCAGGAGCACTTTCCTCCCCTGCAGAGGAACAGTTTCCAGCTCTAGACCTGTCTCCCACCCCCTGTCTGTCTGTCCTAAAGCCTTCTGTGAAGAATGGTTCACACCATCCAGCACTAGAGGCCCCACATGGGCAGGACACCCCACAAGGGCACGGACTACGGAAAAAGGAGGGCCTGGAGCACCCTTTGGTCATGCCCAAAGCATTCACACAAATGAGAAGCAAAAATCTCAGGAGACTCTCTTCTCTGACCTCCAACCTGCTAACCCACTAGAAGATTTACACAGGAGAGCGCAGTGTGTGTCAAGGCCTCCAGCCACAGCTCTGACCCCCGTCCTATTGCCTGCAGCCCTCTCCATGAGGCCCACATGTAGTGGGGGTCAGGCCAAGGCTGCAGGCTGCTTTGGCACCCACATTGCCATGTGGAAAACCAGTCTTCCCAGTGCCCAGAGCAGAAGAGTCGCTGACTTCGGGCAGTCTCCTCCAGCACTATCCACGCAGTGGGCTGGAGAAACAACCGGCCTGCCAGCCATTCACCCATTGCAATGAGAGGCTCAAGACCAGGGAATGCTCTGATGTAGGCTCCAGCTTGAGCCAGCACCAGCTAATTCGAGGCGAGAGTCCACTGACCTTATTCTACCACGTGTCCTGGTGAGGAGAAGCTCAGTTGGGCAGCCCCTTTGTCCACCGCATTATTCCTGGTGTGCGGCGGCAATGAGGCTGAGGTGTTCAATGTGCAGGTAAGACTTCTGGTCTGGCCAAATGGACTGACACTTGAACGAAGGTCCTCGGTGTGAGGGGGACTCCTGCGTGAACTGCTCTTTCCCTGTATGCAGACAAGCCCTCTAAGGGACCTTCTGTCAGATGCTACAAGAGACACCCCAGTATAGTCAAGAAGATCTGAGGTACCCAGCAAGAGCTCAGCCATGGCACAGGCCCCTTTGAGAAGAACAAAGAAAATGGGGGTCTTTATATGGCTAGCTCATCTTCCAACCTCAAGCATTTGCAAAACTAAAAGCAGTTGGGGTGTAATATTTTGTTCAGAGCATCATTACCAGGTATGAGAGTCCATCCCTGGAGATTCTGATTTAATAGTCCAGAGATAGACCCCAGGGAGCTGGCTGTGTTTTAAAGTTACTGAATGGGATTCTGTGGCAGAAAGGCCTCACTTTGAAAAACACTTGCCTAAGGGCACCTGAGTGGCTCAGTCAGTTAAGCACCTGCTTTCAGCTCAGGTCATGATCCTGGGGTCCCGGGATCAAGCCCCACATTGGGCTCCCCGCTCAGTAGGGAGTCTGCTTCTCCCTCTCCCTCTTCCCCTTCCCACACTGCTTGTGCTCCCTTTCTCTCTTATAAAATCTTTAAAAAAGAAAAATACTGGCCTAGAGCAGGCTTTTGCTTCTTTGGGTCATAAACATCTTTATACATTCTGTTCTTGGAGAGACACACATAAATATTTTTAAATGTTTAGGAGTCTTGGGGTGCTTGGATGGCTCAGTTGGTTAAGCATCTGCCTTTGGCTCGGGTCATGATCTCAGGGTCCTGGGATGGAGCCCCACATCCCGTATCGAACTTCCTGCCCAGTGCGGAGCCTGGTTCTCCCTCCTTCCCTGCCACCCCAACCCTCCCCCTTGTGCTTTCTCTCAAATAAATAAAATTCTTTAAAAAAATGTCTAGGGGTCTTTAAAAGCTCAAATCAACACTTGCCGTTATTTTACATGGCTTAGACTAGTTAGGAATGGGGCATGTGGCTATGACTTTGACCTTTCAATCTGGCCATGTGGATGGGTCTCATTTGTTATGGTTCAGACAAGCATTTCTTTTGATGCACCAAGGGAACAGTAGGAAAACCCTCTCCTGGCTTAAAGTGCTTTGGGGTCTTAGCCTTTAAAGACCTATGGTAGGAGAGAGAAGAGGGAGCCCCATCTCTGGTGGGAGTGTCCATGCCAGGAAATGAGCAGAGAATGGAGTGAGGCTGAGGCTTAAGCATTTCACTTAATTTCACGATTAAGTGAATTTCACGAAGCATTTCATGATTTTGACACTCAAAAATCCATTAAGTGGCAGAAAGATGGGTCACAAGGACAGGAAGCAGAGGAGCTCGGTCTGGTTTGGGGGCCCTAAACGAGCCTTGAAAACTTCAAAGCACTTGGAGAAAAGTAGTAATTATGGTAACTTTAATTGGCGAGCTGAGGGCAGGATCCAGATATGGCTTTGAATTCGACAGCTGATGTTACAGGCTGGGCTTTCCCCCGGCAGGGCTGAGCGTGAGGCAAGGGAAGGGCACCCTGGCTTCTCTTTAGGGAGTTCAAAGCTGGTGCAAGGGTAGTTCCTGTTGCCAAGGTGCTTCTTTTCACTGCATGTCTCCCTTGTGACAAGATGGCACCTGAGCCAACCCTCCCAGTAAATGTTAGGGTAAGCCGGGTCCTGGTAGGGTCAGGTTTGAAGATTAAATTGTTATCAGTTCAGTTGGTCATTTGACCTGAACAGTGTCTTTTCCCCCCAATTTTCTACCTCTTCCTTTAGAAGCTTCTCTGGGTTGACAAATCTGGTTTCTTCCTAAGGTAAGCTAGACAGGATATGGGGTACAGCTGGGTGAAGGCAGGTGCACACAGACCAGCAGAAGACATAAGCCCCTCCTTGAGGGGGTGAGGGAGGCAGGAACGAGTGTGCCTGTGGCTTGCTGCTTCGTCAGTGGGTCAGGGCTGGACTCTGACCACAGCGGAACTGGGTGCTGATGAATAATGGAGTCACAAGGGACCTGGCTTGGGAATACAGATGAGCCGTTCCTTTGGCTACTAAACCCAAGTGTTCCTGGCCTTGTCCATCTTTGTTCACAATGAGATACGTAAAAAGAGAAGAGGGAAGCTCTGCTTCTATTTGCCCTGGAACTCTCATCTCAGGCTGGTTGCTCCCCTGCCTTGTTTACTATGTGGCTGTTCTGTCATCTCGGAACTGGGCTTCACTGGCATTGGGTTGCTCTGTCCCTAGTCCAGGTTCATTGCTTGGGAGCCATTGTAGGGAGGGAGCAGATGCCTCCAGAACCCTGGCTGAGACAGGGGCAAGGGACTCAGGAGTAGTGTGGCAAAGACCGCAGTAAACCAAGAACCCTGGAGTTTCACTCTGCATGTGACCTTGAACGAGTTGTTTGCCTTGCCCAGTCTCAGAGTCCTCAGATGCAAAAGGATAGAAAAGCTAAGATCTCCTCCAGTTCTAAAATGTGAGGAGTCCCTTCTGGCTGGGTGGAGGGTGGCTAAGGCCTGAGCGCTAGGGCTGTCCCAGGGAGGCCCAAGGAGGAGTGGAGGACATACTGAGAGCCTTTGTCTCCAAAACTAGGAACTGCCCGTCAGCCCAGAGTCCTACCGTGGTGTGGCCAAGACACCTCTCGGTTTGGCGCAAAACAAGACAGCCCTGAGAGCCGCTTCCGGACTGGGCTGTCCTTTCCCGGCTACACGGTTCCCTCCTCGGGCAGTTACAAGGGCAAAATGAATTGATGGACAAGACTTTGTAAACCAGAGAACGTGATACAAGCAAACATCTGAAATAAAGCCTGCTTTCCCTTCTCTCCAACCGCGAGTTCACATAGGCGCTGTCGCCCAGAATCCCTGGGTCCAGAGAACATGAATGCTGTCCACCAGTTTGCAAACTCAAATGACTACAGGAGCCCAACGGGTCAGGAAAACAAGGGGAAAATGGCCAGTGGAGAGGGCAATGTACCAGGGACAAGGACAAGCGGGGACGAGGGCCAGCTGACGCTGGCTGCAAGCCGGGAAGGGCTAGTGGGCAAGGCCAAGCAGCTACCCGGTACCTCCTGCCAACTGTGCTTTTGTGGGAGCTCGGGTCAAGTTGCCAAATCCTTGGCTTTTTCCAAAGAGGCCAGAAACCTGAATTTTTGTGTGAAATATCCTTTTAAGTCTTAACCATGATCTGTAACATTTTAAAATGTTGGTTGGACCGAAAAGAGTTTGTGAAAAGTTGCTACAAGCCAGATTCATGGCCGTCAGTTTTTAACTCCGGCAGTAAGACAACGGATACAGCAAAGTTCCCTTCTCCCCAATCCTCTTAATGTGTCTAAGTGGGAAACCGGCTTTTTCTTCCCCACAGTGGAGGTCTTCAGTATGTGCTTAGCTCAGCCCTCACGAACAGAGGGGTGTCTAGGGTCTGGGACCACAGGGAGCAAGGTGGCAGCTGATCAAGCTTGTGAAGGCCTAAGAGAAAAGGGTCCTCATTCCCCAGGTCCACCTTTTGCCTGGAATTCTGGGACCTCCTTAGAGCTGCCACAGAAGTTCAGGCCCCTGAGCCCAACCTGGGCCTCAGGCAATGTCTAGATCATCACCCTTTGCCTGGACATCTTTGAGACCATCACCCACACTCCTGGAATATTTCTGGGTAGTGCTGGAAGCTCACAGGTGGGTCCAGGTCCTCTTGGCTGGAGGCCAGAGGCACAGGCAACACACTGGCACCCTGGCCCCTGTGCCGCCCGGCGCCAGGCCTGTGGACCCACTGGTGCTTGGCCATGGCTGACTTCTGGCCGAAGCACCTGCCGCACTGGGGACAGGGGTAGGGGCGTTCACCGCTGTGGGTACGCCGATGGGCTGCCATTTCGGAGCTCTGCCGGAAACAGCGCCCACAGTCTGGGCACGGGTAGGGCTTCTCGCCTGTGTGCGTGCGAATGTGGCGCCGAAGGTCTGACGCATGTGCAAAGGCGCGGCCACAGTCTGGGCAGGGGAAGGGAGTCTCGCCACTGTGGACCCGCTGGTGCTGGTAGAGGGCAGAGCTCTGGCTAAAGCAGCGGCCGCAGTCGGCGCAGCAGTAGGGCTTCTCGCCCGTGTGGACCCGAAGGTGAGTGGTGAGGGCAGAGCGCTGGGTGAAGGCCCGGCCGCAGTCCGGGCAGCGGTGGGGCCGCTCCCCGCGGTGGATGGCCCGGTGCTTGCTCAGAGAGGAGGCCTGGCTGAAGCCCTTGCCGCAGTCCGGGCAGCGGAAGGGCTTTTCACCCGTGTGCGTATACTGGTGCTCCACCAGCGTAGAGCGCCAGGCAAAACTCTTCCCACACATGTAGCAGCCATGACGCTGGTCGGCTCTTGGGACAGGGGGGTGGGCACAGAGTCCGGGGCGACCCCGGCGAGGTGCCTTGGACAGCTGCTCCACGCTATAAGGGAGCCCGGCAGAAGAACTTTGCATTAGAGCCTTCAGTCCAGGAGGCCGGGCTTCCACAGAAAGGCTCTTCTCCAGGGCCTCAGTCCCTTCTCCTTGCCTTTTCTCTTCTTTGTTTCTGGAACCTGCTGGGAGGTAAGGGGAGAGCTCAGACCCTGGCTTATCCTGGTCCTTAAGGCCAAACCTCAAATGGTGACAGAAAAGCCTTCTAGACACAGCCACCTTCTGGACCCACTGCGGCCTCTGGGACTCGGCTGGGGACAGGCAGGGAAGCTGGAGTGACACCTTTTCCTGGGCTGCAGAGGACAGAAAAGACCCGGAGACGAAGGAAGGGAGGGAGGGAGGGAGGGAGGGAGGAAGGAAGGAAGGAAGGAAGGAAGAAAGGAAGGGAGGGGCACCATATATTCTGCCTCAGAGCTGGGGAAATGGGAGCAGAGGGGACATTTCCACTGGATCGCGGAGGATGAGTGGAGGTCTCAGGACACTCTGGGCAGCAGGAACAGTGGAGGAGAGGCAGGAAGGTGGCCGGCACTGACAAGTTCAAGGGAGGGGTTACAGTGCCAGGACAAACGAGAGGAAGTAAACAGTGGAACCCAAGAGAAAGGAGGCGCCCACAAAACTACAACAGAAAGAAAGGCTACTGAAACACAGGAGGTGGCGGAGTAGCTGGAGGGCAGGGAAGCTGCAGGAGGGGACGCCCCACAGAGCTTCCACAAGAAGAGAGGGGCGCAGATGCGCTGGAGAGGCAGGTGCTAGGTCCTGCGCGCTAGCAGAGGCGGGGGCCACACTCCCAGCCCCTTTCTGGGCTGAACCCTGCAGGGAGGCAGGGGCCGGCAAGGAAACCTCAGCGGGGAAAGCAATTCAGGGAAGAAAAGGAGGAGCAGGGAGGGTGTTGGCCGAGGGCAGCTGGACGGCTCTGGCCCAGAGGCGGTCCCCGGAAACGCAGTCCCCAACACGTCACCTGCGCCCGCTGCTGGCGGACACGCTCCCGCCTCCGGATCCCGGGCAGCCGGGCCCCACAGGTCGGCCTCTTCCTCCACCCAGGAGATGAGAGCTGGCTTGGCGCCTCGGAACCCTGGAGGAGGAGAACGCAAACCCCACGCTGCCGGGAGGACGCCCCCCGCGCCCCCGGATCCCGGGCCCTCGGGCCTCCCACGGCCGGCGCCCGCCGGGGAGGCGGGGCGGGGGGGGAGCTGGGGAGAGCGGGGGGCGGGGCCCGGGCAGGGGGCGGGGCCTCACCGAGCGCGCCCAGGTGGCCGTAGGTCTCCCGCATCACGTCCCGGTACAGGGCCCTCTGCGCGGGCCGCAGACAGCCCCACTCGTCCGGAGAGAAGTACACGGCCACGTCCGCGAAGCTCACGGCGCCGACCGGTTCCCACGCGGGGAGCGGGGTCCGCAGCGGCGACATGGCCGGGGCCGGGCCGGGATCCGTGGGGCCAGCCGGGCCGAAGCCGCAGCCCCCGACCCCTCGAGGGCCCACCGGGACGGACCGGGAGCCGCGGGCGGAGGGGCCCAGAGCGTCGGCCAGGAATGGCGGCCACGCGCCGCGCGGACGTGGCTGCGACGCAGCCGAGCCCCGATGACGCCTCCCCGGGGTCCCCGGCGGCTTTGTCCTCCCGCCCTCAGCCAAAATGGCCGCGACGGCTACCGGGGCGGGCGCGCGGCCTTGGGCCCCCCTTGCCCCGCGAGGGCCCGCACCGCCCGGCGCGCTGGGAGGTGCGGCCTCAGCCCCGCCGCGGCTCGGAGGCGGGACGAGCGCGGCGGGCGGTGCGGGCCGACCCCGCCCCTCTGCCCTTGGAATTTCACGCGACCTGTGGTCGCAGGGAGGTTCCTAAGTGGGTCTCCGGCTCTGGGCCTGTCCTGGGCGACAGCGTGGAGAGGAGAAAACCGGAGTGGGTCACAGAGAACCTTCTCTGCGGGAAGCTTCTTCGAGCCTGAGGTTCTGGGAGTTTCTGTCTCAGGAGATCGTGGGGCGGCTGGGGGCGGGGTAGGGTCTGTAACAAGAAAGACCCGCTTTCTGCAGGCTTCCTTCCTCCCCACGTGCCCTGCAGGAGGCTCGCAAACATTTGTTTACTTCTGGCTCGGGCCTCGCTCCTAAGCTCTGATCACAGAGCCGCCCCCCACCCCACCCCGGCCCCTCGCACCAGGCAGGGCTCCCGCTGAGCTCATCATCTCTTTTCTTCTCCGCCTGCTCCTCCTGGGGTCCTTATGAACAAATGCCATCAACGCTCCCTATCCTTTCTACCTCCAACCTCCCTCTCTCACTCCACATTTGTGATGGCGTTCTCTGTGTCCCCACATGCCTTCGTAAATACTCTACCTTTTTTCTTAAATTTTTTTTTCTGTATTTGACAGAGATCACAAGTAGGCAGAGAAGCAGGCGGGGGCGGAGGGGGAAGCAGACTCCCTGCTGAACAGGGAACCCATTGGGCTCCATCCCAGGACCCTGAGATCATGACCTGAGCGGAAGGCAGAGGCTTAACCCACTGAGCCACCCAGGTGCCCCATAAATACTCTACCTTAAGAAGACTTGATAATTTTCCTTTGGCTGCTTAAATCACTGCATTTCACATACCTCTTGGAAATGCACCTCCCCTCACCAGGTCTGGGGTCTAGTCTGGAGCTTCTCTCTGCTTGCCTTCTTCCAGAGGTCTTCCTGAGGCTCCTGCCTAACGCATTGTATCTGGTGGATGCTTCTCCCCACACTAGAGGAGCTGGGCAAGTAGAGGTGATCAAAGCAGAAAGGGGAAAAGGAAAAGACAAAAAGCCTGGGAAAAGGTAAGGATGCAGATTAGCCCAGGGACTTGACTGAGCCCTAGTTATCCCTAGCCTCAGGTCCCTGAAGGACACAAGGAGAAAAACAAAACAAAACCACAAAATTTCAGTAAGAGTAATGGCATTTTATCATGTCAGTGCCCACCCTTCACGGTGATGCCTCTCACACACAGGCCTGGAAGAGGTCTGGTTGGTGCTGGAAACTCACAGGTGGGTCCGGACACTCCTGAGAAAGAGCCCAGGGCAGAGTTCACACCTGTGTCAGCCCTTGAGGTCCACGGCACCAGGCTGGCACTGGAGTCTACTGGTGGTCCTCTGCCTGAGGCACCTTCCACGCTGTGGACAGGAATAAGACAGCTCGCCTGTGTGAGTCAGCAGGTAGCATGAGAGGTACTAGCTGTGGCAGCAACAGGTGCCACACTAGGCACGGACAAAGGCTTGTCTCCAGAATGCACTGAGTCAGGTGAAAGGTCATGGCAGAGTGTGCCTGCTCTAGGGCAGGTGCTGTGTTGAGTACAAGTCACTGAGGCTGGGTCTAGAGTTGGGGCTTGGGAAAGGTCTGTCCACCTGGGATGCTTTGACCCCAGGCTCAGACACTAAGCTAGTGTCCCCAGAGGCTCACGACAACTCCCCAGTAGACTCCTGCTGGTTTCTTCCAAATACATCACTTTTTCTGAGTGGCCTTTCGAAACACAGCATATTCAAAATTTAATTTTGGTCCAGGTCAGTCAAACTCAACTAATTCAGGTGACACAATCAACTTTCACAAGTGCAGATGGGTGCTTAGCCCCTGGAAGCACCCACCTAGATTGTGTTGACCAATTGAGGGGGTCACAGGAAGTCAGGGACATTCCCACTTCAGGACCAACCCAAAGAGATACCCTCAACCAGAGGAACAGCTGTTACAAGGAACAGCCACTTAGAGACAGAAAGGTGAACTGCTTCCAACCTAAACTTGAATTCATACACTGCTGCTGACCTAGAGATTGGATAATTTGTGCAGTGTGACCTGACCTTGGGAATCCTGGATGCCTCAGTCAATTAGTGAAAAAGAGAAGGTCAAGATTCTAGTCTCCAGTGGGTATCATAAATTCAAACCAGCAGAACACAGTAAGGGACATACAGATGGTCTTTCTTTTTCTTTTGTTCTTCTCTCTCTCTCTCTTTTAAAGATTTTACTTATTTGACAGACAGAGATCACAAGTGGGCAGAGATGCAGGCAGAGAGAGAGGAAGGGAAGCGGGCTCCCTGCTGAGCAGAGAGATGGGGGGCTTGATCCCAGGACCCTGAGATCATGAATGAGCCGAAGGCAGAGGTTTTAGCCCACTGAACCACCCAGGTGCCCCTCTCTCTTTCTTTCTTAAAATTTTGTTTATGTGTGTGAGAGAGAGAGAGCATGAGCGGAGGGTGAGGGGAAAAGCAGATGGAGAGGGAGAACCAGACTCCCCCCCCCATCTCTGAGCAGGGAGCCCAATGCAGAGCTCAATCCCAGGACCTGGAGATCATGACCCAAACCAAAGGGAGACGCTTAAGTAGCTGAGCCACCCAGGCACCCCTAGATGGTATTTCTTGTTCAATAAAACATCTTCCCTTCCAGCTGGACCTGGAGCATAACCCCCCGTTCTCATCTTTCTTACTCTCGGACATCCACCTGGGGATCCTGAGCATCTACACTCCACAGCTGGGCCTCTGCTCTGCCAGGAGATGAGGGCTGGTTTGGGGTCTGGGAATCCTGGAGAAGAACCCTAATCACTCAAGAAACAATTCATTCATGTAATGAAAACATATTGGGCATCGTTTGTGTGGCAGGCTTTGTTCCAGACGTTCTCGGTGCTGGGAGGCATTGGTGAACCAAGATAATGTCCCTGCTCTAAGTTTACACTAACGGAGAGATGCCGCCTAAGAGCTATGGGGACAAAGCTAGACAAGGAGCCGCAGTTGAGACTTCCTGCTTGGGGCAGAAGGGCTCCAAGACCACATTTGAAAAGGGCACTGAAAGATGTTAGCTTGTGCTCCTTAAGCCAGACGTGTGTCCAAAGCCCCCCAAAGATTCCTTGCAGCTAGAGCCAACGGAATCATTAGGCTGTAGGGAGAGACTGGGTTTGAACTGGAGGTTAGCAAGCCACGCACGGGCCTTCACACTGCGGCACGCAGGTCCTGAACTTTCTGCAGACGTCCCGGGGAAGCACGAGGAGCCGGCCAGAGCCGCTCACTCGTGGATTTCAGCTGGGCCGATCTGGCGGGGGTCACGGGAAACGAAGTCCTCCAAGAGTCGGAGTGGGGCCCAGCCCGGCACTCAGACCTCCGCATCCCATCCGACCCTCTCCCTTTTCAGAGACCCGGCATGGCCGGACCTGAGCGAGCGCACCCAGGGGGCTGTCGGTCGGCCGCAGCACGTCTAGGCACGCAGGCCTCCGCGCGGGCCGGAGACACCCCCCTTCCTCGGGAAGGAAATCCGCGGCCACCTCCGCGAAGTTCACGGCCCTGGGTATTCTCCCCGTCCTCCGTCCCGCCCGGCCTCCGCGGGCACCTCAGCGCGCAGAAGGGGGCGAGGCCAGGGACCCTCACGCCCCTCCCCAACGGCTGCCCCGCGCCGCGCGGGGGACGCCCGGGATCCGGCCTCCAGCGAGCGGGGCGACCGGAAGTAACCGCGGATGTGGCCGCTCTAGGACAGCTAGAAGCGGTCGGTTCCGCGAACTCGGTGGTCCCACGACAGACAAAATGAAGGCGCCGTCAGAAAAGATGGTGGCATTCCAGGGCTTTTTCAGTTTTAGAGAAGCATTTAGCCGAGTCACTGGGGGCCTGGCATTGATGACCCGGTTAATTACGTTCTCGAGCTGTCCTTCCTGCTCCGCAGGCCGCCTCGGGAGCGCCACTTGCCCACAGTTAAGATGGCCGCGGCCGCTTCGGCGTCTCTGCTCGGGCGCTCCGGGGGAAGAGGGGAGGCGGCTCCGGAGTGTAACGGCCGCCGGCGGCTGGAGGTCCGAGAGAGGGGAAAGGGGCCGGGATTCAGGGGGGCCCTCGACCTGGCGACTCTCTCCCAGTCCCCTTCAGAAAGCCCATTCAGTGACCTGGTCTTAGGGGAAAACTTAGTTTGGCAGCTAGTTCATTTCTCAACTTGTCTTCGTTTACAAGGTCCGTCGTAAGATCTGCGGCGTCTCCCCCCACCCTCTTCTAACGTCATCACTTTCTGGAACAGCCTATTTCCACACACGTGCTCTTCGCCGCGGACACTGGGCCGCAGGCTCGGAAGGCCTTGCAGTCGGGCTGTTTGACCGAAGAGGAAGCGGGGGTCTGCGGGCGACCGAGGCGGGGCAGCGCGTTAGTGCGCGAGCAGCTTCCGACGCCTCCGCGTGAGCCGCTCCGCCACCGCGCGCCGCCTCCTCCAGGCCTGCTCCAGGGAAGCGGCCGCAGACGTGGTGCCGAACTCCGTTCCCCGGGGAAGGGACGGCTGTGTGGGAAGCCGAGGCGTGACGGGGTCTCCCGGCTCCTCTGTGGCCGCGCCCCGGAAGGTGCCCCGCGAGCTCCCTAGCAAGAGCCGGGTGGGCGAGGCTGCGATGGGTCCGTGCTAGGGCCGCGACGTCGGTCGCGTGAGGTGACCGCACTTGGTCACCGAGCAGAGCCCGGCTGCCCCAGGGCTCGGCCTGTTCGCGCACTGAGCCCTCGCCAGCCCTCGGCCATAACCGGCCTTCTGGGTCAGGACACCGGAGCACAGAGGGGTGACCCTGCCCCAGGCCACCCAGCTAGCAAGTCAGGAAGCCCGGGTTCAAACCCAGACAGTCTAACTCCGGAACCCCACGCCGTAATGCCGCGAAGAATTCAAGGCAGAGGCTCAGCAACCACAGAGCGAGGTAGGGGTGGAGCCGCCCAGACGCAGGTGCCACGTGGAGCAGCGCGTGGCCAGCACCCTGCGAGGCCAGGAGGGGCCTGGGCGCCTCTGCAATTCCGTGCTGTTACGTAAATGTCAAGAGAAAAAAAAACCTTAAATGATGGGCTGTGGTAAGTATTGAACGTAAAAGGGCTGTATTTAAGGGTGGCCTCATGGCAAAAAAAAAAAAAAAAAAAAGTCGTTCAGGTGTTGAGGAGGTTTGTGAAATTGCCCCGGGGGGACGGTGGCGACAGGTTTCTCAGAAGGTCCCCTGCGGCGGCTCTGGCCGGGGCTCCTCTCGCTCAGACCCTTGCTGGGACCCCTGGGTCGCCGGGCTGGTCTCTGGGCCGCCTGCTTTTGGCCTTTCCCATCCGTCAACACCGCAGCCTGGCTTAGTGAAGAGAGCAGGAGCGTCCCCTGAGAATCTGGGGACTTCTACCGTGTGATCTTCAGTAAGGTCCTTCCCGTCTCTGGGCCTCCGCCTTCTCAGAGCGGTTCTGTGCAACAGGATTTCCATGAAAGTCTGTGGGAAGAACCGAGCCTTCTTCCCCGTGTCCCCCCCGAGCTTCAACCTTTGAACCCGGCAGCTCCCCGAAGCTCCCTTCCTGTTCCACAGTGCTGCGGGCCTCCCTGTCATCCCCTCCCAACCCCGGCTCACCCCAGGAACGGCCCCTCCATCCTCCTCCTCACTCAGCCAAAAATCTTATCATCATTCCTGGCTTACCCGATGCTCTCAGCCCCCACGTCCAGCCCACAGAAAGGTCCTGTCCCCTCCGCTCCTGGTGTCTCCCTCCGACCTGCTGCGACTCGCCAGCTCCATTCTGCTTGCCCCACTGCAGTCCATTCTCCGAGCAGCCAGCGTGGGTTTGCAAGCCACATTACCTGTGAGGTCCCTAGAATAGTCAGACTCGGAGGGAGAGAAAATGGAACGGTGGTGGTGGGGAGGAGTGGGGAGGAGAGGGGGCGCAGTGTTTAACGGGTTCAGGTTTCAGCGGGGGAGATGGAGACGGTCTAGAGAGGGCTGCTGGTGATGGGCGCACACACGTATTGTACTTAACGCCACTAAACTCTACACTTAAAAATATTTGAGGGGCGCCTGGGTGGCTAAGTCACTGAGCATCATTACTCACGTGCTGGCTTATCACTTGTTTTACCCCACCCTTCTCGAACGTAAGCTCCCCAGCAGTTCATTGTGTTCTCCACGCTGTATCTCGGCACACAGAATAGTGCCTGGTACACAGCAGTTGCTTAGAATGTATTTGTTAAACGGATAAACAAAAGAAAAGAAAAGAAAGCACTCACTGGGCCGAATGCTGACCTGGCTGCTCCGTGCCCCATACACTGTGCCAGGTTCCGCGCCCCCTCCCCGGGGTGCCAGGTTCCGCGCCCCTCCCCGGGGTGCCTCTTCTCTCGCCTCAGCCCTCTCCAGTACTGGCCATCCCTTGTCCTCCACACTGTCCCACTCCTGACTGATGGCCCCTCGCCAGGCCCTCGGGATCCCTTGCTCCAGCTCTTCATACTCGACCCCCCTGGAATGTACTTGTTCACAGCTCTGATCGCCAGTCACTAAGTCATGCAGATTCTGTGGCAGAAGCCTCTCCTGAGTATCTCCCCAGCCCCCAGGTCAGCAAACAAAGGCAACTGCAAGAAAAATCTTGCTTTTCAGCCTGGTCCCGGCTCCTGCTCACCTCTAGCTGGTAGCAGATGCCCAACAGATCTCAAGTCTAGTCTCCTGCGTGGGTCACATCTTCCAACAGAGCTGGTCAAATACCCCTGCTCCTGTTAGAGACCTGTCTAAGGCTCCTCAGTGCCTACCTGGCAAACCTCAAGCCCTCCTGCAGGGATCTGTGGCCTTCCCAGATTGCTGTGTGTGTCTTCTAGGACCCTTTACCTAGTTGTCACTCAGGTGGAACTGCTGACCATTCCCTAGACAGGACCAACCTGGTTGAAATCTTCCCCATCCTTCAAGGCCAGTTTTGAACCTCCTCCTCCAGAGAACCTCCCGGGTCTCCTCTTTGCCTTCCTCCCATACTGTTTTGGAATAACAGTAACCAGTGTTTACTGAACACTAACATGCGAGGCCTTCTTCTGTATTATCTCGTTTAATCCGTACATCACTCTTAGGAGGTAGGTGCTGTTATTATGCAGGTTTCACAGACGAAGAAACTAAGGCACAGAGAGGTGGGGCAAGCACCGACTCCGCACTGTGCTCATGGTCATCCTTTCTATGAAACAAGGCTCCCTGTGCCTGAATATCTACCCCCACAACAATTCCTACTCCGCTATTCCCTCTGTTTCTACTAGACTTCCTAGTCATGATATGGGAAGCACAACCATCTCCTCTCTAAGCCACATTTCCTGGTGGATCAGCAGCTAGGATGGGTTAGGTGGTCCCTCTGGACCTCTTCCAACCTCGTCTCGATCACCATGGAACATGGGACCCAAGTCCGAGTGTCAAAGGAGCCCAGCACGAAACCCACAGGAGCGTCACATCATGTTTGCTGAGTGAATGAATGAATGAATGAATGGGACCAGCCTGCCCCACTCTGAACTGTTACCACCTAACTGTCTCCCCCACAGCAGCCACACAATCTACGGCCCCTGAATGTTGACAGCACTTTCTAAGTGCAAGGTCACTGGCCGTGGTGGGACTCTCCATGTCCTGCTAAGACTCCCCCGGGAAGGCAGGGCTAGGCCCCTGCCCAGACCCCAGTTTCCACCTCACCCTCACCGGAGCCGCTGCTGTTTCCCGCTGAGATGTAACTGCCATGGAAAGTGGTAGATAACTAGGCACCGTGTCAGCTTTGTCCAGCTTTGCTGCTTTATAGTCGTGACCCTTTGAGAAAATCACTTTGTCCCTCAGAGCCTCAGTTTACTCATCTGCAAAATATGGCTTTGATGTCCACGCCCTGTCTCCTTAGCAGGCTTCTTTACATTTTCTGAAGCATAAAATGTCAACGACAGTTCACTCTTTCAACAAATGTTTATTGCACATTTACTGTGTCCTACATATTATCTTGTTAAAGTTTCAGCCTTCACAGTAACCCGTTGAGGTAGCTATTTTTAATCTTTATTTTACAGATGAGGGAGCTGAGGCTCAGGGACAGCATGTGACTTGCCGGCTGTGCCTGGGGACAAGCTGCGGAGACTAGATCTGGGCTTCGGTACTCTTTTCCACCCGCGCCACTTCCCAGGCTCACTGCTGCCGGGCCTTGACCACCCCTGGGTCCTGGGGCCCCCTCCCCAGGCCTTAGTCCCCTCAGCCTTTGCCTCTGATGTAGAGCAGCAGCAAGGGGGGAGTGTCTGAGACAAGGTAAAACCTCGGTGAGATTCACACTGTGAGAAAGGTCCGGCATCTCACTCTATGTTTTGTTTTGTTTTTTAGAAATACTGGGGCAAGTAGGGGCAAGTTTCATCTATTTGTAGCTTTACAGGCACTTTTCTTTTTACAAGTTTTGAAACTTGAGGGATCCTTGAGGGAAGCCCAAGGGATGAACTTCGGTTCCCAAATCCCTGCCACGGGAGCCCCGCTCAGGGCTCAGGCAGTCCAAGTTCAGGCTCAGCTCCAGCCTGCGCGAGGGGCTCACCCGCACTCCTCAAAGATGTCTGGGTAGTGTCGGAACAGCACAGGTGGGTCCCGGTCACCCCTCACCGGAGCCCGAGGCACAGCCCGGATGCCAGGCCTCCGGCCCCGCCGCCCCCCAGAGCAGGAGCGGTGGATCCACTGGTGCGCCTCCACAGCGAACTTCCTCTTAAAGCGCATGCCGCACTCGGGGCAGGGGAAGGGCCGCTCGCCGGAGTGCATGCGCCGGTGGCTGACCAGCAGGGACGGGTAGGTGAAGCGGCGGCCGCAGTCCGCACACACGTGCCGCCGCTGGCTGTCCTGAGCGTCTGCGCGGGGCGCTGGGGCTGAGGCCTGCGCGCCGGTGTTCTGGTTCCAGGCGGCACTGGTGGCCGGCTCTGCTCTGCCCGAAGCTTTTCTGTCGGTCCAGTCAGGGCTGTGCTTAACCAGCTCTTTCGAAGGCTCCTTGCCGGGGGTCTTTCTGGGTCCCTTGGCTCCCGGCCCTTCCTCCTGTGCTGCTTTCTTCTTGTTTGGGGTGTCTCCTGGGAAATGGAAAGTAAGAGACATTTTATCTTATTTCTTAAAGATTTTACTTATTTATTGGACAGAGAGAGAGCACAAGTGAGGGGAGCGGCAGGCTCCCCGCTGAGCAGAGAGACTGATATGGGACTCGATCCCACGACCCTGGGATCATGACCTGAGCCAAGGGCAGCTCAGCTGACTGAGCCACCCAGGCGCCCCAAGATACATTTCATTCATTTATTTTTTAAGATTTTATTTATTTATGACAGAGAGAGAGCGAGAGAGGGAACACAAGCATGGGGGAGCTGGAGAGGGAGAAGGAGGCTCCTGTGAGCCTGATACACGGTGGATCCCAGGGGACTGGGATCATGACTTGAGCCAAAGGCAGACGCTTCACGACTGAGCCACCCAGGTGCCCCCCACCCCCAAGATACATTTTAAAACACATTTGCTTACATCCTCTCAGGTTATAGGGTTCTTATAGTTAGGGAAGCAGCAGAAAAGTCCTCCGCAGCGACTGACACACAAGCTTTGAAGGATGATAAACAAATTTCACATCTCCTAAGCGTGACTTATCCGGGCCTTGCCTCTCATGTTTCAAATGGGAACCAATAGTTTCTTTACTTCACAGGGTTGTTGGGAGGGTTAAATCAGGAGAAGCATGTTAGGCATTTAGTAAATGCTCAATAAAACAATAGCTATTACTATTGTGTTTGCTCGATTTTTTATAGGATAAAACTTCTACAGATGAGGAAACATCTTTGCTCAAGGTCACTCTGCTACGGGACGGTGAGGGAGAGGAGCCAGGTTGTTGCTTACGGGGCGTCTTCCCTTGTACCGCCTCATGGACCACTTTGCCTTGCTTGAGGAATGTGAAAGGCAGACCTGAAGCCCCTTGCATTCCTGGGTTTTAATTGTTCCTGAAAGGGGAGAACGAGTGGTGTTTTCTTCAAGAGCGCCCTAGAAACCGGAGTCTGGGACTCGGGGTCCTGATTCGGCCATTCTGGTCCTAAAATGAGGAACGTCCCAAGTTCTGAAACCCTGTACCAGGTCTGCCTTCTTTCTCCTTTAGTATCCAACATGGGGCGGGGGGGGGGGGTCGTCTTGAATTCCTTTAGGGCTGCTGGAAGTGGGGGTCTGAAGGAAAACTTCGTGGGACAGGAAGCGCTGGAGCGCCAAGTGGGGGAGACTTGGGACGATCCCTCACCTCTCAGAGCTCCTCCCAGGCTCTCCCCCTCCTCAGGATCCTGGGCGGCGGGGCTCCAAGCCTCACTCTCCTGTTCCATCCAAGAGATGAGGGCTGGTTTGGGGCCTGGGAATCCTGGGAGAGAACAGGGGTCACAGTGGGGCTTGAGAGGCTGTCCTGGGCCGATGGCATCCCCCTGCCAGGGTAAGGACACCTCCTCAGAACTCGGGCTCAACGCGGACAGGGTCTGCAGTGCTCCCGCCTGAAGGAAGCGGCCGCTGGGTGGAAGCGCTCCCTAACCTGAAGCCCTGGGAGTGGAGGTGGCTGGTGCCGTTGGCGGGATAGTGTGGGATTGTGTGCGATGAGGGCGCACAGTCCTCTCGGTCCTCATGTCGTCTCCCCTGTGAACCCCAGTGAAGGAGGAGGGGGGCTCTGACCCGGGGCCTCACCGAGCGCGCCCAGGTGGCCGTAGGTCTCCCGCATCACGTCCCGGTACAGGGCCCTCTGCGCGGGCCGCAGACAGCCCCACTCCTCCGGGGAGAAGTACACGGCCACGTCCGCGAAGCTCACGGCCCCGGGCTTCTTGTAACCAGGCCCGGTCTCCCCCGGTCTCAGCGCCAGAAGCGGGGCTGGGGGCGGCGCCATGGGGCCTGCCGGCCCCGCGCAGTGGCCGTCCTGTCCCCGAGGCCACCGCCTCCCCGCGCGCGGCCTCAGCTTTCGTCGTCCGCAGGAAGGGCTCCGGAGGTCGGGGCCCCGCCCAGCCTCGGCGTCCGAACGCAGTCGAGGGCACCGAGGTAGCTGGTAGCTAGGGATTCGGGGGTTGGGATGGGGACAGACAAAATCCCTCGGTGTTTATTCACTGCATGGCACCTTGGATTTAGCTGGGTTTGGGGACCCGGAAGGTGTCTTCCGAAAATATGGCGACATCCTGGCTTCAGTTGTCAATGGATGCTCTTAAGGGCGCCATTCCTTGATCATACCAAACATGGCGCCTGCCTGGCTTCTCTAGCCTCAGCGGCCGCTTGCCCTCAACTACAATGGCCGCTGCAGGTGGGGGTTTTAGGTGAGGCGGAGACGGAACACAGAGGAGTGGCCTGGGGGGCGGGACGTTCCTGCCTTCAAGAAAGATGGACGAGCCGCGGCTTCCAGTACGGCTCTTCGCGGGCGCGGCCCGGCGGCCGGTGATTGGCCCGCAGAGCAGGAAGAGGCGGCCCCGCCCCGCCCCCGGGTTTCTGACTGTGGAAAGCGCAGCTTGGTCACCTGGCTCTGGGATCCGCGGAGACCCTCGTCGTCTGTGGAGCTCAGCGTTGTGCCGTCGACGGTCTCTCTCTCTGCCTCCCGACGGCAGGGTCTGGACTCGGGCCCCTCCCCCTGCGAGAGCCGCACAGACCCTCCCCAGGCCCTGGGGACGGCGGAGGTAGAGACCAGGTACACGTTTACCGTTGGGACCGCCGCTGCGGGGCGCGCCCGACTCCTTGCGCCCGCGGGACGGCTCGGTCCCTGGACTGGAGCTTATGGGGGGGGACTTTGGTTTATGCGGTTCGAATCGGAGTGGGGAAATTATCCATTTTATTAATTAAATTATTTATTTTATTAATATATTATATATATTTATTAATATAAATAATAAATTAATTGGTTAATTAAAATTATCCGTATATTAATTTTCTCAGCAGGGAGCCTGCTTCCTCTCCTCTCTCTCTCTCTGTGACCCCCTCTCTGCTGAGCAGAGAGCCCGATGCGGGGCTTGATCCCAGGACCCTGAAATCATGACCTGAGCTGAAGGCAGCGGCTTAACCCACGGAGCCACCCAGGCACCCTCCCCTCTGCTTCTTTAAGTTGTTCTAAATTACTGGGGATAGCATCAGATCTTAAATACCATTTTTTTCCCCTGGGAAACCTTCTTTGACCCCTCGGTCTTCTCTCTCCAGACTTGCCTGAGCCTCATCTGTCATCCCGGGTCTGACTTCCCTACTGTCCAGGATTGCAGCCTCTGCTTCCTAGATTCAGTAGGTTCCTTTTTTTTTAGTGGAGATGGATCATCTTAATGGCTTGTGGCATTGGACTATAGATACCGGATAGCTTTGTCCTACTGGGAATATTCCTGCAATCAGGCTCCTGCCATGCCAGGAGCATGGGGCTAGTCGTTGGGTTAATGAACAAAACCTAGGTCCCTGTTGACAGCAGTCCACTGTCTGGTCTCGGAAACTCCTTGCTTGGCTCTCCTACCTGCCGCAGCGCATGCTCTCTCTCCTTGGTGTTCACAAATGTTCTTCATGGCTGACTAAGTTAGTACCTTCTCCATCTTCCGATTTTCTTGCCCCACCCTTGTGATTTTTCACCCGGAATACTTACGGCTTTTGGGATGACTTCTAATGACTTCACCTTGACAACTACTTGCTTATTTTATAACTTTTTAAACTTGAGTCCTGATGAGGTCTCACTGCACTCATTGTGGTGAATAGTGTAGAAGTGGAATAAAGAAAAAAATATCGTCAGGGGCACCTGGGTGGCCCAGTGGGTTAAGCCTCTGCCTTTGGCTCAGGTCATGATCCCAGGGTCCTGGGATCAAGCCCCCCAGGAGCCCCACATCGGGCTCCCTGCTCAGTGGGAAGACTGCTTCTCCCTCTCCCGCTCCCCCTGCTTGTGCTCCCTCTCTCGCTCTCTGTCAAATAAATTTAAAAAAAAAAAATCTTAAAAAAAAGAAAAGAAAAGAAAAATTGATCTTCAGGTAGGAGTCTCTTTCTAAACAGAGAATCAACTTTACCTAAAAAGAAACCACAAAGGATTTCACCTGGACCAAAAATTGCCTTTGTTTACTCAGGTACTATGTTACAAGTCTCTTCCTTTTTGTACCAGGGATGGAGAAAACTGAAGGAGATGGAACCAAACAATTAACCCGGGGGTTAACTAAAGAGATTGAAACAAACTTTTAGGACTAAAACTGCCCCATCCTAAGTGGCTGATGTCTTGTTGTTTTTCCTGCCAAACATAAAAATACAAAGACGATCTTGCTTTCAAATCGTTTTATTGCCCACCAAATTGTATATGTTTGTCCCAGAATCTTAATCTAACTCAGTAAGAAGTTATAAAACAGACAAAGATAATTACAGTTCACAAATTTTACTAGTCTGTAACAAGCTGCATTTGAATTTTTTTTTTTAAGATTTTATTTACTCGAGAGAGATAGTACGAGCAGAGGCAGGGGCACAGGGAGGGGGAGAATCTCAAGCCGCCTCCACACTGAGCGCAGAGTCTCACATGGGGCTCAGTGTCACAACGCTGAGACTGTAACCCAAGCTGAAACCAAGGGTTCAAGGCTCAATCAACTGAGCCACCCAGGCGCCCCAGTGCATTTGAATTTTTTTTAAAGATTTTATTTATTTATTTGACAGAGATCACAGGTAGGGAGAGAGGAAGGGAAGCAGGCTCCCTGCTGAGCAGAGAGCCCGATGCAGGGCTCGATCCCAGGACCCCAGGATCATGACCTGAGCCGAAGGCAGAGGCTTAACCCACCGAGCCACCCAGGCGCCCAGTACATTTGAATTTTAAGGGAGAGCTGCTGTTTCTTGCATAAATCTCAGCCTGCTGTTGAAGTGTTCAGGAGTGAAGAATAATGATGCCTGCAACTTACCGTGAAATAAAAATAAGAGATAAATGAGCAGACGGGACGGACTGAGCGGTCGGCACGTGATAAAGCAAATGTAGCAACTTAGAGACTCGCGATTCCGTAGAGACGTCGTGGGGGCTCTCGGCCACTCGTTCTTCGTGGGAGGTGCCTTCAGGTTTTCTCTCAGACAACCTGTGGAGTAGCCAAGCGAGACAGTGAAGGCTTAGAAAGGTTGAATGACAGGCTTACAGTCCCACAGCGAGTGGGAACTGAGCCAAACCCAGAATCCAGATCTACTAGTTCAGGAGAGGCTATGTGGTTCAGTAAAATAACACCCAGTTCCCATTCCTAATCATCTTTGGAACCCAGAGGTTCCAAGAGCAGTCCTTTGTTCAGAGATACTCGTGTCCCCCAGGACCGCTCCTGGCTCACGGCTCTGCTTGGTCCCACCGAAGTCCTTATTCCTTCCATAGTCTGATCAAAAGTGCGGCTAGCAGGTCCGAGTGGGTCAGAAAGACCCTCTTCACTACTGACACATACAAGCGTACACTACAAACTAGACTGGAGATACTTGGCCTTGATTTCAAGCCTAATGGCAGGTAATTTACTCTCTTAAACAAAAATGCCAGCATTATGTTTCCAGCTGCTGTGGCCCAAGAACACATCTTCATTCAGAAGGTGTAAAATCCCGACAACATGCAAGTATCTGAAGAGAAAAACACTGCAGTCACTGATTCATAGAAGTTGGAGGGGGGAAAAAAACCTTTAAGCTAAGCTTGACACTTCTGTGCGCTCTGTGCGATGTGCGCGAAGGGCAGGACAGTTCCCCGCCCGAAGCCGTTGTTCTCCCTGGGGTCACCTTCAGGACTTTAAGACCAAGAGTGCCAACAGTGGCTTGACGCTGTGTTTCCTTGCCAGATGTCTCATCGACCCTGGCTAGAAGAATCCTTGGGTGAGCTTCCCCTACTGAGGATAGGCCCAAGGTGTCCCTTCTGTTCCAGGGGATACTCAGAATGTATATGGGCTCCTTGAATGGGTTCTTGCACCGAGGGGCCCCATCTCTGAGGAACAGGAGAGACACAGACCAGAAAGCAGGATCCTCTGAGGGAGAGAACAGTCCAGGGAGAAAAGCCAGGTAGGTGAATGATTTCCTGCGAAGAAACTCCAAGTGGGACTTGGAAGGGGGAGCGAGAGCCTCAGAAAATGGGTTCAGCCTTCAGGTGACCTTTCAGATTCCCCCCTCCTCCCGAAGGACCAGCTCTGTGCTCCCTTAACTCAGAGCTTTGTTTGCCTTAAGTGCTTACTTCCTTTCCATCCATTCCTTATCCCCCAAATACATCAACTTTGCCTTTTCCCTTCCAAAGAAAACAGGTCATCTCTGGCGAGCTCCATCACCCACATTCTTGAAATATATCTGGAAAGCACCGGAAATGAACTGGGGGATCCTGGCCTCCCAAAACAAGCACTGGCTCCGAGAGCCCTACTGCAGGCCGCTGCCACCTCGGCCTCTTGCCAGAGCGATGGATCCACTGGTGGGCTTCCAAGGCATACTTGCGCTTAAAGCCCTTCCCACACTGTGGACAGGGGAAGGGCCGGTTGTCCGAGTGAATGCGCTGGTGACTGAGGAGGAGAGAGGAGTAGGGGAACCGGCGGCCACAGTCTGGACAGGGGTAGGGCTTCTCGCCTGTGTGGGTGCGCCTGTGGATGGCCAGCAGGGAGCTGTAGGCGAAACGGAGGCTGCAGCTCGGACAGCTGTAGGGCTTCTCGCCTGTGTGTGTGCGCTGGTGGATGGCTAGCAGGTAGGGGTAAGTGAAGCGACTTTCGCAGTTTGGGCATGGGTAGGGCTTCTCCCCGGTGTGAGCCCGTCTGTGGATGGCCAGGGAACCCCTCTGGCGGAAACGTCGCCCACAATCAGGGCAGGAGTAGGGCTTTTCCCCTGTGTGGATGAGCTGATGCTGGAGCAGGTCCTCGCGCTGGGAGAAACGGGCCGGCACTGGTCACAGGGGAAGGGCCGCTCCCCGGAGTGGACCCGCCTGTGGGTGGCCAGGAGGGAGGGGTAGCTGAAGTTGCGGCCACAGTCTGAGCAGGAGAAAGGTGATCTGCGGGTTGTCGTGTTCTTGAACCAAGGCCTGACCGGGCTCTGCCCAGAGTTCCAGCAGAGCTCTGAGCAGGTGGTTCCGTGACCGCACCCGGGGGCCTGCTGGATGTGACCACTCCTCGAGACACTTCCTCACGCTCCATCTCTTTTTGCTTTGGACTCTTCATCAGTTCTTTCTCTTCACGCTCATCCCTGGATCCTGAGACGGGGAAAGATAAAAGTTGAAACCCAGTAGCACATTCCATACAGTGGCCTGCCTGGGAGGCAGCATGAATGTGTGAGCATATGGCAGTGTTCGAGACTGGGGCCTCATCGGGCCCAGAAGGCCATCCCGGAGTAAATGCAAAATTCATCATCTGACTGGTGTTAACACGGAAGCTTTGAAAATGGGAGCTCAAGGGAGGCGTCCACAGTACTGAACCTCTCCCTCCTCTGTCAGGCAGTGAGCGAGGTGACGACCCAGCCTTCATAGAGCTTACTGTCCGGAGCCTGTTCATGATCCCTTCCCAAAATAGCCATTAAATGATCTTCCTCGGTGCCTTCAGGGCCATCGCCAAAATGTCTACACTTGCGGTATCCTCCAGGTTCCAGGGGAAGACCTGGGAACAAGCAGGTATTATGACAGCTGCGGAGAAAACAGCTTTCTTTTTCTTTTTTTTTTTCTTTCTTTTTTTTTTTTTTTAAAGATTTTATTTATTTATTTGACAGACAGAGATCACAAGTAGGCAGAGAGGCAGCAGAGAGAGAGGAAGGGAAGCAGGCTCCCCGCCTAGCAGAGAGCCCGATGCAGGACTCGATCCCAGGACCCTGAGATCATGACCTGAGCCGAAGGCAGTGGCTTAACCCACTGAGCCACCCAGGTGCCCCCGAAAACAGCTTTCTTGATGTTAAAATCTCCGACGAGCGGGTGACCGCACCCTACCCAACAGGAGCGTCTGTCCTTCCGCTTCTCTCTCCGCTTGGCCGCCCTGGCAGCTCGGGCGCTATTTTGCACTGAACTGGGGTTTCCCTGTAGAACTAAGAGGTGCTGTAAACCCCAATTTAGCGGCTCTACGAGCCATTCTGCAGCGAGACTGGCACTTTCTGGGGCTAAGACGGGGCTCTGGAGGGGCGGCGTGTGCTGTGGCTCCGAGTTCACAGGGGCTTCTCGAAGGTCCCACACTGGGTTTGAGGGGAAGGACCTGTTCCCTTCCCCCTGACCCGGAGGACGGCTGCTGCGGTCTCGCGCTCCGGATCCTGGGCCTCCGGGCTCCACGCCGCCACCTCTCCTGACACCCGAGAAATAAAAGCGGGTTCGGGGCCGGAAAATCCTGCGGAGACGTTGGGTTCGGCTGAGGGCCCGAGAGGGGAGGATGAGGGCGCTCAGCTCCCACACTAACAGCCCACTTGTCTCTGGGGACATTAGTCCCCCTTCCCGTGCATTACTGGTCCCGGCTGGGCCGCCGGGCCTCCCCGAGCGCGCCGCGGTGGCCGCAGGTCTCCCGCATCACGTCCCGGTGCAGGGCCCTCTGCGCGGGCCGCAGACAGCCCCACTCGTCCGGGGAGAAGGACACCGCCACGTCCGCGAAGCTCACGGCTCCAGGGCTGCTTTCTCCGGTCAGCCCGCTCCGGGCCTCCCCAGGTACATCCGCCAGGAGCGGGGTCAGGGGCGGCGCCATAGGAAAGCCCTTTAGTTTGACGCCAAGAGAGGCTTCCCTCTCTTCCCTTGACGGAAAAAATTCCCTCAGGACCAAAGCACTGCCCTTGACCAACATGGCGTCTCTCTGGCCTCAACCTCCCTTTCCTTTCCGGTCGCCTCTTACGTACCGAGGGGAAACCCAGAAAAGAGATTGGTTCCGCAGCGCAGGGAATCATAGATGGCGTGCGTTGATTGGATAGTGCCTAGCGGGCCGGTGAAGAAGGAAGGCGGTGATTGGCTATGCTGGAGCGGCCTGTTTGAAAGGCTGAAGGGAAGGGCGCGACTGGTCCGAAGGTGGAGGGCGCTGAGAGGTTAGGAGGCTCTGTTTGACCTGCTTTACCTGAACGGGACCTAAAGAAAGGTTTTGACGGGTTGGAGCTACGCCCTTCTGCTGCTCCACGAGACCTCTTGCGAGCAGATGCGGATGCCCCGGGCTTGTAGGTGAGTAAAAGCCCACGGGCAAACGATTCTGGAGGTGACGGAAGTGAGGGGTGGCCGGTCCCCGCCTGCTGGGGTGCTCAGGGCACGGCTCGCCCCGGCGCCGGCCGGTGTTTGATCGGGCCCAGGCGCCGGCGTCACAGATGTCGCCGTTCACGGTCGCAGAAGCCGAGGAACGGAGCGCCCGGGTCGCTGCTCACCAGCCCCGGAGCCGGATTCAGCGTTACTCTGGCTTCCAGGTTCAGCCTAGCGCTTCGCTAGGTGCTTCCTGGCCCGTCTCCGTCGGGAACTTGTCTAAACTACAGCTCATAAATGCTCATAAAACTGGGAAACGACTCAGATCATCTCTTGATCTGTTTCCAGACTTTTCCATCTAAGCAGTATTTACAGCAGCAGCGAAGGAAAGTTCTCGAGCTGTACCACAAAAGCTCTCCATCCCGCCCGTGAAGCCACTTTGAAGACACAGTATAGCTTTTCAGCTTGTATTCGATTTCGTAATATAACCACATTCCATGGAATGCATAGGCTTGCACGTGTTGAACGCTGTCACACTACGGGGGGAGTGTAAGTTGGTACAAGTACTTTGGAAAACTGGCAGTCACTACTAAAGCTGGATACATGCATACCTGTGACCCAGCAGTTCCTCTCCTCCTGTACGCCCAGCAGAAGTGCATAGGTATCTTTACTGCAAGACGTGCTGAAACGGTCCCAGCAACACGAGCTGCAGTAGCCAAAATCAGGAAACTACCCACAACAGTAGGAAAATGAATAAAAATATTGTGGAATATTCATGGGAATGCTATTCAGAAATGAGCACGCGTGACCTAGAACTACATGCATACTGTGGATGAATCCTGCAGACACGCTGTTGGGCAAAAGAAGCCAGACACAAAATAATATGTAATATGAGATTCCACTTATATAAAATATAAAATCTGGCAAAACTATCCAAGGTATTGCTAATCTAAGTTTTTTGTTTGTAAAGTACTGATAATAGTCGTCGTCTTCTTCTTCTTTTTTAGATTTTATTTATTTATTTGACAGAGAACAAAAGTAGAGGGAACAGCATGCAGAGGGAGAGTGAGAAGCAGGCTCCCCGCTGAGCAGAGAGCCCAATGCGGGGCTCAATCCCAGGACCCTGGGATCATGACCTGAGCCAAAGGCAGACGCTTAACTAACAGAGCCACCCAGGCACCCCAATATTCTGTTTCTTGATCTAGGTGCTGGTTACACAGATGTGTTCTATTTGTGAGAATTGACCTGCACACTTAGGTATGTGTAATTAAAAAAACAATTAAAAAAAACGAAAAGTTGGGGCGCCTGGGTGGCTCAGTAGGTTAAAGCCTCTGCCCTCGGCTCAGGTCATGATCCCAGGGTCCTGGGATCGAGCCCCAAATTGGGCTGTCTGCTCAGCGGGGAGCCTGCCTCCCTCTATCTCTCTGCCTGCCTCTCTGCCTACCTGTGATCTCTATCTGTCAAATAAATAAGTAAAATCTTAAAAAAAAAGTCTCCTCCCTCTAGTCTTCCTTCCCCTTCCTAGAGGCAACCTCCGTTACCAGCTTCTTGTGTCCTTCTGGAGATAATTTAGGTATGTAAAAACATACACTTTTTAAAAACATACACTTTTTTTCTTTTTGTAAGTACCATAATAAACACACTTCACTTTGCTTTCTTTTCTCACTTGATGATACATCTTGTAGATTGTTTAATTTCAGCACATATAGATCGCTTTTTTTAATGGCTGCATACCTAGTGTTCCACTGTATGGATGAAAACAGTTTATTTAGTTCATTTTCCATTGATGAGCTATTAGTTGGTTTCCCGTCTCACTACCATAAAATACATAAGTCACATCCTTAGATATATTTCTTTAGGCACATATATGAGCATGTCTGTACAATAAAATTCTAGAAGCAGAATTGCTGATTCAAAGGGAAGGCTAGTGTTTTAAGCCATTTATTAATTAAGATTTTCTCCCGGGGCGCCTGGGTGGCTCAGTGGGTTAAAGCCTCTGTCTTCTACTCGGGTCATGATCCCAGGGTCCTGGGATCGAATCCTGCATCGGGCTTTCTGCTCAGCAGGGAGCCTGCTTCCCCCTCTCTCTCTGCCTGCCTCTCTGCCTACTTGTGATCTCTGTCAAATAAATAAATAAAATCTTTAAAAAAAAAAAGATTTTCTCCCAGATCCACGACAAGCATTGATGTATCCAGAAGATATATGATATTTATTTTGTATCTTCAAGCTGCTCCATTTTGAGAAGCATGGCTTAAGGTCTTTTATTTATTCAGGTGGCCTGGCAAACCGAGTAATGGACGCCAAAGATGTCCATGTTCTAATACCTGAAACCTGTGAATATGTTATATTGGCAAACAGAATATATGCAGATATGCAGATATATATGCAGATATACAGAATATATGCAGATATGATCAAGCTAAAGGTTTTCAGATCAGAAGACTATCTTGAATTATCCCAGTGGATCTAATGTAATCACAATGATCCTTATAAAAGGGAGACAGGAGGCTCTTCTGGGATTGGAGCTGGTTTGCAGCAACATGGCTAAAATGTACCAAGAAGGTCAGAACTGTCATTAAATACAGGACCCATTATGATGCCTCCCTCAGGAAAATGATGAAGAAAATCGAAATAAAGGGCTCTTGGGTGACTCAGTCGGTTAAGCATCTGCCTTCAATCAGGTCATGGTCCCAGAGTGCCGGGATGGAGCCCCACGTCAGGCTCCCTGCTCCGTAGGAAGTCTGCTTCTCCCTCTCCCTCTGCTCCTCCCTTTCCCTCTGCTCCTTCCCCCACTAGTGCTCTCTCTCTTTTCTCTCTCTCATTTACTCTCTCAAATAAAATCTTTAAAAAAAATCGAAAGAAGCCAGCACTCCCAAGTACACTTTTGCTCCTTCTGTGGCAGACCAAAGATGAAAACATGAGCCATGATCATCTGGCGTTGTGGTTCCTGCATGAAAATGGTAGTTTCTGGACATACAAGCCCACTTCTGTTGTGACAGTGAAGTCTGCCATCAGATGACTGAAGGAACTTTTCTCATTGAGTTAATTTATATAAACAAAAGAAGAGAGGGAGGAGGCAGGAAGATCAAAGCCAAAGAAGATGTGACAACAAAACAGGTGGGGCTGATGGATTCTGGAAAGGGGACACAAACCAAGGGCTTTGGGCAGCCTCTAGAGGCTGGAAAAGGCAAGGAAAGGATTCTCCTCTAGAGATGGCCAAATGCAACCTTGCTAACGCCTTGATTTTGGTCCTGTAATACCTGTTTTCAGACTTTTGACCTCCAGAATTGTAAGATAGTAAGTTTGTGTTATTTTAAAGCACCTGGTTGGTAATTTCTTATAGTAGCAGTTGGAAACTAATCCAGGTAACATGACCAAGGAGCTGTTTCTGAGCTTTGTCAAGCACTGTATTGGGTGGGGGAGCATTCTCCCAGCTCTGAATTCAAGAGCTGAAGATCTGCAAAAAGCATTACTCTAAGAGATTATGCTGAATGAAAGAAGTCGTGGACAGGAGAATACACACTGTAGGACTACTCTGGCGGGATGCGGATGGTTTAACCAGGAAGGGAACTTGTAGGATGATGGTAATGTTCTATATCTTTTTTTTTTTTTTTTTTTTAAATTTTTTTTTTTTTTTTTTTTTTTTTATTTGAGAGAGAGAGACAGTGAGAGAGAGCATGAGCGAGGAGAAGGTCAGAGAGCGAAGCAGACTCCCCATGGAGCTGGGAGCCCGATGTGGGACTCGATCCCGGGACTCCAGGATCACGCCCTGAGCCGAAGGCAGTCGTCCAACCAACTGCGCCACCCAGGCGTCCCATTTTTTTTTTTTAATTTTTTTTTTTTTTTTTTTGGTAATGTTCTATATCTTGATCAAGGTTCTGGGTGTAAGCATTGTCAACAGTCAGCAGATACACACTTGAAATTTATTTGCATTTTATCCTATGGCAGTTTTTTTTTTTTTTAAAGATTTTATTTACTTACTTGAAAGAAAGAGCACGAGAGGACTCAGAGGCAGAGGGAGAAGCAGACTCACTGCTGAGCACAGAGCCTGAACCAGAACTTGATTCCAGGACCCCTGGGATCATGACCTGAGCCAAAGGCAGACGCTTAACCAACTGAGGCACCCGGGCGCCCCCTATGTCAGTTTAACTAAAAAAAAAACATAAAGCAGACACTGAGCTCTAGTTAATGATGTGCATGCGAAAGTGTTCAGGGTAACGTGTACTGACGTTGACAGTTTCTTTGAACTGCATCCAAAAAATAAAGTGGGCTGGAAGAGAGGTGGATAGTTAATGCAATGAAGTAAGTACAGTAAAATGTTAACGCTGGAACATGGTGGTGCTTATGGGGGTAGTCACTGTGAAATACCTTCAGCTTAACATTTGAAAACTTTCAAAATAAAATGGGGAAAAAGAAAAACAAACTGGATATTGTCCAGACAAGGCACGAATAACCATTTTTTAAAACGTACAATTAAGTGGCATTTAGTGCGTTCACAGTATTTGGCAACTGCCACCTGTCTTTCAAGACTTTGTCACCTTTGTGATTTTGATTTGGTTACATTGAATCTGTAGATTTCTTTCGGTATTGTGGCCATCTTAACAATAGTAAGCCTTCTAATTCCATGAACGCACGGTGTCTTTCCGTGTATGTAAGTCTTTAATTTCTTTCAGCAGTATGTTGTAGTTTCTAGTGTGCAAGTCTTTTGCCTCCTTAGTAAAATTTATTCCTAAGTATTTTATTTTGTTTAATGCTACTGTAAATGAAATTACTTTCCTAATTACTCTTCTGGATTGTTCATTGCTGATCTATAGAAATGCAACTGATTTTTGTGTGTTGGTTTTGCATCTTGCCACTTTGCTAAGTTTATTTCTTAGCTCCGCCAGTTCATGTGTGTGGACTCTCTAGGGTTTTTAGATATAAGATCCTGTCATCAATGAAGAGAGATCATTTTACTTCTTCCTTTCCACTTTGGATACCTTCTGTTTCTTTATATTGCCTCACTGCTCTAGCTAGAACTTACGATACAGTATTGAAAAGAGTTGGCTAAAGTTGACATCCTTGGGGCTCCTGGCTGGCTCAGTCGATAGAGAGTATACAACTCTTGATCTTGGAGTCATGGGTTCAAGCCCCACTTTGGGTGAGGAGCTGACTGTAAAAAAATAAATAAAATATTAAAAAAACAAGAACAAAATCTTGGGCATCTTTGTCTTGTTCCTGATTCTAGGGGAAAGTTTTCCATCGTACCCCATTGAGTGTGATGTTAGGTGTGGTTTGTTCATCTGTGGCCTTTATCATGTTGAGGAAGTTTTCTTCTAAATCGAATGTATCAAGAGTTTTTTCCTTTTTTCATGTTTTTGTCATGTTTACTTTTGTCAAATTCTTTTTCTGAGTTGAGATGATCATTTTTTTCCCTTGTCCTATTATTGTGGCATAGTACATTGACTGAATGTTGAAGCCTTTTTGTATTCCAGGAGTATATCCCACTTGGTCATAGTGTACAACCCTTCTAATACGCTGCTTTGGTTTGCTAGTATTTTTTTTTTGAGGATTTTTCTATCAATTTTTGTATGGGATAGTGGTCTATAATTTTCTTATAATATCTTTGTCTAGCTCAGGTATCAGTGTAAGAGTTTTTAAAATATATTCTAGACTCAAACCCCTTTTCAGATATATCTGTGGGAAGGACTTTATCCCATGGTAGACTGTCTTTTAATTCTCTTCAAGATATCTTTTGAAGCACAAGTTTTAATTTTGATGAAATCAGTGGATCTATTTTTATCTTTCATCATTTGTACTTTTTTTTGTCAAAGCTAAGAAACCATTATCTGACCCAAGTCACAAAGACTGACATCTGCCTTTACTGTTAAGAGCTTTATAGTTTTAGCTCTTACATTTAGGTCTATCGTTTGTCCACACTGCGTTAATTTTTTTAAAAAGATTTTATTTATTTGAGAGAGAGAGCACAAGTGGGTGGAGGAGCAGAGGGACAAGCAGACTCCTTGCTGAGTGGGGAGCCTGATGCGGGGCTTGATTCCAGGACCCTGGGATCATGACCTGAGCCGAAAGCAGACACTTAACCAACAGAGCCAGCCAGGTGCCCCAAATTAATTTTTATATATGGTTGAAGGTAGGGATCCAGCTTCATTCTTTTGTATGTGTATATCTAGTCCCAACGCCATTTGTTGAAAAGACCGTTTCACTTTTTGAATTGTCTGGGCAATTTTGTTGAAAATCAGTTGATCGCGGGGGTGCCTGGCTGGCTCAGTTGGCAGAGCATGGGACTCTTGATGTGAGGGTCATGAGTTCAAGCCTCATGCTGGGCATGGAGCCTACTGGAAAAGAAAGAAGCGGGGGCCTGGGTGGCTCAGTCACTCAAGTGTCAGCCTTCTGCTGAGGTCATGATGCCAGGATCCTGGGAGCGGCCCCACATCCAGTTTCCTGTTCAGTGAGAAGTCTGCTTCTCCCTCTCCCACTGCTCCTCCCCCTATGCATGCTGTCTCTGTCTCTAATACAATCTTAAAAGGAAAAAAAAAGAAAGAAAAGAAAGTCACTTGATCATAAATACAAGGGTTTATTTCTGGAAGGACATTTTCTCTCATTTGATGAATTCCTGTCACGTGATCCTTCCGTCCTTCAGCTGCTCAGGAGTGTCCGCTGTGCCCTAAGCGGGAGTACAGTGACGGAAGTGAAAATGTTGTAAGGTCCTTGTGTTTTGCTTGTAGTTTGGAGATTTGTTCATTAGATTTTTTTTTCCTTCAAAAGCTAAGACCTTTTATTTTTATGTTTTTTTAAATGAGCACTTTTGATTTTTTTAAAGATTTTATTTATTTATTTGACAGACAGAGATCACAAGTAGGCAGAGCGGCAGGCAGAGAGAGAGAGAGGAGGAAGCAGGCTCCCTGCCGAGCAGAGAGCCTCATGCGGGACTCGATCCCAGGACCCCAAGATCATGACCTGAGCCGAAGGCAGAGGCTTTAACCCACTGAGCCACCCAGGCACCCCAAAAGCTAACCTTTTAAATCCTTTAGCAAGTCCCTGTGAAAATACTATACTGTGTACAGTAAAAGTGAAAGGTGAGTACCTAGTATCTGATGCTTAACTGACTGAGCCACCCAGGTGCCCCAGTATTTTTCATTTTATTTATTTTATTTTTATTTATTTTATTTATCTTTTTAAAAGATTTTATTTATTTATTTGACAGAGAGAGATCACAAGTAGGCAGAGAGGCAGGCAGAGAGAGAGGAGGAAGCAGGCTACCTGCTGAGCAGAGAGCCCAATGCGGAACTCGATCCCAGGACCCCGAGATCATGACCTGAGCTGAAGGCAGCGGCTTAACCCACGGAGCCACCCAGGCGCCCAGTATTTTTCATTTTAGATTAAAAACAGGCAGGAGGGACGCCTGGGTGGCTCAGTGGGTTAAGCAGCTGCCTTCGGCTCAGGTCATGATCCGAGCGTCCTGGGATCGAGTCCCACATCGGGCTCCTTGCTCGGCAGGGAGCCTGCTTCTCCCTCTGCCTCTGCCTGCCTCTCTGCCTGCCTGTGCTCGCTCTCTCCCCCTCTCTCTCTGATAAATAAATAAAATCTTTAAAAAAAAAAAAAAAGTAAAAACAGGCAGGAGCACCTTGGTGGCTCAATCAGTTAAGTGACCCACTTTTCATTTTTGCTCAAGTTGGGATCTCGGGGTCTTGGGATGGTGAGATCAAGTCCTGCATGGGGCTTACCCTGGGTGTGGAGCCTGCTTGGGATTTTCTCTCTCTCTCCCTCTGCTCCTCCCCCATTTATCACTCTCTCTAAAAAAAAATAAAAAATAAATTCAAAAATAGGCATATTACAGGGGTGCCTGTGTGGCTCAGTGGGTCCCTTCGGCTCAGGTCCTGGGATCTCAGGGTCCTGGGATCGAGCCCTACATCGGGCTCTCTGCTCAGCAGGGAGCTTGCTTCCTCCTCTCTCTCTGCCTGCCTCTCTGCCTACTTGTGATCTCTGTCAAATAAATAAATAAATAAATAGGCATTTACAGAGCTCGCTTCGGCAGCACATATACTAAAATCAGAATCAGGGGCACCTGGGTGGCTCAGTGGGTTAAGCGGCTGCCTTGGGCTCGGGTCATGATCTCAGGGTCATGGGATCGAGTCCCGCATCGGGCTCTCTGCTCAGCGGGGAGCCTGCTTCCTCCTCTCTCTCTCTCTGCCTGCCTCTCTGCCTACTTGTAATCTCTCTTTGTCAAATAAATAAATAAAATCTTTAAAAAAAATAAAATCAGAATCATACAGAGAAGTTTAGCATGGTCGCTGCTCACAGATGACCTGCAAATTCGTGAAGTGTTCCATATTTTGTGCAGTCCCCCCCACCAAATGACCACGCTTTCCGGATGAACTTGGAGGAAATGATAGGAGTCAAAGCACAGCGTGCAACACTGAATGATGAAAATTGTGGCATTTTGCTAGAGAAATACTAAAAGTAAAATAAAAAGAAGCATACAGATAATGAGAAATGTTAGACTTAAATATGTGTTGGAAATTGATGAGTAACTTCCAAAAGAATGTATAACTTTCAAAGAACAAGGGGTGAAAACCTGCATAAAGAAAGAGTACGTAGCAAAAAATCATTAAGTCAATATACAATGACAAATTGAGAAAAATATTTGCAAATTATATTCCAGAGGACTCATTTCTTACTAAAGAACTACAAATGCAGAAGCCAAAGGCTAACAACAGAAATATGCGTAAACAATAGAAACGGCAATTCACATAAAAGAAAATCCAACCTCTTAAAGCATTTGAAAATATGATCACTTGTAACAGGGGAATGCAACAGAGAACTGAATGATGGTATTTTTCAGCTTTTAGATGAGGAAGGATCAAAAAGTTTACTGATGGTGGGGAAAGGTTTGCTGAAGAGGGTTGGCAGGGGGAAAAAGTTTGCTGACACTCCTGTCCCAAAATAGTCCCCTTGTCACTCATCCCCTCATCCTGCACCGAGCACTGCCTAATATGGTTTATCTTTTTCTTTAGCCTGGAATCTCCATGAGGGCAAAGACTATAGTGTCCACTGTTGCATTTCCATCTTCTAGAACATGGCATGGCCTGTGGCCGTTGCCCAGGACACTTGTTGAATGAAGGGATGAACGATGCGCCGTGTTTCAGGAGGCGGAGGCCGCCACCCTGCTGAGGGGAGTGTAAATTCCTACCACCTCCTCGGAAAGCAATGTGGTGATAACTACTGAAATTGATGACAAAGCTCTGGACACAGTGACGGATTGTACAACATTGTGAATGTGCTTCATGCCACTGAACCGCGTAGTACATTTTATATTTTACCACCAAAAAGCCCACAGCCTTGGAGCTGCCACAGCAATGTAAGAGATCAACTTTTTTTACTTCCAAAATTGACTTCTTGAACACCATTTGTAGGAGATTTGTACAAAGTAGCCTGTGAATGGAATATTTTATTTGCAAAACTGACTCCTGGTTTGCAGCCGGCCGGCCCAGGAGTGCAGACTTACCACACGGCCACAGCTACAGGCAAGATGACCCGATCCTGTGGGGACATCTGTTTTCCTGGGTGCTTCTGTCCCTTTCACAGGTATGTTGTCTTTCACTTTCAACTCTGTAGGAGTATTTCCTGGTCTTGCTTCTGATGACCCCTAAACCAGTAACCTATTTATTTTTTAAAAGATTTTATTTATTTATTTGACAGTGAGAGAGGGAGAGGGAGAAGCAGGCTCCCCTCCAAGAAACGAGCCGGATGTGGGGCTCAATCCCAGACCCTGGGACCATGACCCGAGCAGAAGGCAGATGCTTAACTGACTGAACCACCCAGGAACCCCTTCTCTGTGTTTGCTGTTAAGCTTTAATTTGCAGGACAATCATGATACTTTTTTTTTTTTTTAATTTTCCTGGTTTTTTGACCAGTTGCTCTCAGAACCTGGGAAAATGTATACATTTCCCAAGAAATGCTGAGAAGGAATTCCTACGTGTGCACACTAGAAGGAACCACAAGAGGCACCAGGAAGAGGCACTAGAAGAAAATGGAGCATGAAAGGCAAGTTATGAGAGCACTTCAGTAGGAAAACTAAGATAAATAAGATAAAAATTAAATTATTGATTTGCTAACTAAGCCCTGAGTTGTCTTAAAGGACAGTTTCGGTGCTGTAGTTCCTCGGATAGCAGCCAGCTTTGGAGGCAGACCAGGCTTGGAATCCTGGCTCTTAGGTTTACCAGATATGTGATTCTGGACAAGTTATTTAATATTACCAGTGAGCCTCAGTTCCCTCCTCTATTAAAGGGAAATAATACCTACTGTCAGGTGTGCAATTTTAAGATTACCTATTGTTTCATGGATGCTGGCAGAAGACAAGAGATGCCAGTGTCATGGACAAAAGGCCTTATTCATGGTATAAGCCAAGTGAGAATCATGTATGTATTGGCTCTTTTGCCTCCCAAGCCCCACAGGCAACTAGGAGGGGCCCGATGCATGCCGGGCACACAGCGAGTGGCACTGTGGAGGAGGAACAATGAACTTGGGGAACCTGGTGCTTTATGGTAAGTAGTAAGCAAGCTGCTCTTTTTCCCACATAGGGACGCTCCTTCTCCCTCACGGTTGCTTAATGCAAACACAACCCGAAGAAATGGCTGGGGAAGAGTCAACGAGTTGTCAGGGCCTTGTCTTTTTTTCCCCCCATATACTCTAGGTTATAGCTTACTAAAGGGAAAGGATACAGATTAAAATCAGCCAAGGATAAAGGTGCATGGGGCAAAGTCTAGGAGAAACCAGCCACGAGCTTACAAACTTGCAGGTGTCCTTGTCCCGTGGACTTGCCCTTTATTCTCCCAACGACTTGTGACAATATGTGTGAACCGTTGCCCAGCGGAGAAACTCACCCAAACCTTGGCGTCTAGGGTTTTTATTGGGGAGTCAGTTACACAGACATGGAGACTCACACGACTGACCTCAGCTGCTCAGACTCCGTCTCCCAGAGCAAAGACAGGCATTCATCATGAACCACACTGTTAGGATAAACTCATCTGGTCAGACCAGTGCCGCATGACTCGAGGCCTCCGGTGTACAGGAACACCCTCATCAGGCAAAATAGTACAAGGGCTCAGAATTTACCTCCCAGGAAGGCGCCAGGTGCTAGTCCTGAAGACGAGCTTTCTTTGGAACGTGCAGCGTTTGAGCAGCCTGGGCCTGCGAAGCTAGTCCTTTTCTGCACACGCCTGATCTTCATGAGGCCACTGCCTGGTGAACTGCAGTGATGTTTTGGATCTCCAAGAATTAGGACGTGTCTAGATCCAATGTCCAGTAAGCCCTGAAAACTCTAGTTACTTCCCCTCTTCCCGTGCCCCGCCACCCTGGGAAATGGCTGCACGTGCATTCGGAAAAGGCTAGAAGGAACGTATACAGCATGTCTTCGCCAGTATAACGTAGTCCTTCATCAAGGGACTCAACTTTTCCTCATTCAGGAGCCTCTAGGTCTGGAATCCGCTCATCTGACCATTTGTTGAAGGCAAGGCCTTGCATTTTTGGCAAAAACAGCAAGATATGGGGCGGTGCGAGAGACACATGGAAGCACAACTACTTTGTGTGGTTCACATTACATGGGAATGTATGTAAAGTGCTTTACACAGTACCGGGCCCATGGTAAGTGCTCAACACGGCGGCTATAATTCTGTTGCAGGAGGCCAAAGAACACAGTGAATGCAGGCTACTGTTTCAAGAAGTCTAGCCTCAGTCGGTAGACCATGCAATTCTTGCTGTTGGGGCTGTGAGTTCGAGCCCCACGTGGAGCGTAGGGATTACTTAAAAATAAAATCTTAGGGGCGCCTGGGTGGCCCAGAGGGTTAATCCTCTCCCTTCAGCTCGGGTCATGATCTCAGGGTCCTGGGATCAAGCCCCGCATCAGGCTCTCTGCTTGGCGGGGAGCCTGCTTCCCTCTGTCTGTCTGTCTGTCTGTCTACTTTTGATCTCTCTCTGTCAAATAAATAAAATCTTTAAAAAAATAAAATCTTAAAAGACAGATTTTAGACTGGCATGTGTGTGTTCCAGAAAAGAGAGGGGCTCTGAAACCATAAAACTAAGAGGAGAGGAAGACTAACAGACGTAGCAAAGCCCCCGAGAGGGCAGTAGGGGAAATCATGAGCACAGCTGTGTTGGTGAGCGTGGTGCCCAAGTAAAAATACTGGTCAAAGTGGGGAATGCAGTGTTAAGAGCTCCTATCTGAAACCTTAGGTTTCTTAGCGAAAGAGAAGGGATTCACTGGTTAAGGATGTAGGGAAGACTTAAGTCATACTGAAAGCTCACTGAGGTTGGCGATCAGAAAAGGTGTGCAGGCCCCCGTAGGGAGCACTGCAGTTTCCCCCTCTTTGCAGCTCGTGGGTGAGGAATCAATATTGGGAGGGGGGATAGTTCATTCTTTGGGCTGCAAGTAACAGAAACTCAAACTACCTGAAGCAGAAGGGGAATGAATTAGAAGGATACTGGGATCTCCCACTGAAAACAGGGCCAGGATCACAGCTGGTCAGGAATGGATGCTGGGAATGAAGTGCCTTAGGGAACCTAGGAAATGGTCACTCATCTTAGCCCTCCACTGACCGCACACACCCTGGAACTTGGACTTCCAAGCCTTATGAGTCACAGTCCAGGCCCAGAGAAAAGTTACAAAATTCCTAGGTAGGGTTGGGTCAGGTAAGAGTAGAACAGCCATCTCGAACACAGAGCCGAGCAGACGTTCAAATAGCTCTCTGTTAGGACAGGGCAGGTCTCCCTCGAGTAAAAATTTTTACCCAGTCAAGGACCTAGACTTACAGTTTATAAACAGGGATCCCACAAGGAACATCATTTATCGACATTTTAATGAGACCCAATCTGGTATGACCCCTGTCTTGGGGCAGCTCATCCATTCATCCAAGGAGAAACAGACAAATAGTGACAATGCATCTTGCTAAATACCAGAACAGAGGTCACTACAAACGCTGCGTCCCCCCGCTGCTCTCCCACTTTAGGGCTGAGATGAGGAGAGCTGAAGGAACAAGCAACAGGGGTAGGAACATGACTCACTCCAGCTGTTGAAATAGGAGAGAAGTCACGTTTGGAAATCCCAATTTGGTGCAGCTACCCAAGGCAAAGTGGTAGGCCTTGTTCATTTAATGCGGTAAAGCTTTATTGAGCATCTACTCAGGCAGGTGCCAGGGAGGCATATCAAAGATTAAGACACGTTGCTGCTGCTGCTTTGGGGAGCTTCTGTGAGGAAGGCAGGCATAAACACAACTCGATGGCTGTAGACTCCTCCGGCCCTGTATTCAAGTGCTTGGCTTTCTGCCCTCCTTGAATGGCCTCACCTCACTTTATGAAAAATGTTGACTGAGGACTCACGGAAGGTTCTGTGCTGATGTCTCCTTATTCGGTTGAGAATCAGGGAGGAGTGAGACCCAGTTCTCAAGGACTTTCTAGCCAATGGCTGCCTGAAACTAATCCAAATCCCCTGGATGAAGTGCAGGCTGGTCCAGTTTTACCTCTTGCTGCTAGACCATAGCTCCCCTGCTTCTCCTTAAAATCAGTCTTCTCCCAAAACTCACTCTGTCTATGTCCCAGACCCAACTTCAATTTTCCAAACACAGGGGGCAGAAGACTTAGCTTCACAGTATGTGGTTTTTAAAAAAAAAAAAAAAAAAAAAGCTTAGGTATTTATGTCTCCGTAACCCAATGAAGCCCTGCTCCGATGTCACCACCCCCAAATTCAGTGCAATCTAGAGCTGTTAAAATAAGTAGAGAGGTGTGCTCTGTACACTGCGGTGCTGGCTTATTTTTGGATGACCCTTTAAAAGGGACACTGAAAAACTAACACCTGTTTGGAGAGAGATCACGTGTGGGAACTGAAACCCTGTCTTTAAGGAACAATCGACCAAATCATGCTGTTTAACCTGAAAACGTGGGCAAAGCCGTTGTGGTTATCTGAAATGCTGTCATGTAGATGAAGTATTACATACTCTGGTCTAGGCTTCTAGGGAAGGAGAAGGTGGTACCTAACCGCCTTCTAAAGATCAGAGCTATCCCCAAACGAAATGACCTGCCTTGTGAGGTAGTGAGCTCCCTATCAAGGGAGGTTTTAAAGCAAGTAAAAAAAAAAAAAAAAAAAAAGGAAACCACTTGGCAGGAGTGTTGAAGGAAAGGGACTAAACCAGGTTTGTTTAAACCTGGTATGGAGGAAGGGGCAAAGGAGGGCAAGATACTGCCCCCCACCAACTGTATGCACGAACTAGAAAAGCAAACAGCCCCTAAAATGGATGGCAGAACTTTTAGCCCTGATATCCACACACACAAATTCTTCTGGGATAGGGTAGCCTGGAAAACCACCACGTGACGTCACCTCTCCTAACGGGACTGTTCTAGACACACCCGGTAAGGCAGCCGGTGTGGCGAGACAGACTCCAGTTCGGGGCGCCGTAGCAGGAGGCCTGGGTGTTCCTCCCGCCTCTGCCTTGTGTGACCCGGGGCTGCCCCTTCCCTTCCCTGAGCCCCTCCAGGAAATGAAATGAAAATCTCCGGTCCTTCCCGTACTAACGGGCGCTGCCCTTCTGCGCGGCCCCCGCTGCAGCAGCCCTGGGGCCGCCGGTCGGGGCCCTGGGGCCGCACTTGTGGACGGCCAGAGACCACCTCTGGCGGAAGCAGCGGCCGCACTGCAGGCAGGGGAAGGGCTTCTCCCCCGTGTGCAGGAGCTGGTGCTGGGCCAGGTGGCTCCACTGGGCGAAGCGCTTGGGGCACAGGTCGCAGGCGTACGGCCGCTCGCCCGAGTGCACGCGCCGGTGGCTGGCCAGCAGGGACGGGTAGGCGAAGCGGCGGCCGCAGTCCTCGCAGGCGTGCAGCTTCTCCGCCGTGTGCGTGCTGCGGTGGATGGCCAGGGAGCCGCTCCGCCGGAAGGCGCGCCCGCAGTCCGGGCACGGGTAGGGCTTCTCGCCCGTGTGCAGGAGCTGGTGCTGCAGCAGCGTGCTGCGCTGGGAGAAGCGCGCCTCGCAGTGCTCACACGCGTACGGCCGCTCGCCCGAGTGCACGCGCCGGTGGCTGACCAGGCGGGAGGACGAGGAGAAGCGCCGCTCGCAGTCCGGGCACGGGTAGGGCTTCTCGCCCGTGTGGATGCGCTGGTGGATGACGAGCGCCGTGCGCTGCCGGAAGCGGCGGCCGCACTCCAGGCAGGTGTAGGGCTTCTCGCCCGTGTGCGTGCGCTGGTGGATGGCCAGCAGCGAGGGGTAGGCGAAGCGCCGGCCGCAGCTGGGGCACTGGTGCGGCTTCTCGCCGGTGTGCGCGGTCCGGTGGTTGGCCAGGGACCGGCTCCTCCGGAAGCAGCGGCCGCAGTCCGGGCAGTGGTAGGGCTTCTCGCCCGTGTGGATGACCTGGTGCTGCGACAGGTTCTTGCGCTGGGAGAAGCGCTTGCCGCACTGGTCACAAACGTAGGGACACTCACCGGAGTGTGCCCGCCGGTGGCTGACTAGCAGGGAGGGGTAGGAGAAGCGGCGCCCGCAGTCCGGGCAAGGGTAAGGCTTTTTCAGATTCTGGGCACACTTGTGGCTCTCCAGGGCCTGCCGGTCAGGGAAGGTGCAACCACAGTCCGGGCAGATGGGGCCCCCAGAGGTCTGCCTGGGGAGGAGTCGGGGTTTGCTGGGCCGCCGGCCTCGCTTGCCCTTTCGGGGGGCCTCCTTAGGTGGGAACACTTCCTTCTCTCCGTTCTTCCTTCTGGTTCTGGTTTCTACGGACACACAGGGAGACATTAATTTAACAAATACGGGGCCCCTGCCCTTGCCTATGGCAGTGTTCTAGGTTAGAAGGCGAAGACACTCAACCTGTCTTCAGGGAGTGTTAGTGCCACAGACATCCCACCGTGGCACAACCACTACAGAAACGGGCAGGACATTCCAGGAGTCCCCAGCTCCATCTGCAGAAGTCGGGACGTGTTTCTTGCAGGTGCTGCAGGCTTGAGAAATTAAGTTTTTGAAGCTGTAAGTGTAAGGCAGGAAGTGGGAACACGAGGTACGGGCTGGCAGGGACTAGGTCAGAAGGCCCTCTAAGCCAGTGGTTCTCAAATTTTATGATCAGAATCATTTGGATGGCTCATTGAAACAATTTTGGGTTCAGCAGGTCTGGGATGGAGCCCAAGAATTTGTATCTGATTCTTTTCTGGGTGATGCTGAGTACTACATCCTCAGAACCACTGCCATTCAGGACCGTGAACTCTATTTTATGCAATGGTTCTCAAACTTAAACATGCATGCCAATCTGCTGGGGCTGTTAAAGGAGAAATACAAAGTCCTAGACATCCATCGGAGTAAATCAATAGTTCTGGGTCCAGGAATCTCTATTTTTTTAAAAAGGATTTTATTCATTTATTTGACAGAAAGAGAGAGCACAAGCAGAGGGAGCTGCAGGCAAAGAGAAAGGGAGAAGCAGGCTCCCACCGAGCAGAAACCCTGATGTGGGACTCGATCCCAGGATCGTGACCTGAGCCAAAGGCCGATGCTTAACCGACTGAGCCACCCAGGCGCTCCTAGGAATCTGTATTTTATTTATTTATTTATTTTTATTTATTTTTTTTTTTACCGAGTTCCCCAAGTGACTCAGAGATAACTGACAGCCATTTGACAACCTACCATGGAAAAACGGAAAGGTTTTTAGTAAGGAAGTATCATTTTAGTAAGGAAGTATCACTTAGTAAGGAACTATCTTGGAAAGAGAGCCCTGATCTCGGAGAATCTAGCGCGGAAATGTCAGTCCAGATGCTCACATCCAGCCCCACGGGTGGATCCGGGGCCCTTCTCCCTGACTGACATTAAGGAGAGCCTTGCTTGATCCCCAGGAGAGAGTAGATTCCTGCACTGATTAGGAGTCACCCCGCCAAAAGGGCAGAAAAGAGGGCTCTGCACTCCCAGACCGCTGTTCCCCGTGAGATCCCTTCAACCCACATCCAGAAACTCAGGGAGGTTCTTGTGTCTCAGAGCACAGTGCCGAGCAGACTGGGTTCAGGGACCCTGAGGAGGAGACCAGAGGGCAGCTAACGGATTCGTTCACGCAATAGAGAACTGCGGACCCTCGTGTGCAAACTGACCTGTAAACCCCCCTACGGTGGGACCCGCCCAGCACCATCAGAGAGACAAGGCCCTGAAGCTGGGAAAACCATCAGCGGCATGGGGACCCCTGGCCGCTAATTCTAGACAAGTTGAGAGGCTGCAGGCCCTGCACGGGCCTTTTTCACTCACTTCTTTGGACTGTTAACCCCCTCGGGCACTCCTGCGGATCCAAGGCAGCCGGTTCCCAGTCATCGGTATTCCGTTCCAACCAGGAGATGAGGGCTGGTTTGGGACCGGAGCACCCTGGGGAAGGAGAACAGTCAGACGTCCAGCTCCTGGGTGAGGCCGGTACAGATCCACCCGCTGTCCTCTCCTGCCAAGCCCCGGTCCTCCCCCGCGACACAGCCTGGTCCCGAGCCAGACCCCTGGACACTCCGAACTCCCCGCCGTCGGCCCTCGCCCCCGCCCCCACCCACCGCCCGACCCTCCGGGCCCCGCGGAAGCGAACTGGGCCGGGCCTCACCGAGCGCGCCCAGGTGGCCGTAGGTCTCCCGCATCACGTCCCGGTACAGGGCCCTCTGCGCGGGCCGCAGACAGCCCCACTCGTCCGGGGAGAAGTACACGGCCACGTCCGCGAACTTCACCGCCCTCGGCCTCCTTCCCCTCCTCCGGCCGCGAACGGGCTCTCCTGGTCCCCGCGCGGAGAGCGGAGCCGAAGGCGGCGCCATTGGACCGCAGGAGCCGGCGCCACGGCCTTCCCCGGCCCGGACCCCCGGCGGACCCCGGGACTGGGGCGCCCCGCTGCACCGGGGCTGAGCGTGCCTGGGGAGGCCCGAGGGGATCGGAGTCGGCCGCCCTGCGGGGCTGACGGAAACCTTTTGCTGTTATTCAGGCAACGCCTGCCCGAACTTGGGGGACAGGCACCGGAAGATGCCTTCGGGGAAGATGGCGGCGCCGCTACCGCACCGCCTCAGCCTGGAACACGGGCGGCTTCCAGCTATCGATTTTATTGACCGGAGCGCCATGCCGGCTTCCTAACCTCTTTGCCCTCAAGTGTGATGGCGCTGCGATTGGGCTTCACGCCCTTTTTCCCCCATTCCGCGCGCTCATTGGGCGGCGGCCGAAGATCGAGCGTTCTGATTGGCTGCTGGCGAAAGCGGCCTGTTTGAACGAAGCCAACGGAAGCGTAAGGGCAGGAAGCCGACCTTCCGCGCCGGGTGCCTGCGGCCAGATCCGAGGCGGGCGGCGGCGAGCTGGCCCCGCGTCAGTGACAGGCCCCGGTTCTCTGGCGGGCGCTGCCCCGCCGAGGGACGGAATGATTTGAGTGACGGAGCCACTCCGGCCAACCCGGGGCTGAGATGACCCCCGGTGACTTTCTGAGAATTGGACGATTTCCTCGGTGCCCTTGTGGGAGGGAAACGAACGTTGGCGTTTCCCGCGCGCAGGCACCTTCCCCTGTTACACGTTAAGTCTTTTTTTTTTCTTTTTTCTTTTGCTGCCATTGTGTTAAGTGATGGTCATCCTCCGGTTCTACTGATAAGGAAAATCGCAGAGGGATCCTGTTAGTCAAGAGAAGGAACAAGATTTAAACCCGGGACTGACCCGGCCTTTATCCAAACCGCTGAACTCGGCTCCCTTCCCCCTGCTCTCCGAGGGCGCGGGTCGACTCAACAGTCCGAGCTCCTGGCCTCTTCTCAGTTCAATCTTCTGCACATCTCCCCATACTTTGTTTACATGACATCTGTCCGATGTACAAAGTGTAGCTCTGGGCAGTTTAAGGCATGCACCATGCTCTGGAGTTTCTAGTTACTGAGGCCTATGCATTTACAACTAATAGCAGGGCTGCAAGCATGGACGTGAAAGGCGGAAGAAAAGTGCTGATGGAACCGGTCGGCCCCGGCTCCATCAGCCCCTGGCTCCTGTGTAAGCGTGCAGGGTTCTACCAGCTCAGGGTCATCTCCCAGCAATATGCCATTTACTACGTACTTCAGCTGGTGACACACATATCTTTCCAACCCATTAAATTTTTTTTCAAAGCACCACTATGGGCAAAACATTACACCATGGAGAGCCTGGGGGGCTCAGTCGGCTGGACATCCGCCTTCTGCTTCAGTCGTGATCTCAGGGTCCCAGGATCTCAGGGTCCTGGGATCAAGCTGGACATTGGGCTCCCTGCTCAGCGGAGAGTCTGCTCCAACACCCCCCCCTCCTCCCTGCTTGCTCTGTTCTTGCTCTCTCAAAAAACAAAAACAAAACAAAACAAAAAACACTATCCCAAAGCCTGCAAGGAAGGAGTAAAGACAACATGTCAGGAATTCACAGGATAACAGGTCGTTAGAGATTCCAAGGAAGATTGACTTTGAACAGAGGAAGTAGGAAACACACACACACACACAACTGCAGTAAACATGGAGTTCTACTCTATCCCAAGCATAGTGATGGTTTACTGAACACACTACTGGGGGAGGAGGTGGAATGTCAAGCTTGTCAGAATGAGTAAGATAGAGTCCCCTCTGAATAACTTTCCAGAGTGATACATCAGGTGGAAAATGAGTTTGGTCTATGAATGGGTAGGGTTTGGGGAGGGCAGTGGTGCTCAATGTACATCTGTTGAATAAACAGCTGAATTCCATGGCCATAAAGATCTCTGGTACAAAGCCAGGAATTCAGGAAAGTTCTGACTGTGGCGGGAATGAGGACACTCTGTGCAGCACAAAATACTGTTAGGGTAAAACTGAAGGATCGATCCGATAGGTTGGCACCAGATATTGGACGGCTTCACCCTGCACACTGGGGAGCTCCAAATCAGTCCAGAGGAGTGATTTATCCTCCGATAATGTTTTCGGAAAATTACTCTGGTAGTTTGTTTGCAGGGCAAACCGACAGCTTTGTGCCTAAGCTTTCTGCCTATACATAATTCAGTTTGGAGAAATAAGATGGTAAACTTAGGCTGCTAAGAGAATACAAAGGCCAATAGAGGGCAAACCATTTAATTTGGAAGAAAGTGACTAAACAGAAGACTGGAAACAAATCTGTGGACATTTTGCCTGAACGGTAATGATGTGCTGTCAATGCTGACATTGAACAGGAAGGATGATTGACTATTTTTTTTAAAGATTGTATTTATTTATTTGACAGAGAGAAATCACAAGTAGACAGAGAGGCAGGCAGAGAGAAAGAGAGGGAAGCAGGCTCCCTGCTGAGCCGAGAGCCTGATGCGGGACTCGATCCCAGGACTCTGAGATCATGACCTGAGCTGAAGGCAGCGGCTTAACCCACTGAGCCACCCAGGCGCCCCAGATGATTGACTATTAAGATGAAAAGGTGCTGAGCCCTCTTCCCACATGCAGGAAAGGGGAGAGCAGGCTGGGGTGAGGTGCAGCCTAGCCCTTTAGCCCTGGCTGGAAAGGCCCCATTTGGCCCTGGGCTGGAAAGTCCTGGCTTGCCATCATCTTGGTGGGAGCTCCTAAGGTAGGACCTAGGAATCAGGCAGAGTTGGAGGCTCTTAACTACAGGGAAACATTCTGGAGAGAGAAGCACTCAGGACTTAATATGAGAGCAGAGGTTCTTGCTCCTTTTCTGTATAAAATCCTGGACCCATCTTGGGCATAGGGACAAGCAGGGCTCCTCTTGAAGGCTGCCCACTGTAGAGAAGGATGGAGAAGATCTAGGGAATCTACACACCAAGAGGCCACATAAAGACCAAAGATACATTGTTTTGGAAAAAGGTAAATGGTGTTGAGGGCCAACTAAGTACCAGCTGCCACCTCATAGGCACATGGATATAGATGATCTCAAATGAAACTCATCTTCCAGGGGCAACTGGCTGGCTCAGTTGGAGGAAGAGAAGATGCTTGATCTCAGCGTGATGAGTTCAAGCCCCATGTTAGGTGTAAATAAAAACTTAAAGAAAAAAGAAACACACCTTTCAGAGTCCTTATGAGGACAGTTATCAGACAGTTGAGAAGCTTATCCAAAACCTGTTATTAAAGGCAGGGATGAGATCCAAACCTAGAATGTCCTCTGCATCCCGCTGGCAGATTAAACTGGTGCAAGGCTTTGAGGTTAATTTCTCCTTTGTTCATCCTCAATTAGAGGAAAGTAACTGGCAGTGCACCCTTCAGTTATAGCACACATGGACTTCACCTTCTGCACTAACTGGAACCCAACCTTTGCCTCAAATGTCACCGAAGCATAAACCCAGACTCCAGCAAGCCATGTTAGTCCTGGGAGAAAGTAATGCCATGAATAATGAAGGAAACTTATATTCTCTCTTGTTTTTTAAGATTTTATTTGTATGAGGGGCAACTAGGTGGCTGAGTTGGTTAAGTGACTGCCTTCAGCTCAGGTCGTGTTCCCAGGGTCCTGGGACTGAGCCCCACATCTAGCTCCTTGTTCAGCAGGGAGCCTACTTCTCCGTCTCCCTGCTACTCCACCTGCTTGTGCTCTCTGTGTCAAATAAATAAATAAAAATTCTTTTAAAAAGATTTTATTTATATGAGAGAGAGAAAGCACGGGGGGGGGTGGAGAAGCAGACTCCCCACTGAGCAGGGAGCCCGGCACGGAGACCAGATCAAGACCAGACCAAGATCAGGATCTGAGTGGAAGGCAGGTGTTTAACCAACTGAGCCACCCAGGCACCCCAAACCTGACCTTTTCTTAGCAGATTCTCGTAGTCCAGTTCTGGCCTGTGTATCTCTGGGTGAGAACTCACTGGAACTCTATATTCTGTTCTCTGAAGGACGTAAAGGCACTGCAGACCTTTTCACTTTGTACATCAACCCCACCACCACCTTTTCCCCTCTCTCTTCTGCCTCTTCTCACTCTGTGTGGCTACCACTTGATCAAAAGGAATATCTTCCATCATAAGCTTCTTCACAGCACCCACACTTCTGGAATTTAGCTAATAGTGGGCATGAACTGAGGGCTCCTGATCTCCAAGGGCCGAGGCTAGGGCACAAGTCTCCCACCCCTTGGTCTATCCACGTTGGTTTGTTTGTTTGTGTTTGTTTAGAGACAGCGAGCGAGCACATGGCAGCGTGTGTTGAGAGACAGAGGAAGAGAGAATCTAAGGCAGGTTCCACTCCCAGTGCGAGGCTGGATCTCGCAATACTGAGATCACGACCTGAGCCAAGATCAAGGGTCAGTCAGGTAACTGAGTGAGCCACCCGGATGCCCCTTGACTTCTCCATGTTTCCCCAATGGATTCACTGGCGGGCTTGCAGGGTTAACTTCCTCTTGGATCTTTTCCCAATGCTCAGGGCTGAGAAGGGGCCTCTCATCAGAGTGGAGGTACCCGTGGCTCAGCAAGAGGGAGGAGAAGACGGCCACACTCTGGGCAGGGGTAGTTTCCCCAGTGTGAGTGCGTGTCTGTGAACGGCCAAGGGCGCCTGCGGCTGAAGCACCACCTACAGCCGCAGCACCGGTAGGGCCTCTCCCCCGTGGAGAAGCTGGGGCCCGAGCCAGGGCTTCCGTGAGCACAGTGAGCCCCACACTCCAGACAATGACGGCGGCGCCTCCTCCCGAGCGGGCGCAGGTGGGGGGCCAGGAGGGCGGGGCGTGCGAGGACACCCCCCCCCCCAGTCTGCTCCTGCGTCGGGCCTGGCTCCGAGCAAGCGGCAGCCGCAGTCAGGGCACAGGTGTGCCGTGTGTGGAGCAGCTATGCGAGGCCACGTGCACCCTCTGGGAAAAGTGGACACTGCACAACCCCCCCCTTAACATACACACACGCGCACACACACGGGACAGTCTTGATGGTGGATCCACCGGCGTCTAACAGTGAGGGGACCGGAAAGAGCTGCCACGGCCCAGACGTGTACAAAACTTCTTCCTTATGGAGGTGGCCAGCGCCCTACTTTTTCAAAAACAGCAGCCACACCTGGGGGGGCGGTGCGGGAAGGGGCAGCGGGAGACTGTCTCGCCTGGGCGGAGGAGCTGACGGTGGAGCGGCTCCTTGCACCACGAACGCAGCCTCCGTCCGGTCACAGCAGTATGCCCAGCACAGAAGGCCCGCGGGGGGCTGGCTAGGAGGAGGAGTACAGCCCAGACTGGGAGGCCCTTCTCACCTAGGCTGCACTCAGTTACTTCACCCCCATTGCTTTCTGCACAGAAAAGAGAATCGGAACTAAAGAGTGTGGGGTGCGCTGACCCAGCCCAGACTCACCCCGGCTCAACCAGGACAGAAGGATCTAAGGGTGAAGGCTTCACCCGGCCATGATCCACCAGCCTCTGGCAGTTTCCTATTTTCAGAAAGAGAACCGTCCCTTCTCACCGCAGGCCTCCAGAAGCCTAGAGCGCTCTTAAAAAGAAGGGCTGGACTTTTTTCAGACGGAAGCTGGCACCTCTCCCTAGTTAAAGACCTTACAAATGGACATTTCCGTGGAAATATTTCTTTAAAAAAAAAAAAAAAAAGCCAAACAAACCACACCTCAGTTCCTGTGGCGCACAATGAAAGGTGGCAAGTCTTTAAATTCTGTAGAGGGTCCAGGTAGCCTCCTACGGCAGGGTATACCCTGAGAACAGGGGCAGCCCAACAAACCGAAGCAGCCCCTTCCAAGTCCCGTCAGAAATACACCATGCCTATTTTTAAATTAATTAAAATGAAAAAGCTCACTTCCTGGGGCGCAAGTGCTAAATGGCCACACGTGGCTAATGGCTTCTGTGTTCGACCTCACAGACAGAACATTCCCTTAACTGAGTAAAGCTCTATTGAAAGCAATAATCAAAGTACTCAGAGGAAAGAAGGCAAAAGACCTCAAACCCCAACTGCCAGTCGGGGCTACCCTTGAATGCAAGGACGCACCCAGGTCTGCGAAAAAGAACTTTAGAAGGTTCATCGGATTCTTAGGAATTGGGGTCTTAAAGAGAAGGGCGCAGTGTAGGTGTGGCTGCGGGAAGAAAGAGCCTGCCCTGGGCCGGCTTCCAAGAGAGGCTGCCCTCTGGCTCGGCCCCACTTTCCGCACCTCGCCCAGACCCTCGGTGCCTCGCCGCCGCCTCCGGACGTTGGCCCTCCGGGCTCCCAGCCTCCTCCTTCCATTTCCAGGAGACAAAGGAGGGCTTGGGGCCTGCGAATCCTAAGGAGATGAGGCCAAGAACACGGCGTGGTGCGAGGATGGAACCGAGACAAGGCGTTTTCTGGGCAGGGGTGAGTACAGCCTCCCAAACCTGAGCGAAGACCCTCCCCAGCAACACACACACAAGCGCATCTGGACCGACACCGAATGGCACCCCTTTTCGTTAAAATGCGGAGTAGGGGACGCTTCGATTACTCCCATTTGGCCTGGGCCGGCCTCATCTCATCCTACCCGAGGGCCCAGGACTCAGCACCGGGGGTTCGAAGCCCTTCGCCCGCAAGGATAATGGCTCCGCCGGGCTTCACGCCCTTCTCCCTCCCCTGCACGGTTATTGGGTGACGCGGGGCAGGAAGCCCGGGAGCCGCGTTCTGATTGGGTCTCGGCGAATCACTCGGTTGGAGGGAAGCCGGCCGCAGCCCGCGAGCCCGCCTTCTTCCGGGAGCCCCAGCCAATCCCGGAGCTCAGCGGCCGAGCACCTGCTCCGTGCCCGGCGCGGTGCTGGGCAGCGAGTGCGAAGCGACGGCAGCGCAGCCCGGCTGCCCCGGCGCCCGCTGTACCGCTCGTCCTCCCGGGCGGGCTCGGCCCCAGTCTCGCCAGAGCCCCGTCTGCGCCGCTGTTGGGGGCGCTGGCGCCTTTGCACTCAGACTTGAACGACGCTGCAGCTTGCATTGAACGCGCCTGTGTTGAGCTCAGCTCTAGGAGCTGGGTCCAGAGCAGGGCGCTCAACAAAGCGTCCTCGGCCATGGAGGTTCCATAATGCCCTTCACAGTCTTCCAGATTCTCCGGTCTCCGCTGGGTCCCCGAGCGCCTGCAGGTCTCCGTGTCTGATCACGATTAAACGTGGCCTCTCCAAACAAAACGCCGGGGGCTGGAAAGAGGTCGCATTAAGGTGGCTGCTCTCGGTGATGCTTACAACCTCTTGAGGTAGACACACAAATATACAAAGGTCTGGGTGCCTCCAGGGCTGGAAAAGCCCCAGTCCGGAGGTAATAAAGACATCATAATGCACGGAGACTTCAGGCCTAGCTTAGTATGACATATCAGCATCGGAAGGCAGACCAGTCGATCTCTTGCTTATTTCACCTCAGGTGACACCCCTTTTCCAACATTTTGGTAAACCTGTGAAGATTCAAACGGGATCTACCATGACAAAGCCACAGTGTTAGCACGGACACACACCAGGGAATTATAAGACCGCCTCTGGACAGAGCTGAGGAAAACAAAGACGGGAGAAGACAGGCATTGTGAATCAATTTGGAAAAAGCAAGCAAGCAAGCGAAAAGGCCAACAGCTCCTCACTGACTGAAACCTGGAGAAAGAGCTAGAGAAATTACATTAAAAACAGTTGTTCAGGGACACCTGGGTGGCTCAGTCAGTTAAGTGTCCGCCTTCAGCTTAGGTCATGATCCCAGGGTCCTGGGATCGAGTCCCACATCGGGCTCTCTGCTCAGCAGGGAGCCTGCTTCCTCCTCTCTTTCTACTGCCTCTCTGCCGACTTGGGATCTCTGTCTGTCAAATAAAATCTTTTAAAAATTAAAAAAAAAAAAAAACAGTTGTTTAAAGGCGCCTGTGTGGCTCTGTCTGACTCCTGGTTTCAGCTCAGGTCTTGATCCCAGGGTGGTGGGACTGAGTCCCATGTGGGGCTCCCTCTAGGGAGTCTGCTTCTCACCCTCTGCCCCTCACCCTGCTCCTGCACATGCTCTGGCGCTCTCCCTCTAAAATGAATAAATAAATCTTTTTAAAAAGCATTTGTTTAGGGGCACCTGGGTGGCTCAGTCATTAAGCGTCTGCCTTTGGCTCAGGTCATGATCCCAGGGTCCTGGGTTCAGCTCTGAATCAGGCTGCCTGCTCGGCGGGAGGCCTGCTTCTCCTTCTCCCATTTCCTCTGCTTGTGTTCCCTCTGTGTGTGTGTTTCTCTCTGTCAAATGAATAAAATCTTTTAAAAAAATAAAGCAGTTGATGGGGCGCCTGGGTGGCTCAGTGGGTTAAGCCACTGCCTTCGGCTCAGGTCATGATCTCAGGGTCCTGGGATCGAGTCCCGCATCGGGCTCTCGGCTCAGCAGGGAGCCTGCTTCCCTCTCTCTCTCTCTGCCTGCCTCTCCGTCTACTTGTGATTTCTCTCTGTCAAATAAATAAATAAAATCTTTAAAAAAGAATAAAGCAGTTGTTTAAAACAGGGATGATTAGATAAACCTGTTCAATATTCAAAAAGGTATGCTGTTCTCCAAACCATTGGGAGGCCTACTATGAAAGAAAGAAAGAAGAAAGAGGGCAGGACAGAGGAAGGAAGGAAAGAAAAGAAGGAAAAAATGAAACAAGATGGGATCAGGAGGGAGAAAAACCATTAGAAACTCTTTTTTTTTTAAGATTTTATTTATTTATTTGACAGAGAGAAATCACAAGTAGATGGAGAGGCAGGCAGAGAGAGAGAGAGAGGGAAGCAGGCTCCCTGCCGAGCAGAGAGCCCGATGCGGGGCTCGATCCCAGGACCCTGAGATCATGACCTGAGCCGAAGGCAGCGGCTTAACCCACTGAGCCACCCAGGCGCCCCACCATTAGAAACTCTTAATCTCAGGAAACAAACAGGGCTGCTGGGGGTGGAGGGGTAGGGATAGAGGGGCTGGCTTATGGTCATTAGGGAGGGTATGTGCTATGGTGAGTGCTGTGAAATGTGTAAGCCTGATAATACACAGACTTGTACCCCTGGGGCAAATAATTTATTATATGTAAATTTTAAAAAAGAAGAGAAGAACAGAAAAGAAAAAGAGAAAAGAGTAAGTGCTGGCCAGGATGCGGAGTAACCAGGTTCCTGTGCACAGTGGGTGGAAATGTAAAATGGTGCAGCCACTATGGAAAACTGTATGATGGGTTCTAAAAAAATTAAAAATAGAATTAGTTTATGACCCAGCAATTCCACTTCAGGTATGTGTCCCAAGAATTCAAAGTATGGCCTTGAAGAGCTATTTGTCTACACATGTTTATAGCAGCAAATTCACAACAGTCAAGAGATAGAAGGAACCCAAGTGTCTGTAGATCAATGAATGGGGAAACAAAATGTGGTTGATAACGTGCTATGGAATACCATCCAGCTGAAAAAGGACAGAATGTCAGATACATGCCACAACTTGGATTAAACTTGAGGACATTATACTAAGTGAAATAAGCCATAGTGTATGATTTCACTTATATGAGGTGTCTATAGTATCAAATTCATAGAAGCAGGAGGTTGGGTGATTGTGATAGGGGCTGAGTGGTGGAGGGGAACGGGGAAGGTTTATTTAATGAGTATAGAGTTTCAGTTTTGCAAGAGGAGAAAGGTCTGGAGATTAGTTGCCCAACAACTAAGAAAGCATACACTTAAAAAATGGTTAAGATGGTAAATTTTATGTTGTGTGTGTTTTGCCACAAATAAAAATAAAAATACTTACCCAAATACACTAGTAGACCAAATCCAGCAATGTATAAAAAAGATTATATACCAGAATTGCACAAGACTAACCCAAAAATGTAAAGTTGGTTTAACATCTGAAAATCAATGAATATAATACATCATATATCAATAAAACAAAGACAAAACCCATATGATCATTTTAAAAAAGATTTTATGTATTTATTTGACAGACAGCACAAGTAGTCTGAGAGGCAGGCAGAGAGAGGGGGGAAGCAGGCTCCCCGCTGAGCAGAGAGCCCGATGCGGGGCTTGATCCCAGGATCCTGAGACCATGACCTGAGCTGAAGGCAGAGGCTTAGCCCACTGAGCCACCCAGGCACCCCACGATCATCTTAATAGAAGTGCAAAAAGCACTTGATAATATCCAACACCCCTTCATGATAAAACCACTCAAAAATTGGACTCAAAGAAAATGTCCTCCACCTGATGAAAGACCTAATGCTTTCCCCCTAAGGTCAGGAACAAGACAAGGAAGTCCACTCTCACCATTTCTATTCTATTCTACTCACCACTGTTATCCTCAACACTTCTATTCTATTACATTGCATTGTTCTAGCCAGAGCAATTAGGCAAGAAAATAAAATAAAAGCATCCAGATTAGAAAAAAAGATATAAAACTATCTGTAGATGACATGATATATAAACTCTTGAGGAATTCACCAAAAAGCCATTAGTACTGGGGCGCCTGGCCAGCTCAGTCAGTAGAGCATATGACTTTATCTCGAGGTCATGGGTTCAAGCCCCACATTGGGTGTAGAGCTCACTTTGAAAAAGGAAAAGGAAAAAAGGCCATTAGTACAGCCATTTTATAAGGTTGTCAATTTCTTTTTTTTTAAAAGATTTTATTTATTTATTTGACAGAGAGAGATCACAAGTAGGCAGAGAGAGAGAGAGAGGAGGAAGCAGGCTCCCTGCTGAGCAGAGAGCCCAATGCGGGACTCGATCCCAGGACCCTGAGATCATGACCTGAGCCAAAGGCAGCGGCTTAACCCACTGAGCCACCCACGCGCCCTAATGTTGTCAATTTCTTACAAAACTAAACATACTCTAACCAAAGGACCCAGCAATTATGCCCCTTGGTATTTACCCAAATAAGTTGATAACATAAGTACACACAAAAACCTGCACACAGATGCATATGGCAACTTTATTCATAACTGCCAAAGCCTGGAAGCAACTCCTCAGTAGGTGAATAGATAAATAACCAATGGTACGTTCATACATGAAATATTAGCCCTAAAAAGACGTGAGCTATTAAGTCATGAAAAGACATGTAGTAGCCTTAAATGAGTATTACTAAGAGAAAGAAGGCAATCTGGAAAAGCTATATACTGTATGATTCCAATTATATTACATTCTGGAAAAGGCAAAACCCATGGAAACAGTAAAAAAAGATGAGTAGTTGTCAGGATTTGGGGAGAAGGAATGAAAAGGCGGAGCATGGAAGGTTTTAGGGTAATAACACTATAATGATTGATGGATACATGTCCTTATGCCTCTCCCAAAACCCATGGAATGTACCAAAACAAAAGGGAACCCTAATGTAAATTGTGGGCTTTGGATGATAAAGATATATCAATGTAGACTCATAGGCTATAACAAATGTACCGATCTGTATGCGATGTTGATAGCAGGGAGGCTGAGATCAGGGTAGAGAGATACAGGAACTCTTGGTACTTTCAGCCTAACCCTAAATTACTTTAAAAAATAAAATCGATTAAACTGTTTAAAAAATAATGATTCATTGTACAACACGGATGAACCTTCAATACAGTATGTCAGGTGAAAAGAGCCAGACACAAAGGACCACATATCTTATGATTACAATGATAACAAATGTCCTGAATGGCAAATCAGTAGACAGAAGATAGATTAGTGGTTTCCAAGAGCTGAAGGAAGGGACAATGGGGTTGTGATGGCTAAAGGGTTTCTTTCCAGGGTGATGAAAGCATTCTGGAGTTAGGTTGTGGTGATGGTTGTACAACCCTCTGAATATACTAAAAAATCACCGAATTGTATACTTTAAAGGGACAAAGTTTATGGCGAATTAATTATATCTCAATAAAACTGTTAAAAAAAAAAAAACTCTACTTGGGTGTCTGCGTGGCTCAGTCGGTTAAGCGTCTCCCTTCAGCTCAGGTCACGATCCAGGAGTCCCGGGATCATGTCACACATCGGGCTCCCCGCTCCTCGGGGAGCCTGATTCTCCCTCTGCTTCTGCCTCTCTTTCTGTGTCTCTCATTAACGAATAAAATAAAACATTTAAAAATAATTAATTAATTTTTTAAAAAACAACGTTATAGTCGTCTTAGACAGAGAAAGATGGTTGTGTAAATTCTTTGGAAAATGAAACAAAAAACCCCAGGCTTCCAGGAGGCATTCTAGAACAGTCCCTCCCTAAGTCTCAGCCCCACCACTTTACCCCCCTCTGTCCCGTCTAGGCATTTTGCACGTCTGGGTGGTTTCAGTGGTCGCAGCTTTCAACCAAGAACTGGTTTAGATACATTGCGACAAATGAAGGAGTGAGCGGCAAAAAATGGGCAGAGCGAGCGCCCCCACGTGGCCTTTAGGTCTCCTGCACCCCATCCGGCACGAGGCCTTCCGAGCCTGAGTTCTCCATTCCCGCAAGAGAAAACACGACCACCGCGGCGGGCCTCCTCGGCTCGGCTCCAGGTACTGCGCTGCGGACAGGGAGCGGGGCTGGAGGCGGCGCTCTGGACTCTTTCAGCCCCCGGATCCTGCAGGCTCCAACCCCAGGGTCACTGTATTTCCCGGGCTGAGGAGACACTACCCCACCGGGCCCGGCCTCTGAGCTGCTCCGGATCCGGCTTCGCGTGGGGCCAAGCTCCGTCCGGAAAGGAGGAATCACGGCATCTTGGGTCGTTCGGGGACAATGACACCGGAACATGGCCCAGGAGAATATGGCGGCGACCGGCCTTCACAGCCGTCATTGTGATGCACTCGGGCCGGCTGACCTCACTGCCAAGAGTCCGCGGCGGGCGCTCAGCTCCCGCTCCTGTGAGCCCTGAGCCGGCGGCGGAGCGCGCGGAGACGCGCCGAGGACGGGCAGCGCTCGGTGATTGGCCGCTCCGTCCCTGCGGCAACTAGGTCTGCGCTGGTTGGTCGCTGGGGCCGGACGCTAGGACGCTGTTGCTAGGTAACGCCTGGGCGGGGCGGGTTCCGACGCGCTGGACCAGGCGCGCTCCTGCGGCGTGAACCCGCGCGGAGCCTGCTCGGCCCGCTTCTCCCTCGGCCCCTTCTGTTGAAACTGGGCTGATACCACCCGTCTCACAGACATGCCACTGGGGTTTCCACGAGTGTGCAAAGTTTGGGGCCGCGAAGCAGTGCATTCAAGAGAGTTATTACCTGCGGGAGATGAAACTTGCCAGCAAGTGAGAGGCTTCCTACCGTGCTCTACTCTCTTGAAGCAGGGAGACAAGCTGTGAGCTTATACTTTTTATTCTTGGGGAAGCCTTGAAGGTTGGGGGTGCGGTCTTTGCCCCATCTTCTCCAGGATCCCATCCCTTAGCTATTCAAGTATGTCCCAAACCCGTATTCTTGGTGTCCCCCTCACTCTCCCAGACTCAACTAAACTAGACTTCTGCAAGGTTATCTGGATAGTGCTTAGTGTCCTCAGGTGAGTCCAGATCTAAGAACTGAGACCCCTGTTCTTTTTACTACTCCTTGACATGTTTTGGATTTTTTTTTCCTACTACTGAGGATCATTCTGTTGATGCTTAATCAGAGCTAATAGATGGGAAAATACTTCAGGTCTTTGGGAAAGGTGTGAGGTTACTTCCCGCTTCCTCATTCAGGTGATGTCCTTGTAAGAGCCGAAAAGGGCCCAGCACTTCCTGTACCACTAGTGAGATATTTCTGCAAACTGCTTCTGTGGCTAATCAGTTCCTAGGCCTTTGAGAAGCGACAGGCACACTCAGGAAAGAGGCAAGGCCATGCATCTTGGTGCAAATCCAAGGTAGGGACTTTTCAGAAGGCCCAGTTACAGTCAAGGTAAAATATCTGGTTCCAGGGTTTATACTGGGAGATTAACACAAACTTGGATGCAAACTGTGGCTCCTAAGATGTCAGGGCATCATGAATGCCAGGCCCTGGTCCTCAGTCTCGGGGTGAGGCATCTGCTCTGGCCCTGATGTTTCTATCTCCCAAGTTTTCTTGGCCTTTGGTCCCTTCCTTCTGCATCTCTTTCCTCTTATTTTCTACTGGAAAATAGGCAGAATCTCAGAACTTAGTCTGTAACCACTTTTGGCTCATAAAGGCAGTGGCAAATTCAAAGGCTTGAGTCAGAGCCCGCCTGAAGAGTTGATTAAGAGAGTTGCCCAAGTCCCCACAGTTGGCTCACAGTCTTATAGAATCCTGGGGCCATTCATTAATCCCTCACCAAGAGCCCATCATGGGGCGCTTGCGTGGCTCAGTTAGTTAAGCATCTGCCTTCAGCTCAGGGCATGGTCCCGGAGTCCTGGGATCAAGCCCCCATTGGTCTCCTGCTCAACAGAAAGCCTGCTTCTCCCTCTCACACCCCCCTGCTTGCGTTCTCTCTCTCTCTCTCTCTCTGTCAAATAAATAAAATCTTTGCAACCAAGAGCCCATCTTGTCAAGGAGGATTGATCGAATGTCTCAGTTGAGATATTATTCTCCACCTGTGAAGGTCGACTCCCCCCCAACACTCCTTTCCAATAACAGGAACCCTCTAGGGACCCTCTAGAATTAGCTCAGCTAAAGACAGTCTTGAGATCGTCACTCTATTGAGAAACTACTTTGATATCTTTTATGTTTTAAGTTTCCAAGGGCCCAAGATGAGTATTCAGAAAGTATAACTGGACACCTTAAAAAAAACTCACTAGATTTTAACCTACCTCTTTTTAATGAGTGGCATACTAAAACTTGAAGTGATCATGAGCATCAACTAAGCTCTTACAACACTCCCACCATAATGAAAGAAAATGTACCCTGAGCTCCAATACTTAATTCGTCTTTGGGACCCTTTGCAAAGAGTTCATGTTTCCTTTTGAATTCCCATTTATAAAGCACTCCGATCCTATGCTCCCCATTAACAAGGGGCCAGAATTCTCTGCCTTAATTTTCTTACCTGTTAAACATGGCTAATCCTTTCTTTTTCTTCTGGATGTTGTGAGGATTAAATGAGGTAATGTAATTAAAGATCCTCTTTAGAAGCACTGAGGTTCAGGACCCGAGCTCAGTAAGTGCTAAACAAAATTTATTTCTCTTCCCCAGTTCCACATCAGGACCCCCCCCTCGCTATAGCATTCATTGGAGAAAAGATGTGTGGAGAAAGAATAGTCAAGTGTTCTTTTTATTTATTTATTTATTTATTTATTTTTAAAGATTTTATTTTATTTATTTGACAGAGAGAGATCACAAGCAGGCAAAGAGAGAGAGAGGAGGAAGCAGGCTCCCTGCGGAGCAGAGAGCCCGATGCGGGACTCGATCCCAGGACCCTGAGATCATGACCTGAGCCGAAGGCAGCGGCTTAACCCACTGAGCCACCCAGGTGCCCTCAAGTGTTCTTTTTAGAAATTTATTGTTATTTCCTCAAACCTAGAAGGAGCTTGGTACCACTTGCAATCTGAGAAAATGGAACTAGCCTAGAATAGGTACTGAAATTGCACCAGATGGTTCCTTGAGAAGGAGATCTTTGTGAGGGATGTGTCCTTGAGGCTTTCCAAGAAGTCTGACTTGAGATGTACACTGATCCCCTCAACTCAACAGACTTCTCTGGGATGTACCTTCTCTTTAGGATCTGGAGCGCCAGAGGACCACAGACCTCAACTTTTTGTCCGCCTCCCCCAAGAAACAAAAGGTTCTCTCAGATCCTAGGGAAGAAGAAATGTGTGTGTGTGTGTGTGTGTGTGTGTGTGTGTGTTGGGGGGATACAACTCCTGCGAGGCCTTCTAGGCATTATTGGGACCATTTTAGCCTCAAAAAAAAAACAAAAACTGGGGGCTCAGAGAAATTAAGTGGTTTGCCCAAGCCCACACCACATGTAAGGAAAAGAATCCGGATCAGAATTCAGGTCTGTCTGGTATCAGTGCAGAAGCACTTAGCCACTTGGAGGTTCTGAATATGCTGCCTCTGTGACCCACAGCTTTAGGGACTCAGAAGCATGGCCAAGGGGGATGGGAGGCAGAAGGTCTTTAGCCCCAGGCCTTATTTTCAGGAAACTCTGAGAGACTGAGCGAGAGAAGAGAGCTGGGTAGGGGCAGGGGCAGAAAGAGAGGAAACAGACTCCCCGCTGAGAAGGGGAGCCCAATGCGGTACTGATCCCAGGTTTCTGGGATCATGACCTGAACTGAAGGCAGCTGCTTAACTGACTGACCCAGGCGTCCCTGAAATGTAAACTTTTGATTTTGTCTTCAAACAAGTAGTCTGGACCCAGAAACTATTACTAGACCTTACACTATGTATTATTTTTATATTTATTTTATTTATATTATTTTTATTTTATTTTATTTATATTATTATTTTTCTCTTACAGTTATTTTGTAAATAGAACAATTACATTGCAGAGTATTTTTTTAAGATTTTATTTATTTGACAGAGATCAGATATAGGCAGAGAGGCAGACAGAGAGAGAAGGGGAAGCAGGCTCCCTGCTGAGCAGAGAGCCTGATGCGGGGCTGGATCCCACGACCCTGAGATCATGACCTGAGCCGAAGGCAGAGGCTTTAACCCAGTGAGCCAGCCAGGTGCCCGCAGAGTATTTTTTTAAAGGATTTTATTTATTTATTTATTTATTTGGGAGAAGAGAGAGAAAGCACGAGTGGGGGGAGGAGCAGAGGGAAAGGGAGAAGCAGACTCCCCGCTAAGTAGGGAGCCTGATTTGGGGCTCAGTCTCAGGACCCTAAGATTATGACCTGAGCCGAAGGCAGGTGCTTAACCCACTGAGCCACCCACGTGCCCCCCATTGAAGTGCATTTTTGTGTTAAAAGCATCAGTACGCTCAAGGCATTTAAGATACACCCCCTGCCGACTGTTTGTTTTGTTTTTCAGGCTCTCCCCCTCACCCCTCACCCCTCCCCCATTTAAAAAATACAGCAGCTTGGCAGGGGGTGGGTATGCAGGGCTAGGACTTTTGCGACTTTTTCATTAGGCCCGTGTCGGCCTGGGGCAGCGCTTTCCGTCCAGAGATCCTCCCCACTCGGAGCCCCAGGCCGCCCCTTAAGTTTATGAGCCCCTGGGGGACCTCCCAGCCCTGGATCCGTATCCTGAGACGGTCCCATGGAAAAGCGGACGGCGCCAGCTTTGGGAGACAAAGCCGTGTGGTGACCTTTCCCTGCGCGAGGCCGCACGGCTGGGGCTCCAGGCTCCTCGCCGCGGCCGCCGGGGGCCGCCCCCGATCGCGCGGGCCGACGGGCCCCGTGCGGCAGGACGCCGGGGCGGTCGCTGGGCCTGGCAGGGCGGTCGCTGGAGCTGCGCTCGGGAGCGACCTGCCGCCGCGCTCGGGGTCCCAGGCGGCCAGTGGCCGCGGCGCCGGGAGGGGCAGGCGGCGTAAGGCCGCGCTCGCTTGCAGCGCGGCGGCCAGGGCGAGCGGCCAGAGCCCAGGCGGCTGTTCCCGCGGAGCTCGGCGTCGGCTTCTCCCCGCGCGGCCGCGATGCCCGGGATGGAGCGCGCGGGATGGAGCCCCGCGGACTGCCGGCTCCGGAGCTCCGACAGCAGCTGCTCGGTGCGGGGCATCCGAGTCCGTGTGCGAGTTCAGGTTTTACACATCCTCAACACCGGTCAGGTTCCTCCTGTAAAACAGGGCTGTTGATCCGCAAAGATCATTGGAAAAAAAAAAAATCCCACGGAAGAAGTCCTTACGGAAGTCAAATTAAAACGTGTGAAGGTTTATATGAAATGTCTGGAACAGATCTGTAGAAGGGCTGGGGAGGGGGTTGGGGGATAGAAAGTGACCGTAGATGGGTATGAAGTTTCTTTGGGGAGTGATAAAAATGTTCTAAAATTAGGCAGTAGTGATGCTAATAGACCAACCGCCTTTGAATCGCACTCTCCGAAGAGGTGAGTTATGTGGTAAGTGAGCTCTTCCTCAGTAAAGCTCTTTTAAACTGTGTGAAAGCTCTTTGTCACCTAACCTAACTAAAATTTGGGGGCACTCTAGTGTTCCAGAACTTACCCATGCATTATTATCTAATTTGTTCTCCATCTAATTCTTTGAATTGAGCAGCATTTTAATTTTTTTAAAGATTTTATTTATTTATTTGACAGAGATCACAAGTAGGTGGGGAGGCAGACAGGGAGAGAGGAGGAAGCAGGCTCCCCGCTGAGCAGAGAGCCCAGATGTGGGGCTCCATCCCCGGGCCCTGGGATCATGACCTGAGCCGAAGGCAGAGGCTTTAACCCACTGAGCCACCAGGTCCCCCAAATGGAGCAGCATTTTAGAAGGGAACACAAATAATTGCAGGACAGAAGGGACATGAGAAATGCCCTAGAAGATCAGAGGAAGACACTTGAAGAAGGCTTCAGAGAAGACGTGCCATTTGATCTAGGCCTTCAAGGATGGACCGGTGGCTCTACGCCCGACTTCACGACCGCAAGATCAACAGAGACATGCTCTACCGACTGAGCCAGCCAAGTGTCCCAGGGACTGGTGTCTTTATAAGAAGGTGAAATGGACATGCAACGACAGACTCCAGGAGAATGCCGTGTGAGGACAGGACAGAGATTATAAGGACGAAGCTGCTGGCCAAGGAATGCCAAAGCCAGGAAGGAGCAAAGAAGCATTCTACTCAGCTCTTTGTCGCATCTATTGCGAGGATGAAGACCATTCTCAGCAATCAGACGGTCGACATCCCGGAGAATGTCGACATCGCCCTGAAGGGACGCACGGTGATCGTGAAGGGCCCCAGAGGAGCCCTGCGAAGGGGCTTCAACCACATCAACGTAGAACTCCGTCTTCTTGGAAAGAAAAGGAGCCCTGCGAAGGGGCTTCAACCACATCAACGTAGAACTCCGTCTTCTTGGAAAAAATAGTGGGGAACACAAAAGAGCTGGCTACGGTTCGCACCATCCGTAGTCACGTGCAGAACACGATCAAGGGCGTCACACTGGGCTTCCGATACAAGACGAGGTCCATGTATGCTCACTTCCCCATCAACGTTGTTATTCAGGAGAATGATTCTCTTGTTGAAATCTGAAATTTCTTGGGTGAAAAATATATCCGCAGGATTTGGATGAGGCCAGGTGTTGCTTGTTCTGTATCTCAAGCCCAAAAAGATGAGTTAATTCTTGAAGGAAATGACATTGAACTTGTATCGAACTCAGCTGCTTTGATTCAGCAAGCCACAACTGTTAAAAACAAGGATATCAGAAAATTTTTGGATGGTATCTATGTTTCTGAAAAAGGAACAGTTCAGCAGGCTGATGAATAAGATCTGAGTTGTCCATCTGCAGAAACAGCGAGAAGCCGGATGATTTTTCAGACTTACTTGTGATATTTTAAAGATGCAATAAAAGCTATACTGATTTGGGGAGGGGGAAGCATTCTGCTCAGCGTCTCAAAAGGAACATGGCTCCACAGACCCATCACTTTTAGACCTCTAGCTTCTAGAACTGTGAGAGAATAAATTGCGGTTGTTTGAAGGCACCCAGTTTACGGTACTTTGTTGCAGTAGCCCTAGGAAACAAATGCACTTAGCCTATGGTAGGCATTGATAAGTGTTAGTTTCCTCCCTTTCCCTGAACACAAAACAAGAATTTTGGTCCTTACACTGTAGGTGGCAGGGAGGTAGTAAATGTTCTTGAGCAAGGGAGTTCTATGGCTTTAAGATTTGGAAGAGGAGGGCGCCTGGGTGGCTCAGTGGGTTAAGCCTCTGCCTTCAGCTCAGGTCATGATCTCAGGGCCCTGGGATTGAGCCCCACATCGGACTCTTTGCTCCGCAGGGAGCCTGCTTCCCCCCCTCTCTCTCTGCCTGACTCTCTACCTACTTGTGATGTCTGTCTCTCAAATAAATAATCTTTTTTGGGGTGCCTGGGTGGCTCAGTGAGTTAAGCCGCTGCCTTCAGCTCAGCTCATGATCTCGGGGTCCTGGGATCGAGTCCCACATCGGGCTCTCTGCTCAGCAGGGGGCCTGCTTTCCTTCCTCTCTCTGCCTGCCTCTCTGCCTACTTGTCCTACTTGTGATTTCTCTCTGTCAAATAAATAAATAAAATCTTTAAAAAAATAATCTTTTTTAAAAAAAGATTTGGAAGAGAAGAACCTGGAGTTGAGAAAGACTTTTTGCTTTAGTTCATCCACATCAGAGTAAACAGGGGTCTTAACTCATGGAAGAGGAGTAGAAATGCACAAGTGTCCCTTCCAGAGACTTCTGTGGTCTACTATGTTCTAAAAGGATGGCATGGTTTCATACTGTTCTAGTCCCAGGAAATTCTCTTTTTTAATTTACTTTTTTTAAAGTTTTATTTATTTACATCATCTCTATGCCCCACATGGGGCTTGAACACGTGACCTGGAGATCAAGGGTCTCATGCTCTTCATGGTTGAGCCAGCCAGGTGCCGCAGGAGAAAATTCTTATGGCTCCCAATCCAGAAAGCCGATCTCCTGATTGAAATTAGTCTGAGGAAGCTAAGGGTTGGATGGAGATCCCACTTCATGCTTTTCTCGAACTTAATTTGTTCGAAGCTCTGCTGCCTTCTTCTCTCCTTCAACAAACAACTTCTTTCCCTCTTGAGAAGAGGAGAGATTAATACCCTGTCCTTTCCGCGACCCTCCAGGGGTGAAGAATGGCGGCAGGCCACACCTCTGCTTCCTCTCTTCCCAGTTTCCCTGCAGTCTCCCCTTCTCTGATTCTTTCCTTCTGCTTTTGACCATGTTGTTCCATATTTGTGCGGTCGCTTTCTTGTTGCTAGCTACCACAATGCGCCTACTTTTCCATCACCTGTGTCACCTAGGACGCATAGTGGTACACAGGCACACACAAACACAACAGGGTTCCGTCTCGTGAGTCCATTAAAACAATTCTCTTCTGAGTCCTGCCAGCTTCCTCATTAAAACACTGCCCCTCGATTTCATCGGCGCCTGAATCCCTTTCCGTTTTGTGGGTTTTACTTTTCTGGCTCTTCTGTCTTTTGTCACAGTCTTTCTTTCTTTCTTTTTTAAGATTTTACTTATTTATTTGACAGAGAGAGATCACAAGTAGGCAGAGAGGCAGGCAGAGAGAGAGAGGGAAGCAGGCTCCCCGCCGAGCAGAGAGCCCGATGTGGGGCTCAATCCCAGGACCCGGAGATCATGACCTGAGCTGAGACCAAGAGTCCAACGCTTAACTAACTAAGCCTCCAGGAGCCCCACAGCCCTCATCTTTATTTATATATTTTTTAAAATTTTAAAGCTTATTTATTTATTTATTTATTAAGTAATCTCTGCACCAAAGTGGGGCTTGAACTCATGGCCCAGAGATCCAGACTCACACGCTCTTCCCACCCACCCAGCCCGGTGCCCTGACAAGCGCATTTCCCCAAGATTCAGGCATCCAACGCCTTTCCCCTGTTTCCATTGTCATTCTATCCTCTAGGCCAGTGATCTCCAGCTGGGGTGGGGGGCAGATCTCCCTTCCCCCGGAATCCTTGGCAAAGTCTAGAGACATGTTGGTTTGGAGGAGGGAGGGTGGTGACAGGGTGAGGACAGGGAAGGGACGTGTGTGCTGTTGACATCTAGTGGGTAGAGGGTAGGCCTATCTCTGCTAAACATCTTCCCCCGTTCCTCACAAAGAACAATCTGGTCTAAACTATGAAGAGTCGTTGAGGTTGAGAAACCCGCCTCTCGGCCTCCACATCTAACTGGATGCTTGTTACTTTTTCTAGATATTTTAATTCACTCCTGTTCCTGGCGTATTAGACCTACTGCTCCTTTATCTGACCCCTTCTTTTTCACGGCTTTCCGCTGCCAATCCTGAAAGCCCGTTATATACTAGGAGCTTAAGATAAATCAGTAAAGGGGCACCTGGGGGGCTCAGTTGGTTGAAGGTTTGACTCTTGGTCTCGGCTCAGGTCCTGATCTCAGGGTTGTGAGATCGAGCCCTACTTCAGGTTTCATGTTCAGTATGGCATCTGCTTGAGATTCTCTCTTTCCTTGTCCATCTGCCCCTCCCTCTGCTTGTGCTCTCTCTCTCTCAAAAAACAAAACAAAACAAAAAAAAACTAAAGAAAAAAAATAAATAAAATCTAAAGAAAAAAAGATAAATAAAAAGAAAAAAATAGGGCGCCTGGGTGGCTCAGTGGGTTAAGCTGCTGCCTTCGGCTCAGGTCATGATCCCAGGGTCCTGAGATGGAGCCCTGAGTCAGGGTCCCTGCTCAGCCTGGAGTCTGCTTCTCCTTCTCCCTCCGCTTCTCTCTCAAATAAATAAAATCTTTTAAAATAAATGAAAATAAAAGTAGCACTGTAAATGCGTTACTTCTCTATTCATTCATTTGTTCGTAGCAAAAGGAGAATTAAAAATAATTCTAAAAGCGTGCCATGGTTCTGATAGGCTGCCACCAAATTGTTTGCAGCCTCCTGAGTTTGCCCTCTGGCCCTCTGCACAGTTGAGGTAATCCAGGCACGGTCCCCCTCCCTGAACTCCCTTTCCCTTCAATTCTCAAGATGATTCATCACTTTCTCCAGCTCCGCTTCTGTGCTCCTTCAGGAGCCTGTACACAACCTGAGTCGAGCATTTATCTCACTGCGCTGTGTCTGTTCACGTGTCTCTCTGGGGAAAAGGCCTCTCACTGTCTCGTTCAGCATCGTAGCGTTTGTGTCTGGTATGTGCTTGGAATTCAGCAAATGTGTTGAGCAAATAAATGGACACCTTAGCCCATATTTAGAGCCTTCTCCACCAGCCGGGCCCCATCTGGGTCTCTTTCGCTGACGGAAAGATCATGGATGTGTGTACGGGTGTGCGTGTGTCACGGCCCTCCCTGCCAGACACGGTCACTGCAGTTGTGAGTACCACTGTCCCTCTGCCTTCCCAGCCTGCAACACCAGGCACAGTCATTTCCAGAAACCTCTACCTAGACTTGTTTTCGGAGTGCGAGAGCTGACCTCCACCCGGAACCAGAGGCCGCCGAGGATTGCCTTTAGACAACACGGCGGCCGCCACCCCCGCCCCCAGCCAGCCATTCTCACAGGCACCACCTGCACCCATTTTCTTCTTCTCTTTCCTTCTTTTTTCTCTTTAAGTGTGAAGGGAGCATTGAACATGCCTTTGTGGAATATGTCCGTGATGCAGCCTTTAAGCCTCTCTTGAAAATGGCCTACTCTGAAACATCTGCATGTCATTACAGCAGGGACTTTCAGATATTCTGCTTTATTTAAGCGAAAACGCTAGTATTTTTGTTGGTGACGGTTTAAGTCTGCGTCCAATCAGGAGAGGGAAAGTACACAGTAATTTGAACAAGGACAAGTTTATTCTACAGAATTACTGGGGCAGGGGTACCTGGGTGGCTCAGTCAGTGAAGCATCTGCCTTCCGCTTAGGTCATGATCCCAGAATCCTGGGACTGAGCCCTATGTGGGGTTCCCTGCTCAGTGGGGAGTCTGCTTCTCCCTCTCCCTCTGCCCCTCCCCCTGACTCATGCTCTGTCTTGTTCTCCATGTCAAATAAATAAATAAAATTCTTGGGGCACCTGGCTGGCTCAGTCAGTGGAACATGAAGCTCTTGATCTCGGGGTTGTGGGTTCGAGCCCCATACTGTGTGGGGAGATTACTTAAAAATAAAATCTTAAAAAAAAGAACCATCAACGATAGCAGGGAAGTAGAGAAATGAGGGACTGGAATGTGTGTTCGCTTCCGGGGCCACCATAACAAGTTACACACACTAGGTGGCTTAAGACAACGCACATCTGCTCTCTCATCGTTCTGGAGACTGGAAATCTGAAATCGAGGCGTCAGGAGGGCCATACACCTTCTGAAATCCTGGGTACTAACTGTTAGGGTCCGTGATCAAAGGAACGAGACTGATACAAAGCGAAAGTCAAGCAAAACTTTATTTCGCGCCAAGCATCAGGAATCAAACTACCGGTCAGAGCTACCTCTTACGAAAAGGCGGTGACGATGAACCCAACAAGGTCACTTCCAAGAAGGCCACTCTGGACGAGGCTGCTCTAGATGACGTTGCTGCTCCACAGATGAGGCCGCTCCATGATTGGAGCCGTTCCCAAGAAGAGGCCACTCCCAAGACAAGGCCACTGCTCAATGAAGTTTCTCCCCGGACAAGGCCGCTCCCAAGAAGAGGCTGTTCTGGACAAGACCATTTCCTGGATGAGGCCACTCCCAATGACGAAGAAGCAACAATGACAAGGAGGACAACCCAGATGACACAGACTCTGATCCCCACGATGCTACTCTGACCAGGCTTCCACCCGGAGGAAGCCACCACTGCGGACAAGGCCACTTGTGGTTCGGGGTGGCGAGGCATTTTGCAGGGAGGCTGCTGGTGTCTAGGGGCCGTTGGCATCTCAGGGCTGCTTATGCCTCCAGAATGCTGGCATCTAGGGGCTGCAGGTGTCAGGACCGACTGCTGGCCTCTAGGGTCTGTAGGCATCAGGACCGCAGGCGTCGAGGGACCGCTGACAACTGGACCGCAGATGTCTCAGGACCGCAGGCGTCGAGGGACCGCTGACAACTGGACCACAGACGACTGGACTGCTGGGCCGCCGGAGGCTGCAGGCTGCAGGTGATGGCTCGGGGCCGCCGCCGGAGGCTAGAAGCTGCAGGCGACGGTGCTCGGGGCCGCCGCCGGAGGCTGGAAGCTGCAGGTGGCGGCGCTCGAGGCCGGAGGCTGGAAGCTGCAGGCGGCGGCGCTCGGGGCCGGAGGCTGGAAGCTGCAGGCGGCGGCGCCCGGGGCCGCCGCCGGAGGGTGCAGGCGGCGGCGCTCGGGGCCGCCGCCGGAGGGTGCAGGCGGCGGCGCTCGGGGCCGCCGCCGGAGGGTGCAGGCGGCGGCGCTCGGGGCCGCCGCCGGGGGTTGCAGGCGGTGGCGCTCGGGGCCGCCGCCGGGGGCTGCAGGCGGCGGCGCTCGGGGCCGCCGCCGGAGGATGGAAGCTGCAGGTGGCGGCGCTCGAGGCCGGAGGCTGGAAGCTGCAGGCGGCGGCGCTCGGGGCCGGAGGCTGGAAGCTGCAGGCGGCGGCGCTCGGGGCCGGAGGCTGGAAGCTGCAGGCGGCGGCGCTCGGGGCCGCCGCCGGAGGGTGCAGGCGGCGGCGCTCGGGGCCGCCGCCGGAGGGTGCAGGCGGCGGCGCTCGGGGCCGCCGCCGGAGGGTGCAGGCGGCGGCGCTCGGGGCCGCCGCCGGAGGGTGCAGGCGGCGGCGCTCGGGGCCGCCGCCGGGGGTTGCAGGCGGCGGCGCTCGGGGCCGCCGCCGGGGGCTGCAGGCGGCGGCGCTCGGGGCCGCCGCCGGAGGATGGAAGCTGCAGGTGGCGGCGCTCGAGGCCGGAGGCTGGAAGCTGCAGGTGGCGGCGCTCGAGGCCGGAGGCTGGAAGCTGCAGGTGGCGGCGCTCGAGGCCGGAGGCTGGAAGCTGCAGGTGGCGGCTCGGGGCCGGAGGCTGGAAGCTGCAGGCGGCGGCGCTCGGGGCCGGAGGCTGGAAGCTGCAGGTGGCGGCTCGGGGCCGGAGGCTGGAAGCTGCAGGCGGCGGCGCTCGGGGCCGGAGGCTGGAAGCTGCAGGTGGCGGCGCTCGAGGCCGGAGGCTGGAAGCTGCAGGTGGCGGCTCGGGGCCGGAGGCTGGAAGCTGCAGGCGACGGTGCTCGGGGCCGCCGCCGGAGGGTGCAGGCGGCGGCGCTCGGGGCCGCCGCCGGAGGGTGCAGGCGGCGGCGCTCGGGGCCGCCGCCGGAGGCTGCAGGCGGCGGCGCTCGGGGCCGCCGCCGGAGGCTGCAGGCGGCGGCGCTCGGGGCCGCCGCCGGAGGCTGCAGGCGGCGGCGCTCGGGGCCGCCGCCGGAGGGTGCAGGCGGCGGCGCTCGGGGCCGCCGCCGGAGGGTGCAGGCGGCGGCGCTCGGGGCCGCCGCCGGAGGCTGCAGGCGGCGGCGCTCGGGGCCGCCGCCGGAGGGTGCAGGCGGCGGCGCTCGGGGCCGCCGCCGGAGGCTGCAGGCGGCGGCGCTCGGGGCCGCCGCCGGAGGCTGCAGGCGGCGGCGCTCGGGGCCGCCGCCGGAGGGTGCAGGCGGCGGCGCTCGGGGCCGCCGCCGGAGGCTGCAGGCGGCGGCGCTCGGGGCCGCCGCCGGAGGCTGCAGGCGGCGGCGCTCGGGGCCGCCGCCGGAGGCTGCAGGCGGCGGCGCTCGGGGCCGCCGCCGGAGGCTGCAGGCGGCGGCGCTCGGGGCCGCCGCCGGAGGCTGCAGGCGGCGGCGCTCGGGGCCGCCGCCGGAGGCTGCAGGCGGCGGCGCTCGGGGCCGCCGCCGGAGGCTGCAGGCGGCGGCGCTCGGGGCCGCCGCCGGAGGCTGCAGGCGGCGGCGCTCGGGGCCGCCGCCGGAGGCTGCAGGCGGCGGCGCTCGGGGCCGCCGCCGGAGGCTGCAGGCGGCGGCGCTCGGGGCCGCCGCCGGAGGGTGCAGGCGGCGGCGCTCGGGGCCGCCGCCGGAGGCTGCAGGCGGCGGCGCTCGGGGCCGCCGCCGGAGGCTGCAGGCGGCGGCGCTCGGGGCCGCCGCCGGAGGCTGCAGGCGGCGGCGCTCGGGGCCGCCGCCGGAGGCTGCAGGCGGCGGCGCTCGGGGCCGCCGCCGGAGGCTGCAGGCGGCGGCGCTCGGGGCCGCCGCCGGAGGCTGCAGGCGGCGGCGCTCGGGGCCGCCGCCGGAGGGTGCAGGCGGCGGCGCTCGGGGCCGCCGCCGGAGGCTGCAGGCGGCGGCGCTCGGGGCCGCCGCCGGAGGCTGCAGGCGGCGGCGCTCGGGGCCGCCGCCGGAGGCTGCAGGCGGCGGCGCTCGGGGCCGCCGCCGGAGGGTGCAGGCGGCGGCGCTCGGGGCCGCCGCCGGAGGCTGCAGGCGGCGGCGCTCGGGGCCGCCGCCGGAGGGTGGACCGCCAAACGCGGTTATAGCTCTTACAAGAGCTGTTACAGCTCTACTATACACCGTTGACTCCCCTGCTCTTCTGCGACTTCCACCGCTCTCCGCTCCACTTCACCGCTCTCCGCCGACTTCACCGCTCTCCGCCGACTTCACCGCTCTCCGCCGACTTCACCGCTCTCCGCCGACTTCACCGCTCTCCGCCGACTTCACCGCTCTCCGCCGACTTCACCGCTCTCCGCCGACTTCACCGCTCTCCGCCGACTTCACCGCTCTCCGCCGACTTCATCCCTCCTGTAGCAGCCGCTGCTCTCCTGCAGGAGCCCCCGGCTCTCCTGCAGCAGCCCCCCCTCGGCAGCCTGGCAGAGCAACCTTTATGGGGGTGGTTGAGCCCCGCCCCTACACAGGTGGCCAATTGAATTTCAACCTTCCCAGCGGATATACCTACGGCCTACTGATTGGATGACTCCACTCAGTCTGCCCCACCCTTACATTCCCCCCTTTTCTTTGGAGATTAGTCAAATCCTTGACTTTTCAGATGGTTCTACCTTATATTGAACATATAAGACTAACATTTTATCGCCCCAATTTTCTTTAGTATAGCAACAATACACTCACAGTTTCTTTAGTCTTAGTTTCAGTCCATGGTCAGCAGGGTCCTTTGGCTGCATTTCCCATTTCTGGAGGGCATCCTTACTCTCAGCTCGTTTGACATGACCCGCATGAACCCAGGCCCTGATGCCTTCCACTTTTACTGCTGTGGGGGTGGTTAGGATAACAGTAAATGGTCCCTTCCAACGAGGCTCCAAATTCCCCACTTGATAGCGACGTATCCAAACCAAGTCCCCGGGTTGGTAAGGATGTGGTTCCACCGTCTCTGTTCCAGTGTGGGCAACTCGGATTCCTGTATGGGCTTTTTTTAAGACAGATTGTAATGCCTGCAGTGACTGGAGTACAGACTGATCCGTCATTTCTGCTAGGGCAACCTCCTGTAGCCGAGGACAGAGTGGGGGGGGTCTCCCAAACAATATTTCAAATGGGGTCACCTTGCTTAAATAAGGTGTACATCGGGCTCTAAGGAGGGCAAAAGGAAGGAGATCTACCCATCCACCGCCAGTTTCCAGAATTAGTTTTGTCAAGGTCTCTTTAAGAGTCCGATTCATTCTTTCTACTTGCCCCGAACTCTGGGGCCTGTATGCACAATGTAATTTCCAATTTGTGCCCACAGCCTTGGCCAATGCCTGTGAGACTGAACTTACGAATGCAGGGCCATTGTCTGACCCAATTGCAAGAGGCAGCCCGAACCTAGGAATTATTTCTTCTAGTATCTTTTTTGCTACTACCCCTGCGGTCTCATGCTTGGCAGGAAAAGCCTCCACCCAGCCTGAAAAGGTATCCACAAAAACCAACATATACTTGTGCCCATATTTTCCAGGTTTCATTTCTGTAAAATCTATTTCCCAATAAATTCCTGGTTCCTTACCTCTTTCTCTTTTCCCTCTTCCCATTTTAGTTCTTCCTACATTAACTGCCTGGCATTGGGCACATCTATCAACTACATCCTGAACCATACGACCTAATTTAGAAACCTGGAACTGCTTGCCTATAAGCTCCTTGAGTTTTCGTGTCCCCAAATGAGTACCCTGATGTATCTGGCCTACTAACTTCTTACCTAGTCTTCGAGGAAGAATTATTTTTCCTATTTTTGTCTTGGCCCAGTCCCCTTCATAGTCTAATTCAACCCATTTCTGTAAATACTTTAAATCCTCTTCTGAATAGTTTGGTTTTTCTGGTAGTGCTGGAGCCGGGAGTGCAACTAGTTCTTGCACTTTTTCTCGAGCTGCTTGCTTTGCGGCTTGATCTGCTAAGTAGTTTCCTTTTGAAATCAGATCAGTCCCCTTTTGATGTCCTGGGCAATGCATAACAGCCACCTTTTTCGGGTCCCAAATAGCCTGGAGGAGAGCTAATATTTCTCTTCTGTTTTTAATTCCTTTTCCTTCTGCTGTTAATAGGCCCCTTTCTTTATAAATAGCCCCATGTATGTGCAGTGTAGCAAAGGCATACCTGCTGTCCGTATAGATGTTGGTGGTTTTTCCTTTGGCCATCTGCAGTGCCTTCGTGAGTGCAATTAGTTCTGCTCTCTGTGCCGAAGTTCCATGTGGCAGGGCTGCTGTCCAGAGTCTCTGCTCAGGAGAAACCACCGCGGCCCCTGCATACCTCTTTCCATTGACTATGTAGCTGCTCCCATCTGTGAACAGAGTCATCTCGGCATCTGGGAGGGGAATGTCTCTGAGATCCGGCCTTATTCCTGTGACTTGGGTTAAGACCTCCCCACAATCATGTGGATGGTCAGCTAGCTCTTCTGGCAGCAGTGTGGCTGGATTTAGCACTGCTGGGGGTCGGAAGGCCACTTTTGGTTCATTGAGGAGAAGGGCCTGATACCCCGTTACTCGGGCGTTCGTCATCCATCGGTCTGGTGGAGTCCGGAGAAGGCCCTCAATCGCGTGTGTGGTGGTTATAACAAGATTTTGGCCTAAAGTTAATTTGCTCGCATCCTTAACCAGGAGGGCTGTTGCGGCAATTATGCGGAGGCAAGGAGGGAACCCAGCTGCTACTGGGTCTAGTTTCTTACTAAGGTAGGCCACTGGTCTTCACCATACCCTAGAGTCTGAGTCAAAACTTCTTTAGTCAGCCCTGCCTTCACATACAAGTGGAAGGGCTTGGTAACATCTGGGATGACCAATGCTGGGGCACACAGTAAGGCTCTTTGTAATTCCCGAAATGCTCCTTCTGCCTCAGCTGTCCACACTCTACCATAGTGAGTCCTCCCTTAGCCAGTTCGTAGAGAGGTTGTGCCATCTCCGTGAAGGTAGCATCCACAGCCTGCAGTAGCCCACCGTCCCAAGAAATTCCCTCTTGGAGAGCAAAGCAAAAGCAACCGGTATTCCCTGGCAGTCTTCCATCCAAGTACTAACCAGGCCCGACCCTTCTTAGCTTCCAAGATCAGACGAGATCTGGCGCCTTCAGGGTGGTATGGCCGTATACAATCATAAGGTTCTTACCCGATATTCTCAGATGAGTGTACGTGACACCCTATATAACATGGAACCATCCTCCCCTTGCTGGAGGAAGCTGAACTTTCTCATACCCTACTGTTACCTTAATTTGTCCAGGCTTGGTTAGCTACCATATCTCTCTCGTTCATAGTTACATTGGCCCCCGGCCTTCTTGGGCTACTGATGCCTTGTGGTCATACCCATTCTGTACAAAGGAGGAGGTAGTGGAGGGTTTCTAAGTGCTTGAGACAGAATGATGTTTCAGACAGATGGACATGTTGTTCAAAGATGCAGAGGCTGCAGAGAGCCAGCATATTCAGAAACGTGCCAGCAGCTGCATGTGTATCAATCGGGTCAGGTCCCTGGCAGCCTCCGATGGCCAAGATTTGAAGCCTTGACTCCCGAGCTCCTCCCATAGGCCCTTGTGTGACCCATTGAGTCCAGACATCAGAGAAGAGGGACGAGCAGCTCACGGAGTTTCAGAGAGTTTTCTTCCTCTTGGAAGATGGCTTCCTAGACTCAAAGTGGACCCTCAGGCTCTCGTTTTTCTAGGGCTGAGAGCCAACACAGAGGTGCTAAGCAGAGTCCGAATTCATTGCACAGAATTTCCCCTGTTCCATCTCTCAGATTCTGGGTGGAGGAGCCCAGAGAGAACAGCTGTGATCTGCTCTGCCATTGGAGCAGGGCTGTCCCTGGATGCTGTCCTGCTCGTGTCCCTCGTGGGAACTTAGGAGCGTCTTATTTAAGGTCTGTCTGTATAAACCCTGGACTGGGCTACTCCATGGAGTAGATGACCGTTATGCCATATGAAGCCCTGCAAGATTTAGGGTGCAGTCCATTCAGACTCCATAGTGGAAGCGGTGGAGCCATAGAGATACATTCACACAGTCAGGCATTTTCCAGATTCAAACAGGTTGGACATCCTCCCCTTTTGGTATCCCTGGCTAATGGGAGGTGATCAGTCTCCCCTTCCATTCTTTTACGAATGGATTTAGCTCTGACAGTGGCCTTAGGGCTGTTTATCTCTCTTTTACATATCTCCTACTTTTTACATACAGAGTTGCTTTTCTCATTTCCATCAGTCTTAATTACACTTAACAGAATTTTGTACTCTTAGAAATACCTTAACCTCTACTTAAGACTAAATATAAACCAATGGTGAGTTGTTACAACAGAATTCTTTAGATGGCAAATTTATCAATCAGTTAAGCACAGAATGTGTTCACCAGCAGATTTCAAAAGTACAAACCCAGTACCAGCAAACAGCGCCCTAGCATTTCATCCCATTTGGTTAGGATCTAGATGTCCAACAAATTTAACTCCATTTGTCATTCAAGCAACCCTTCACAGTTTCAGGTTATCAAAGACTTCGGAAGCCACTTTAACAATTACTCATTAAACCCTTGAAACAGACAGTTAACCATCAGCCCAGCCATCCCTTCGCCAACAGACCTCATGTTCCACCTGGGCCCATTCCACTTCAGATGCCATGCTTTCCCTGCCAGCAAGGGGGAGGGGCCAGGCAGTCCACGTCGGGCCAGAGAAGGCAAGGAATTCCCCGAAACAAAAGAAGTTTCGGCAGCTGCTTGGGAATATTCCTTAAAGTCTCTGTCTCGAGGTTGGTTCATCCCACAGTACCAGTTCTGCTTACCAAAAGTGGCCCACTAGGCACTTATTTTCCATGCCCGGCTCTAATGAGCATCAGCATTGGACACCTTAACCCGGCATTTGACTAACTCTAGGTAGCTCGTTATAGCCCTTAACACACAAAATGAGTGAGGGAGAAGCCCCACATCTATTATGAGGAACAGAGAGATGAAAGCTAGCGTCCCCTTACTCTCTGCTTGCCACATTCCTTCAACCATAACAAAACACAATAGACAACAAAAAGACAAAAACAAACAAATTACCACAACCCCAGTGGCCCTCGTCCAGAGCCTGCTGCTGGAAGGGGGGGGGACTTCCTTTCCTGAGCTCCATGAGCTTTTTCATATTCCCCTATTATCTTGTTATTTACCTTTCTATTTGTTGTTCCTTTAGAGTTCCTATAACCTTTAAATGGTTTATTGAAATGTATACTTTAAAAGTATGAATTGTGTCCAATCAAGTTCTGGACATTTTCACCATCCTAAATGAAACCCCATTCAAACATTGGTCACTCCCATCTCTTGGCAACCTATCTTAAGTAATTATTAATTTACTTTCTTTTCCTATAGATCTGAGTTTTCTGGACATTTCACATATAAACAGGATCATACATGTAGTCTTTTATCACTGGCTTCTTAAATTTGGCCTAATGTTTTCAAGGGTCATCAATATTATAGCATATATCAGTTGCCTTATAGAGTACAATATAGGTTTCTGATCCTTTTAAAATTTTGTATATTGTATGAGGTAGAAGTTTAACTTCATCCTTTAAAACAGGTGCTTACTGCTATAATTTCCCTTTAAGTACTGTTTTAATGGCATTCCATAAGCTTTGGTGTGTTGTTTTTGTTTTTGTATAGCTCAATGGATTTCCTAATCGGATTTTTCTCTTTGTCCTCCTGACCAAATTTATGGAGTGCATTGATTTCTATGCACTTTTAATTTACCCAGAGCTTGCCACTGGTGGGGGCTATCTTTATCCCCAACCGTCTAAGGGGACTTGAACCCCTCAACTGTCAAAGGGAAGGCAGGGGACTCGAACCCCCGACCGCCCAGGGGGACTCGAACCCCCACGACGGCGCAGGGGGACTCGAACCCCCCGACCGCCCAGGGGGACTCGAACCCCCGACCACGCAGGGGGACTCGAACCCCCCCGACCGCCCAGGGGGACTAGAACCCCCTGTCGATCTATCAGCAGAGGGATGGGGCGTCCCCGCATCCACTCCAGCCCTGGGGAGCATGGCTGCGTCCAGCTTCTCCCCGGTGGGCTATACCCTGGAGCTCCAACCAGACAGACGGATAGGATCCCAATACCTCGGAACCCAATACTTCGAAACCCAATGCCTCGAAACCCAATACCTCGAAACTCAATACCTCGAAACCCAATACTTCGAAACCCAATACCTCCAGAGGCTTTCCCTAAAAATTCTGATGCTGGCTCAGTTCTCGTCGTTTGATCCCGGACGAGCCCCCAAATGTTAGGGTCCGTGATCAAAGGAACGAGACTGATACAAAGCGAAAGTCAAGCAAAACTTTATTTCGCGCCAAGCATCAGGAATCAAACTACCGGTCAGAGCTACCTCTTACGAAAAGGCGGTGACGATGAACCCAACAAGGTCACTTCCAAGAAGGCCACTCTGGACGAGGCTGCTCTAGATGACGTTGCTGCTCCACAGATGAGGCCGCTCCATGATTGGAGCCGTTCCCAAGAAGAGGCCACTCCCAAGACAAGGCCACTGCTCAATGAAGTTTCTCCCCGGACAAGGCCGCTCCCAAGAAGAGGCTGTTCTGGACAAGACCATTTCCTGGATGAGGCCACTCCCAATGACGAAGAAGCAACAATGACAAGGAGGACAACCCAGATGACACAGACTCTGATCCCCACGATGCTACTCTGACCAGGCTTCCACCCGGAGGAAGCCACCACTGCGGACAAGGCCACTTGTGGTTCGGGGTGGCGAGGCATTTTGCAGGGAGGCTGCTGGTGTCTAGGGGCCGTTGGCATCTCAGGGCTGCTTATGCCTCCAGAATGCTGGCATCTAGGGGCTGCAGGTGTCAGGACCGACTGCTGGCCTCTAGGGTCTGTAGGCATCAGGACCGCAGGCGTCGAGGGACCGCTGACAACTGGACCGCAGATGTCTCAGGACCGCAGGCGTCGAGGGACCGCTGACAACTGGACCACAGACGACTGGACTGCTGGGCCGCCGGAGGCTGCAGGCTGCAGGTGATGGCTCGGGGCCGCCGCCGGAGGCTAGAAGCTGCAGGCGACGGTGCTCGGGGCCGCCGCCGGAGGCTGGAAGCTGCAGGTGGCGGCGCTCGAGGCCGGAGGCTGGAAGCTGCAGGCGGCGGCGCTCGGGGCCGGAGGCTGGAAGCTGCAGGCGGCGGCGCTCGGGGCCGCCGCCGGAGGGTGCAGGCGGCGGCGCTCGGGGCCGCCGCCGGAGGGTGCAGGCGGCGGCGCTCGGGGCCGCCGCCGGAGGGTGCAGGCGGCGGCGCTCGGGGCCGCCGCCGGGGGTTGCAGGCGGTGGCGCTCGGGGCCGCCGCCGGGGGCTGCAGGCGGCGGCGCTCGGGGCCGCCGCCGGAGGATGGAAGCTGCAGGTGGCGGCGCTCGAGGCCGGAGGCTGGAAGCTGCAGGCGGCGGCGCTCGGGGCCGGAGGCTGGAAGCTGCAGGCGGCGGCGCTCGGGGCCGGAGGCTGGAAGCTGCAGGCGGCGGCGCTCGGGGCCGCCGCCGGAGGGTGCAGGCGGCGGCGCTCGGGGCCGCCGCCGGAGGGTGCAGGCGGCGGCGCTCGGGGCCGCCGCCGGAGGGTGCAGGCGGCGGCGCTCGGGGCCGCCGCCGGAGGGTGCAGGCGGCGGCGCTCGGGGCCGCCGCCGGGGGTTGCAGGCGGCGGCGCTCGGGGCCGCCGCCGGGGGCTGCAGGCGGCGGCGCTCGGGGCCGCCGCCGGAGGATGGAAGCTGCAGGTGGCGGCGCTCGAGGCCGGAGGCTGGAAGCTGCAGGTGGCGGCGCTCGAGGCCGGAGGCTGGAAGCTGCAGGTGGCGGCGCTCGAGGCCGGAGGCTGGAAGCTGCAGGTGGCGGCTCGGGGCCGGAGGCTGGAAGCTGCAGGCGGCGGCGCTCGGGGCCGGAGGCTGGAAGCTGCAGGTGGCGGCTCGGGGCCGGAGGCTGGAAGCTGCAGGCGGCGGCGCTCGGGGCCGGAGGCTGGAAGCTGCAGGTGGCGGCGCTCGAGGCCGGAGGCTGGAAGCTGCAGGTGGCGGCTCGGGGCCGGAGGCTGGAAGCTGCAGGCGACGGTGCTCGGGGCCGCCGCCGGAGGGTGCAGGCGGCGGCGCTCGGGGCCGCCGCCGGAGGGTGCAGGCGGCGGCGCTCGGGGCCGCCGCCGGAGGCTGCAGGCGGCGGCGCTCGGGGCCGCCGCCGGAGGCTGCAGGCGGCGGCGCTCGGGGCCGCCGCCGGAGGCTGCAGGCGGCGGCGCTCGGGGCCGCCGCCGGAGGGTGCAGGCGGCGGCGCTCGGGGCCGCCGCCGGAGGGTGCAGGCGGCGGCGCTCGGGGCCGCCGCCGGAGGCTGCAGGCGGCGGCGCTCGGGGCCGCCGCCGGAGGGTGCAGGCGGCGGCGCTCGGGGCCGCCGCCGGAGGCTGCAGGCGGCGGCGCTCGGGGCCGCCGCCGGAGGCTGCAGGCGGCGGCGCTCGGGGCCGCCGCCGGAGGGTGCAGGCGGCGGCGCTCGGGGCCGCCGCCGGAGGCTGCAGGCGGCGGCGCTCGGGGCCGCCGCCGGAGGCTGCAGGCGGCGGCGCTCGGGGCCGCCGCCGGAGGCTGCAGGCGGCGGCGCTCGGGGCCGCCGCCGGAGGCTGCAGGCGGCGGCGCTCGGGGCCGCCGCCGGAGGCTGCAGGCGGCGGCGCTCGGGGCCGCCGCCGGAGGCTGCAGGCGGCGGCGCTCGGGGCCGCCGCCGGAGGCTGCAGGCGGCGGCGCTCGGGGCCGCCGCCGGAGGCTGCAGGCGGCGGCGCTCGGGGCCGCCGCCGGAGGCTGCAGGCGGCGGCGCTCGGGGCCGCCGCCGGAGGCTGCAGGCGGCGGCGCTCGGGGCCGCCGCCGGAGGGTGCAGGCGGCGGCGCTCGGGGCCGCCGCCGGAGGCTGCAGGCGGCGGCGCTCGGGGCCGCCGCCGGAGGCTGCAGGCGGCGGCGCTCGGGGCCGCCGCCGGAGGCTGCAGGCGGCGGCGCTCGGGGCCGCCGCCGGAGGCTGCAGGCGGCGGCGCTCGGGGCCGCCGCCGGAGGCTGCAGGCGGCGGCGCTCGGGGCCGCCGCCGGAGGCTGCAGGCGGCGGCGCTCGGGGCCGCCGCCGGAGGCTGCAGGCGGCGGCGCTCGGGGCCGCCGCCGGAGGGTGCAGGCGGCGGCGCTCGGGGCCGCCGCCGGAGGCTGCAGGCGGCGGCGCTCGGGGCCGCCGCCGGAGGCTGCAGGCGGCGGCGCTCGGGGCCGCCGCCGGAGGCTGCAGGCGGCGGCGCTCGGGGCCGCCGCCGGAGGGTGCAGGCGGCGGCGCTCGGGGCCGCCGCCGGAGGCTGCAGGCGGCGGCGCTCGGGGCCGCCGCCGGAGGGTGGACCGCCAAACGCGGTTATAGCTCTTACAAGAGCTGTTACAGCTCTACTATACACCGTTGACTCCCCTGCTCTTCTGCGACTTCCACCGCTCTCCGCTCCACTTCACCGCTCTCCGCCGACTTCACCGCTCTCCGCCGACTTCACCGCTCTCCGCCGACTTCACCGCTCTCCGCCGACTTCACCGCTCTCCGCCGACTTCACCGCTCTCCGCCGACTTCACCGCTCTCCGCCGACTTCACCGCTCTCCGCCGACTTCACCGCTCTCCGCCGACTTCATCCCTCCTGTAGCAGCCGCTGCTCTCCTGCAGGAGCCCCCGGCTCTCCTGCAGCAGCCCCCCCTCGGCAGCCTGGCAGAGCAACCTTTATGGGGGTGGTTGAGCCCCGCCCCTACACAGGTGGCCAATTGAATTTCAACCTTCCCAGCGGATATACCTACGGCCTACTGATTGGATGACTCCACTCAGTCTGCCCCACCCTTACACTAACCTTCCACGCCTCTTTCTAGCTTTTGGCGATTGTTAGCAATCTCAGGCATTCCTGGGTTTCGAGATGTCTGTGTCTCCGCAAGTCTTCACAAGGCGCTCTCCCTTCTATGGACCCCAATTCCCTTCTTCATACAAGGACACCAGTCATCGGATCAGGATCCACCCTAATCCAGTAGGACCTCACTCGTGTCTGTAAAGATTCTATTTCCAAATAAGGTCACAGTTACAGGAACTGGACGTTAGGACTTGAACATATATTTGAGGCGGGGAACACAATTCTGCCCATTACAGATAACAGGAAGTAAAGATTCTCAACAATGCAGGAATAGCAGATAAAAGAAGTCACTACCCCAGCTGGGGATGCAGCACCCAAGGAATAGCCTCTACCTGGGCCTCCCCGGGGTGAGATCTACAACTTTTCGGAGAGAGCACCAAAGTTGCTGGGGTGCCACTTCTGGTGGAACTTGCTGGATAGAGGACGCCAGGGAAAACTGCTCACAGGAAGGTGCCTCAGAGGCATTGCACCAGAGAACCGTCCAAGGGATACAGCAGGGGAGCTTCTGGCCAGTGTGCCCGGCAGGAGCTTGGCACTGGAGAAGCGGCCTGCGCTTCCGAATCTGGGCACGGGGGAACCCACTTGTAAACCCCAGGAGCCTGCCAACTGGGCTCACTGCGACCAGGAAGCAAACTCCTTTTTTCCTGCAATCCCTCCATAGCTGCCTGCTGACACGTTTAATATGATGCCGGTTGGCAAAGAAAATATATTTAAAGGGCTCAGATCCCTTCTCAGAGAGGAGGCAAGAAGCATGAATTTGCAGCTGAGGTAATAAACTCGTAACTGGTAGAGAGACATACCATTGTTTCAGATACTAATGGACATCTCCCTTCACCCTTCTTTAGTCTCTGCTTTCCTCAACCTTCTCCCCGCCTCTGACATCCTCACCATAAGCCCTATCACTTTACCATTCAGTTGTTCTAAACTTGACACCCTCCTATCATATCCCCCTCGAAAAGAAAAAAAAAAAAAAAAAAAAGGAGACAAATATGGTACTTGTGGCAGACGGTCCTCTAATCCGGGAAGCAGAGTTAGACCAGAGGCAGGAGCAGCTTTCTCAGAGCAAAACAAATTCCGGCAACTCATAGTAGCTGACCAAAGCGGAAAGGCCCCAGAAGGGATTCTTGAAAGCGCCTCATCTGGGGAATTAAATTGATCACGAATTGCTGACACCTGGCTGGGACAAGTCCTTTAAGGGGGAGAGGGCCGAGCAATGGCTCTTCTGTATACAGGAATGTCAACTCTAACCTCCTGGGGGTAAGCACCTGTCTATCCCCAGGCACCACGTGCAGGAGGTGTTGAAATCTTGTTAAATGGTTGATGCCAACCAGAAGAGCAACTCAAACTCAAGGTTTCCTGCCATTTTCCAGGAGTGGTTGTTACCAAAGGATCTCTAGCTTACCATCCCACCCCCTCCCAGTACCCTGCAGCCACAATCCGACCCACCCCACCCACTCTGGCTGATCTGGAGCTCAGCCTAGAGGCTTCTGCAAAGGTACTGAGCAGAGACGGCTTGAGGGCCAAAAGGGATAGAGGGTACTCTGAGAGAAAGGAGAGATGGTTTTATCATCCATATTTTACATATTTTACCTGTAGCCCAAGACTTAATTTATCAGGCACATTCAGATGTATCTTCTGATTTTATTTCGATTTTTCAAGTCTATTTAGAGGTAGGTATGACAGAGTTTATTGTTCTCATTTTACAAGTGAGGCCACTGAGGCAGGGAACAGTTAATCAGAAGTGAGGCCGAGTCTGAAGGAGCCCAGAGTTTCTGGAGAATGATACAGCCATGTGTCAACCTCCAGCCACATCCCCTGCCCCAGCGGAAGCTATGTGGGGCCTCTTGCTACTGGATCAGCATACACTGCCATGCCCTGGAGTGTGTGCACAGGCGTGATAAGAGTTGTTGAAATGGTAGTCACAAGGAAGGCAGAGGTGAAAGCGCTCACCATTACTAGCCTGGCTTTAGGGTCAAGACACCCCAGTCTACATTAGACTTAATTTGATGAACGCCAGCACACCAACTTAGGGTCTTAGGGCTGTGCCTCCCTACCAGATTCTCAGGCCCAGGCCTTGACCCTTTCCTCAGGTGCTTCCTCAGGTTGATTTCTTCAGGAGACCCAGAGAATCAAAACTCTGATCAGGCATGCTCTGCCCTTGAAAGTTTTTCTTGCCCTGGGGCTTAGGAACCACCTGTTTAAGCAGAAAAGTGAGAGTCTGCAGAGGGCTCTCACTCAGCTCACCAAGGTTGAGAAGCTTTTCCAAGCAGTCACAGCTGGAAGCATCACCAGACCCCTAAGGAACCCCTCTACCCCTTCAGGCACCATACAGCCAACGGGGATCCAGGGCAGGGAGAACACCTCTAGCTGGAAAAGGTGCCGCCTACCCGCAGCAGAAGTCTCATCGTGGATTTCCAGAGGTCCCTGCAGGCCTTGGGTTACAAAGAGTTGGCTTGGTCTGGAGGGGGAGCCCTGGATGAGTCCTTGCTTCCATCTGGATGACTCTGGTTGAGCCCTTGGTTACAGGGTTGGGGAGTCCCTTTCCACACCAGGTCTTACTGATTTTGCTCTTTCCATATCATCCTCTCGGTGTCATGCCTTTTATCACTAGGCCCCAGAAGAAAGGATTCTGCTGGGCGGGGAACTCTGCACCTTCATCTCAGACCCAGGATTCAAGTCTTCCGGCTTTCTTTTTCCTGAAGGAAAAAAGGACCGGTTTGGATCAGAGAATTCTGGGGAGGGAGAACTACTGGAAACGCAGGCCCTGGTGTGGCGGTGCAAGAGTTAGGGCAGCCCCTCCCTGCCCACCGTAGCCCACCTCCAGGAAGAGGTTTCATGGCACAGCCTCTCAAGCAGCGGGACCTCATCCCTAATACTGAAGGGACGACTGCTGCTCCTCCTCCTATGACGGAGCAGGTTTCCCTTCAAACAGCGCCCGTGGGAGCCCGGAACAGAGAGGAAAGCTGCCAGACACCACTGAGCACGCCAAGGTGGTCGTCGGTCCCGCTACACCGAGCCCTCGACGCGGGCCACACTAACCCCCGCACCTCCGGGAGGAAGGTCAGCGGCCGCAGCCTCCTCCCGGTTTGGGCTCAGCCCAAGCTCTCCGGGACGTCGTGCAAACACTGGAGCCTCCCCGGCTTCTGGTCCCGCCCCCAAATCGTCTCAGCGACCTGGGGACCGGCTTGAGGGTTCCCGGAGGGCACCGGAACCGCCCTCGACGAGGCCTCTCTAGGAAACGGGAATTTCCCCTGTCGTTAGTATTCAGTTCACGTTTATTGGCCTAAGAACTAAAGAACCGGAAGATGCCCTTAAAAAACGTGGCGGCACTCTAGTCACTACAGCTGCCTCCGTAGCTCAAGAAACTTGGCCTGGTCTTCAGCCGCCGGCGGCCCGGCCTTCCGAAAATGACACCATCCGGTCCACTCTGGTTCACCGAGGACAGAGCCACCTGCCCTCAACTATAATGGCGGCGGTGCCCAGTTTGGCTTCTTGCCCCTAGGGAAGATGGCTGCCAGGTGGCTTCACTTAGTTTCTCGCCACCCCGGAAGACGGGGACCGGCGATTGGGCGGTGCCCGAGGGCTCGGAGAAGAAGGCCCTTGGCGGTTGGGCAGTGCTGGCTAAGGCTGGTTTAAAGGAGCCGGAGGTAGGAGCCGTCGAAGACCCGGGATCCGCGGGAGGCGGCGGTAAGCGGCGCGCGGGGGAGGGCACCGAGCGGCTGGAGGGAGGGCGGGAGGAGGGAGGGAGGGAAGCCAACATTTGAACCATCTGGTCCCGGGCTGGGGAGCGCGCTGGGCGGGGAGCCGGGGGGTGGCGGGAGAGGGGGTCTGTGGGCGGGACCTCCCGGGATTGGCGTGAAGAGGGTATCTGCTTGACAGTAGATCCCCGGGGATCCGGACTGAGTTCGTGATGCTCAAGCTCGGGCCACTCCTATCTGAGTGGAGCTTTGCGGAGCCCAAACTCCCAGGGAGAGAGGATCCCCGCGGCGTCTCATTGGAGGAACCGCGCTGTAGGATTCTTTCCGCAGGGACCCAGTCTGGGGGATCTGCTGGGGCGGGGGAAGGGGGAGGACCGTCGGTGTGTGGGAGTATAGCTTCGGAGTTCTGGGCCACTCGGTGGCAGTGGACGAGGATTGCAGAGGGATCCGGCGGAAAGGGAGACTCCCAGGACCGGGATCCCAGCTGATCCCGGGAGATCTCAGGGCGGATTCTGTAGGGACAAAGGCCCCAGAAGCTCGGACCGTGGGAGAACTGGCGCCGCTGCAGGCCAGGTTCTCCCAGCAAGTGCCAGTCAGAACGCGGGTGGATCCAGTGATCTCGGGCGACGGCAGCGGGAAGACACCCGCTCCGGACGGCCAGCCGGGGGCGCCCTTTCACGCCCCAGGGCTTCGGCCCTTGGGCTACCGGGAGCCGCGGGCGGACCATGAAGGGCGGAGCCCCAGGGGAAGGGCTGGCCCTCACTCCCCGCTCCCCCGCTCCCCCCATCCCAGGCTGCGACCTGGGATCCCCCAGGGACTCCCCGGAGCCGCCGCTTCCCCAATGGACTTGCCCGGGGACTCCAGGTGAGAGCGCACCCCGCCCGCCTGTCTCGAGCACGGGAAACGGGACCCTGGCGGCCGTACCGGGGAAACCACAGAGCCAACGACAGGCTCAGGCGACCGTCCTCTGCTTCTCTCATCTTCCAGTTCACCTGGCCGGTCACGTCTGTGCCGCCAGCCCCTGGCTCGAGCATTATGGGGAGCCCGGAGCCCCAAACGGCCGAGACTGCAGTCTCTAGCGGCCCCCTCACCTTTGGAAAAGGCCTCTCGGCGGGTTTTGGCTGTGGTGCTGGAAGATATTATGGCTGCCCACATGGTGAGCTCCCTGAACTGGGAGGCCCCTTTCTCCCTCAGGCCCCTCTTCAGAACCAAAGTCAGGCCAGATCACTAGTGAGGATAATTGAGATCCAATTACCTCATGCTCACATCCATTGCCAAGCAGCCTCCCCAAAGCTCTTAGAGATCTCCTTGGCTCTCACTTAATCCAGCCTAGGTCTGGGCAGGGTCTTTAGTGCCCATTCCCCACAAAAATCCCTGCTGGGCTGGAACCCCATCTCTTCAAGTGCTCTGAAGTATGAGAAACCCTTGCTTTCTTCCCAGCCCAGCGTCTAGGCAGTTCTTGGGAAACAGGCTGAGGTCTTTGGCTCCATTGCACAGGTTAGAAAAACAGGGCAGTGACTCACCCAAGGTCACTCCTTTCCATTTCTCTAAACAGCCTGTGTGCGATTACTACAGCTCTGGACATCTACTCTCTGGCCCAGAAACGGATTCAGTTAAATGCCCTTCTTTGGGTTCTTAAGCGAATTCTAGCCGTAGCCTCTGTCACTTCTGTGACATATGGCCCTGTTAGGCTCAGAAAGGCCCTGTCCAGTCCAACCTCATTTCACCGCCTTGCCCTTGACACTTCCTCCTCAATTAGGTTCCCCTGGTGTCCCAAGAAGAGACCCCCACCACACAGCACCGCAGCAACCGGCAGGATTCTGTCCTCAGCCAGCCGCCTGCCTCGCCACCCCAAGAGGCTACGTGGCCCTCACAGACCAGGTGAGCATGGCGGGTTGGACGGTAGGCTAGGAGCCCACCTGAGCCCCTCTGATCTTCTTGTTTCCGCTCTAGGCCTCCCGACCCACTGCACTTGTGCCGAGAGCCCTTGAGCCGCATCCGCCGGCCCTCTTCTACCCTGAGGCGGCGATCAAGGACAACCCCTGGCCCAGAGGAGGGCCCTTCACCAAAGGTGGACTGGGCCCCCCAGCCTACTCTGGTGGTGATGCTAGAGGACATTGCCAGCCCAAGACCCTCAACTGAGGTATGAGAATTTGGGGGTAAGGACGTAAGGGGTTCAGCTGGGATAGGTTTTGCCCAGAGCAAGGAGAACAGCATTCTCTATGGAAGACACTGAGGAGAGACCTATATGATAAAGTCTTTGGTGTGAACCCTGGCAGGCTTCTGGACGCTTGAGAGGGTCAGAATGTGGGGAGCTAGAGAGGCCATAGGGGGCTTCCCTGCCTCCCCCAAAACATCCTTTATTTACATCCAGGGTTTTGCTGATGAGACTCCCAACTTCCTCATCCCCACGAGAAGGTGAGAGGCCTGGGGCAGGGATTATCGAACTGTCCAGGCAGCAGTTGTTACCCCAGCAGCTAGAGCTAAGGGCATCAGAATTTGCTTGTCCGGTAGCACCTTCCGAAGCCTTCAGGGACTGGGGAGGTGCTGGCTTGGGTGGGCCCCTGAACCGGGAAGCTCCCTCAGCCTTTACTTGCCCCCTTCACCCCAGAGCCGAGCCCGTGACGGTTGTTCACCAGTCAATGCCTCCGTCCAGGGACCTGGATCCCCCATTCCAGCCATCTGCCCTGCCTGAGGACCCTCCGGAGACCCCACCACCAGGTAAGGACTCAGAGGGATGAGATTTAGGGCTCTGGAAAATCCTGGCTGAGCTTAAAAGTATCCAGGGCAGAGGTGGGGGATGAAGGGAAGAGGCTTATCTCCCTCCCTGAGGGGAGTTTGGTGCGTGAAGATGGGGTATAGACTTCAGAGGCCTGATGTTCAACTCCTAAATTTAGGGCCTGGTATTTTAGGTGTGGGCTTATACCTTTGTGAGGAAAGCTTAGTGGTTGGGGGAGGGGCTGAGGCTACCAAAGTAGAGCTTAGGCACCTGCAGCCGAGGAATGCCCACCTGAGCCTCTCCTTCTCCTCAGCCCCGGATCCTGTACTGGAGCCCCCATCGGTCCCACCGCCGTCCAGCCTTTTACGCCCCCGTCTCAGTCCCTGGGGCTTGGCCCCCCTCTTCCGTTCCGTCCGCTCCAAGCTGGAGAGCTTTGCTGACATCTTCCTCACGCCCAACAAAGTCCCACGGCCCCCACCCCCATCACCCCCCATGAAGTTGGAGTTGAAGATTGCCATCTCAGAGGCTGAGCAGTCCCAGGCTGCTGAGGACACTGCGTCTGTCAGCCCCCGGCCCCCTATCCGCCAGTGGCGAGCCCAAGACCACAGCCCCCCAGCACCTCTCTCTAAGCCCTCTCTGGGCCGAAGCCACTCCTGCCCTGATCTGGGACCTCCTGGCCCAGATGCCTGCAGCTGGCCCCCTGCTCCCCACCACCCAAGCCGGTCACGGCCCCGGCGGCACACCGTGGGTGGTGGGGAGACGGCCCGACCCCCACCACCCCCTCGGCCCTGTCTCCGGAAAGAGGTCTTCCCTCTTGGAGGAGTGGGAGGCTCTCCTACCCTTGTCACAACTTGCTCGTCCACCGCATCTTCCTCCTCCTTCTCTGAACCTGCAGAACCCAGGTAGTGCTCTCCATAAACCCTTCTTTTCTTTTCTTTTTTTTGAAAGATTTTATTTATTCATTTGAGAGAGAGAGAGCGAGTACATGCACAAGTTGGTGGGGTGGGCAGAGGGAGAGGGGGAAGCAAACTCTGCCTTGAACAGGGAGCCTGATGTGGAGCTCGATCCCAGGACCCTGGGATCATGACCTGAGTCGGAGTAAGACACGTAACTGACTGAGCCAGCCATGTGCCCTTCGATAAACCCTTTTTAAAGCCCTGGCACAGTCTGGGCTCAGCCTCCTTCCCTATTATCCAGTGGGCAGGAGATGGAGGTATTGCTATAAATTTGTCCATGAGCCTTCACTTTCTCTGCAGGTTGGGCTCAACCAAAGGGAAGGAGCCAAGGGCCTCAGAGGACCAGGTGCTTTCAGACCCGGAGACCAAGGTAGGAGTACAGATGGCGGGGAGGAGACAAGTGGGAGCCTGAGGCCATGCTGCACCCTTATCCTCTGCCCTGTTTTCATAGACCATGGGAAAGGTTTCTCGATTCAGAATACGCAGAACACCATCCCGTGCTCAGCTAAACCTTACACCAATGGGGCTGCCTCGTCCAATCCGGTGAGTGGCTTATCGTACGTGGAGCTGCCTTGGTGAAACAGGTGTAGGCTCAGATCCCCTGAAGTGTGGCTTTGTCTCCGCTCAGGGAACGTAATCCAGCTTGGAGGAGTCCATTTGGTCTGGACATGGTTTGCACCATCTGTAGATGGTAGAACCATCTGTCTGCCTTAGGCAGCATTCCTGGCCCTAGCATGTCCCAGAAACTGAAATATAGACCAGGCCTTGCTTATCATTTTTCCAGGGTACAGTGGCCCTGGGTTTTTCAGTGCCTCTGCTCTTTGCTCCCAGGTTGAACAAGAAGGAGTTCAGCTTAGAAGAAATTTATACCAACAAGAATTATCAGTCGCCTACAACCAGGAGGTGAGACACTTTGAAGGCTTGGGGGTGATAGAGGGAAGGCTGGAGCCACGGGCCATGCTGGTAACCAGCATCCCTCCCTGCCTGGTCCAGGACCTTTGAGACCATCTTTGAGGAACCCCGGGAGCGCAATGGGACTTTGATTTTCACCAGCTCAAAGAAGCTTCGGCGGGCTGTAGAATTTCGGGACAGCAGCCTTCCTCGGTCCCGGCGGCCATCTCGTGGGGTGCGGGCTGCAGGTGGCAGGACCCTCACCCCCAGCCTGCCCCCCAGCCCAGACGTGGGACCTCTGCTGCAGCAACGGCTAGAGGAGCTGGATGCCTCACTCCTGGAGGAGGAAGAAGTAGACAGGGAGCAGCCCCGTCGGACTTAGGAGCTCCATCTGTTTGTCCATCCGTCCTGAAGCATCTGAGGCAGTTATATATTTTTCTCTATATTTCTAGTAAAGTTTTCGATATGTTTCTGATCCTTTTGTATGTCTCTACCTGAGTTTGAGATTGATTGACAGGACCGGCTCCTGTTTGTACTTCGGCCCCCAAAGACTGGGCAATGGGGAAGGTGCCAGGGAAGGCAAGGAGGATGGGATACAGGGAAGAAGTGGGGGAAGGATCATGGGAGATACTTCCTTGACTTGAAAATTTTCCTGTGTGGAGGAAAACTTCGGAACCAGCTCCAGAAGATACGGAGACCCCGGACTCTGATCAGGGTTCTCTAAATTCACTTACATCAAGGAGGCTGAGGGACCCAGAGCGGACCAAGGCCTTCGTCAGGATGGCCCTGAATTCCTCCTAACATGCAGGCGTGAACTTGCTTCTGGATTCAAGAGATAAAAGGAATCGCCTGTAACTGAGCACCTGCAACAACCTTAGTATGCGCCTGACGTGCACACAGTGCCGGGAGCAGGAATGTTCACATTTACACGTAGGAAAGCAGGTTGAGGGGCAGTTGGCGGAGCATGCGGCTCTTGGTCTCAGGGTGTCGTGAGTTCGAGCCCCACGTTGGGCGTAGAGATTACTTAGAAAAAAAGCCAGTTGAGGGTGTAATGTGGCGTCCTCATTAAAACGGTAACCCAGGCAACCAGAGGCCGGAGTGGCCTTCTCCATCTTTCCAACACTCGGAGGCACCACGGGGCAGTGACTAAGAGCACAGGCTGCGTGTGCAGTTAGGCCGGAGTCCAAAACCGGTGCGGGCACCTAAGTGTGGGTCAGCGCCCCTCCCCCACTGTAAACGGGCCTGAGAACCGCACCTTCCTCCAAGAACGACTGTCGGCCACAGGAGCTCGCAGGGGGCAAAGCAGCGGACCCTCGGACGCAGGTGGTTCTTCCCTCCCGTAGCCGACTCCCTCCCACTGAAGGGAGCGGTAACCGGACGCGGTTTCCTCCCCGGCGCGTCCGGCGCTCGCAAGGCACTCGGCGCGCTCGGGCCGCCCCACGCCGCCGCACCCCGCGGGCGATCCCGCAGAGAGGCCGGCGCTCGCCAGTGTCCCCACGCGCGTGCGCGAAAAGCCAGGCGGCCTGTGGGCTAAGCCAAGCGGCGGAAAGAGGGAGACGACGTATCCGGCCGTGGAGCGGAACCTTCCGCGGCCGCCCGCCGCCAAGCGGCCAACCGCCCCCGAGGACTCGCGCAGTACATCACGACTCCGAGTCTCGACGCTGCCTGAAGGCGGACCAATGAACAGAGAGCAGGAAGAGGCGGGGTCGCCCGGGGGACCGCCCCAAGCGCCTACTTCGAACCAGTCGAGTCACAAGACCCGATGCGGGGCGGGGCTAGTCTGACGCATACCCAATCCAAGATTTGAGGGCGGTTACATATCACCCACTCCCCGGAGCTTGACTCCGCCCTTCGCCTTGTCGTACACTTCTCAACCTATCAACGACGAAGCTTGTGGAGGGGTGAGGGGGAAGGGGGCGGAGAGTGGGAGGAGGCCGAGAGAGGAAGGAGGCGTAGGCTGAGGAGGAAGAGGGAGGAGGGGCAGGGAAGTCCTGGCGGAGAAGAGGCCCAAGACGCCAAAGGAGACAACAGGAGGGTGCGCTGGAGCTCCCCCGCCTCCCAACGGCCGTTCCGGATCCCTTACGGCGCAAGTCAGGCAGAGACGGAGGAAAGGAGGAAGAGACTTTTATGTCGGCAGACAGAGAAGCTCTACCCGTCACCGTTGCCTCACATCCGGGGCTTTGGAGGGCTGGCCCCGCGGCCCCGCCCCCCCCCTAGCCTTTCATGGCGACCGGAGGCGGAGGCTGGAAGAGACAGGCCTGGAGGAGGCCCCTTTAAATCTCCTTAAAGGGGTGGCCGCTGAACTCGGCAGACTACATCGGCAACCTTAAAGGGGAAGCCATCGAACAGAAGCTGACAAACTGAGAACTGTGCTGTTGGGCGAGCTGGAGCGAGTGGGGATTCTCTCCTCCTCTTCTCCCCCACGCAAGAAGTTCTTTAAACTCAGCTTAAAGGGGAAGTGGCCGCTTGTGGAGGACCAGAAACTTAACTCCTGAGCCCTTAAAGGGGGCGGCCTGCTGTTTGGAGGACCCTGGACTCCTTAAAGGGGTGGCCTCTTTTAGCCGGAGGACTTGAGACACTTTTAAAGGGGAGGTCTGCGTTTCGGGGCGAGCTTTCGGTCCCTTTTAAAGGGGTGGCCCTTCCTCTTCCTCGGGGAGACTTGTCTCGACCCCTGGCAGGGGGCGGCCACCGCACTAGGCCGGCTGGACACCATCGGGTCGTCTTAAAGGGGTCAGGGGCTGGACTACTTGAGGCCTCGCCTTAAAGGGACGGCCGCCCCGTTTTCGCCGTCTCGGCTCCGCCGGCCCCACAGGGGGGGCCCTCGGGCTTGTCGCCCCGGGGGCGGCGCCGGCTCCCCGGGCCTTGGCCTTGGGGCCAGCTCGGGGCCAGCAGATCCTGCTTTAAAGGGGAAGCCGTGGCCTTTCCGTCCCTGTGTAGCCGCCAGCGCCGCGCCTGCGACCCCGGGCCTGCGGACAGGCCGCTTCGGGCCCCGCCGCCTCCGGATGCGGCGCTGAGGGCGGTCGCCATGGAGACGGCAGCGGCCGCGGCTCCGGGCCCCGGCTGGGCCGCGGAGGGGGAGCGGCGGCGGCGGCGCTGCTCGCGCCGAGACCGAGACCGGGAGCAGCGGCGCCGCCGAGGTCCCGGCGGCGACGCGCCCCGGGCCCTGTTGGCCGCCCCGCGCGGCTCCTCGTCCTCCTCGTCGCCGCCACCGCCCGCCAGGCCTTGGTCGTCAGCTTCGTCCGGAGAGCGGCCCGGAGGCCCGAGACGACGGCGGCCCCGTCCCAGGCCTCGGCCCCCGCGACCCCGAGCTCGGAAGCGGCCTGCCGGCTCGGGCAGCCGCGGGGAGGAAGAGGAGGAGGAGGAGGAGGGGGGCGCAGACGACGGGGAGGCCGAGGAGGAGCCTGAGGAAGAGGAAGAAGAGGAGGAGGACTTGATCGATGGCTTCGCCATCGCCAGCTTCGCCAGCCTTGAGGCCTTGCAGGTGGGGCCTGTTGGAGCTGGGGACCTTTGGGGGCTTCAGAGGGGCAGAGAGAAGGGTATGGTGCCCGGAGTGGGTGGAGTTGAGGGGGGAATGCTGGCACCCCAAACCAGAGCAACCGGCTCCTCTGGCCAGGCCTCTGCCCCACCCTGGGGTGGGAGGAGGTAGAGTAGTCTCCAGGGACCAGCCTGGTTACCCGGCCCGAGAGCCACTTTGGTGGCCTGGTCACCCCTAGAGAGGTCGGGAGCTTTCCTTTCTCCGGCTACGTTAGTCCCACCTCCTCCTCCACAGAAGGATGCATCGCTTCAGCCCCCAGAGCGACTGGAACATCGGCTGAAGCATTCTGGGAAGCGGAAGAGGGGGGGTTCCAGTGGGGCCACTGGGGAGCCAGGGGACAGCTCTGATCGGGAGCCTGGACGGCCCTCTGGGGACCGGGCCCGAAAATGGCCCAATAAGCGGAGAAGGAAAGAGGTGAGCTTGTCATGGATCCTTGTCCTTTAAAACTCCGGACAGCGTGCTCTTCCCATAGAGTGGTTTTCCATTAGCCGTGTTGCTGCTGCTCATAAACAGTGACTCTCTGCTCTAATGGCAGCACAGACTTGAGCCCTCACTCCTCAATCCGGGTCTGACAGAGACATGTCCACACTCAGGCTTTTCTGCTTTTGGCTTGCCCTATCTGAAATAAGTTGGTTTTTCAGAGCTGTATCAGAAAGACTTGGTGGAGCCCTAAATGAATTAGAGCAGTCTGAATTAGAGCAGTCTCCGGTCTCTCCAGGCAGTAGCAGTCTAGCAAGAAAGAAACAATCTGAGCAAATACCTTGATCCAAACCTGAGAAGCTACAGAAGGCGGAGATCCGGGAGGGATGCTGCAGAAGCCACATGCGGAAGCCGCTCATTCTGCCTGGGGGATGGGAGGAGAGTTGTGGTTAGGGAAAGCCCCCTAGGATGTCTTAGTCAGGCCTTGAAGGATAGTCATAAGTTGGCTAAGAGGAGAAACAGGCAAAGTTGTTCTGAGCAAAAGCACCGAGATGTGAGAATGTGTTCAGAAAATGGCGAGAGCACTGGGGACAGGGGTGGGCCATAGTAGGAGAAGCAGCTAGAGAGAGAACGCGTGTGTCGTGCGGGGCCTGCGGTTCCTTGCTGGGGAGTTTAGACTTGATCCAAAGGCCTCGCCAGCCGGCCTTCCTTACCTCTGGACTCTGGTCTTTCTCAGGCGTCCTCCCGTCATTCTCTGGAAGCTGGATACATAGTAAGTGCGCTCTCCCTGTACCGGCCCCTCCCCTCCCAGTTCCTCTCTGAAAGTCCCCTCTGTCCCTCGGGCCCTACTCCTCTTCCCTCTTGTGACACCTCTGTCTTTCCTTCTCCCCAGTGTGATGCAGAAAGCGATCTGGACGAGAGGGTGAGTAGGGCTAGAACTTGGTGGGTGGGCAGTGCTGTCATTTGTGAAGTGAAGTGCGGCTCAGGGGTCTGCCACGTACAGCGAGAGGGAGCCTCCCCCTTGAGTGGGGAACATAGTTAGGTTGAGCCACGACTGGATGGGGAAGGGGGGTACGGGCAGATTGAATGGGTAAACGACTTTTTTTCTTTGGTAACTAGAGCGGGTTTCTAAAGAATAGAAAGCCCATGTCTTGGTGTACCATCTTTTCCTAAGCCTTGGGAATACCAGCGCCTCCCCACAGAAATTCAGGGTGGCTGTCGAGCTGAGCCGGTCATTCCTGCTCGCTGCTGGGCCCCTCTCCCAGAATCTGAGCAGAGACCACGGTTGTGGCAGCGAGGGCACCAGACCCTTGTGACCAGTGTAGAAACGTGTCTTACGAAGTTCTGTTTCGGTTTGTTGTTAGGTCGGACGTGCTTGTTTTGAAGTGATGTGTTTTAGTCGCTCTTCTTTACCCTTGCAACTAACTAAAAAGTGTCTTCCCTGATGGGTGTCTTTTTTTCATTTAAAAAAGTGGCTGGCCAGGGCCTGTGGTGAACCAGAGTTCGGGCTGTCTACAGGAGGTGCCCACTGTCTGGTCCTAGCTAGTTGTTGCCGTGCGAGCATAGGAGCCGGTTCTTAAGAGAACCTGCAAGTCTGCGTTTCTACGAGGAATTCCTGGATTTGTAAATATCAGCAGTTAGTTTCAAAGGGTTTTGCTGACACTTGTGGCCCAAACGGATCTGTAAGTCCGGGGGGCGTATGGGCAGCAGTTAGTGACAACTGACATTTCTGGCTTTGATATGCCTACTTCTCTGACACACGGGTGCCGCCTCAAGTCAGTCCTCCTGGCCTTTCAGATTCGGGGGCTTAGCTGTCCCACCCCTTTGTTCAAGCACAGGCCCCCGGAACCCACAGTCTTTGCTGGATTTCACCGAAGCCGGTAGAATGGACTTGGCAGCACTGCCACTTCCTAGCAGGCCGTGGGGGCTGTTTGCTTTCCTGGGTGAGGGCCTCGCCTGACCCAAACCTGACCCTGTCCCTGCCCTTCTTCCCCAGGTCTCCGATGATGACCTCGACCCATCCTTTACTGTCTCAACCAGCAAAGGTTGGTCTCAAGGGCTGGGGCTGGACACAAGGGAGGGAATTGGGGGGAATATGGGCCGCAACTGAATCCATCTGCTGTCCTGTCCTCACAGCCTCGGGCCCCCACGGCGCCTTCAATGGGAACTGTGAAGCAAAACTCTCCGTAGTCCCTAAAGTGTCGGGCCTGGAGCGGAGCCAGGAACAGCCCCCAGGGCCCGACCCGCTGCTAGTGCCTTTCCCCCCGAAGGAACCACCGCCTCCACCGGCCCCTCGGCCTCCTGTCTCACCCCCTGCGCCCTTGCCGGCCGCCCCCAGTCTGCCACCCCCACCCCAGCCCCAGCTGCAGCTTCGGGTCTCGCCCTTCGGCCTCCGCACTTCTCCCTATGGCAGCAGCCTGGACCTCAGCACTGGCAGGTGAGTGGGCCAGGGCTTTGGTCTGGTCTGGAAGGACCTGGTCACTTTGGCGCCAACCCCTGCATTCTGTGGCTGGGACACGGGATGGTGCCTGTGGGATGTGACTTGAAAAAAGGATTCTGAGGCTGAAAAGCCTGAGAGACACCGGGTGCAGCAAATGTGAAGTGATGACTCACCTCCAGGGCTTCCCAGGGCCGTGTCACTGGACGTCCCTGTGCAGGGAAGTGCTCTCTGTGCCGTTTCCCAGCTTGATGCGCTGCTGAGGCCTTTTCGTAAGGCACATCTGCTAGGAGTAGTGTTCTTCAGAACACACTTTGGGAAATGCTGACATGATTAATTAAGGGTGCTGGCTTTGGAGTCAGTCGGAGCTGGTTCAGATTCTTGCTCCGCCGCTTGGTGTGGCTGTGTGATTTTTGAAAAGTCACTTCATCTCTCTGAGCCTCAATTTTCCGTTTCGGTCAAAAAGAACTGGTAATGGTCCCTTTCTCCTGGTAAAGCTGTCGTGAGGATGGACGATGAGGTCGTGCAGTGTTTCCCAAAGTGTGCCCGTGTGTCGTTAGCCGGGCGCGACATCATTTCAGCTGCTCCGGGGGCAACCTTTGTTTTAGCTGTTGATGGGCTTTAGAAAAACACGATCAGTACCTCAGCCCTTTGACGTCACACGTATTGCTGGGGCGAGGCTAAGTTCAAAAGCAGGGAACTGAGTTAAGTGAAAAAAAGTAAACGGTGCAGGCGGGTACGTGGCTGCGGCAGCCGTGGGGAAGGTGGTGTGACGTGGCGGAGGCTTGGACTCGCGTGGAAAGCGGGGCGCAGCACTCGGCCTCCAGCGCGTGCTCGCGGAAGGGTGAGAGTCCCTGATCCCGTTCCTGGTATCGGTGCTGTCCCCATCATGTCATCGTCAGCGTTCTCTTTCCTTGTTCTTGAGAAAACTAAGGCTCAGAGAGGGGCAGTGGCTTGCTCAAGGTCACCCAGGGTGTTCATGGCAAGACGGGCCTAGAATTCAGGTCGCCTGACTCCTAGGCCAGGCCAGCGAGGTGCTGCTTCCACTGTCTGAGGGTGGGAACCCAGGTGGCCTGTTGTAAGGAAGCGTCACGGTGAGCGACGGGGTTCGTGCCGCGGCTGAGGCCGGGGCGAGCCACATGGCCGGAGACGTCCGAGGCAGCTGTGCAGAAGAGACCTAGAGAGGGAGGGGGGGCTGCCGGGTGCGGGGTTACCTCAGTCTGAGGACGGGCTCCCCGGGGGGGCGTGGGGGGTCCTGGGGCCGGGTTCTACCACCTTCCGTGTTGGAGAACCAGGGTCAAGGTATCGCCCAGGCTTCTGACCCCCTCCCGGCAGAGCTGGCACCTCCCAGCCCCTCACTCATCTCCCCACTTCTCTCCCCAGCTCTTCACGGCCGCCCCCCAAGGCCCCGGCCCCTCCCGTGGCTCAGCCTCCCCCCTCATCATCCTCTTCGTCCTCTTCCTCCTCATCTGCCTCCTCCTCGTCCGCGCAGCTCACCCACCGGCCCCCGACGCCCTCACTGCCCCTGCCTTTGTCCACCCACAGCTTTCCCCCCCCCGGGCTGCGGCCCCCCCCCACCCCCCCACCACCCCTCCTTGTTCTCCCCTGGCCCCACCCTGCCCCCACCCCCACCCCTGCTGCAGGTGCCAGGGCACCCTGGGGCCTCAGCCGCTAACGCCCTTTCTGGTGAGTTTGGGGTCCTGGCCGGGGTGGGGGGTGGGGGGCCATGGCCCCGGGCTTGGGCCCAGCCGGCTTTGGGGCACCTGGACCTCAGCAGACGTCAGGGCTCGAGGAGGGAGTGTGGCTCAAGGCCAGGAGGGAAGGCCAGTCACCCGGGCCCGAGGAGGCTGTCCTGGTGGCGGCAGACATTAAAGCCTTCTCCCCCTCCCCTCCCACAGAGCAGGACCTGATCGGCCAGGACCTGAACTCTCGCTACCTGAATGCCCAGGGTGGCCCCGAGGTGGTGGGGGCAGGGGGCTCGGCCCGGCCCCTGGCCTTCCAGTTCCACCAGCACAACCACCAGCACCAGCACACCCACCAGCACACCCACCAGCACTTCACCCCTTATCCCCCGGGCCTGCTGCCACCCCACGGCCCCCACATGGTGAGCTCCTCACTGGGCCGCTGATGAGGCCCAGAGACTTGGAGGGCGGGTGTGGCCTCCAGGGGAAGGTCCTGGGACCCTGGCCGGCAGCTCACTCTTCCCTTCTCTTCCCTAGTTTGAGAAATACCCAGGGAAGATGGAAGGCCTTTTCCGGCACAATGTGAGTGTGTGTGCGTGCGGTGTGGTGTGTGGGCACAGAGGCGTCCCGGTGTGTGGCCCTGACGGTCGCGGCGCAGTCTTCAGCTTCAGAAGCGAGAGCCTTGGGCCTGGGAGAGCTCCCTGGGTGGCTCTAGGGTGGAGGCCCGGGGACTGGCGGGCAGAGCAGACGGGGCCGCGCCTCCAGCCCCAGCTTGGACCAGTCCCCTTCTCTCCGCAGCCGTACGCGGCCTTCCCTCCCGCAGTGCCCGGCCTCCCTCCGGGCCTTCCGCCGGCTGTCTCCTTTGGCTCCCTGCAGGGGGCCTTCCAGCCCAAGGTGAGCTCCCGATCCAGACGCCACCGCCTCCCACCCCTACAAACCCAGACACCGCCGTGCCCCCCGCCCCCTGCCCCCCCACCCCGGGGTCCACATACCCTCTTCCATTCCCCAGAGCCATGCCCTTTCTCCTGCCCTCCCAGTATGGACCCAGCTTTCTTCAGAGCTGTGCTCCCTGCCTGTCCCAGCCCCCAACTTGGTTCTGGACCCCGTTTATGCCTGGTGCCAGCTCTCCTGACTGACCCCTCCACTCCCCTTTCCCAGAGCACGAACCCCGAGCTGCCACCACGACTGGGGCCAGTGCCGAGCGGGCTTCCCCAGAAGGGGACACAGGTGAGGGGGGTGCCGAGGCAGGTCCCTGAGGAGCTAGAGTATCTGTTGAAGGAGAGCAGGGTTGATTGAGAGTGAACCCCTGATCCCTCCCTCTACTGTGCGATCGGGACTACCCCTGAGAATCTGACGAGAGGAAGTCTCTGTAAATGACAGTTTCCCAGGCATAAGGAATAGGAATTTCATGAAGTTGCCCCAGAAATAAGATCACTAGGACAGTGGTTTTTTGGTTTGTTTGTTTGTTTGTTTGTTTTTAAAGATTTTATTTATTCATTTGACAGACAGAGATCACAGGCAGCGAGGCAGGCAGAGAGAGAGAGAGGGAAGCAGGCTCCCTGCTGAGCAGAGAGCCCGATGCGGGGCTCGATCCCAGGACCCTGAGGTCATGACCTGAGCCGAAGGCAGCGGCTTAACCCACTGAGCCACCCAGGCGCCCCAGGACAGTGGTTTCTGTAGGAGTTTTCAAATTTTTTAAATTACAAAATCGTTGTTTTTTTTTTTTAATGACATCATACCAGGAAGTCCTGTCCATAAAACAATGAAAAGATAAGCTGCCCCTTTGTGAAGTGGCACAGGGAGCAGCCTTCGAGCCCATGGCTCTGGGAACATCGGGAGAAGCACAGGATATGTTTCCGAGGGGGGAGACTAGACCAGATCTCTTACGGTGTTTCTAGCAGCAGTAAAAGTTTTTTTCTAAAGAAATCTTACACGGAGTCTCATGACATAAAGCTGTTAATAGGATGACTTGTCTGGTTGAGAAACTTGTCTTGCCTGCCCACTAGCCCAGTCAGCCCCCAGTCTTCCGAGCGGAGCACGTCCTCGGGGCCCGGTTCGGGAACTTAGTGCGGGAAGGGAGATGCCCAGTGCGGGAGATGGGGAAAGGGGTCTTCGTAGGAGCGGGAAAGGCGTGACGGAGCCGCACAGGGGCTCCGGTGTTTGGGTGGGGATTAGGGACTGTGGAGACGAGAGGCCCAGGACAGTAAACAGGTCTGAATCGCCGCCAACCTCTGCTTTGCCATCCCCAGATCCCCGACCATTTCCGGCCACCTTTGAGGGTGAGTTTGGTGAGGACCTCAGGCTGCATGAGGCTGGGGGCTGGTGTCAGGGCACTTGGCTGAGGGTGGGTCTGGCTTGGGAATAAGTGAGAAGCCCAAGACGTGGAGGCAGCCAGATTTGGAGCGGCAGAAAGGGCGAAAGGCTTATGTGCCACAGACCTGGGTTCCGACGTAACGGGCTGTGGGACCTTGGGCAAGACAGTTTCTCTCTCTGAGCCTCAGTTTCCTAGGCCGTGAAGCGAACCTAGTCATCCCTCAGTTGTAGGGGTGACGAGTGGGGATGTTGTGTGGAAAGGCTGGGCCGAGGACCAGGCCTGGAGTGGGTGACGAGTGAACATTCTTTCCTTCCCTTTCCCTCTGGTTATCCTTCTGGGGCGCAGAAGCCAGGGAAGTGGTGTGCCATGCACGTGCGCGTGGCTTACATGATCCTGAGACACCAGGAAAAGATGAAGGTACTGGGGCTGGAGGGCTGGGGCAAGTGGGCTGGCCTGAGCCCTGGGCATCTGCCTTTGGCAGAGCTTGGCCGCATCTTGGCCAGAAACGTCCCCTCCTGTCCCCGGTCGCTGCCTGAGCACCTTCACAGTTAGCACTAGCTTCTCCGGCTGAGGAGAGGGGGGGTGGCCCGAGAGGGCTCTGAGAGGTGGAAGTCAGGCACCCGAGCCCCAGCTTGGCGCCCGCCAGCCCTTGGGGGGGCCTTAGGAGTGGCAGGGCAAGAGCAACCCCCCCCCCGGCTCCTCACTCACCACCCCTCTCCCTGTCCCACGCAGGGCGACTCCCACAAGCTTGACTTTCGGAACGACCTCCTGCCCTGCCTTCCGGGGCCCTATGGGGCCCTGCCCCCTGGGCAGGAGCTCCCCCACCCGGCCGCCTCCCTCTTCACTGCGACTGGTGAGTCTGGCCAGCCCTCTCGGGGCCGGAGGTTCCCTTTCTGTAGCCCGAGGCCCACCTTGCGCCCACTCAGCCTCACCGGAATCTCCCACCTCTCTGCCCCAGGTGCCGTCCACGCTGCAGCCAACCCTTTCACGGCAGCTCCCGGGGCCCACGGACCCTTTCTGAGCCCCAGCACCCACATTGGTAAGAGCCAAGGGCACGTCGGGCAACCCCAGCCCAGTCCCTAACTTGAGGAGTTCTCAGGCTGGGGATGGAGGTTAGACCTGAGAGGCAGCTGGAATGGGGACCGGCCTGGTGCCGGTTGCTTTGTGACCTTGGACGAGTTACTCTAACCCCTCTGAGCCTTGACCTCCTCACCTCCGTGCAGTGGGCTAGGGCAGGGCAGAGTGCCTGCCAGGCTCCGCGGGCTCAGACGCGGTCTCTGAAACAGCCAGCGGTGAGGTAGTGCGCCCGAGGGAGGCTGTGCGGCCCAGCAGAGCAGCGGCACTGGCTCCGGCTCCTAGCGCTTTCGGCGGCCTTTGTGGGGAGGTTTCAGCTGGGTCCGGGTAGAGAGGGCATTGAGCCTGATGGCACAGGGGACGTGCTCGTGGAAGAGAAAGCTGCGAGGTGTTCCCGAAGCGGAATAGGCTCGTTGTTCTGCCTGGCTCCGTGCGCGAGCTTCGGGTCGTCGGGTCGGGAAGGGCCCTGCATGTCAGGTCGTCAGGCGGGAGGAGTCTGGCAGGGATCTCCCGGCAAACGGTTTGCGGTAGAGCTGGTCTGGGCGGCCCGTGTGGGGGATTCTGGGGTCAGAGCCTGATCTCGGGGGTCAGAGAGGCGCTGGGGCTGGCGGGGGCGGGGTGCCACGTGGTGGCTACATGACTGACCGTTGGCGAGTCACCTCACCTCTCTGAGCCTGTTGTGTCATCCTGAAGCGGGAGTGGTCCTGTCTGCCTCTCGTGGGGCTTGTCGTTGGTGAGGTTCAACACCACGATGCATGTCAAAGCTCAGCATCTCGCACGGCCCAAGGAGCAGCACCCCGTTGTTAAAACCGAGTCGCAACGGCTGAGGGCTCCAGGGCCTGCTTGCTGAGCTGCGCCTTCCCTGCCAGTCTGCCCAGTGCCCTGACCATTGCCCTTTCCTCCCGCAGATCCCTTTGGGCGTCCCACAAGCTTCGCCTCCTTGGCTGCCCTCTCCAACGGGGCCTTTGGAGGCCTGGGCAGCCCGACATTCAGTGAGTGCTGGGCGGGGCGGGTGGGTGGCTGTGGCAATGGGCTGGAGGCCAGGGGTGGGGGGGTCCCCGAGCGGGGCCTCCTCCTCCTCCTCCTCGTGGCTCCTGTCACCCTCTGCTTCACCCTCTGTCTAGACTCCGGCGCCGTCTTTGCCCAGAAAGAAAGCCCAGGGGCCCCACCAGCCTTCGCCTCCCCGCCAGACCCGTGGGGCCGCCTGCACCGCAGTCCTCTGGCCTTTCCTGCCTGGGTCCGGCCCCCTGAGGCCGCCCGGACGCCAGGCTCAGACAAGGAGCGGCCTGTGGAGCGGAGGGAGCCCTCGCTCACCAAGGAGGAGAAAGACAGGTGTGCCTCCCCACCCTGCGCGCTGCCTGCCCTCCGTGCCACCGGCCACCGGCGGCTGCGCCGACCGCTGCAGGCCCTGCCTTCTCTCCCCAGGGACCTCCCCTTCTCGCGGCCCCAGCTCCGCGTTTCTCCGGCCACTCCCAAGGCCCGGGCTGGCGAGGAAGGGGCCAGGCCGCCCAAGGAGTCCGTGCGGGTCAAGGAGGAGCGCAAGGAGGAGGCCGCCGCCCCCGCCGCCGCCGCCGCTGCCGCCGCCGCTGCTGCCGCTGCCGCTGCCGCCGCCGCCACCACCGGGCCTCAGGGCCTTCACCTGCTGTTTGAGAGGCCCCGGCCACCCCCCTTTCTGGGCCCTAGCCCCCCGGAGCGCTGCGCCGGCTTCCTGGAGCCGACCTGGTTGGCAGGGCCCCCTCGCCTGGCCAGGCCACCGCGCTTCTATGAGGCTGGTGAGGAGCTGACCGGCCCCGGGGCTGTGGCCGCCGCCCGCCTGTACGGTCTGGAGCCCGCCCACCCCCTGCTCTACAGCCGCCTGGCGCCACCACCGCCCCCCGCTGCAGCCCCGGGGACCCCTCACCTTCTCAGCAAGACCCCCCCGGGAGCCCTTCTGGGGGCACCGCCTCCGCTGGTGCCCGCGCCCCGGCCCAGTTCCCCACCAAGGGCCCCTGGCCCCGCCCGGGCTGACAGGTGAGGGGAGGGGAGGGGCGGGGGCACAGCTCTATCCCCCTTTCCTGATGACAAGGTCCTAGAGCTGAGGTTTGAAGCCAGGGCTGGAGGGCAAAGGTCGTGACCTCACCAGCCACCTCTGAGGTCACTGAACCTGGGAGCCGAAGCCCCAGCCCCCGCAAGATCAAGCATCAGATGGACCTTGGGGTCACTGGGAGGGCAGAGGTCACAAGCCTCTAGAGAAAGGGGTGTGTGTGAGTGTGTGTCTGTGTGTGGATGAGCGGTGAGAGGGGGTCATGTCAGGGGTCACAGCTCGTGACCTCCTGAGGTACACCATCGCTCCCCCTGAGGGCCCCTAGGCCCTTGGCCTGCCTCCCCAAGGGCTCAGTAAGCCAGAGGCCAAAGTGCCCCCCCCTCCCCTTCACCTACCACCCAAGTCCTCATGCCCTCTCAGGGCTGGGGGAGGAGGGGCTGACGGAAGGGGGGTTCCATGTACATATTTATCTCCCCTTCCACATAGCCCCCCAGACCTTTTGTACATTTTTACAGGGGTGCCCCTCCCAATAATCCCCCTTCCTGGTTAATTAAATCCTCAGACTGGTGCTGTGTTCCTAGCCTCTGGCCTCTCTGTGGGGGGGAGGGGGATTGTAGAGCGAAGAGCCGGGAGGGGACAGGCAGGAACCCGGGGCTTCTCCCTGGGAACACGGAGTCAGCAGCAGACAGAGCAGCAGGGGAAGGGACCTGGCTACCTAGGCTGGAAAGAAGGGCAAATGCTTCCTGCTTGGCTGACAGCCCAGGTCCCCCCCCCCCAACCCCAACGTGTTCCTGTTAACCTCTGTGTGCCACCCCAAAAGGCTCAATCTCTCAGCTTCAGACTCCACCTCTTAGTGGCTCAATCCCCCAACTCCGTTTCCAAGTGCCCCCAGGACTCCTGGGCCCTGCCCTCCAGAACCCTGTTCCCCAGAACCCTACCCTAGGCTGGGGGTGGGGGTGGGCAGAGAAGGTCACCGCGTACCACACACCAAAGAAGGGGGTCGGCCCGGGGGTGGGCCACACAGGCAGCTTCTGCAGCAGCCTCTCGGCGGCAGCCCCAGCCTTCCCAAAGCAGCAGGCGCCCCCAGGCTGGGGCCCAACCTAGAAGGCAGGGGTCCGTTTAACAAAAACATAACGTTGACTTTTTTCCCCGGTGGGGCTTATTCTGTAACATGACTTGCGGATATTTATATAAAAATGAGTGTTACAATGAGGCCCCTTGGCTGCTCTTTGAGTGCGTGTGGGTCATCTGGGGGGGGGGGCGGGGTGCGGAAGGGGAGGATTGGGTCAGGGAGGCATGAGGGAGGACAGCGCTATCCGTGTCCTGGTGAAGGTCCCCCTCCCTCCCACCTGGGAGAGCTGTCCTTTTGCTTGTGGATGGATGGACGGGAGCATTGGGCGTTGGAGCTTTTCGTTTTCTGCAACCCAGGAGTACCTATTCTACTTGATTCAAACAAGACAGAAGGATAGCAAAACTGAATTTCCCATTTACCTGCCAACCCATGCTCAGCCCCGTTCCTTTCCTGAGGTAACCCTTCAGTCATTTGGTCTGTGCTCTTCAGGCCTGTTTCTGTGTGTTCATCTGCGCTTCATGTATACGCATAGTTCTGTTAGAAAAGATACACAACTTTTTTTTTAGAAACTATTGGTTTTCCTTTTATAAATGGTCACTATAAAATGAACATAAATATATTCTATAAAGGGAAAATGTCTTATAATCTTATCCCTCAGAGCTGACCACTACTAATTGCCAGGAGAATCTTCTTCCAGTTACTTTTCTAGCTGTATGCTTCAAATACTGTGCAGAAGAATGGGGTCCCGGGAGATGTCCAGTTTCGCAGCTACCTTTTCACACTTAACGTTGTTTTTTGACATGATCGTTAAAAACCCAAGTGACTAAACCAAGCTAGAGAGGCTGGCTCTCACCCAAGCCGCCCAGAATTGCCTTGTTCCGCGGTACTCACCACCTTAGGAAAGATGGCGGCCAACGTTCTCTGCCACCACTGCACATGCCCAAGGCCTCGAGGGACAGCTCAAGCCTGGACTGTTCCAAGAGAAACCAGAAACGGTTGACCAGAAGGACACGGCAGTCCTTCCATTCAGCTTCTTTTGAGAAATCTAAAAATCCTTTCACACACAGCTGCTTTGTCTATGGCTGCCACTTGAGATGGGGCGGGATCTCCAGATTGCGCTGTCTCCTCCACTCTTGTTTAAGAAGGAGCCGTTATCACTATTGAGGTACTTCCCTGTTTCCCATACACATTCGGGCGTGGAACTCTCAGAGTACTTCCTAGATGCGTGTATCCAACCTCTCCTAGATCCCTCCAAAAGTAACTTAGATACCCAGTCATCTCCTAGATCTGATGCTGTGCCCCCAAGCCCGACCCATTTCCATCTCTGTTAGCAGCGCCCAAGTCAGAAAGCGCCATCTTCCCTCACCTGATTCATAGTCTGCACTGCCTGTTATTCTTTCTACCACTTTCTGCCACTGTTCTCTTCATCCTCCCCGCCACTGAACTCATGGCCGGGGACACAGAGGCAAACAAAACCCCAAATCCCAGCTCTCCTGGAGCTTACCCGCAGGTCCAGGGAGGAGCAACAGAACAGGCTTCCAGAAGAAAAGGAGGGTGAAGGGCAATCCCCAGGGCTGCCTTCTTGGGGCCTGTCCTCCGAACCACTACGCTCCATTGACCCGTCTCTGCGTGATCTGATCTGAACTCAGGAGCTCCTCAGGCAGAGGTAAAAGAGGACTCCAGGAAGACTTGACTGCCAGAGAAGAGCAAAACAGAACCAAAATCATTTCAGCATCACGAGGCTGCTATTTGGAAATGCATTTTTGTTTGTTTTGAATGAACTCAGAAGTGTAGCTATGTAATCTTGAGCAATGTGCTTATTTCTGGGCCATGGTTGATGTAGAATGGAGGGGAGTTTTTTAATTTGAATATCTAATTGGCTCTATTAAATGATTCATAGATTGGGCAGAACCCCATCTAGCAAATGGAGGGGTTTTAAACAACTTCATTGAGATATTATTCACATACATATAATTCCCCCGGTCTTTGATGACTGGCTTCTTTCATTTAGCAGGATAAGTGTTCAAGGTGCATCTGTGTTGGAGCTCATACCAGTCCTGCATTCCATTTTATTGCCAAACAATACTCCATTATATGGCTGTACCACATGGTGTTTACCTGTTCTTCAGCTGATGGACGTTTAAGTTGTTTTCTTTAAAAAAAAAAAAAAAGTATTTATTTATTTATTTTGAGAGAAGGGGAGAGAGAGTATGTGAGATGGGGGAGGAGCAGAGGGAGGAGGGGCAAGCAGAGTCAGGGGTGGGGGTGGGGTGAGGGGTGGGGGCTGGGTCCCAGGACCCTGAGATTATGACCTGAGCCAAAACCAAGACGCTTAACTGACTGAGCCACCCAGGTACCCCAGTTCTTTCTTTTAACCGTTATGGCCACTGTGAATATCCAGGAACGAGGTTTTGTTTTTAATTCTTTAATTCTAATTTTTCATTTTAATTCCAATTTTTGTTCTTAATTCTCTTAGGTATATACCTTGGATTGGAAATTGGAATTGTCATGTTGTATGGTAACTCTTATGTTTAGCATTTGGGGGAGCCCCCAAAGTAGTTTTCAACATGGTTGCACTATATTTTTTTAAGATTTTATTTATTTGGGGCGCCTGGGTGGCTCAGTCGGTTAAGCATCTGCCTCCGGCTCAGGTCATGATCCCAGATTCCTGGGATTGAACCCTGCATCAGGCTCCCTGCTTAGTGGGGATTCTGCTTCTCCCTCTCCCTCTGTCCCTCCGTCCCTCCTCCTTGCTCGTGCATGCGATCTCTCTTAAATAAATAAATCTTTTTTTTTAATTCTTAAAATCTCCCACCCACTCTGCGTGCTGTTCCCCATGCCTGTGCTCTCTCTATATATTTCAAATAAATACATAAAAAACTTTTTTAAAAAGATTATTTATTTGAGAGAGCACATGTGCACAAATCTGGGGGGCAGGGCACAGGCAGATTAGAAGGAGAAGCAGGATCCCCCCTGAGCAGTCAGCCAGACAGGGGTCTTAACCCCAGGAACCTAGGACCATGACCTAAGCTGAAGGCAGACAGACTCTTAACCAACTGAGCCATCCAGGCGCCCCAGATGGAGTTTTGTAATAGTTGTCCTCGTATTACTATATGAATTTGCTAAGTTAATTAGCACAGACTTCTTAGAACAGTGCCTAGCACAGAGAAAGTGCTCGAACAATGGTTGCTGTCATTATCCGTTGATGCCTTAAAAAAAAAAAATATTTTCTTTAAGGCAGACACTTAACCGACTGAGCCACCCAGATGCACCTTGGTAATACCTTTCTGATTTGACACTCCAAGAAGAGATCACAACCAGAGCCAAAAACCAACAAGAGTTGGATGCTTAACGGCCTGCATCACGCAGGTGCGTCCAGACTTCCTAGTTTTGCCTCATGTCCCTTGCCTGTTCCAGGATCCCACAAGGACACCACCTTCTGTTCAGTCCTCAAGTCTCCTTAGGCTCCTTTGGACCGTGACTTATCTAAACTCTCCTTGTTTTTGGTGATCTTGAGTTTTGAGGAGTATTGGTCAGGTATTTTAGAAAATGACCCTTATTTGGGATTCGTATGTTGTTTTTCTTAGGATGAGACCAGATGTTTGGGTTTGGGGAGGAAGCAGAGGCGAAGGGCTGTTTTTATTACAATGAATCAGTGGTACACCCCTTCTAGACCATCTCTCCATTGTTGTGGCTGAGACAGCACTTGTCAGTTTCTGCTGCCAAATTAGTCTTTCCCCCTTCTTTGCCTATTCTACTCTTCAGAAGGAAGTCCCTCTGCAGCCCGGACTGTGGGAGCTGGGAAATTACGCTCCACCTCTTTGAGGACGGAGTATCTACCTACGTTACTTGGAATTCTGTATGGGAAATTTGTCTCCTCTCCCTTTACATATTTATTCAATAATTTATTTATATTATGATGGATTCATGGATATTTCTTTTCTACTTATGTTATATCAGTACTATTTTATTTATTACTCCCCAGTTTTCAGTTGGCTCCTGTGTCCCTTTCATTATAGGTTGCTGGTTTTTTTTTTTAAGCAGAAGCTGATTTTTTTAATGTTTATCCTTTTATATCTTTCAGTTTTGTCTCATGTGCATGTATTATCTGTTCTTAAAAATTAAAAACTGCCAGTGTAATTAACATAAAAATTGTGTAGCTTATAACAAAAAGGTAGAAGAGGGGTGACCGGCTGGCTCATTTGGTAGATCATGTGACTCTTGATCTTGGGGGCATGGGTTTGAGAGGACTTAAAGAAAAATTATTTTTAAGAATGTATTCATTTTTTACTTTTTAAAATATTTTATTTATATTTTTAAATGTTTTTAAAAAGAAGGTAGAATAAAAAGTTTCCTTCTTTCCCCTGATCATTCCTGTTGCTCCATTTCAGCTTTCCAGAGATACCGTGTTAATTTCTCATTTGTTCCTCCAGAACAATTCTTTTTTTCTTCTTTCAAACAAATGTTTACAAATAGTACATACTGTTCCGTATGCTGTTTTTCCAAAGTAACTATCTCTTGCAGGCTATAGCATTCCTATGGAAGGCTCTACCGTAATATACTTAACCAGTCTCCATTCGTGGATATTTGTGTTCTTTCCAGTCTTACTAGAACAAAGAGTGCTGCAGCGGCTACCCGCCTCTTTGTATACGTGAGCAAATGCATCTGCAGGATAAATTTCTAGGAGGAGAATTGCTGAGTCGAAGAGTACATGCTTTCAACATCCAGATGCTGCTGCATTGTCCTGTCCAAACCTTGTACCAGCTGCCAGTTTTCACTCTCACCAACATCATAAGAGAAGACCTGTTTCCCCACACCCTTGCTAACACGGAGAGCTAACAAGCTTTTTGATTTTTGCCAATCCCATAGGTGAAAGATGGTGACTCATAGAAGTTTGAATCTGCATTTCTTTTAAATTTGAGTGAAGCTGAGCATCTTGCTGGACACTTACAAGTCCTCTGTGTCTTTGTTTTCTGTGAATTCCCTTTTCAAACATCTGCTCATTCCCCTCTCGCCCTGCTCTCCATTTCTTTCTCTTTTTTTTAAGATTTATTTATTTATTTATTTTTAAAGATTTTATTTATTTGGCAGACAGAGAGGCAGGCAGAGAGAGAGAGAGAAGCAGGCTCCCTGCTGAGCAGATGTGGGGCTCGAGCCCAGAATCCTGGGACCATGACCTGAGCCAAAAGCAGAGGCTTTAACCACTGAGCCACCCAGGCGCCCCAAGCTTTATTTATTTATTTATTTGAGAGAGAGAGAGGAGAGAAAGAAAGCACGCACACACAGGGGAGAAGCAGGTTCCCCACTGAGTAGGGAGCCCCATGTGGGGCTCAATCCCAGAACCCTGGGATCATGACCTGAGCATCATGACCTGAGAAGGTGGACGCTTAACTCACTGTTTTGTTTTGTTTTTTTAATCACCTTTGGTTTGTGCCTCAGTGAAAGCTACTCCTTCATTTCTTCCATTACCAAATACTTGTTTACCTACTGTGTATCAGACTCTGTTTTAGCAATGTGACAGTGAGCAGAGAGGGCAAAGGTAATTCCGCTCTGGGAGATTAAAATTCTAGAGGGGGTAGACGGAGAGTAAAGGAACAAATACATGTGGGTTGGCAATACTTGTTGGGGGGAAAAGTAGGGTTTGGGCTAGCAAGTTCTGGGGTGCTATTTTATGTAGATGGATTCAAGGTTTCTCGGAGGGTTGTCCAGGGAGCGGAGGTGGGAATACAGTGAGAAAAGGAAACGTGCGGTCATCTGGGAGAGGCCTGCTCTCGGCGGAGAGGCCCTGAGGCAGGAGTGTGCTTGGTGGGCCGCGGGATCAGCCGGAGGGCCGAGGGGCCTGGAGCAGAGTGGGCGAGAGGCAGAGCTGGTGGAGGTGAGATTCGAGAGGAGGTAAGTGGAGACCAGATCGCGCTGGGCCCCCGAGGCCTTTGTAAGGACCTTGGCTGCTTCTCTGAGAGAGGCACTAGCCATTCCAAAGCTTATTTCGGCTGTACCTGTATAAAAAAATTTTCTGGAGAGTTTTGGAGCAGAGGAATGACATTATTCAATTTAGCTTTTTAAAGGACCATACAGGGTGCTTGGGTGGCTTAGTCGGTTAAGTGTCTGCGCTTGGCTCAGGTCCTGATCTCAGGGTGCTGGGATCGAGTCCCGCATCAGGGTCTCTGCTTAGTGAGGAGTCTGCTTCTCCCTATCTCTGCCTCTACACACACACACATTCTCTCTCTCTCTCTCTCTCTCTCATAAATAAATAAAATCTTTAGAAAAAAATAAAGGACCAAACGACAGCACGGTCTAGGAATTGAGACATTACAGTACAGGTGCCGCTGGGAGCATTTCCCATCATTAGCCTGTTCAGCTGGGATGTTTAGGAGCCGGGCCTGCTTTAAGCAAATCCAATGTATGAAATTTCAGATGCACCTGATTTTCTTTAATGGACTGGGCAGTCACAGCCACGGCCATGGGCTCAGTTTGGCCATGGGCTAATGTGGTGATCCCAAGCCCCTAATCCCAAAGATTTTACTCATGGATGACAAATAAGCCTACCTTTTTTTCCCATTGGAAGGAATCATCTCCCCAAAGCCCAGCACCCACACCCTAGAACTGCCTTCTGTTGACCCCTTTGTACAAAGCCATAAATATGCGTGTTCAAGAATGTTCCGCAGAAATAGGTAGGTTAGGTGGTAATAGCTGCCCAACTTTGTGAATATACCAAAAATGCCTGGATTGTATAATTTAAAGGGTTGGAATGTATGGTACATGAATTGTAATTCAATAACAATAATAATGACAAGGGATGTTCCCAGAAATACTGTTCATCATAGCACAAAGACTGGAAACAACCCAAATATCTATCCACAAGGATCTGTTAAATACACTTGTAGGATCATCAGTGCGTAAACATGGAAATGTCAAAAAGAACGGGGTGTGTCTGCCTTTGCAAATGTGGGAGACAGAGAAGGCTCTCTGTGATGGATTGTTAAGTTTTCAAAAATGAAGGTGAGAGGGGCGCCCGGGTGGCCCAGTGGGTTGAGCCTTTGCCTTTGGCTCAGGTCATGATCCCAGGGTCCTGGGATCGGGCCCAGTGTCAGGTTCTCTGCTTGGCGGAGAGCCTGCTTCTTCCTCTTTCTCTGCCCGTTGCTCTGTCTACTTGTGATCTCTCTCTCTGTCAAATAAATGGATAAATCTAAAAAGAAAAAAGAAACACATCTGTTGGGGTGGCTGGGTGGCTCAGTCGGTTAGGCATCTGCCTTCCCGTCGGGTCATGATCTCAGGATACTGGGCTCCAGCGCTGCATCAGGCTTCTTGCTCAGCAGGAAGCCTGCTTCTCCTTCTCCCTCTGCCTGCTGCTCCCCTGCTTGTGCTCTCTCTTAATATATAACATAAATAAATAAAATCTTTGAAAAACATGTTTATGTGTAACTCTCATGCAAACATACATTTTAAATATCACGAGAAGAATTTAAAAAATACAAAAATCAAGAATTGGGGAGAGGAGTGCTCCGTCTGGCCGAGGGAGCAGCAGTGCCTAGTGGCTGAGGTGGAAATGTGCTGGGCGGCCCGGGGGATCAGCCAGAGGCCATGTGTGGCTGTCGCTGGCTACGGATCAAAGGGAAGACTGTGACAGGCATCTGTGGGGCACTTTCTACATGTTTGGCATTTGGCTGTGGGCGGTGGTGGGTAAGACTGAGGTATTTTTCCCAATTCCTCCCAACTCCCAGAATGCCTCCTCGGTCCTGGAGGGAGCCCTCGCCGGTCTTGGAGGAGCCCTCTCTCGCCTTCTTTCACTGCCTGCCACCCTTTCTCCAGCAAGTCCAGAGTCCGCAACGCCTCTTGAGCAAAGGACTTCACCTTCCTGAACCTTAGTCTCCCCATCTGCAAAATGGGAAACCCGATCTAAGTCTGTCTCCGTGGAACTGTTGTGAGTTCTAAAAAGTAGTTGGAATTGGGGCGCCCGGGTGGCTCAGCTGTGAAGCGTCTGCCTTCAGCTCAGCTCATGATCCCGGGGTCGTAGGATCAAGCCTCGCCTTGGGCTTCCTGCTTGGCGGGGAGCCTGCTTCTCCCTCTCCCACTCCCCCTGCTTGTGTTCCCTCTCTCGCTTGTGTCTCTCTCGGTCAAACAAATAAATAAAATCTTTTAAAATAAACAAATAAAAGTAGTTAGAATTACTGTGAATATTAGTCTGCCTTCAGCACTGACTACTCGGGTTGCCTATTGAATAAAAAGAGTATAATTATTCTCCCAATTACACAGACCGGCAAGGCTGGTACAGCTACGCCCCTTTTGTAAGGAAGTTCAGCGAGGCACGAAGATGAAAAGGGCTTTCAGACTTGGTGAAAAATTCAAGACGGGCAGAGTTTAGGGTCGTACAAAAATAGGAGTTTGAATCCGTGCTTTGCAGCCTTTTCGCCTCGTGACTTTAGGCTAGTTAGCTCTCTGAGTCCAAGAGTTAACCACAACCTCTCAAAAAGGGACAAGGAAAAAAAAAGGGGGGGGACAAGGCCTCAGACCTCACAGGACTTCAAGGATTCAAAGCTGCTGGAAAAGAAAAGGCCTCCCATAGGGCTTGGCGCACGGCAGCTGTCCAGGAAATAGCTGCTGTTAGGGTAATTATTCTGGAAAGGTTCTGCATGATAATATGTAGGGACCAAGGTGTCGCCTGTGTTAGGGGCCGAGGTCAGATGGCAGACTAGGTCTTGCGGTCTCTAACTCATTCCCTAACACGGGCTCCTGCCCTCCCCCGCCCCACTGTGAATGAGGAGGAGAGGTCCTCAGGGATGCAAATGAATGTTGACTTTTTTCATTAACAAAACAATGAGCTCGTTGACACCTGCGGTAGAAATGTTTAAAACTTTGAAAGGAGAAAAATCGGTTCACACGTGTTTGTTGATGTACTCACACTCGTCAATAAAGATTTCCCAAGGCCTGCTGGGATAACCCAAGGTTGGACCCCTGTTGCGGTCTCTAAAATTCTGTGTGAACCAAAGCCTCCTAGTGTTTCAGACCAAAGGACGCTAACCCCTCAGGGCTGGGGGTGGTGCAGGAGGACTTCGAGGAAATGTGTATGAAGAGCCGGGAACCACTTAGAAACGAAGCAATTTTTCTTGTCTAAGGAAATCAGTTTATTTTACCCCAAACCTCCCCACCCCAACCTTAACTTCAGGAAGACGCTGACCACAACCTTTGGGGGATCGAGGAGCCGCTGACGGTCTCCCGGGGAGCACATGGGGAGGAACACGGTGAGGAATAAGGAATGAGGGCGCCTAGGCCCATTGTGCTGGCCGCAGAGCAGGCTGGTTAGTGCACAATAGAGAGAGATGAAAAAAATACTGATTTCATACACGTGAAGATACTCACTGAAGCATTCTTTCTAGAACGAAGGGAACGGAAACAATTCCAGTGTCCAAAATAAGAGACAGAGAAAATACATCATTTGACATTCACACAGTGAGTGGACCAATACGACTTTTTAAAGATATGTTTTTTAAGATTTTTAAATTTATTGGACAGAGAGCGCGAGAGAGGAAACACAACAGTGAGTGGGAAAGGGACAAGTAGACTTCCTGCTGAGCTGGGAGCCCGATGCGGGGCTCGATCCCAGGACCCCGGGATCATGACTTGAGCTGAAGGCAGACACTTAACCCACTGAGCCACCCAGGCGCCCCCCAGCACGGCTTTTTAAAGTATGAGACAGTGCTGCAAATGGGACAACAGGATTTTTTTTAAAATGAAATTCAACAAGTCAATTAAGAAATACATAGGGAGGGGGTGCCTGGCTGGCTCAGTCAGAAGAGCATATGACTCTTGATCTCTGGGTCATGAGTTCAAGCCCCATATTGGGTGTAAAGATTACCTGAAGAAGTCAACTTTACACACACACACACACACACACACACACACACACACACACATGCCTGGGTGGCTCAGTCTGTTAAGTGTCTGCCTTTGGTTCAGGGCACTCTCCTGGGGTCTTGGGATTGAACCCATAATCAGTCTCCCTGCTCCGTAGGAAGTCTGCTTCTCCATCGCCCTCTGCTGCTCCCCCTGCTCATGCTCTCTCTCTCTCAAATAAATAATATATTTATTTTTATATATAGAGAGAGAAGTAAAGGGGCAAGCAGCGGAAGAATAAAGAGAAAAGGTTTGCTGTACCAGGATTGTTTCAAGGCTGTAGTAATGAAATCAAGATGCAAATCAATAAAGAACAACAAACCAGTGAAACAAAATAGGTAAAAACTTGAAAATGCACATGAAAGGAAGCGTGGCTGAAGATCTCATGAAGGGATCGATGCTCAGCATCACCAGTAATCAGGGAGATACAATGAGATGCCACATCGATTTATATGCAGTCTGTGGCAACCGCTAAGAAGTCAGGTAACACTAGGTGCTGGAGAAGAGCCGTAGGTCTCCTGCCCATGGCTGGCAGGACTGTATATCCATTTTGGAAAGCAATTTATCATTTTCTTGTAAAATGGAACACTCACATACCTTGAAACATGGCAGTTCCACTCTTGGGCAAATATCCAGGAGCAAGTCTTATATGTGTGCTCCTATGAATATATGACTATATTAACATGATATATTCATATGAATATATGAATATTCATAACAGCTGTGAATAAACGGCAAAAAGAAAATCCCAACAACAACAGAAAGAACTCCAACTGCCCTTCAACAGGAGAATGGATAAGTACATGAAGGTACATAGACCAAATTAAATACTACAGAGTGAGGGGTGCCTGGGTGGCGCAGTGGGTTAAAGCCTCTGCCTTTAGCTCGGGTCATGATCTCAGGGTCCTGGGATCGAGCCCCACATCGGGCTCTCTGCTCAGCAGGGAGCCTGCTTCCTCCTCTCTCTCTCTCTCTGCCTGCCTCTCTGCCTACTTGTGATCTCTGTCTGTCAAATAAATAAATAAAATTTAAAAAAAAAAGAAATACTACAGAGTGAAATTTGAATGAATCATAGCCACACATACCATATGGATGATTTTTTAAAACTTATTTATTTGTTTGAGAGAGAGAGAGTGAGAGTGCATATGGGGGGAGAGGAGGGGCAGAGAGGGGAGAGAATCTCAGGCAGACTCCGTGCTGAGTGCAGAGCCTGAGATTATGACCTGAGCCAAAACCAAGATTTTTATTAATATGATACTGAGTGTAAAAAAAGAAAACAGGAAGCCAAGGACTACCTACACCACGATATCCTTTTTCTAAAATTCAGAAACACTACAGCTAAACAACATATTGTTTCATCATCATATTGTGGAAAAAGCTACAGAACTAAAGGCAAAAACCAATAAACACTAAATTCAAGATAGTGGCTTCCTGGTTTGTAGAGGGGAGAAGCAGCTTGAATAGGATAGAGGTAGAAGTCATCAGAAGATGTGAATTATTGTCAATATGATCTTAATATTAATAAGTAAATATATAGGGGCACCTGGGTGGCTTAGTCGGTTAAGTCGACTCTTGATTTCGGCTCAGGTCATGATCTCAGTGTCATGAGATCGAGCCCCGGTCAGGCTCCACACTAGGTATGGAGGCTGTTTGGGCTTCTCTCTCCCTCTGTCCCTTCTCTCACCCCTGCGTGTCCACACACACTCTCTCACTCAAAAAAAACCTAAGAATATAAATAAATGAACAAATAAAAACATAAAGCAAGTAAATGAATAAAAGAGGGTCATGCACAGAAAGTAACAATGTGTCACAGATTAAGGATTTTAATTAAACCAATTCTTTATACCTGAAGTCCTTTCTTTAAAAAAAAATGAGCATGTACCATACGCTACTACTTGTGTAAAAAAGTTAGGTGGGGGGACTATCCATTATCCATACATATAAAATGTTATTCATAGAACAACAGTCTCTCACAAGGCAAGCGGGGACTGGGTGGGATAGGAAGTCATGGGTAGGGAGAGTTCCTTCTTACTTTACACCTTGCGTACTATAGGGATTTTTGTTTTATTAATTTATTTACTTATTTTAAAATTTATTTATTTGTTAGAGAGAGCAAGCGATCACAGGCAGACAGAGAGGCAGGCAGAGGCAGAGGGAAGCAGGCTCCCTGCCGAGCAAGGAGCCCGATGTGGGACTCGATCCCAGGACGCTGGGATCATGACCTGAGCCGAAGGCAGCTGCTTAACCAACTGAGCCACCCAGGCGTCCCTGTTTTATTTATTTTTTTACCCTGTGCATAGACTATCTTTTCAGCAAGAGTAGTATCAAAAGAAATTACAATACAGGTGCTTGGGTGGCTCAGTCAGTTAAGCATCTGCCTTTGGCTCAGGTTATGATCCCAAGGGCCTGGGATCGAGCCCCGCAGCGGGCCCACTGCTCAGGGGAGCCTGCTTCTCCCACTTTCTCTGCCTGCCTCTATCTCTCTGTCAAATAAATGAATAAAACCTTTTAAAAAAAGAAATTAGAATAAAAATGGAGGGGTTTTTTTTTAAGGTTTTATTTGACAGACAGAGATCACAAGTAGGCAGAGAGGCAGGCAGAGAGAGAGGAAGGGAAGCAGGCTCCCCGCTGAGCAGAGAGCCCTATGCGGGGCTCGATCCCAGCCACCCAGGCGCCCCCATAAGGATTACTTTTTTTAAAAAGGAAAAAGAATTTATAGATTCACCATACCGCCCAAGATATAAGTGTACAAGATTGCCGTCACAGCACAACACAAAATTAGCTACCCACCATGGTATAGCCACACAAGTGAGTACTCAGCCACTGTTTAAACATAAGAGATTGGGGCACCTGAGTGGCTCAGTGGGTTAAAGCCTCTGCCTTCAGCTCAGGTCATGATCCCAGGGTCCTGGGATGGAACCCCACATGGAGCTCTCTGCTCTGCGGGGAGCCTGTTTCCCCCTCTCTCTCTCTGCCTACTTGTGATCTCTGTCAAATAAATAAATAAAATATTAAAAAATAAAAGTAAGGGATGCCTGCGTGGCTCAGTTGGTTGAGCAACTGCCTTTGGCTCAGGTCATGATCCCAGAGTCCTGGGATCGAGTCCCACAACGGGCTCCTTGCTCCGTGGGGAGCCTGCTTCTCTCTCCGCCTCTGCTGCGACTCTGCCTGCTGTGCTCGCTCGCTCTCTCTCTGACAAATAAGTAAAATCTTAAAAAAATAAAATAAAATAAAATTAAGAGATGTCTGTATGTATTAACCTGGAAAGATGTTACACATACATTAAGTGTAAAAAGACAAATGCAGAACAATATATATAGTATGATATCATTTGCAGGCATAAAAGACACACATATGCATGGAAAATTCCTGAGCAAATGCAGACAGCTGTTAACACCAGTTACTTCTCAGGAGTGAAATTGAAAGGGTAAAGGGAAGGACATACTTTCTGGTTTATATTTAATACTGGATTTTATTTTTTTTTTATAAACAGCAAACACTTATTACTGCTGTAATAAAAGAAATCTATTTTAGGGGTGCCTGGGTGGCTCAGTTGGTTAAGTGTCTGACTCTTGATTTCAGCTCAGGTCTTGATATCAGGGTCATGAGTTCAAGCCCCATGCTGGGCATAGAGCTTACTTAAAAAAATTAAATTAAAAATGTATTTTAGAAGTTCAAAACAGGGACGCCTGGGTGGCTCAGTTGGTTAAGCAGCTGCCTTCAGCGCAGGTCATGATCTCGGCATCCTGGGATCGAGTCTCACATCGGGCTCCTTGCTCAGCGGGGAGCCTGCTTCTCCCTCTGCCTCTGCCTGCCATTCTGTCTGCCTGTGCTCGCTCTCTCCCTCTCTCTCTCTGATAAATAAATAAAATCTTTAAAAAAAAAAAGAAGAAGTTCAAAACAAAGTATTACATGTCAATGACATCTCAGTGAAGCTGGAGGGTAGTTCATAAATTATAAAGAAGCCATGTGGGGCGCCTGGCTGGCTCAGTCCATAGAGCACATGACTCTTGATCTTGGGATTGTGAGTTTGAGCCCCATGTTGGATTTAGAGATTAGCTTTTTTAAAATTTTATTTATTCATTTGACAGACAGATCACAAGTAGGCAGAGAGGCAGGCAGAGAGAGAGAGGGAAGCAGGCTCCCTGCTGAGTGAAGGGCCGGATACGGGGCTCGATTCCAGGACCCTGAGACCATGACCTCAGCCGAGGTAGAGGCTTTAACCCACTGAGTCACCCAGGCGTCCCTACCTTTTTTTTTTTTTTTTAAATAAAGATTGTATTTATTTGTTGTGGGATAGTAAAAAGAGAAAGCACCAGCCAAGAGGAGAGGGAGAAGTAGGCCCCCTGAGAGCAAGGAGCCGGACCCGTGGGCTCAATCCTAGGATCCGAGGATCTTGACCTAAGCCAAAGGCAGACGTCTTCGAAGTGCCCGGATGTAGAGATTACTTAAAATAAAATCCTAAGGGGCTCCTGGGTGGCTCAGTCAGTTGAGCGTCTGACTCTTGGTTTTTTTTGCTCAGGTCATGATCTCATGGGTTGTGAGACCGAGCCCCACCCCCACCTCCCCAGATCAGGCTCTGCTCTCAGTGGGGAGTCCGCTTGAAGACTCTCTTCCTCTGTCCTCCCCCGCTAGTGCAGGCCTGTGCATGCTCTTTCTCTCTCGAATAATCTTCAAAAATATATATTTTTAAAGATTTTATTCATTTATTTGAGAAAGGGAGAGGGAGAGAGTGAGAAAGAGATCATGAGCAGGGGGAAGGGTCGAGGGAGACCCAAACTCCCCGCTGAGCTGGGGACTCCCTGCCCCCACGGCAGGACTTGATCTCAGGACCCTGACTGAGATCATGACCTGATCCCAAGGCAGATGCTTAACCTTAACCGACTTAATCGCCAGGTGCCCCATAAATAAAATCTTTTTTGAAAAAAGAAGCACCATGGGCACCTGGAGGCCACAGTCCGTAGAACATCCAGCTCTGGGTTTCAGCTTAGGTTGTGATCTCAAGGTCATGAGATCAAGCCCCACTTTGACTTTGCACTCAGCCGGGAAGTCTGCTTGAGATTCTCCCTCCCTCTCCCTCTGTCCCTCCCACTCATGCTCTCTCTCAGATAAATAAATAAATCTTTTAAAAAATAGAAGCAATGTAAAAAGAAGCAAATTTTGCTCACTGCAAAAATTTTTTTAAAGAAAATATAGAAGCACATGAGTAAGAGAAGATGACAGTTTTTGCCTTCTTACCCTTAACAAAATGTCGTATTTAATAGTTCGGGGTATATTCTTTTAAAAATTTTGTCTGTCTTGGGGCACCCGGGTGGCTCAGTGGGATCATGGGATCATGACCTGAGCCAAAGGCAGATGCTTAACAAATTGAGTCACCCAGGCACCCCTAAGTACATGTATTTTTAAAAAAATAAGTATAGGGACGCCTGGGTGGCTCAGTTGGTTAAGCAGCTGCCTTCTGCTCAGGTCATGATCCCAGCGTCCTGGGATCGAGTCCCACATCGGGCTCCTTGCTCGGCAGGGAGCCTGCTTCTCCCTCTGCCTCTGCCTGCCTCTCTGTCTGCCTGTGCTCCCTCTCTCTCCCTCTCTCTCTGATAAATAAATCTTTAAAAAAAATAAAAAAATAAGTATAAAGCAAACATTTATGTGACCTCTACCCTAGAAATATTATTTTAAAATTGTTTTTGGGACGCCTGGGTGGCTCAGTTGGTTAAAAGTGGCTGCCTTCGGCTCAGGTCATGATCTCAGTGTCCTGGAATCGAGCCCTGCCTGGGGCTCCTTGCTCAGCGGGGTCCCTGATTCTTCCTCCGCCTGCCTCTCCCCCTTCTTGTGCACTCTCTCTCTCTGACAAACAAATAAAAAAAAAACTTAAAGAAAATAAAATTGTTTTTAAGTTTTAAAAAAATAAGAAAACTAAAACAAACACCTGTGTACTTATATCCTAGAATTAGTAAACATGTGTTCTGTTAATTTTTTGGTTCCTTGTTTTTAGTTAATAAGACAACAAAATGGAATGTGTTTTATCCTAACACCTTGTTTTAGAATACAGTACTTCAGGTTTACTCTCTTGTGAAAACTTCAATGGACCAAGGCCAATATGGACAGTTGATATTCTCCTTTTGAGGTTTCAGTAGTCTTAGAGTTGGCCCTGAGTGAAGATTCTTGTGTCTTTCCAATAAGACTTCATTAATCTTTGAAAAACTCGTGGCTTCCTGGCTCAATGAGATACCGCAGGCTTACCTTGTACCTTTCAGCCGGAGTCACAGACTCGGCCTTTTCGGCAACCAGCCCTTCCTAGTTCCTTTTTAAGACTACGATCTGAACACTAAGTTGCTTTGTTAGGATGCAAAACTGTCAAAATAAATGCAACTTTACAGATACAGGTGAAGTCCTCTTTGCTCTGTGAAATAATAGTTATCACTCTCCCCTTTTCCGTTATTCATGAGGTGGTCCATCTTTTCAATATACTTACTGGTCATTTGCGTTTCCTTGCCTCCCAACTGCTGCTTCTTTGCCTGTTTTTCTGTTGTTAAAACCTCCATGGCATGTCCAAATTGTTTTGCTTTTATAAATAATGCTGTGCTGGACATCTTCACACCTGCACATTTGCTCATTTTTCTGATTCATTCCTTAGCATAAGTTTCTTTCTTTTTTTTTTTTAAAGATTTTATTTGTTTATTTGACAGACAGAGATTACAAGTAGACAGAGAGGCAGGCAGAGAGAGAGAGAGAGGGAAGCAGGCTCCTTGCTGAGCAGAGAGCCTGATGTGGGACTCGATCCCAGGACCCTGGGATCATGACCTGAGCCGAAGGCAGCGGCTGAACCCACTGAGCCACCCAGGCGCCCCTCATTCCTTAGCATAAGTTTCTAAAAGTGGAATGTCTGGGACAAAGGACATATTTTATTTTATTTTAAAAAATTTTATTTATTTGAGAGAGAGAGAGAGAGAACAAGTGACAGGGATAGCAAGAGAGAGCACACGCAGGGGGGAGAGGGAGAAGCAGGCTCCTGAAGAGCAGGAAGCCCAGCGTGGGAATCGATCCTATGACCCTGGGAGCAGGACCCAAGCCAGATGCAGATGCTTAACCTACTGAGCCACCCAGGGGTCTCTGGGACAAAGGATATATTCTAAATTTACAACTTTTTTTTTTCTTTTTAAGAAACAATCGTTTAAAAAGCCAAATCAGGGGCACCTGGGTGGCTCTGTAGGTTAAACCTCTGCATTTGGCCGAGGTCACCATCCCAGGATCCTGGGATCAAACCCGAGTTGGGCTCCCTGCTCCGCCAGAAGTCTGCTTCTCCTTCTCCCTCTGCCACCCTCGCTTGTGTTTCCTCTCTCTCAAATAAATACATAAAATCTCATTTAAAATCCAAATTAAAAAATACTGCGTACATGTACACACCCCAGCCCCCGCAGCGTGTGTGAGTGCCTGTCTTTCCACCCCCTTCCCGGAACAGAACGTCATGATTTTAGTTGCCTTCTTGGAGGGTTGCGGGTGTTTTGGATTGGCGTGCTTGCTTAAGAACGACAGGATCCCACCCGCAAGGTCCCTGCACTGTGTTGGCTGTGTTCGCGAAGGTTCCCAGTCTAGGGATGCCGGGGTGGTCCAGTCGGCTAAGCATCTGCCTCGGCTCAGGTTGGGATCGAGCCCTGCATGGGGCTCTCTGCTCAGCGGGGAGCCTGCTTCTCCCTCTGCCCGCTCTGCCTGCCTCTTCCCCTGCTTGTGCGCTCTCTCTCTCTCTCTCTGACAAATAAATAAAATCTTTTCTTAAAAAAAGTTCCCAGTCCTCCTAGAGAGGAGAGAGGGGCTGTAGTAGCTCACCACCCTCTCCAGGCCTCCAGGGATCTCAGCCACTTGACAGCTGCCTTGCAGAGGCTCCGCTCAGAGGTCCCCCCGGAAGAGCTATTTGCTGAATCTGGCAACTCTGCTCCCAGGTTCCCGTTCTGCTCCTCTCACCTGGACTGCAGCAGTTGCCCCCGGGGCCTCACCCCTACAGTCCTTCTCGACACTAGCCTCTGCTCACAGGCTTCCTGCTACACTTGGAATCCCATCTGAACTCCTGAGCTTGGCCTTCAGAGCCTGTCCAGTCCAGGCCCGGCCCTTCTCTCCATCTCAATGCTGACAGTTCCCCAGTTCCCTGCAGTCCCCTGGGCCTCCTGGATGTTTCCTGTTGGGATAAGCTGGGCCAGCCTCCGAGTCTTTGTACTTATTTACCTCTACTTGGAATGCTCTCTCCCCCAAGCATCCTCTGCTCAAATGTCACCAACACCAGAGAGGCCTTGCCAGGCCGCCTTTGTCTAAAACAGCACCTCCCCTGCCCGAACCCTGCTTTCTACTTCCCTAACACACATTACCTGTCATTATTTTATATGTCGACTTAGTGTGTTTGTTCTTGGTCTTCCCTCACCAGGAATGTAAGCTTGATAAAAGCTGGAACTTCAAGTGTTTTACTGGTTTGTTTTTCCAGTATTATCTCCCCTGGGCCTAGGATAATGCCTGGCACTGCTCGGAGCTGGATCTGACCGTCTGTCCCACACCACAGTTGAGGGCACAGCCGTGAGTCAGTCTCTCTGGGTTCAAGCCCCGATCTTCTTGCTGCTTTCCAGTTGCGTCACTGGGGCAAGTTACTTAACCATCCTTTCTACCATCTATAAAACAGAGGTGATAATCTACTGTCATTAGGTTGTTTTGAGAGCTAAATGAGTTAATCCACGTGAAAACATAGGCTGGTGTTTGTCACTATTACAGTTTCTGCGGGAGTTAAACACCTACGGGTTCTTATTATACACACACACACACGCACATATACATATATATATGCAAACGTGACCCAACTCTGACCTACCAGTGTATGTGCCTGTCACTCCCCCAGACCATGGGTATAGACGCGGACACAGAAATTAACGACAGTTGTGACCCCTTCTCTTACTGTGAGTCTCCAGAAACTCCAATAATTATGCCTAGAGTTAAAAGTGTTGAGAGACAACAAAGCACCGAATTTTTCAGGAGATATAACTTAGTCTGAGGGTCAGCAAGAGGTCCTGGAAACTTCTGTAAGTTCCGAGCTGGTGGAGAGGAAAGAGACCCACGTGTGAGAACGCTCAGGGCGGAGAAAGAGCCTGTACAGTGGGAAGGCCTGTGTGGCTGCAAGTGCGGGGAGAGACTCTGGGGGGACCGGCAGGCGGGGCTCCGGTGGCCTCAGAAAAGACTGCCCCAGGAGCCGTGTAAAGGAGGGACTCAGAGCTGCAGACTGACTCTGTCCACTTAACAGTTAGCCAAGTCTTCCCTGGCTCTTGCTTTAGGTCTCTGTTCACAGCCCCCAGAGACCACCTTGTTTAAATGGCATATCCCAGGGCGCCTGGGTGGCTCAGTCGTTAAGTGTCTGCCTTTGGCTCGGGTCATGATCCCAGGGACCTGGGATCGAGGCCCACATTGGTCTCCCTGCTTTGCAGAGAGCCTGCTTATCCCTTTCCCTCTCCCTCCTGTTTGTATTCTCTCTCTCTGTCCATCAAATAAATAAATCAGATCTTTAAAAAGTAAAATAAATAAAATGGCATTTTCCCTGCCCCCCATCTCTGCCCCTCTTCACCTGCTTTAGTATATCATGAGCCCTGACATTCTATCACTCTCTCCTTTTTCAAAGATTTTATTTACTTAAGATTTTATTTATTTATCGTGCTCGCTTCGGCAGCACATATACGAAAATTGGAAGATTTTATTTATTTATTTATTTGGCAGAGGGAGAAGCAGGACCCCGCTCAGCAGGGAGCCCGATGCGGGACTTGAGTCAGCCTCTGCCACTCTCTCTTCCGCGTGCTCCCGTGTCACCCCCAATGAAACGGAACCTCCAGAAGAGCTGGGACTTTGGGGAGGGGGAGAGAGACTGGCCACAGGAAGACCGATGAGGAGGTTGGTGTGGATGGCCAGAGTTCTGGAGCTTTGATTTGCTGGGAGGGTTAGGAGCAGCCGGCTGGCTCATCAAGGGCTAAGGATCAAGTGTGGGGCTGGAGAGAAATAGAATATAGAAATTTGGGGGCGTTTGAGTGGCTCAGCCAGTTAAACCTCTGCCTTTGGCTCTGGTTATGACCCCAGGACCCTGGGATGGAGCCCCATCGGGCTCTCTGCTCAGCAAGGAGCCTGCTTCTCCCTCTCTCGCTCTCTGCCGCTCCCCCTGCTCACGTTCTTTCTGTCAAATAAATAAAGAAAATATTTTTTAAAAAGAGAATATAGAAATACATTCTAAAAATCTTTTTAGAAGATTTTATTTATTTGACAGAGAGAGAGAGAACAAGCAAGGGGAAGGTGAGAGGGAGAGAGAGAAGCGGACTCCCCGATGAGCAGGGAGCCCGACGGGCCTCGATCTCAGGATCCTGGGATCATGACCCAAGCTAAAGGCAGAGGCTCAACCGACGGAGCTGTCCAGGTGCCCCAAGAATATAGAAATCTTTAAGATGTAATGGACAAGACTTGGTGGCCAGATGTGGAACGTGAGGGAAAGGGAGGGTGACGTCTTCGTTTCTAGTTTAAGCACCTGGGGGCATGGTGGTGTCATCTCCTCAGAGCAGATTCTGTGGTTCGGCTGGGAGGCCTGGAGGAACCCAGGAGTTACACAGATGGGAACACAAATTCTGAGCTGGGGCAAATGTCTGGCTTAAGAGATGGTCATTGGAATGCACAATGACATCATGACAAAATGCCTTTTTCTTCTGAGACCTCTTTAGGCAAGTTAAGTCGCCTTAAGTCTAGTTGCCACCAGAAAAGCTTCCATGTAAATGTTTTCTGGTTGCAGATGGGCTTCTCCACTTCATCTAGACTGTTCTATAGCCCCCAGATACTTCTAGCAATGGCGGGCCCCTGTAAAGAAGGGGTCCAGAAGCTTAAACTTCTTAGCTTCAGGGTATCCGCCTCTGCCCTTGTGGATGTATTGGGTAAGAGAAAGCAATGGAGGGCAGAATCTTGAGGAACGCCTACAATTGATGGACGGGTCCAGAAGAAGCGGCCTGTGAGGGAGACTGAGAAGGGGCGTGCAGGGAGGTAGGAGGAGACTGGGAAAGGCTTCACAGAAGGCAAGAAGAACGGCTGTTTAGAGGATCATTATCACTAGCAATCGCCGGGCGCCAAGTCCTGCTAAGGCAGCCCCCGCAAGGTCTCGCCCTCTAACTCCACTGCCACCTCCTGGTCAATAGCCCCCATTACAACTGGGTGACAGCTCTGGAATCTCCCTTTCCAGCCTCTAGTGGAGCCTGGACCACGCCCATCCCACCTCCGCGACTTTCACTAGCTCCCTGTCACCTCCAAACGAATGCCACTGCCAAGAATGCTGGGCCTTTGGCCGCCTGGTTCCAGGTGACTTGTCTATCTCAATCTGCTCCCTATGATCTATTCGCCATCCCCACAACCCTCAGCCTTGTTGCAGCTGTGTCATCTTCTTGGATTGCCCACCCTTCGTGCCTAAATTTTTCAAGGTCGGTCTCCAATGACATCTTATCTAGAAAGCCCTCCCTGATACCGACTTGATCTGATCTGACCCTTGACCACCTTCTCTTGTGACAGCAAAACACTACCCTGATTTTCACCAAGCTCAAAGATCACCCCCAGTGAGGCTAAGTTCTTGGGAGCAGAGACTGTGTTATCATCTCTCCTGTCTCTCCCATTTAACCCAGTATAGGCCCTGACACTCAGTGGGCAGGGAAAATGCTGGTCAGGAGAGCACACCCACTACCACCCAAATGCAGGAACAAGAAGTTGCAGATTCAACTACGCTCAGGAGCCAGACAGATAAGATAAGTGCATGAAGTTACCTAGAGCAAGACAATTAGGAATGGCGGGGTCTGTGGCAAGTAGGAGCTTTCATTCTTCTGCCTAAAGTATTAATAACACTCGGAACATTAAAACACCCTGTAAATCATATCTTAAAACTAACTTGACCTGAAGAGCCAGGAGTTTGAGACTGAAATATGGATCCAAAGTACACCCCTCTCTTTGGAGCTTTCAAAGCAATTTTACATCAGTAACTCTATCTCTCTTATACGTGTGAGAAAAGTGAGGCTCAGAGACGTGAGGTGCTTCTTAAGATGACATAGCAAGGAATTAGTAGCACAAGGCTAGGTCCAACCCTTTCGGACTCTGGCCTGGCTTCCTGTCTTCTGAAGGTGATGGGAAGAGGGTCTAAAAAGATGGGCACCATTTAATTTTTTAAAATTAAGTCTATTTTAGGGGGCACCTGGGTGGCTCAGTTGTTAAGCATCTGCCTTTGGCTCGGGTCATGATCCCAGGGTCGTGGGATCGAGCCCCGCATCGGGCTCTCTGCTCAGCGGGGAACCTGCTTCTCCCACTCACACTCCCCTTGCTTGTATTCTCTCTCTTACTGTGTCTTTCTCTGTCAAATAAATAAAATCTTTTAAAGCAAAAAATAAATAAAAATTAAAGCTAACTTTTAGAATCATATTGCATTGATAGCATTGAGGGAAAGGCACAGAGACTTCCTAGATACACCCGGTCCCCACACATGAGAGTCTCTCTATTACCAACATCCTTCATGATAGTGGGACATTTGTTACAACTGATGAACCGACATTGACACAGTCTAATCACCCAATGTCCATGATTTACCTTAGAGTTAACTGTTGGCATTTTATGAGTTTAAACAAATATATGACGATGTGTATCCACCATTACAGTATCATAGAGAGAGTATTTTCTTCCCTAAAAATCCTCTCTTCTCGCCTCCTATTCATCCCTCCCCCGCTGACCCCTGGCAATCACTGATTATTTTAGTCTCCATAGTTCTGCCTTTTCCAGAATGTCCTACAGTTGGAATGATACAGTATGTAACCTTTTCAGATTGGCTTCTTTCACTTGATAACATGCATTTAAGTTTCCTCCATGTTTCTCTCTCTCTTTTTCTTTAAGTTTTAGAGAGGGAATTATGGGGGAGAGGGGGCAGAAGGAGAGGGGGAGAAAGAATCTTAAGCAGGCCCCATGCCCAGGGCAGAGCCCAATGCAGGGCTTGATCTCACAACCTTGAGATCATGACCTGAGCCAAACTCAAGAGTTGGATGCTTAACTGGCTGAGCCAACCAGGCACCCCCCTCTTCCATGTTTCTGTGTGTCTCAATAGCTCACTTCCTTTTCGTGTTGAATAATATTCCACTGTCTGGATGTATCACGGTTTATCCATTCAACTACTGAGAGCCACTTTGGTTGCTCCCAAGTTCTGGCAATTATGAATAGCACTATAAACATCCATTTGCAGTTTTTTGTGTGGATGTAGGTTTTTTAAAAAATTCCTTTGGGAATTAGAAGGAGTGTGATTGCTGGATTGTATGGTTAGAGTATGTTTACTTTTGTAAGAAACCACCAAACCATCTTCCAAATTGGCTATACCATTCCCAAAAGCAATGAATGAGAGTTCCCATTGTTCCACATTCTTGTTGGCATTTGGTGTTGTCAACATTCCGAATTTGGGTCATTCTGATAGATGTGTAGTGGTATCTCACTGTTGTTTTAGGTGGCATTTCCCTGATGCCACGTGATGTGGAACACCCTTACATACATTCACTTGCTGTCTGTATGTCTTCTTTGCTAAGGTCTTTGGCCCATTTTTAATGTTTTCTTATTGAGTTTTAAAAGTTCTTTGAATATTTTGAGTAACAGTCCTTTATCAGATGTCTTTTGTAAATACTCTCTCCCAATCTGTGGCTTGTCTTCTCATTCTCTTCACATTGACTTTCACAGGGACATTTTTAGTATATGTGCTGCTGAAGCGAGCACTCACAGGGACATTTTTTAATTTTAATGAAGCCCAGATTTCCAATTATTTCTTATATGGATCATCCTTTTCTTATTGTTTCTAAAAGGCATCAATACCACAGTCAAGGTCATCTAGATTTTCTATGTTATCTTCTAGATGTTTCACAGTTTTGCTCTGTACATTTAGGTCTGCAATCCATTCTGAGTTAATCTTTGTGAAAGGTGTAAGCTCTGTGTCTAGATTAATATTTTTGCTTATGCACGTTCAGCTGTTCTGGCTTCACTTGCTGAAAAGAGTATTTTGGCTCCATTGTATTACCTTTACTCCTTTGTCAAGATCAGTTGCCCATATCAATGTGGGTCTACTTCTGGGCTCTCTATTGATCTTTTTGTTCTTTTGACCTATTTGTCTATACTTTTGCCAGTATCATGCTTTCTTGATTACTGCAGCTTTACAGTAAGTCTTGAAGTCTTTCAACTTTGTTCTCCTTCAATAATATCTTGGCTATTCTGGCTCTTCTGCCTCTAAAGTTTAAGGTATAAACTTTTTTTTTTAAAGATTATTTATTTATTTATTTGACAGAAAGAGATCACAAGTAGGCAGAGAGGCAGGCAGAGAGAGAGGAAGGGAAGCAGGCTCCCTGCTGAGCAGAGAGCCCGATGCGGGACTCAATCCCAGGACCCTGAGATCATGACCTGAGCAGAAGGCAGCGGCTTAACCACTGAGCCACCCAGGCGCCCCTAAGGTATAAACTTTTATTTATTTATTTTTTTAAGATTTTATTTATTTATTTGACAGAGAGAGATCACAGTAGACAGAGAGGCAGGCAGAAAGAGAGAGAGAGAGAGAGGGAAGCAGGCTCCCTGCTGAGCAGGGAGCCCGATGCGGGACTCGATCCCAGGACTCTGAGATCATGACCTGAGCCGAAGGCAGCGGCTTAACCCACTGAGCCACCCAGGTGCCCCAGGTATAAACTTTTAAAATCAGTTTGTTGATATTCACAAAATAACTTGCTGGGATTTTTATAGGGATCGCCCCAAATCTGTAGATCAAGTTGGGAAGAATGGACATCTTGACAATATTCGGTCTTCAACACTCACTTTCCATTCAACTGAAATTTCATTTGTCAAATGGAATAATCTCCTTTTTACAGTGTTGTCTGAAATGTTATCCAGAGGACTGTAATCCCTAGCACAATGTCCCTGCTCTCAGGAAGCTTATCTTTTAGACGGGAGGAGGGCAGACAATAAACAAGCATCAGATAAATTAGTAATTTCCACGTAAGTGTTGTGAAGAAAGCATGGAATAGGGAGTGACTGGCAGTAGGGCTGTTCAGAGTCAGGGACTTCTCTGAGAAGGCAACATTTAAACTGAGACTTTCATGAAAAGGGAGAGCTAGCCATGAAGAAAAACTTTCAGACAGAAGAAACAACAAAAAGGCAGGCTCTGGAAGCAGAAATGAACTTGATGGTTTGGAGAAGGACGTGGTGGCTTCAGTGCAGTGAGCAAGGTGTAAACGAAGTTTTAAAAAAATAAGTAGACAGGGTCATATCCTGTAGGGTATTTATTCTTAAAATTGAAGTATAAGATACATGCTTTGAGGTACACAAAATATACAAATGTTAAGTACACAGCTCAATGAATGTTCACATCTATCTCGATCTGGAAATGACCTCCTCCAGATCAAGACAGAGAACAGTGGTCAGCAGACATTTTTGGTAAAGCATCAGACAGAAAATCGCTTAGGCTTTGTGGGCCGAGGGCCTTTCTTGCAACTACTCAGCTATAGTACTGTAATAGGAGAGCAGACATAGATGCCATGTTAGTCAGTGGGCATGGTGGGATTCCAAGAAATCTTTAGTTACAGTGAAATTTGATGTACATTTGCTTTTCATGTGTCACAAGAGTTTTCTTCCTTTGACTGCTCCTCAACCATTTGTAAGCGTAAGGCTTGTCACTTCGACTTGTTAACATTCTTAACTGGCAGGCTGTATGAAACCTGGGGCTGTACAAGACTTGCCCTCTGGGCCGTGATTTACCAGAGCCTGATACACATTTCGAGTATCCTCCTTGTGTCTCTTCCCAGGTAAAAGCCCTCTCTCTCAATGGGTATTATTTTTATCACCATCGGTTATTTTTTTTTTAAGATTTTTATTTATTTATTTGACAGACACAGTGAGAGAAGGAGGGGCGGGGTGGGAGAGGGAGAAGCAGGCCTCCCACGGAGCAGGGAGCTGATGCAGAGCTCGATCCCAGGACCCCGGGACCATTACTCAAGCCAAAGGTAGACACTTAACAACTGAGCCACCCAGGCGCCCCACGGAGTTAGTTTTGTCTGCTCTTGAACTTTATATAAATGGGATCATATGTCAATTCTCTTGTGTCTGGCTTCTTCAACATAATGTCTGTCCTATGGAGATTTTAAGATACATAATTTAAGTGAATTAAGATGCCACTCGGGGGTCATAAGTATGAGAGCAACGTGATCTTATTTATATGTAAAGGTCACTCTGGTTGCTATGTGGAAAATGGAGTAAAGAGAAACAGGAGTGGATGTGGGGAAGCCAGTCAGGAATAATCCAACCAAGAGATAATGGTGGCTGGCTCTGGGGTGATAGTCATAGAAACAGAAGAGAGATTTGGGGCTTATTTTCAGTTTGAGCTCATGAATCCAATACCAGTTATTTTTGTTTTTAACCAAGTATTATAATACAAGTAGTTCACACTAATAAGTTTCCCGAATAATCTTTCTGAGACTGGCTTCGTGGATTTTCATGTATAAACCATGTTCCTATCCTCAAGGGGTTAATACTTTTGGGGGTGGGGTGGACAGACACGAATCCAGATACAATGCAATCAGTGCTTTAAGAAACCCAGGAGGACCCAGGGGGGCGCCTGGGTGGCTCAGTGGGTTAAAGCCTCTGCCTTCAGCTCATGTCGTGGTCTCAAGGTCTGCATCGGGCTCTCTGCTCAGCGGGGTGCCTGCTTCCCCCACCCCTCTCTGCCTGCCTCTCTGCCTGCTTGTGGTCTCTGTCTGTCAAATAAACAAATAAATAAAATCTTAAAAAAAAAAAAAAAGAAACAAACCAACCCAGGAGGCTTTGGGAGCCAACAGTAAAGGCAGCAGCCTAGGTGTGGTCAAATGGGATCACCTGGGGGTTGTCACCCTTGAGCTGAATTTTGAAGGAAGAATAGCTGAAAAAGCATGAAATGGTTTATGGGAAGGCCAAGAAATGGGAGATCTCTTGGGAGCTCAGTGTGGCTCTATGATGGGGTCTCAGAAATATGTAAGCTTGGTATGGAAAAAACCACCCCCACCACCCCCACCTGGGCCTAAATGGGTGGACATTCATCCACTTCTTCAATCAAATAATCTGTCCTGAGTCCCTTTGTATGCCTCGAGGCTCCAGCATAGGCCAGAGGCAGCAAATGGGCAACGTGTGGCTGAATTTGACCCTTAGATGTATTTTGGCCCGCTGGGCGACCACTGGAAAACAGTGGTTTGAATAGTGGCTGTTCTTGCGCAACAGAGGTATACTCTCGGGTCCCTCTCATTCCTCATCTGACCCTCTTCACTTATATTACTTCCGTGGCTCTTTCAGGTATTTGAGTTTTCTTTCTTTTTTTCACACTGACTTTCTTACTGAAGTATAATTAGCATACAATGTCCTGCTAGCTTCTCGGGCTCACGTTCTTCAGTTTTCAACCCCTGACCTTCGCTGTAAGAAGAACAGATCTTCAAGTAGGTGACGCGGAGAGAAGGATCAGCTCTCTGAGTAAAGCAGGGGAGAACGAAACTGAGTGAAGAGTTTCTGAAGCAGAACTTCATCAGGGCTCCAAGGCGGGCTTGAGTCGGCGTCTTTGGCACGTGGACGCTTGTGGTTTAGACCGCTTGGCTCTGAACCCTGCTGCGCGCTGTCCCTGGTTCATCGAGGAGCTTCAGTTCACTTGTAAAATGGAGTTTGTTGGGATTCAAGGAGAGAATCAGTGCATAAAGTGGTCTCAGTAGAAGGAGACCGTTACTCTTCTATTCTGGGGTGGGGGCACCGCGGAGGAAGCTGGCCAACGAACGGCACGGAGGGACCACCCCCCTGGCGGAAAACGAAGCCGTTCTCTGTTCAAGTGGGCTGCAGGGGCAATCCAGAGGCCCAGGCTCTACTACCAACTTGCTGACAAACAGCTTCGGCGCTCTGGGTGATCTCCTCAAAAACGGGGACTGCTCCGAACTGGCAGCCGCAATGCAGCTTCACGGGCACTTTCTCCAGCGGAGGATAAAGACGCTTTGCCGCGGGGCAGGCGCGGAGCCGCCAAGGCGACTACATCACCCAGCCTGCCTTGCGCTTCAGGCAGCGCCCTACGCTAGCACGCGAGCCTCCCCGTTCCCCCAACCTCCAGTTACTGTCTCTCGCGAGAGGACGGGCCGCGCCGGCGGTAGCGATAGTGAGCTGTGGTGGTGGTGCTGGTGGTGGTGGTGGCGGCCGAGACGGCGGCGGCCATTTTGGTGGGGCCTCGGAAGCGGCGGCGGCGGTTCGCTGAGAGTAGCGTCTTCCATTTTTCCCACCCACCGCCCGCATCTCTGTGCCGCGAGAGGAGGCAGTGGAAGCAAGGCGGTGAAAGTAGCCGCGGGCCCCAGGGGAATTTAAAGGCCGCGAAGGCGGCAGCCAAGAGGGGGCCCTCCCCCCTCCTCGGCGGGAGGGGGGGTGGAGCGCACGCCCCCGAGGACGCAGGTAAGGAGAGGGAGACAAGATGGCGGACGCTCCACAGTTCCCCCTCCCCTGACGGGTGACTGCGCGCGCATCTTTCCGCCACCGCCTCTCCTCCCACCTTCCCGGGGTGCTGCGCGCGCACCTTCGGCCGGGGCCCCGGGGCCGGTGCGCGAGGCTGTCGGCGCGCGCCCATAGAGACAGGCTGAGGGGGGCCAGGCCGGCCAGCACAGGGCCCGGGCGCATCTCCTCTCCCCTCCCGCCCGTCTGCGCACGCGTGCCTGAGCGAGCGAGCGAGCCCTGAGAGGACGGACCCAGGTGCGCTCCTGCCCGCCCACCAACCCCAGCCCCCCCCCCAGGGGCGCGCGGGAAGAGGAAGGGGGGCGTGGGACGAGGAGTCGGCGCGCGCGCGCCCACCATATCCAGTCAGTAACCAGGACCCGGCGGCACGAACCCTCCCTTATGTCAGCCCTTCGCGGTCAGGTGGTGGGGGGCTCCCTGACGGGTAGGGATGAGAGACTTCCCAGCCTGCGACCCTTGTGTGCGTGGGTTTGGGCTCTGGCGGGAGCCCCCGGGCGGTGCGCGCAGCCGGCTCTCTCCACCTCCAGGCGCGCACGCGCGGGCCCCTCCCCCAGTCGGTCGCGCACGTTGGGTGGGGTGGGAGTCTGGGAGGGGGCGGGGCTAGCTTAGGGTTAGTGGCAGCCGGGGGCAGAGGTCAGGGGTCACGCGGGGTCAGTCTGTTGGAAGGAGTTGGGAGAGAGCAGTGAAGCCGGGGGTCAAGAGTTCAGGCGTCTTGGAGTCTGGTTAGCTCGGGTCCTGCGAAGCTGTTGTGGAGGAAGGAGTGAATCAAAGGCTGCACCCTGGTGAGGGAGTTTCCTTCACTGGGGAAACACTTCCGGGCCTCGGTGGGTTTAGCCCGCCTGTTTCCGGGGCCCGGTTCTTCGGAGCGGTCCTGCTCGCTTCTGACTTCTCCTCTGATGTTTCCTGCCGCCGTTCTGGTGTTTGGGGAAGTGTCCCGCGCTGCAGGTGGAGGCGTTCCGGGGCGCTGCCCGGGGAGCGGTGCGTTCTCCTGGGACTGGGTCCGCGCTCGCGGCAGAGCGGAGCCACAACCCCTTTCCGGGCTTCTGGATGTGAGCGCGCTCTGCTTTGTTGTGAGCGCTCCATTCAGTGCGCTGGAGCGTCTTAAACTTTTTTTTGCTTCACTTCAGGGCTTCTCCTCCAGCCAGAAGCTTTGGTCTTTAGGAAATTCCTTTTTCGCAAAACGTGATTTGCTTTTATTTTTCTGAAACGTGAGCTTTTCTTACTGTTGTAACTCTCTTTTCAGCCTTTGATTTGGGTGTATTTAAAAACCTCCGAAGTCGCTGTGAAAAAGGCTTTGATAGATGTTGGTAAATGTGCGTTGGCTGCTCACTGTTGTTTCCCGTCCCTTCTGTGTGTTTCAGGCGTGATTCCCCTCAGCACGGCGGCACCGTGGAAGTACAGACCTTCACAGGGGGTGTGGTCTCAGCTCACACAGGTGAGGGCGCAGACACCCTTTTCTGCACGGGTGCTAATGGGGTGATGTTTGAGAGGAGTAATGAGAAAATGACACGTCCGTGTTTCCGGTGTGATGATAGTGGTACAGGAGCAAACTGGGCATGTGGGGAGAGAAGGGTCTGATCATCCGTGTTTTCCCCAGGCGAGGAGCACATTCTCCATGGTTTTGGCATGAAACGACCTCAGTTTCAGTCTTCCTGTCAGTTCCATTCACGTCTCTGTGTGTGAGGACTTTCTAACATGAAATGGGGAAAGCATTAGAATGCAGGCTTCATTTAGGTCAGGGATGTTCTCTGTGTGTCTCTATCTTTAGTACAAAGAAGGAACTAAATTTTTATTAAGGTGTGAAAGGTACCTGGCTCGCAAGGTAGGTGTGAAGATTATAGAACATATCAAGTCGGTGCTTAGTAAAGTATGACACGTAGTGGAAGCTTGGGAAACACAGCCTATAAATATTGTTCATTATCTTTATTCTTTTTCTTATTTTTTTTAAGATATTTATTTATTTGACAGAGATCACAAGTAGGCAGAGCAGCAGGCGGGGGTGGGGGGTAGGGGAAGCAGGCTCCCCGCTGAGCAGAGAGCCCAATGTGGGGCTCGAGCCCAGGACCCTGAGATCATGACCTGGCCTGAAGGCAGAGGCTTAACCCACTGAGCCACCCAGGCGCACCCATTATCTTTATTCCTTAACGTTGTTCTTGGTTTTTGTTTGTGTTTGTTTTTTTAAGATTCATTAATGTTTTCAAATCCCATTTTTACTCTTTTTACCCTATTTTAGGTGCTCCAGAGGCCGGTGGACCTGAGCGGAGGCTGGGACGCCCTAGTGGGCCCCGGGCCCTGGAAGGCGGGTCCCGGTGGCCGGTGGCCCAGAATGAGGCCAGCTCCCAGCATGCCCTGCAGCCGGACGCCAGCCCCTCGGCCAGCAGCAGTGGTGATAACGACCCAGTCATTCTTCAGGCGTCCAAAGAGGAGCCTGGGAGTGGGACCATGCAGAGCAGCCCCTCCCCTGCTCACCCTCAGCTCCCAATCCTGCAGACACAGGTTTGAACGTGGGGAGGATTCCTTCTCTGGTTCTGCTTTGTGGGCTGTTAGATCTGAGGCAGAAGAAATGTGGCAAGTTTTAGCCACATTTCCATGATCCTACAGCTAATCTGTATTTGGAAAATTTTTGGTGCTCAGGTTGACCATCAGTGTGATTAGATATTGACACGCTTTTTGACAATAATATGATCGCTAAGAGTGTGGAAGCTCATTGTTACCTAAAAAGGGTGGAATTAGGCCAGGTTGGAAATGGAGATTGGGACAACATGCTTCCTAAGACTGAGCTTTGAGAATAGCTTAGTTTCCTTAGGAACTGGAAAAACATAAGTATTATGGATGGTGTGTAGTGTTTATGCTATTCTCATACTAAGGAAATGTAAGAGTAGGAAAAATGTGGCTTTTGAGAGTAGACATACATAGGTTTGCATAGAGTAGGGTTTTGATGGGTATGGATTTGATACTTAAAATTTTCCTGAGCATGGGGTGCCTGGGTGGCTCAGTGGGTTAAAGCCTCTGCCTTCAGCTCAGGTCATGGTCCCAGGGTCCTGGGATCGAGTCCCGCATCAGGCTCTCTGCTCGGCAGGGAGCCTGCTTCCTCCTCTCTCTCTCTCTCTCTCTCTGTTTGCCTCTCTGCCTACTTGTGATCTCTCTCTGTCAAATAAATAAAAATTAAAAAAAAATTTTTTTTCCTGAGTAGCTGGGGAATTTTGTGATACACACTCTTTTGTCATTTAACTGAGGTAGGAACTCCAGTGGCACACCTGTTAGGCAAGTGTGCTGGAGTGATCTGTTTTATGAAGTAGTAGGTGAGTGTTTGAGAACAGTGACCAGCCCCCCTCCCCTTCCCTTCCACCTTCCTAGTAAAGGAAACGACCAAGATTGATGAAGAACATAAGGAGGTTTAAGTAATCTTGGAGGTGGTCATTGTTGCTTTTTGAACTTGGTGGTAACCGAGATTGATTCTAATAGGTGAATCTGCCATTCAGTGTAAAGGAAGAAAAAATGGGGAGTTGTGTATATGAATGAACTTCTTTAGGTTCTGAAAGGATCATTAGTGTTTGAAATTATATGCGATGGTATTATTCTTGAATTTGGGAACTGTAAATGTCTGGCTGTGACTCCTTTTGCACGCCAGGCATCTGTAAACCTGGGTCTGCTATATTGAACACCTTACCAAAACATAATGTCTTGTATATTTGTGTTTGTAAAAATGAGGTTGGTTATTTACTCGAGTTTTTTCTTGTAAGATGGAATGAGATAATATGATGAGAACTTCCGTATCTTGCTAAGCATTCATTTTATCTGTCATTTTCTGTTTATTTCTAGATGGTGTCGGACGGCATGACAGGCAGCAATCCTGTGTCCCCTGCCTCCTCCAGTTCCCCAGCCTCTAGTGGGGCAGGCGGCCTCTCCCCCCAGCATATAGCTCAAGATTCCTCTCTGGATGGACCTCCAGGGCCCCCAGATGGTGCCACAGTGCCCCTGGAGGGGCTCAGCTTACCCCAGGCTGCTGACCTGGCTAACAAGGGCCCAAAGTGGGAGAAGAGCCATGCTGAGATTGCAGAGCAGGCCAAGCATGTACGTATGGGGGCCCATGAGGACTCTCTTTCCTCAACTTCTGAGTCCCATGAACTTTTTACATTTCTTTCCTTGTGGATTTAGAGTATGGGCTCTGCCTTAAATTGCAAATCTTGAGCAAGTTGCTTGGTCTCTGAACTTCCTTGTCTGTAAGTTAAAGGTGGTGTAGTAGTCTATAAACTGTTGTGAGCTCTAAGTTAAAGGAGGAAGTAGACCTGGAATGCTTTTTAAACTGGTGAGGTTCTTAAGATTTACTGGTTTCTACTGCTCATTTCTGTCCTCTAGCCTCTGCTGCTTTACCCAGTGGTAAGTGTGGTCCCTGGACCAGCAGCATTGGCATCACCTGGCAGATTTGTTAGAAATTCAAGTTTGTTGGTACCTCTCTTACATCTATCCATTTAAAGCTAGAGGGTGGGGGCCCAGCAATCTGTCTTAAAAAGCACACCACGTGATTCTGATGCATGCTTAAATATAAGAGCTACGGTCTAATAATACCCTTGTCTTTCTTCATTTTTTTCTTCACCATCAGGCCATTTAGTTCCCTGTCCTCTCTGGCTCTTATTTCCTATGACTTAGTTTTTGTCAGGAGAAGATAAGAATAATGAAAGCAGTTGTCTGGAGTTTGTTTTTATTTTTTAATTTTTATTTTTATTTTATTATTTTTTTTAAAGATTTTATGTATTTGACAGAGAGAGATCACAAGCAGGCAGAGAGGCAGGCAGAGAGAGAGGAGGAAGCAGGCTCCCCGCTGAGCAGAGAGCCCGATGACCTCGAGAGACCTCGGGATCATGACCTGAGCCGAAGGCAGAGGCTCTAACCCACTGAGCCACCCAGGCACCCCTGGAATTTGTTTTTAAAGATTTATTTCTTTATTTTAGAGAGAAGTTGTTCAGGGGGAGGCAGAAGGATAGGGGCAGGGAGCAAAGCTCAGAGGGGAGTCTGACGGGGCTGCCGGATCTGACAAGCCTGAGATACGACCTGAGCTGAAATCAAGAGTCCAGTGCTCAACTGACTGAGCCACTAGGGCTCCCAGTTGTCTTGAGCTTTTAAGTCACTTTTGTCTATTTCAAATGCTTTCACTTTTTTGCGTGTGAAATTTAGCCATTGTAGAAACATGTTACCTTTTTGTCATACTGTTGTTTAATCTTTTACGTATAACTTTTCAGTATTTTCACCAAAATGTATATTTTTATAAAAACAAATCAGATTGTGTACGTTGGGCTTTATATATCTAAGCATGAACATACTCTTAAGTGGAATTCAACAGCAATGAAGATCCTTTGTATCCAGTCTATAAGGGAGGGTACGCCCCCTGCCTCCCTCGAGGCTTCCCTTGAAATCTGTTTTCCGCAGTCTTTCCTATGTTCGTGGGGCATGGAGATTGAGTGAAATAACAGAAAGAACATGAAATCTGTGTCTGGACTCATTAGACCTATTTTTAATTCCCAGCCCTTACCACTTCCTGGTTGTGTGATCTCAAGTAAATCACTTAATCTCTCATCTCCCCCCCCCCCCTCACTTGAAAAGGTTATAATACCTACTTACTTGCAGGATTGGTGTGCGGACTTTAAGTCACATACAACATTCCGTCCAGACAGTGCCTATGTTTAATCAGTGCCTAGGAATTCAGTTGTCTTCATGAGGTAGCATATATGTGCAGTAACTTGACTGACCTGGCTCTTCCTTGTTAGGAGGCTGAGATTGAGACTCGGATTGCTGAGCTGCGGAAGGAGGGTTTCTGGTCGTTAAAGAGGCTGCCTAAGGTGCCTGAGCCTCCCCGCCCCAAAGGGCACTGGGACTATCTTTGTGAGGAGATGCAGTGGCTCTCTGCTGACTTTGCTCAGGAGCGTCGTTGGAAACGGGGTGTGGCCCGTAAGGTAGGTCATCAGCTGGGTGTACCTTCCATTATTTCTTTTCCAGATTTCCTTTTCCTTGGTAAGTGGGTTGGTTTGAAGGGAACCAAAGAGAAGAAACAGTATAGCGTGCTTATTAATGCCCATAGTTTCAGGAGGCAGGCTCTGACTTCCCAGATTTCTTGGCCTTGATTATTCTCATTGCTGTTGGTTTGAGGAGGGAGTAGGAGACTGGCCTTGGAATGTTTTCACTCTGGTTCCGTATTCCCACAGGTTGTGCGCATGGTCATCCGGCACCACGAGGAGCAACGGCAGAAAGAGGAACGGGCTCGGAGAGAAGAGCAAGCCAAGCTACGCCGAATTGCCTCCACCATGGCTAAGGATGTCAGGCAGTTTTGGAGCAATGTGGAGAAGGTAGGCAACAGGGATTAGGAAAGGGAAATGCCGCAGGTTTGCTTAGTGGTAGCATGGTAGCAGGAATGATCAAAACTTCTTGAGAGAGGGGCACCTGGGTGGCTCAGTGGGTTAAGACTCTGCCTTCAGTTCAAGTCATGATCTTGGGATCCTGGGATCGAGCCCTGCATTGGGCTCTCTGCACAGCGGGGAACCTGCATCCCCATCTCTCTCTCTGCAGGGCATTCAGCATGCTTTTCCTAAAACCTCTTTATGCCATTTACCTGTTTAAACATCATCGAAGTTCTCAGTAATCAAATTGTTCTCATATGTGAAGTTTTGTTTCTCAAGTACTGCCTGGTTTCTGTCTGTATAACATTCAGTCTTGTCTCCTGCCAGTTCCTTTTCTTTTCTACTTCCAAGTATTCTTTTTTTGCACATCCCTGATAACTTACCCATGTCTTTCTGCTGCCAGGAATGCCTTTCTTCTCATGCCCACTTAGGGAACACCTACTTAGTCTTTAAGATTCAGCTCCAGATACATTTGTAAATCTTTTTCTGCTGCCTGAAGATAAATTGGCTTTTCTCTTTCCTGTGCTCCCTTTGTGCTTTTTTCAAAAGCACTTTTTTGTTTTGTTTTGTTTTCTTCAAAAGCACTTTTAAGGACATTTAGTTTTTCCCTCTTGAAAAGCAAGTCCAGAGACTAGCACAGAGGAGGTTTCCCTAAACGTTGTGTTAAAGATTACATGAATAAAAGATTATATTCGTGACCTGTCCATTTCATGCTGTGGCAGGTGGTGCAATTCAAGCAGCAGTCCCGGCTTGAGGAAAAACGTAAAAAAGCTCTGGATCTGCACCTGGACTTCATTGTGGGGCAAACTGAAAAGTACTCAGACCTTTTATCTCAGAGCCTCAACCAGCCACTAGCATCCAGCAAAGCTGGCTCTTCCCCTTGCCTTGGCTCTTCCTCAGCTGCCTCTAGTCCTCCACCCCCGGTTTCCCGGCTCGATGATGAAGGTGTGTGTCCTCTTTGGCTCTGTTACTCTTCCTCACGTACCCTTTCCAGAGCTGAAAACCCACCCTGTGGCTTGCAGGGCCCCGTGGACTTTGTGACCTTGTTCTCCTGCTATAGATGGGGACTTCCAACCCCAAGAGGAGGAGGAAGAGGATGATGAGGAGACGATTGAGGTTGAAGAACAACAGGAAGGCAATGATGCAGAGACCCAGAGGCGTGAGATTGAGCTGCTTCGACGTGAGGGAGAATTGCCATTGGAAGAGCTGCTCCGTTCCCTCCCCCCTCAGCTGCTAGGAGGGCCTTCCAGCCCCTCAAGAACCCCCTCATCTCGTGACAGTGACACCCGCGATGGGCCTGAAGAAGGTGGTGAAGAAGAGCCGTCTCGGGTGTCACAGGTACGGGGAGAATGGGTAGAGGGAGGACTCCGTGGGAGCAGAGCTGGAGGTTCAAGGACTGAGTTCTGGTTCATAAGGTCGTTGCGGTTTTCAGGAGTTCTCCCTGGTTAAGGGCGTTTGGCTCTCATTGAGGGATGGATAGGGAAGAATCTGGGTTTGGGGCAAGTTGCGTTCTGAGATGGGAAGTTTCCAGTGCTGTAGTGGAAGAGGACTGGACTCTACAACTGCTACATGACCTTGGAAAAAAATACTTAATCTAGTTCTTGCCACTTCTGTGAAATGGTCCCAATACTCCCTATTGGTTTGTAGGTTTGGAGCTAGGATGATAATCCTGAAGTCTTTTCTGGACCTAAGCTGTCGCTTTCTTACAAGTCTGAGCGTGTGCGGTTGGTGCCGGGGGCCTGTGTTTCTTATCTAGCACTTTCACAGATCCTCCTCTGGACAGTGGGGCCAGGATTTGGTAGCTGGTGCTGAAAGAAAACCCTTGATTGCATCCTTGCTCTGGGACTGTGCCAGTGGCATCTGTCACTCAGTGGGACAGAGAGATTGTTCTGTGACGTCATATTCAACATTGCACCTTTCTCCTGCTGTTCTAACCTTAGGTCTTGTCCCTTTTCATGCTTTGCCATTCAGGTGAAGCCCCCACCCTCTGTCACACAGCGCAACAAACAGCCTTGGCATCCAGATGAGGATGACGAAGAGTTTACTGCCAATGAGGATGAAGGTCAGGCATGTTCTCTTTATCTTATTGCCCCTTGCCCTTCGAATTATCTGGACCTAACATTTTCATGCTTTCTCCTCTCTTCAACTTGTACTGGGTCCTGTGATTCTGTTCCCATTGATTTTGGTTCATTCTCTCTCTCAGCGGAGGATGAAGAGGATACCATAGCAGCTGAGGAGCAGTTGGAAGGGGACGTGGACCATGCCATGGAGCTGAGCGAGTTGGCTCGAGAAGGTGACGTTCACCAGACGTTTCATGAGCATCCGCTTGGTGCAGAATGCGAGGGATAAAGAGATGAATAAGACAGAGACTTTTTATCCCCCTTGGAGGAACTACAGGTCTAATGACAAAGAGAGATGTAAACAAATAATTATAAACAGACTATGACGACCGGTTATGATGGAAGTTTAAACAGAGTGACGTGACCATGTCGGAGAAGTGGAGCTAATATAAGAGCATGTTGGCCACATTTGACCTGAACCTTAGAGAGAGGTTTAGTTTGATGTTGTCCTTCCCAGTGGAAGGCAGCAGCAGCCATAGTTCGAGCCCAGGCTGTGGGGCTTGGCTTTGTAGCTGGTGCTGAAAGCACACTCTTCTGTCTCCCTTCAGACCTGAGCCCAGTGGTGTCTGTAGAAACCCAGATAGAATGAATGGGCACCTCTCAGACCTCGGTTTTGTCTTTACCCCTTTTCCCTCAAAGCACCCAGAAGCTTAGCCGTTGTTTCTTTTCCAGGTGAGCTCTCAATGGAGGAGCTACTGCAGCAGTACGCAGGAGCCTATGCTTCCGACGCCTCTGTCCCAGGCTCTGGGAGTAGTGAAGAGGAAGACGAAGATGAGCTTGAGGCTAACAGCTCTGACTGTGAACCAGAGGGGGCCACAGAAGCCGAAGAGGCTCCTCAAGAGGATAGTAGCAGTCAGTCAGGTGACTGTGTGGCCACGGGCACCCTGGAGGGGAGATACTGGAGGAGTAGGCACGGTGAGCACTAAGCCTTGGTCTTGTGCTTTAGAATCTGCTGAGGAGCAGAGCGAGGAAGAGGAAGATGAGCATTCGGAGGAGGAAGAAACGAGCAGCAGTTCCGAATCAGAGGAATCTGAGTCTGACGAGTCTGAGGAGTCTCCATCACAGAGCCAGGCAGATGAGGAGGAGGAGGAGGAGGAAGACGATGACGACTTCGGGGTGGAGTACTTGCTTGCCAGGGATGAGGAGCAGAGTGAGGTAGACGCGGGGAGTGGACCTCCCACCCCAGGACCTGCCGCTGCCCTAGGCCCTAAGAAGGAAATTACTGACATCGCGGCGGCAGCTGAAAGTCTTCAGCCCAAGGGTTATACCTTGGCCACCACGCAGGTAACCCCAGAGCCCAGCTTCTGCTTTCTCATGTCTTGACTTTTCTGTTTCCCAGTGACTCGTGCCTCCTTTCTACTGTGCTGCCTCTTTTCCCTACCAGGTGAAGACGCCCATCCCCCTGCTCCTGCGGGGCCAGCTCCGGGAGTACCAGCACATTGGGCTGGACTGGCTGGTTACTATGTATGAGAAGAAACTGAATGGTATTCTTGCTGATGAAATGGGGCTAGGCAAGACAATCCAGACGATCTCCCTGCTTGCTCACTTGGCCTGTGAAAAAGGTAACGAGGCAGGGCCCTCGCATTTGGGTCTCCTTGGCCAGTCCCCTGCAAAGACTGTTTAATGGGGACTAACCGCGGGATGGTGAACCACTCCCTGTTTTGTGCTGTCTTGGTAGCTTTATTGACTCTGGTCAGTAACTGGAGATGCCAGTGTAGGATTCTTAGGAGGGGCCGTTAGGTAGAGTGATCGGGGTTATACCTGAGGAACAGAACAGAGCCCTCAAGTTTGTATTTCCTTACTATCTCTCTTCTTAATTCTGCTTAAAATCTTTCTATTTTGTTTTTGTAAGTTGAGATGTAGTTGGCATATAACATTCTAGGTGTCTAGTTCTGAGACAAGTATGTGTTGCGAAATGATGAGCACAGCACACCTCAACTACCGCACACTTGCAAAAGCTTTTTTTCTGTTGGACTGAGAATTTTTAACATTTCTTTTAATGGCTTTTGAATATGCAGTCCAGTATTATTAACTATAGTCACCATGCTGTACATGTCTCATTCTTTTGCTAAACAGGTAACTGGGGTCCCCATTTGATCATTGTCCCCACCAGTGTGATGCTGAACTGGGAGATGGAGCTGAAGCGGTGGTGTCCCAGCTTTAAAATCCTCACTTACTATGGAGCCCAGAAAGAGAGGAAGCTCAAGCGGCAGGTTCGCTCTCTGTGTGATTGATCACTCCCGCGCCTCCTTTGCCCCACACTGATGCCTCTTTTACTCTTAGGCCCTTTTCTCAAAGAAGTTCTTTTTCCTCCCCTTTCTATTGCTGCCTTCTTCTTCTGGGACTCGGCTCTTTTCTCCAGACGTGACTTATGTCCTTTGAGGACCTTAGCATACCTTTTCTTTATCCTTTCTTTCCTTTTCACCCCACCATCTGCTGCTTTCTCCTGACTCCTCAGGGCTGGACCAAGCCCAATGCCTTCCACGTGTGTATCACGTCTTACAAGCTGGTGCTGCAGGACCACCAGGCCTTCCGTCGCAAGAACTGGCGTTATCTCATTCTGGACGAGGCTCAGAACATCAAGAACTTCAAGTCCCAGCGCTGGCAGTCCCTGCTCAACTTCAACAGGTGCGGATGCGAATGGGCCTTTGGAGGAGGGTTGACTTGACTCGAAGAGTGGGATGCTCAGGAGGTTGGGATCCTGCTGATCATCCTTCTTCCAATTCCCTCTGTTTCTTTGCAGCCAGAGACGCCTGCTCCTCACAGGAACTCCACTGCAGAACAGCCTCATGGAGCTGTGGTCCTTGATGCACTTTCTGATGCCCCATGTCTTCCAGTCTCATCGCGAGTTTAAAGAATGGTTCTCTAACCCCCTCACGGGCATGATTGAGGGCAGCCAAGAGTACAATGAAGGTCTGGTCAAACGCCTGCACAAGGTAGGGCCGGAAACAGTTTGGCAGGGTGTTGGGAGTGGCAAACTAAGGGTAGTGCCTGGAAGACCTTTAGGGAGAGGGAAATCAGTGCTGGGCTGAGTTTGCTCGGTTGTCAGGTGGCAGTGTTCTGGTGACTGACCCATTGCCAAATCGCGTGACCTCATCTTAGTCGTCATTTTACTTGTCCCCCCCACCCCCCAGCAGTGACACTTGTCTTTATTCTCTGAGTAGAATGGTCCTGCTGATTGGTCCTTGCTCAGGTTTCTTCTTGCCAGGCTTTCCTCCACTTTTGGGTTCTTCTCTTTTTCTGTGGGTTTTTTTTTTCCTCTCTCTCTCTCTCTTTCTTTTTTTCCTTTTGTTTTCTCTGGCTCCTTTTGTCTAGCCTTTTTTTTTTTCTTTTTTTTTGAATTTGAAGATTTTATTTATTTTAGAGAAGGGGAGGGGGAGGAGCAGAAGGAGAGGGACAAGCAGACTCCGCAGTGCGCGCAGAGCATGATGTGGGGCTCCGCCCCAGGATGCTGAGATCATGACCCAAGCCAAAATCAAGAGTCGGATGCTCTACTGCTTTGTCCAGCTTCTGAGTAACATTTCTCAGCATTCTGGGGAGACAGCTCTTTTGTCTCAGTTCATATGTCTTAAGGCTTTAAAGACTTTCTGATTTGTATTTTTACTCTCCCAACCAATCTATATTTAAATTTCTGACTTGGTACCTTTAATTCAGAGTTCCTGAATTCGAGTCTTGAATATACTGTATTTAAGCCAAACATGTCAAATTTTATAGCCTACTGTTTCTACTCTGTTTTCTTCACACTGTCACTTCGGTAAATCAAACTAGAAACCAGAATCTTCTTTAACTATGTGTCTTTTCTTCATTATATTTATATTTTTCGTTTCTTCCATGTCTATTTAAAAACTATCCTATCAGATTTTACCTCCTTGGATTTCAGATTCGCCTTTTGTTTTCTCTGCTGTCTGTCACTGCCACAATTTTTGTTCTCAGCTTCTTTCCTGGATTTACTTTCATAATATTATAAATTTACAGTTCCTTCTTTTTTTTTTCTTTTTTTTTTTTTTTAAAGATTTTATTTATTTATTTGACAGAGAACACAAGCAGGCAGAGAGGCAGGCAGAGACAGAGAGAAGCAGGCACTGCACTGAGCAGAGAGCCCGATGCGGGGCTCGATCCCAGGACCCTGGGATCATGACCTGGGCCGAAGGCAGAGGCTTTAACCCGCTGAGCCACCCAGGCACCCCTACAGTTCCTTCTTGAAATGTAATTTAAGTCATCCCTTCTGCATACTTACTCTGCCCTCAGTGTCTTTCTCTCTCTCTCTTTTTTTTTAAAGCATTTCTTAAGGAGTGGTATTATCATCTTTATATGGATCTCCTTTAATAGACCGTAAAGTCCTGAGTGGAGAGCTTACATTTGATTCCTCTTTGTGTGATTGATTCCTGGCATACTTTATGGCTTTACGAGTATTTACAAAGGGCTAAGCTAGGGTTCTGCTGGTCATTAGGCCAAGACCCAGCTAGAGGGGCTGGGCTGGGGCAGTGCCCATCGTTCTCCTAGTAACCTCCTGCTTATTTGCTTTTAGGTTTTGCGGCCTTTTTTGCTGCGCCGGGTTAAGGTGGATGTTGAGAAGCAGATGCCTAAAAAATATGAGCATGTTATCCGCTGCCGGCTCTCCAAGCGTCAGCGCTGTCTCTATGATGACTTCATGGCACAGACCACGTAAGGGAGGACAGAGGGTGGACCCTGGGGCCTTGTATTGGAACAGGTGTGATTGTCAGGGTGCCCCATTTATTTTTCCTCTCTCCCAGCACTAAGGAGACACTAGCCACAGGCCATTTCATGAGTGTCATCAACATTTTGATGCAGCTACGAAAAGTCTGCAATCATCCAAACCTGTTTGACCCTCGACCTGTTACCTCCCCCTTCATCACCCCAGGAATCTGCTTCAGCACCGCCTCTCTGGTGCTAAGGGCCACTGATGTCCACCCCCTCCAGGTAAGTTGTTCCCAAAGTTATTGGCCCTAGCACAACCCTGTATCCTTTTTTTAAGGCTAGAGTCCAGTTATTGCATCCTTCCCTTGTGAATTGAGCACTGTTCCCCTGGTTTCATCATTTTCTGTCTGTGTGACTTAGGGCAAGCTAACTTTTAATTGGTCTCTAACACTAAGTTTGGTTGCCCTTGAAAGTAGGGATTACAAAGGCCTATTAGCTGCAATATGTTTGTAAAAACTGTGTTAATATTTTTGAAAGTGCCTGGCATGTTAGTGATACTTAAATACTATTTTGTTTTCCTGTTCCTTCCCCTTTTTTTGGACACCACCCCCAACTTCTGATTTTGTTGTGGTAAAATACACAGAGTTTTACCACGTTAACCCTTTTTAAGTGTGTATTTTAGCGGCATGAGTAGAGTCCCGTTGTGCGACCACCACGCATCTCCAGAACTTCTTTCATCTTTCCAAATTGAAACTCCATGCACACGAAATAACTCCTCATTCTCCCCTGTCCCCCAGCCCTTGGCAGCCACCATTGCTTTTTCTAAGTTTGACTCTTCTGGGTACTCATATAAATAGGATCATATGTACTTATCCTTTTGTGACTGGCTTATTACAGATTGTCTTCCAGGCTTGTCCATGTTATAGCATGTGCCAGAATTTCCTTGCTAAGTGGGGATGCCGTTTCATACATGTGTCTACATGTCTGTATACATCCATGCTTACACATGTATATCTCCTGCATTTTGTTCACCTGTTTACCCATCAGTGGATGGGTAAATAACTTTGGCTTATTTTTAGTTTCTGGCTATTAAAAATAATGCTACAGTGAACATGGGTGTACAGATACCAGTTTGAATCCCTGCTCTCAATTCTTTTGGGGGCATAGAATTGCTAGATCATATAGTAGTTTGATTTTTGATTTTTTGAGGTAAACTGCTGTCGTATTTTCCATAGTGGCTGCTGCATTTCACATTGCCAACAGCGGTGCACAGGCGTTCTGATTTCTCTATATCATTGCCAGCACTTGGTGTTTTTTTGTTTTATTATAATAGCCGTCTTAACAGGTGTGAGGCTGCAGTACCTCATTGTGATTTTGATTTGCATTTCCCTGATGCTTAGTGATGCAGAGCACTTTTCCTGTGCGTTGTGTATTTCCTTTGGAGAAGTGTTTATTTGGCATATTTGCCTGATTTTTTTAATTGGGTGGCTTTGTTACTGAGTTGTGGGGTGTCTTTATATGTTCTGGATATTATCCTCTTACCAGATACGTGATTTGCAAATGTTTTTGTCCCATTCTGTGGCTTACCTTTTCATTTTGTTGGTAGTGTCTTTTGATGCAGTCCTATGGTCCGTTTTTTTCTTCTGTCACCTGTGCTGTTGGCGTCATATCCAGGAAACCATTGCCTTGTTGGTCCATCTGACACCATGTTGTTGTGTTTCTGCCAGCGGATAGACATGGGTCGGTTCGATCTTATTGGCCTGGAGGGTCGTGTCTCTAGATACGAAGCTGACACATTTCTACCCGGGCACCGCCTCTCCCGCCGGGTGCTGCTGGAGGTGGCCACGGCTCCTGATCCCCCACCCCGGCCCAAACCCGTCAAGATGAAGGTCAACAGGTACCAGGGCTGAGGGAGAAAGGGATGGGTTCCTAGAAAAAGTGGCTACAGCTGGCTGGGGGCAGAAATTGGGGTGGAAAGGAGAGAGTTGGAGGCTAGGCTAAATGTTTGTATGGGACGGATGCAAGGTACTGGAGGAAGCTGGGGAGAGAAGAGGGTCCTGGGAGGCGCCCTTGTGTTTGTCACCGATCTGTTGCCCCCTTTTTCTGCTTGGTGCTTTTTGGTTATCTTGGATTTCTTTGCCTCTTTTTCCTTTGTGTCCTTTGCCTTTATCTCCTTTGTTTTTGTAATGTTTGTCTTGTGTTTTTGCTTCATCTTCCTTATTCCTTTCTTTTCCTGTTCCTATTCTCCTTCCCTCCCTACCCACCCTTTTGATTTTGTCCTTACAGGATGCTGCAGCCAGTGCCCAAGCAGGAAGGCCGTACAGTGGTGGTGGTGAACAGCCCACGGACCCCCATGGGCCCTGTCCCTGTCCGACCCCCTCCAGGCCCTGAGCTCTCCACCCAGCCCACCCCTGGCGCAGCCCCCCCAGTGCTGCCAGCACCACTGATGGTGTCGGCCTCGCCTGTTGGGCCCCCGCTTATTCCGGCATCCCGGCCTCCTGGCCCTGTTCTGTTGCCCCCACTGCAGCCAAACAGTGGGCCTCTGCCCCAGGGTGAGTTACAAGGGGGCCAACCTGCTGGGGGGTTACCTCAGGCAGATTGTTCAGGTTGGGGAAGGAGTAAAGTAATTAGTGTCGAGGGAGCGAAGTTGGAGACAGAGTTGTGGTGCTTGTTGGCTTGGGAGCGTGTGTGGAGCTTGCTGGGAGCGGGCTGGGGCTCCAGTCGGTATATCTGACCGATGTTTGCTTTGTGTCTGCAGTGTTGCCATCCCCCCTGGGGGTCCTTAGTGGGACCTCACGGCCTCCTACGCCAACCCTGTCCCTGAAACCGGCCCCACCTGCTCCTGTTCGCCTAAGCCCCGCCCCGCCCCCGGGCTCCTCCAGCCTGTTGAAGCCCCTGACAGTGCCACCGGGCTACGCGTTCCCTTCCGCTGCCACCACCGCCTCCACCACCACGGCTGCTGCTCCCGCCACGGCGGCACCGGCTTCGGCTCCTGCACCGCAGCGCCTCATCTTGTCTCCTGATATGCAGGCTCGCCTGCCTTGTAAGTTCTCCGCGGTTTGTGAGTGCAGGCTTTGAGACGCGAAGTTCACACGCTGCGGGGCTGGAGAGAAGCTGAGGAGGTTAAAAGTGTAAAAGTCTAGGTAGCTAATGTGCGTGAAGTCTCTCGCTGTATGCTGGAAATTCATAATCCACAGCTGTCAGGGAGTTCCCAGAGAGGAGTGAATAATGGTAACCCTAGGCGTGGGACGGTTGTTCGGGGTGAACGGGCACCGTGGAGTTGGGGGTGGCGATGAGCTCGGTAGCACGGCGGCCCGTTAGCAGATGCAAAGGAGATTGTAGGCAAACAAGTGGGATCGAAAGCGGCAGCACACTGAGGCTCAAAGGCCGAGTTGACTGGAATTTGGAAAATTGAGGGGGAGGGTTGGAGGAAGTGGAGACCTGTGCTTCGTGGGGCAAAGTGGTGTCGAGTTGTCCCTGGGTATATTCGGCCCTCTCTGTTCCCAGCAGGCGAAGTGGTCAGCATCGGGCAGTTGGCCTCACTGGCACAGCGTCCAGTGGCCAGCGCAGGGGGGAGCAAGCCTCTCACCTTCCAGATCCAGGGCAACAAGCTGACTCTGACTGGTGCGCAGGTGCGCCAGCTTGCTGTGGGGCAGCCCCGCCCGCTGCAAAGTAGGTAAAACCCACCCCCTGTCCTGCCTTTTTTCTCCTCTTCTTTGTCTCTTTGTTTTTGTTGCTCTTTTCAGACGTCGGTCTTAATGTTTCTTTCCCCAGCTTCTGGTGGGTGGGGCCGAAGGGAACGTTTGCAGGGGGTCTTCTGAAAAAGATAGGGTTGCCCTCATTCTAGAGGAGTTATTCCCTCTCTGTTCTTTCCATTTCCTCTTGCCCTTGCCTCTGTCCTCCTCGGGCTGATAGCTGCTTCTCTCTCTCTCTCTCTTCCCTTAACCCAGGGAATGTGGTGCACCTGGTGTCCGCAGGGGGGCAGCACCACCTCATCAGCCAGCCTGCCCATGTGGCTCTCATCCAGGCCGTGGCCCCGACCCCTGGCCCCACCCCTGTCTCTGTGCTGCCTTCTTCGACCCCCAGCACCACCCTTGCCCCCACTGGCCTCAGCCTTCCGCTTGCTGCTAACCAGGGTGAGGCTCCTGGCCTTCCTACTTACTTCGCCCTTGCTGGCCTTGGTCCCTTCAGGCATGCCCCGGGTTACTGTCTGTCCAGCCTTCCCTCAGTGTTGTTTTCCCTTGCCGGGATCTCTAGTATCTGTCTGCTACCCTCTCGTGCCCCTGGACTATTTCCATCCTCTGGGTCTCTTGTTTCTTTTCTACCTTCCCCTCAATGTAGCTTCCTCTTGCAGTGCCACCAACCATGGTGAATAATACAGGCGTGGTGAAGATTGTCGTGAGACAGGCCCCTCGGGACGGACTGACTCCTGTTCCTCCATTGGCCCCGGCACCCCGGCCTCCGAGTTCCGGGCTTCCAGCTGTGTTGACTCCACGCCCCACATTAGCCCCTGGCCGGCTGCCCACGCCTACTCTGGGTCCTGCCCGCGCCCCCATTCCCACGTCCGCTCTGGTGAGGCCCCTTCTCAAGCTGGTCCACGGTCCTTCGCCCGAAGTCAGTGGTGAGTCCAGGTGGCTAAGAGCAGATGTTTTTTCCAGGAATAGACAGAGGGTGGTCCAGAGGATTTCTTAGTCGCATAGGTTTCTTACTTATCAGCGTCCTGACTTGCTTTGTAGTGGGCCCCAGAACTAGGCTGCTGAGGTCTTGCCTTATTTTAGAATATACTTCTTAGAATCGTGGGAGGGAAAGGAAATGTTAAATTGTCAAAGTCCTTGAATCTTGGACTTCATGGGGTGGGAGTGAAGGTTTTCTGGGAAAGGGATGAAGTGCGGGGGTAAGGGAAAGGGGGGGACAGGGTAGTAGAGCAAGAAAAGAATCCTGGGGCTAACTCCTCCTCTGTCTCCACAGCTTCAGCACCCGGAGCTGCTCCCTTGACCATCTCTTCTCCTCTCCCTGTGCAGTCCTCACTCCCTGGGCCAGCCTCTTCTCCAATGCCGATTCCCAACTCCTCCCCCCTTGCTAGCCCCGTGTCCCCTCCAGTCTCCGTTCCAGTGTCGTCTCCACTTCCCAGCTCCATCTCCACCGCGCCTCCTGCCCCGGCGTCAGCTCCACTCGCCGTCCCTGTCTCCGCCCCCCTGCCTGCTCCGGCTTCTGGCCCGGCTCTGTTGACCAACGTGACCCCAGCGCTGGCACCTGTTGTCTCAGCGGCTCCTGGACCTCCCTCTTTGGCACCGGCTGGGGCTTCCCCATCAGCGTCCGCTTTGACTCTAGGTTTGGCCACAGCTCCGTCCCTGTCTTCATCTCAGGCGCCTGGTCACCCTCTGTTGTTGGCTCCAGCCTCTTCCCATGTTCCAGGCTTGAACTCAGCTGTGGCCCCGGCATGTTCGCCTGTCCTGGTACCAGCTTCTGCTCTGGCCAGTCCTTTTCCGGCAGCACCAAATCCAGCTCCAGCTCAGGCTTCCCTTCTGGCTCCAGCACCTTCTGCATCTCAGGCTCTAGCCACCTCTCTGGCTCCCATGGTGGCTCCACAGACAGCAATCCTGGCTCCTTCTCCAGCTCCTTCTCTGGCTCCTCTTCCAGTCCTGGCTCCGTCGCCAGGTCCTGCTCCCCTCCTGGCTCCATCGCAGACTCCGGTTCCAGTTCTGGCTTCATCGTCTACTCCAGGAACCTCTTTAGCTTCGGCTTCTGCAATGGTGCCAGCCCCGGCTCCTGTGTCGGCTCCATCATCAACGCAGACCATGGTACCGGCCCCGGTTCCATCACCTCTTCCAAGTCCAGCTTCTACACAGACACTGGCCTTAGCCCCAGTTTTACCATCCACTCTTGGTGGCTCTTCTCCATCTCAGACCCTCTCTTTGGCAACGGGGAACCCTCAGGGGCCTTTTTCAGCTCAGACATTGTCATTGACTCCAGCGTCATCCCTAGTACCAGCTCCAGCCCAGACCTTGTCTTTGGCACCAGGACCACCACTGGGTCCATCACAGACGCTGTCTCTGGCTCCGGCACCCCCTTTGACTCCAGCTTCTCCGATGGGCCCAGCCCCAGCTCACACGCTGACTCTGGCTCCAGTATCGTCATCTGCTTCACTCCTGACCCCAGCTTCAGTGCAAACATTGACCTTGAGCCCTGCCCCAGTTCCGGTGTCCACCTTGGGTCCAGCTGCAGCCCAGACTCTGGCGCTGGCCCCAATCTCAACACAGGCCCCAGCTTCCCAGACATCCTCCCTTGTGGTTTCGGCATCTGGCGCTGCTCCCTTGCCCGTCACCATGGTATCCCGGCTGCCCGTTTCCAAGGATGAGCCTGAGACACTGACATTGCGCCCTGGTCCCCCCAGCCCTCCCTCCACTGCTACCTCGTTCAGTGGTCCCCGGCCTCGACGCCAGCCCCCACCACCACCTCGTTCCCCTTTCTATCTGGTAAGTTTTACTCCCTCAGAGAGAGGGAACAGGAATTTGGGGTTTCTTTGGAGTTCTGGTAGAGTGAATGGAACAGAACGAGGTTAATCCTGGTAGATTACACAGCCTAGTTTTGTGGACCTGATACTCAGAGTGTGCAGTTGGCCAAGTCCCTTCTCTTTCCTGGCCCTTTCCTTTTTTCTGTGTAATGGGAATGATCATCTTTATTCCGCTTTTCCAGAGGAGTAATTGAGGACCTAATGTGCTTTTTATTTATTTATTTATTATTTATTTATTTATTTTTTAAAATTTTTATTTATTTATTTGATAGAGAGAGATCACAAGTAGGCAGAGAGGCAGGCAGAGAGAGAGGGGGAAGCAGGCTCCCTGCTAAGCAGAGAGCCCGATGTGGGGCTCGATCCCAGGACCCTGAGATCATGACCTGAGCTGAAGGCAGAGGCTTAAACCACTGAGCCACCCAGGCGCCCCCTAATGTGCTTTTTAAAACTATGAAGAATTACTGATACATTCAAGGCTGCCTTGGTACTGTTGGTCTTTTTGGTACTTGCTTATTCTTGACTCAGCGTTAGCGTCTGATGGCCTCATTTTACACTTGGAAAAACTAGCCCACTGAGTGATACTATAAAGGTGCCACAACTTGTGAGAACTCCCATGTGTTGACTCCATTGCCTTCTCCTCATCTACGCAAAAGGCATTCCTCAGAGATAGGAAAACTTTTTCCAGTTGCTAAAACCATCGCAGTTGTCAAGTATTTGAGCTTCTGGGGGAAGGGAGTGGCACCATGGACTACAGTTCCCTAAGATCACAAGCCTCTGACTAATGCTTCTCTCTTGTAGGTTTGTTGGTTTGTTTTTGTTTTTGTTTTACCTCCACAGTGGAAAAGGAGCTATGTTTCTGTCCTTCCATGAATTTTGTGGTGACCATTTTTTTTTTTTGTTACGTGTACGGATCCATACATGTTTTTGCTTAAGTTAAACTTATAGCTCAAATTCGAGTAAGTAATTCAAGAACTAATAGGAAGAAAGAGCTAGTGAATTGTTCCAGGTCCTTTGTGTCTTTCTGTCCCTTTAAAAGAAAGGGAGCTGCTGCTTATTCAGAGCTGCCTCTTATGTTTTTCCTCAGCCCCAGACCCCCACTCCATCAGTGCCGTTGACTCCACCTTTCGGTCTTTTTTTAATGCTGCCAGGTTGCTCTGGCTTGCTGCAGGGAGAGAGAAGGGAGCGAGATCTAGCCCAAGAGAGGCAGCTGCATGGTCTGCGCTAAATTTTGGTTGCTCTGCAAGTATGTGGAGGCTTTTTTTTTTTTAAGATTTTATTTTTGTTTATTTGACAGACACAGCAAGAGAGGGAGCACAAGCAAGGGGAGTGGGAGACGAAGAAGCAGGCCTCCCACCAAGCAGGTCCTACCAGGAAACTGGGATCATGACCTGAGCCAAAGGCAGATGCTTAATGATCCCCTGTAGAAGCTTCTCAGCACTTTTTTTTAAGCACTTTTTTGTTTAAGCAGTTTGTCATAAAGATCACAAACCGCACAGTTTGCCCATGTAAAGAGTGGCTTTTAGTATATTCACATAGGTTGCACCCATCACTGCTGTCAACTTGAAAACATTTTCATGGTCCTGAAAAGAAACCCCACACCCTTAGCCATCATCCTCCAACTCTTCCATCTCGTCTAACTTTAGCTTAATTTTACTTTAGCTAAACTTCAGCACTAATTTTTCTGTTTTTTTTAGATTTTGCCATGGAATCATGGCATATGGTCTTTTGTGACTGGCTTTGTTCATTTAGCGTAATGTCTTTGAGGTTCATCCATGTTGTAGCATATGTTGGCATTTTGGTTTTTTTATTGTTGAATAACATTCCATTGTGTGGCAGTACATTTTATATATCTATTCAGCAGTAGATGGACACGTTTGGAATATTTCTACTTTTTGGCTCTTATGAATAATGCTGCCCTGAAGTTCACTTGTAAGATTTTTTTGTCTTCATATGTTTTCAGTTATATTGGATGTATGCCTAGGAGCAGAATTACTGAGTCGGATTAAACTATGTTTAACTGAGGAGTTACCAAACTGTTTTCCAAAGTGGCGATAACCACTGATACCACTTGACATTCCCACAGGCAGCACAGAAGGGTTCCAGGTTCTCCACATCTTTGCCAACACTTGTTGTTATGTCTTTGTGATTGTAGCTATGCTAGTGGGTGTGAAGTGGTATCTTGTGGTTTTGATTTGTTTTCCTAATGGCCAGTCATGTTGTGCATCTTTTTAGTGGTTTGCCATTTGTGTATCTTCTTTGAAGAAATGTTAGGTACTCAGATCCTTTGTGTTTTTAATTTTTTAAAATTTATTTTTATTATTATTTTTTCTAAGTAAATTCTATGCCCAGTGTGGGGCTTGAATTCACAACTCTGAGATCAAGATCAAAACCATGCTCTAGGGACACCTGGGTGGCTCAGTCAGTTAAGCCACTGCCTTCCGCTCAGGTCATGATCCCAGGGTCCTGGGATCAAGTCCTGCATCGGGCTTCTTGCTCCCCAGGGAGCCTGCTTCTCTCTCTGCCTCTGCCTGTGTTTTCGCGTGTGTGCGCGCTCTCTGTCTGTCTATCTCTCAGAAATAAATAAATAAATAAATAAAATCTCTTCAAAACTGTGCTCTACCAACTGAGCCAGCCCTTTTTAATTGGGTTATTTTACTGATTGGAGAGATACATTCTGGATACAAATATCTTTTCAGATACATGATATGCAGATATTTTCTCCTTTGCTACTACTTTTGAGAGTGACCTGCTCTGCTGGGATGCTTTCCTTTTTCACTTTGATCCCCAGGAGCCTCAAGTTGAAGGGAGCAGACAGGAAGGGAGATTTGGGACATTGCTTTTTTTCAGGATCATCTCCTAGGGTTCATCTTCATTTGTTCATTCTCATAGCAGCTGTTTATTGAGAGCCTGCTTGGTGCCAGATAACTGAGCTAGATAGTGGGTAATTATAGTGAGCAAGGTAAGATACAGTGTGTGTTATGGTTGCAGTTTTGTGGATAGAAGATATTAGTCAAAGACTCATACAGATGTAAAACAATGTGGTGAGTGCTGCAAAAAAAGAGGTAGTTTTTTAGCCTGTGAAACTTGAAGTGCTAGTGATGGGAAAGGACTGGGTCAAAGTCCTACAAATTTCCCATCTGCCAGGGCCCTCCCCTTTTCTCTCTTAGGGTGATGAAACCCAGATGTCTGATTAGCTTTTCCCAATTCTACCCCATTCTAGTATGGCCCCTGGCAGAAACCTCCCATGGATTTGATTAGCCACTCTGTCCTGGTCAGTGATTGGAGGAAGGCTTTCAATAATTGTTTCGGATCCACTTCTAAAAGCCAAATTAATTTGAATGTTGTAGAGTTTAAGTGTTATTTAAGAAAATTCCCAGAAATCATCCATTTTATAAGCTTATTAAATATACAGATTTTAGTTTTTAATATTTAGGCATTCTGTTTTGGTAACATATAAAGGAAGATCGGGGGTTTTTTGCAGAGAAGTTATTTCATATAACATTATGAAAAGAGTAACTCTCGTTATTGACAGCTTGGAAAAAAACACTAAAAGCATAATGTAGTTTTGAATGCTGTGGTTTCCATAGGTTATGTTTAATTCTGGGATGAATGGTCAGGTTTTCTATGAGGACACTGATCACTTTTTCTGTGTGTGTGTGTGTGTGTGTTTTCCTCTCATCCCCAGGACTCTCTGGAGGAAAAGCGGAAGCGGCAGCGGTCTGAACGCCTGGAACGGATTTTCCAACTTAGTGAGGCTCATGGGGCCCTGGCACCTGTGTATGGGACTGAAGTCCTGGATTTCTGTACCCTGCCCCAACCTGTTGCCAGCCCCATCGGCCCTCGTTCTCCTGGCCCCAGCCACCCCACCTTTTGGACTTATACCGAGGCTGCCCGCCAGGCTGTACTGTTTCCCCAGCAACGACTAGACCAGCTGTCAGAAATCATTGAGAGGTTGGCAGGGCTAAGTGCTAATGGGAACCGGGTCTTGGGGCCTCTGAGTGGATATAGTGGTTAGGGCTGGTGAAGGTGCACTTTTGGGCCCTTTCCGAGTTCCATCTTTTATGCTGCTTGCCTTCTTCCTTCACAGGTTCATCTTTGTCATGCCTCCTGTGGAGGCACCTCCCCCTTCCCTGCATGCCTGCCACCCACCTCCTTGGCTGGCCCCACGTCAGGCAGCCTTCCAAGAGCAATTGGCCTGTGAGCTCTGGCCACGGGCTCGTCCTTTGCACCGTATTGTGTGTAACATGCGCACTCAGTTCCCTGACTTGAGGCTCATCCAGTATGACTGTGGTAAGTTCATTGGTCAGTAAGGATCCCTAGACCTTCCCCCCCCAACTGTGAGTAGCAAAGACTATATCAAAGGGACGCTATAGCTTGATTTTTGTGAATTTCATTAAATATCAGCCAGTTTTTCAGGCTATACTTCTAGGCAGGATGGAGAAATGTAGACCTTATGATGGATTCTTGGCATTCATGGATTTGACTTCGATGAAAGTTGAAAATGTGTGTTAACTCATGCATTTGGTAATTATTTTGTGAGTATCTGTTGTATTTTACACTTAGGATACGGTGGCAAATAAGATAGCACAGCAGAGAGTTTTCAGATTCATGGGGAAAGGTGCAAGGTGGTATAAGACAGTAAATAGTAAGTTGTGTTTTAGGAAAACACAAGGATCTTCCTGTCTTTGGTTAGAATCTTTTTGGTTAGAATGCATTTGGCTGCAAGTATTGGAAAACTGAATAGTGGCTTGAACCATAAGAGCATTTATTGTTTCCTTAGTGAGAAATTCTTAGAATAGTGGCATATGATGGGTCCAGCTTACTGATGTTTTCGTGGACCCAGGACCTTCTGGTCTTTCTCCCATCCTTAGCTTTTATCTTCTTATTCTCATGTTTATTTCTTGGTGGTTCTACCATGGCTGCCACAACTCCAGGGAGCACAGCAGTGCTTTGAGCAGGAAACAGGGCTTGAGATAAAATATTCTCAGCAAGTTTCTCTCTTTGGGGGTGGGAAGAAAGTTCTTCTCATTGACGATGCTTCATAGCTCATTGCTTTAATTTGGTCCATATGCCCATCCCTAGAATAATCTCTGACAAAGGGAAATGGCAAAGAGGAACTATGGCTTTTTTATTTTTATTTTTGTTTTTTAAAGATTTTATTTATTTATTTGACAGAGAGAGATCACAAGTAGGCAGAGAGGCAAGCAGAGAGAGAAAGGGGGAAGCAGGCTTCCCGCTGAACAACGAGCTAGATGTGGGGCTTGATCCCAGGACCCTGGGATCATGACCTGAGCCAAAGGCAGAGGCTTAACCGACTGAGCCACCCAAGCGCCCCAACTATGGCTTTTTTAGACCAGTCATGATCTATCTTTTGGGGTTGGATTGGGGCTTATCCTCCCTGGATCAAGGGATCTCTGCCAGGGTGTCTACAGTGTAAATCAGGTTCCTTATGCAAGAGTATCTCTTGGACAGTAGTGAATTGTTTCTGCAACAACCCAGCAGAGATGTTTCTTCAGTAACATGTTTGGAGATTTTGTAAATGGCCTTAGAATGTAAGACAGCAAAATTTTTATTAACATATGCTCAAGAAATATTTTAGTAAAAAAACAATTTTGTAACATTTGAAACCATTTAGAGTAAGTAGACAAATTGAAAGTCTTTGTTAAAAGCATTTAAACTTTTCATCAGAAACATTAGAGAAGGTATTTCTGTGTTTGATGGGAGATTGAATTAGATAACCTCATAGGATCCTCTCCCCATGGTTATGATCTTAGGGATCTTCAATCCTTGTATGTAAGTCATAACATCCAGTGGATGTTGTTGCTGTCTGTCCTGTGAATCTGTTGTGTGTTTTAGCTGGCATAACTCAACAGTAGCGCCTTAAAGATTTCCTTCTTGCTCATTACCATTGAGGGTTTCCTTTTTTCCCCTGAGGGTCTATATGTTATCCTACCCCCGGTTAGACGTAGAAGGTAGATCCTAGACAGGAGCAGACTGAAGAGGGGGATCCCATAAAAGAAGGAAATAAAGTTAAATATATTTTAAATAAATATTTAATTAGGGATTCCTGGGTGGTTCAGTCCGTTAAGCCGCTGCCTTCGGCTCGGGTCATGATCTCAGGGTCCTGGGATCGAGTCCCACATCGGGCTTCTTGCTCAGTGGGGAGCCTGCTTCTATATCTGCCTCTGCCTGCCACTTTGCCTGCTTGTGCTGCCTTTCCCTGACAAATAAATAAATAAAATCTTTTTAAAAAAATTAATTAACTTATTTTAGAGAGCATGTGTACGGGGATGGGAAGGGAGAGGAAGAATCTGAAGCAGACTCTGCGCTGAGCGTAGAGCCCAGCACGGGGCTCCGTCTCACAACCCTGAGATCATAACCCGAGCCGAAACCAAGAGTCAGACACTGAGCCTCCCAGGCGCTCCTAAAGTTAATTTTTTTTTAAAGATATTTTTACTTATTTGACAGAGATCACAAGTAGGCAGAGAGGCAGGCAGAGAGAGAGGAGGAAGCAGGCTCCCTGCTGAGTAGAGAGCTCGATGTGGGGCTCGATCCTAGGACCCTGAGATCATGACCTGAGCCAAAGGCAGAGGCTTTAACACACTGAGCCACCCAGGCACCCCTAAAGTTAAATATTTTTGATCTTTTAGGCTAATTGAAACCCTCAGCTAAAGCTTTTATTATTTTTCAACTAGAGTCTTTCAGTGCTAAGTGTTCTCCCTATTCCAGCTTATAACAAGCTCCCCTACCCCTCATTTCTCGTCAGGAAAGTTGCAAACATTGGCAGTGCTGTTGCGACAGCTCAAGGCGGAGGGCCACCGGGTGCTCATATTCACCCAGATGACCCGGATGCTGGATGTATTAGAACAGTTTCTCACCTACCATGGCCACCTCTACTTGCGTCTGGATGGGTCTACTAGAGTTGAACAGAGACAGGTAACCTGGACATCTGCAGCCCTTTGAGGCTCACCTCAGCTACTGTCTCCATTTTCCAGAAGGGGCCCCACTAAGCCTTGGGTCTGTGTGGGTGGCCGTGTCTCCTGATACAGTCTTTTTTCTTTCTCTCTAGGCTTTGATGGAACGATTCAATGCAGACAAACGCATATTCTGCTTCATCCTTTCAACTCGGAGTGGGGGTGTGGGTGTGAACCTGACAGGAGCAGATACTGTTGTTTTTTATGACAGCGACTGGAATCCCACCATGGATGCTCAGGCCCAGGATCGCTGTCACCGAATTGGCCAGACCCGAGATGTCCACATCTACAGGTATTGCCTACTCTCCCCTCATTTTGCAGCCTCTTTACTGGTAGGGTTTTATTAATCTGTTTGGCTGTTTACACATCGCCTTCGTCACTCCCTAGACTTATCAGTGAACGGACAGTGGAGGAGAACATCCTAAAAAAGGCAAATCAGAAGAGAATGTTGGGAGACATGGCCATTGAGGGAGGCAACTTCACCACAGCCTATTTTAAACAGGTACTAAGATCTTCCAGTCTACGCAGGAGACAACTGCAGTGCCCGTAGGGGTTGCTCCTGCTCATGAAAGTCGATTCTGGGGCACCTGGGTGGCTCAGTCTGTTAAGCGTCCACTCTTGGTTTCAGCTCAGGCTGTGATCTCATGGGATTGAGTTGTGCGCTGGGCTCCACAGTCAGCAGGGAGTCTGCTTGAAAGATTCTTTCCTTGTGCCCCTCCCCTCAAGTGCCTGCGCTCTCTCTCTCTCTCTTTTTCTCTGAGATAAATGCTGGATGTATTAGAACAGTTAGACAGTAAATCTTTAACAAAAATAAGTAACTAAGATGCTTTGGTCTCCACAGATCTGCCTCTTCAACTGGTGGCATTGCTGATTATTTCTAAGAGCTTCTGTTGCATAGTACACTTGGGTCCAGCATTCCATTGGCTCTGACACTTCCCTCTCTTCTCTCCAAAGCAGACCATCCGAGAGCTGTTTGATATGCCCCTGGAAGAGCCATCTGGCTCATCTGTACCCTCTGCCCCTGAAGAGGAGGAGGAGACTGTAGCCAGCAAGCAGACCCATATCCTGGAGCAGGTGAGCAAAGAGCAGGCGCTCTCTAGAGTAGAGCTGATCGTTAAGGTGGGGGCTGTCCGGGGCGAAAGAACATTTCTGCTGCTTCCCGAATGACTGTTGGCCTTTAGGAGTTGTGAGTAGATTGCTTATTGGCTCATAAGATTTCATAGAACAAAGGATTTGGAATCCTCAGTTACTTGTTTGAATTCTGATAGAACCTCTTTCTAGCTGTGTTTGTTAAGCCAAGTCGGCTTCATTTTCTGAGCCTGGAGTCTTGCTTTTCACCTTTCTGGACTGCTAATGGGAAGGAAGTAACAGGATGAAATGGAATAGTGGACGTAAGAAGTGCTTTGTGTGTGGTGTGACCTCTTGTTTTCCAGATACTGATTGATACATAGTAGAATAATTTGGGGAACCTTTTGGCTTTTTATTTTAATTTGTTTTAAGTAGGCTGCACGCCCAGCCCAACGTGGGGCTCAATGAACTCACGACCTTGAGGTTAAGAGTCGTGTGCTCTACTGACTGAGCCAGCCAGGTGACCCTAAAGAGCTTTTTAAAGGATTGATTCCTGGGACCCCATCTGAGAATCTACTAAGTTGTGATTTGGGTGGGGGGGCGAAGGCTGGGCATTTGTATTTTTTCAGAGGTAGATGTTGGGAACTATAAGGTGCAGTACGGAGGGGCTTTTCCCTGCACGCACTCTAGGTTGTGTCCCTCGGTGACTTCAGTGTGTGCTTTCTGGCTGTTCGTCACAGGGGAAAAAACCAGAGGTGGTTAGTCTGTTGTCAAGCGGTATCTCAGTGCACAAAAGAGTTAGGGATTTTTTTGTAATTACAGCTTTCTGGGACTGTTCTCTTAAGGAGGCAGAAGGTGGACTTGAATGGAAAAGGAAGCGGAGCTAGAGGTTTTTAAAACAGATGCTTTCTCACTGGTGGGCTTCCAAGTGAGATCTAGTTTATCCTATGTGGAATACCGCATTGCTTTGATAACTTCGAGGGCTCAGAAGAGAGTTGAGTTCAGTTATACCTGGTTTGGTATAAATGTGGCCTCAGATTTTTGTCTGAATCAAACCACAGGATGTAGAATTCTTTAATTCTCCTGGTTTTTCTTCCCCACACCTTTGCAGGCACTGTGTCGGGCAGAGGATGAAGAGGATATCCGTGCGGCCACCCAGGCCAAGGCCGAACAGGTGGCTGAGCTTGCAGAATTCAATGAGAATGATGGGTTTCCTGCTGGTGAGGGAGAGGAGGCCAGCCGGCCTGGGGCTGAGGATGAAGAGATGTCCCGAGCTGAGCAAGAAATCGCTGCCCTTGTAGAACAGGTCAGTGTTGGACCCACTAGTTCTCAACCTCACCCTTCACAGCTTCTTCCTCTGGGCCTTGTGATCCTCCTCTTGTCTTCTGTGGTGAAAGTAAGGGTATTGGGCCCTGGTTATCAAGTCCTTATGTTGTTGATTACCACTGTTTCTTCGCACAGCTGACCCCCATTGAGCGCTACGCCATGAAATTCCTGGAAGCTTCCCTGGAGGAGGTGAGCCGAGAGGAGCTCAAGCAAGCAGAAGTGAGTATTTCTAGGAGGTGGGGGTGGAAGTGAGAAGCGGCTGCTTCTACCCCGCCCGACCCTGCTTGCCTCCCTCTGACCGCCCACCATTTGGGCTCTCTTGTTGGTAGGAACAGGTGGAAGCTGCCCGCAAGGATCTGGACCAAGCCAAGGAGGAGGTGTTCCGCCTACCCCAAGAGGAGGAGGAGGGGCCAGGGGCTGGGGATGAGGTTTCCTGTGGGACTGGTGGAGGCAGTCACCGGCGCAGTAAGAAGGCCAAGGCCCCAGAAAGGCCAGGGACTCGCGTCAGTGAGCGTCTTCGTGGAGCCCGGGCTGAGACTCAAGGGGCAAACCACACCCCTGTCACATCCCCCCATCACACCCGCAGCACTTCCACAACCCCACGCTGCAGCCCTGCCAGGGAGAGGGCTCCCCGGCCAGCACCTAGGCCCCGGCCCACTCCAGCTTCAGCTCCTGCTGTAATTCCTGCCCCAGTCCCTGTTCCAGTTCCTGCCCCGATCCCCATTTCAGCCCCAAATCCAATAACCATGCTTCCTGTTCATATCTTGCCCTCTCCCCCACTGCCTCCTTCACCGATTCCTCCCTCTTGTTCTTCCGCCTGTACCCCTCCTCCCGCCTGTACCCCTCCTCCAGCTCATACGCCACCTCCCACCCAAACTTCTCTCTCCACTCCTTCCTCGCCTCTCCTACTTGGTCTGCCTTCTGTGCCCGTCTCCCCGCCGGTCACCAACCTCTCCCTGGGCTTGGGGCCGGAGGCAGAGCTGTGCGCACAAGCGTTGGCGTCTACCGAGTCCCCGGAGCTGGCTGATTTGGCCAGTTCCGAGACGTCCCCGCTTCCTCGTGTGCCCCCTAAGGATCTGTTGCCAGTTGCTGTTGAGATCCTGCCTGTATCAGAGAAGAACCTTTCTCTCGCCTCTTCTGCACCTAGCCCAACCCTGGAGGCTGACAGCGTCCCCAACGGTCAAGAGCAGGAAGTTCCAGAGCCTGCTGAGGGGACCGTCCTCACAGTGCTGCCTGACGGTGAGGAGGTGCCCTCGTGTCTGAGTGAGAGCAATGGGCTGGATCTCCCACCTTCAGGAGCATCTGATGAGCTACTTCCGGAGCCCGTGGAGGCTGACAAGAGCTCAGAAGAGCTGATGGAGGCCCAGACCCCAACCTCCAGCCCAGAGAAGCCCCAGGAACTTGCTTCACCAGAGGTCGCAGCCCCATCCACCTCATCCTCCGCCACCTCCTCGCCGGAGAGCCCTTCACCTGCCCGGCCCCCTCGGCGTCGCACCAGTGCCGATGTAGAAATTAGGGGTCAGGGGGCTGGTCGGCCAGGGCAGCCTCCAGGCCCCAAAGTGCTCCGCAAGCTGCCGGGACGGCTGGTGACCGTGGTTGAGGAGAAGGAATTGGTGAGGCGACGGCGGCAGCAGCGGGGACCGGCCAGCGCCCTAGTGCCTGGCGTGTCCGAGACGGGCGCCAGCCCGGGAAGCCCGTCTGCCCGCAGCGTGTCGGGGCCGGAATCCTCACCTCCCGCCGGTGGGCCCTGTGAAGCGGCCCCCCCATCCACACTGCCCACCCCAACCCAGCAGCCCTTCATAGCTCGCCGTCGCATTGAGCTGGGGGTGCCCGGTGGGGGCGGCCCAGAGAATGGAGACAGGGCACTGCTTGCCATCAGCCCTCCAGCTGTGAAACGTCGGAGGGGGAGGCCCCCCAAGAAGAACAGGTCTCCAGCAGATGTTGGGCGAGGGGTGGATGAGGTGCCTTCATCCACCTCTAAGGGAAAAACCAACGGGGCTGACCCAGTCCCTGGGGCTGAGACCCTTATTGTGGCGGAGCCTGTCCTGGGACCCCAGCTTAGTCCTGGGCCCCCGCCTCTCGGAGCCCCGCCCGTTCACAGACCAGAGCCCTTCATCCTGTCACCTGTGGAGAAGAGAAGGCGGGGGCGGCCCCCTAAGGCACGAGATGTGCCCATTCCTGGGACCATTTCCTCTCCAGGGGATGGCAACTCAGAGAGCCGGACACCGCCGCTCCCGCCGCCACCTCCCCTGCCACCACTCCCGCCTCTCCTAGCCTGTCCCACAGCTCCTGTCGCCAACACTGTCAGCAGTCTCACCGTTCCAACGTCCCCACCCAAGCGGAAGCGGGGCCGGCCTCCCAAGAACCCACCGTCCCCTCGGCCCAGCCGGCTCCCTGCCTCGGACCGTGACGGCTCTTCCGTCCTTGAGAGCTGTGGGTTGGGGAGGCGGCGGCAACCCCAGGGCCAGGGGGAGAGTGAGGGCAGTTCCTCTGACGAGGACGGAAGCCGCCCCCTCACCCGCCTGGCCCGCTTGCGGCTTGAAGCGGAAGGAATGCGGGCACGAAAGAGCGAAGGGTCCATGGTGGTGGCCGTAATTCAGGATGACCTGGATTTAGCGGATAGTGGGCCAGGCGGGTTGGAATTGACACCTCCCGTGGTCTCGCTGGCTCCAAAACTGCGCTCCACCCGCCTGCGGCCAGGGTCTCTGGTCCCCCCGCTAGAGACTGAGAAGGTGCCTCGCAAACGGGCGGGGGCCCCAGTTGGCGGGGGTCCTGGGCTGGCAAAGCGGGGCCGCCTACAACCTCCAAGTCCCCTGGGACCTGAGGGTTCAGTAGAGGAGTCTGAGGCTGAAGCCTCAGGTGAGGAGGAGGAAGGGGATGGGACCCCACGACGCCGGCCTGGCCCCCGCCGACTTGGTGGGGCCACCAACCAAGGGGACCAGCGCATTCTGCGCAGCAGCGCCCCTCCCCATCTGACTGGCCCTACCATTAGTCACAGAGGCCGCAAGGCCAAGACGTGAGTGGGCCGCCCCTCCACCTAGGCTTTCCGCCATGGCCCCTCTCCCTCCACAACCAGGCCTGACTCTGTTAACCACTACTTGAAGTCTTGAGGGGGAAAGCCTCCTGGGAGACATAGGGGCCCTCTCCCTTCTTTCCACCAAAGTAGGGGGTAGGCAACTGGTTGTCATGGAAATGGGGCTCTTCACATACCCCCTTCCCTTCCACCCCACATGGCTGGGCAGTGTTAAGGGTGGCAAGATAGTCTCTGTCCCCACCCCCTTGTACTTGATTCCCCGGCTCTCACGGCCCCCCGCCCTTAGGGGAAGGGGGAGGGGCTTCTCTCTACCATGAGTTTTTTTTTTTTTTTTCTTTTTTCTTTTTTTTTTTAAGAAGAAAAAATAATAAACTTAGTTTCTGTATGAGCATCCGCGTAAGGAGGCTTCTGATTTTCTGGTCTGGTGGAGGGATGGGTGGGAACTTGGGCATCGTTTTCTTCTTCTCGTTCTGGCCAAAACCCTAGTACCTGATATCTAACCCAGAATTATGTCTTTGAGGCAGAAGTCCCGCAAGAGGAGGAAAGATTGGCAAATCTGATCTGGTGGGGTGCCTTTCCCTAAATTTTCAGTTTTGAGTCACTCCAACTCCCACTTTTTCTTTCCTCCTATTCCCTTAGTTCCTGGGCTTTCACTCAGAGTTTTCTGATGCCTCAGACTTTTCCCTGCTCTCACCCCTCTTGTTCAGGTGCTTTCACTCCTTTTGCAGAAGGCAGGCGTCCAACCTTCAGTCTCTCCATTCCCCTCTTTGCTTTCCTCCATCTAGCCAAACTAGTTTGAGTCAGCCACACCCCTTTCTGAGCTCCCGGGGCCTTTTGGGTGGTGACTGGCCACCCAACCCCACCCCCGGGCTTGGCTTGGAGGTCTGAGTCAGCTCCATCTTCACCCAAGCCAAATCAAACCAGAGGCAGGAGCCGAAACTCGCAGTCCCTCGAGGCCCATAGCCAGGTAAGAGCCCTTGTTCGGTTTTTAGATTTCCTTTGGTCTCCACTCCCTAAACCCTCTCCTAATGACTGTGTCTGTGTTCAGCACATCCGCTCTTTCCTCATACCCCCTGTCCTGCAACTGTGTGGCAGAGCGTCTTTGGGCTCGGCTTATCTTGCCTCCTTTCACTCGAGCCCTTGTTGCTTGTGTTCAGAGAACCGCAAGGGGCTCCGTTTTGTACAGGGTGTAGGGATGGTTGGAGATGGGGGTGGAAAGGTGGCTTGCTGCCACAGCTCAGAGGGGCTGAGAAGTTAGGGAGAGGAGAGATGATTAAGCATCATTATGCAGGTTTCTGTGTGGGTTATGAGGTCATGGTGTTACTCTGAATATATTGGGTGGCCTGGGTTAAAATGGCGAAAAGAGGCAGCAGGGAGTCAGCATAGCAAAGGAGGCCCAGTTTGGGGAGGTCTGGTTTTACTGAGTTCAGCTTCGTCAGCCAAGAAGAGAGCTTAGATGGGTCCTTGCCCTCTGCTTTCTCCCATCTCTGTGTCTCATCCACTCCGTTTTCACATGAGACAGCTGCTGTGCTTGAAGTGGGGTGGCAGGGCTCAGGGGGCCATTTCATGATCCCTTCTTAATATTCACGAGCAGCTTTTGAGGGACTTCAGAGAATGTTAAGACCCTTTGAAATACAGTTTAAATTCACTGATTTGTGCAGTCTGATTCCAACCAGCTTTTGAGATTCTGTGTTTCTCCTGCTTATCCGTGTGCACCTGTCATTTTTTTCCCGGCTTGTCAAAACAGTTAAGTAATACAGATGATGCTGCCTTTGTGCCGGCTTGCCTTTAAACACTCAGAATCTCAGGCTGAGAAAAAAGGATTCCGGCCGAACGTTTCCTCTCTTGGTCTGTGAGTCAGGAGAGGAATTCCCCAGTAAGGCAGCATTCCTGAGAGTTGGGCTAGGTCACAAGGACACAGCGGAGAGAGGGGCGGAGTCTGACCGACCCAGGCCAGTGGCTCAGTTGTTGGGCTTACAAGTACCTTGACTGTCGCCCACAGGTGATGGAGGACGAGGAGAAGGCAGTGGACACCTTGGTGAGCAACATGGAAGCTGCCCATCCTCCATCCCCCGTCCGCTGCTGCTGGCTCCGCCTCCGCTACTTGGCAGCTACTAGCATTATCTGTGGCTGCTCTTGTCTGGGAGTCGTGGCCCTTGTGTTTGCCATCAAGGTGAGGAGTGGGATTCCTGTGGGGGCAGAGGGGTGGGTGTAGTTAGGTGATGGTTTAGCGTATTTGGTCTATGTGCACTGATCACACAGCTGCTAAGTACTTGTCACAGTTTGGCTCCGGGCCTGGTGTCAGAAATGAGACCTGCTTCTGGCCCTCAGAGTGCCACAGTCTAATGAAAGAGAGAGCTGTGAACATGGGTAATTAATGAAATGTAGCTCATCAGTATTGTGATGGAGGAGACACAAGGTATTCTGGAAGCAAGGGCGGATATATATGTGTGATTACGTACCTGTGTATGTAGGGTAGGAGACAGGAGAGTAACCTTAAAGGATGAGTGACTAAGGGTTGAAAGGGCATTCCAGGTAAAGGGAGCAGTGTGTGCAAAGGCCTGGGCTCTTCGTTGCCCACGACTGGACCAGTGAGGAATGGTGACAGATGAAGCCAGAGGGCCCAGACTCCCAAGGGCCTCCCAAGTGGGCTCTCTGCGCAGCGGGGAGCCTGCTTCCCCCTCTCTCTCTGCCTGCCTCTCTGCCTACTTGTGATCTCTGTCAAATAAAATATTTTTAAAAAGAAAGTGCTGGGGAGTACTTTAAAGACTTTTTGCAGAGGAGAGTGACATGGTCAGGTTTGTGTTCTAAGGCCTACATGGAGAGTGGGTTGGAAGGGGCAGGACTGGAGGCAGTTGAGCAGAGATTAGAGCAATCTATAGCAGTCAGGAAGAAGCTGTGGGGTTTTTTAGAGGGCTCCACCATTTCCAAACACCTAATCGAAACTGCATGTTTACCTTTTTTTTAAGATTTTGTTTATTTATTTGACAGAGACAGCGAGAGAGGGAACACAAGCAGGCGGAGTGGGAGAGGGAGAAGCAGGCTCCCTGTTGAGCAGGGAGCCTGAGGTGGGGCTGAATCCTAGGACTCTGGGATCATGACTTGAGCCAAAGGCAGGCGCCTAACGGACTGAGCCATCCAGGTGCCCCCACATGCACCTTTTGAATGGCCACACAGGCAACTTAAATGTCACATGGGAATTTTCTCAATCCTGGTTTTATTTTAATAATCAGAAACTGTATTCTTATGACCTTGAGACTTTCTGGCTTCATCAGATCAAAATCATAAAAAGAATTCTTAATAAAATGATGAGGGCATTGGGCTAATGAGAAGGGGGTGGTGTTCGGCTGGACGGGAGGGAAAGACTCCAAGATATCTCTCGGTTTCTTTTTTTTTTTTTTTAAAGATTTTATTTATTTATTTGACAGAGAGAAATCACAAGTAGGCAGAGAGGCAGGCAGAAGAGAGGGGGGAAGCAGGCTCCCTGCTGAGCAGAGAGCCCGATGTGGGGCTCGATCCCAGGACCCTGAGATCATGACCCGAGCCGAAGGCAGCGGCTTAACCCACTGAGCCACCCAGGCGCCCCTATCTCTCGGTTTCTTGCCAAGGATTCCAAATTCTGAATGAATGTGGGATGAGTAGAAAAGGGTTGGGGATAAAAGGTTTGAAAAGTACTTTCCCATCTGTGATCTTGTGAGCTAACAATGGCTACTTGGAAAAGTACACAGAGCTGAGTAGAAACCTTACTTTGTAGATGAGGCATGAGAAATAGACATTGGAAAGGGAAAAGACATTTTATTTCAGGGGGTTTGGGTGTCGGGTTTTGAGCCATTACAAGGATGGAGGATTGGTGTGGGACAGTGGGCTCTTTGGGGAAGAAGCAGGGGAAGAACCTAACCAAAAACCTGCCCCCGCAGGCGGAAGAGCGGCATAAGGCAGGCCGGTTCGAGGAGGCAGTGCACTGGGGGGCCCGGGCCCGGAACTTCATCCTGGCCAGCTTTGCTGTCTGGTTTGCTGTCCTCATTCTGGGCCCCCTGCTTCTGTGGCTGCTCTCCTATGCCATCGCCCAGGCTGAGTGACCCTGGGTGGCCTCTGCTGAGAGTCAGCAAGAGCTCCTGGATCCTGCAGTGCGGCATTGCTAGCGTCTGAGGCCAGCAGTGGTCCTTCCTGGCTGGAAGGATGATGCCTCTCTCAAAAGGCTTTGGAAGAGCTCTTCTAGACCTTTCTAAAAGGGGGCAGCAGCTAAAACTGTTGAGGGGAGGCCAGCCTGCTCTGTTCTTTCAGTGCCCACCATCCCCTATTTCCCCCAGCCTGCTACATCCTAGGGGCCTCGACCCAGAGGTGGGGTTGAAGACCAGGCCTGATTTTATTAGACTTTGTTTTGTAATAAAAATCTTTTTTAGCGGTGAAATGCTCCTGTCTAATTGTTGTACCCCTACTTTCCCCTGGCCCTTGGCGAGAGCCAGACAAACATCTGACTGATGGCAAAAGTCTGCATTTTCCCTTACCTAGGAGCTGCAAGAGGGTTTTTCTTCTTTTTTCCTTCTCCTGGAAGTTTCCCTTCTTGGAAAGAACCCAGCTTCTCCCTTGCGCATCAACAGAGAGTCCCTGCGGCCAGATAAGACAAGGAGCAGCTGCTCCTGTATTTATGGAGTGCTTCCTATATTCCAAGCTGTGTTCTTAAGCACTTTCTGTTACTTAACTCCTTCACCCCTCACAGCCACTCAGTAAGAGTGTTTTCACTCTTTTCATTTTATAGTTGAGGAAGCCGGCACCCAAGGTCATACAGCTAGTGAGATTCTGAGCTGGCATTGAACTCAGAGCCTTTGGTTCCAGAGTTGAGAGAGGAATGAAAGGGATGGCGGCAGCAGGTGAATTTCTGCCCTGGATGTGAAAGTCTGTAGGATTATCATGACTTTTTATATCCTTTATCTTGGGCCCTCCCAGTAATATTTTATTTTATTTTATTTTTTATAAAGATTTTATTTATTTATTTGACAGAGAGAAGTCACAAGTAGATGGAGAGGCAGGCAGAGAGAGAGAGAGAGAGAGAGAGAGAGAGAAGCAGGCTCCCTGCTGAGCAGAGAGCCCGATGCGGGACTCGATCCCAGGACCCTGAGATCATGACCTGAGCCGAAGGCAGCGGCTTAACCCACTGAGCCACCCAGGTGCCCCCCAGTAATATTTTAAACATATTTTACACCTGATCTTAGCCAAAGGGCCAAGAAGCGATTAAACATATTTCAAATTGTGAAGCATATCATATATGTAGGAAAATATCCAAAAAGAATACATAGCTTTTAAGTTAACACAAAGCCAACATCTGAAAACCATCATTCAGTCAAGAAGTTGAACCCTGAGGCGCTCCCGGACCACCTTTCGACCCTCCCGATGGCGACTCCGGCCTTTCTCCGCACAGGTACCAGCATTCTGACCTCCAGCAGTGGGGTTTGGTTTTGCCTGCATCTGAACACTATATAAATGGAGTCCTATGTATTCTTTTTATGTGTGACTTGTGCGACTTACTGTTGTCGGTGAGATCCATCAATATTCGGTGTAGCTGGAGTTGTCCTACTGTAGAGTATTCCATTATATGACTTTGTTAGCGGTTTAGCCATTTTCTGTTGGTGAACTTTGGGGGTGATTCCATTTGGGGGATATTACGAATCTTGCTACTATGGACATTGTTATATATGCCTCTTGGAGTACATGTGCCCTGGGAACTGAATTTTTGGGCTATTTCACCATAATTCAGAGACCAGCAGAGCACCTAAGGGAATTAAAGATATTTGTTGCACACTGAAGAGAGAGGTTTAAAGGGGAAGGTGGTTGTCTTCAATGTTCCAAAGTGCTCCAGGAAAGAAAAGTGAAGAGTATCCATTGCTGGTCCCAGAGGTTAGAGTCACAACACTAGGTAAAAGCCATACCTAGGGCAGTGGCTCTCAATCAGCTTCATAGTAGACCACTTGGGGAGCTTTAAAAAGTACTTAATGCCTGGACCTCGGCCCTACAGATGCCGATTGATCGGTGTAAAATGCTGCCTGCCTGGGCACATTTTAGAGAGAATTATTTATTTATTTTTAGGTCTTGCTATTTTTAAACTCCATTTTGAAAAAATTTCAAACCTACTGAACAATAAAAGAATAGTACAATGAACTCATGTGTGCTCTTCACCTAGGTTTATAATTTTTCACATGTTTTACCACGTTTCACGTTTACCGCGTGTTTCACCACATTTGTTTTAAGATCTTTCTAAATACACATATTGTTGGGTCACCTGGGTGGCTCAGTGGGTTAAAGCCTCTGCCTTTGGCTTAGGTCATGATTCCAGGGTTCTGGGATCGAGCCCCGCATCGGGCTCTCTGCTCAGCAGGGAGCCTGCTCCCCCCTCTCTCTGCCTGCCTCCTCTGCCTGCTTGTGATCTCTGTCTGTCAAATAAATAAAATCTTTTTAAAAAATAAATATACATATTGTTATTGCAGAGCCATTTGAGAATAAGTGGAAGGCCCTTTATTCCTAAATTCTTCTATTTTTTTTTATTTCACTTATTTGACAGATCACAGCAGGCAGAGAGAGAGAGAGAGGAAGGGAAGCAGGCTCCCTGCCAAGCAGAGAGCCTGACTCGGAGCTCCATCCTAGGACCCTGAGATCATGACCTGAGCCAAAAGCAGAGGCCTTAACCCACTGAGCCACCCAGGCGCCCCATTCCTAAATTCTTATTTACAGTTTTTTTTAAAAAGATTTTATTTATTTATTTAACAGAGAGAAATCACAAGTAGATGGAGAGGCAGGCAGAGAGAGAGAGAGAGGGAAGCAGGCTCCCTGCTGAGCAGAGAGCCCGATGCAGGACTGGATCCCAGGACCCTGAGATCATGACCTGAGCCGAAGGCAGTGGCTTAACCCACTGAGCCACCCAGGCGCCCCTTATTTACAGTTTTTAGTGTCAGTATGGTCTCAGATTGTTTTTTAGTTCAATTTGTTTTATCCATTACTGTCATCCTTTTAAAATACTTGGTTGGAGTATAATTTACATGAAGTAAAGTGCACAGATCTTAAGTGTGTGGCTTGGTGAATGTTTCATATAAACCCATCTGTATAATCACCACCTAGGTGAATAGAACATTTCTAGCACATTAGAAGGCTCCCTCGTGGCCCTGTCTCATTATTCTTTTTGTTTCTGATTTTGACCAGTGGAAATTGCATCAGCCTAGTTCTTTTGTCCTGATAAGTCCCCACATTTCTTCACTTGCTTTCTGGCACAAATTATTCCAGGCTCATCTTACACTTTCTCTGCTCCAGCCTGGGAATTGGTCATTTCTCCCAAGGAGTCCTGGTTCCTTGAACTGGGGCCTGTCACGTTGAAATCAGTATCTAGACTAGCGGTCCTCATTCTCCTGAGATGTGACTACTTCTAGGCCCTTTCAGAGGTTAGAGCTAGAAAATATACCTATTTTTAAATCTATGTTTAAAATCATACCTCCAAGTTCAATCAGTCATAAGATTCTTTCTCTCCTTTTCCCATCTCAAATTCCATAGTCCCATACTAAGATTGTTGGCTGCCAAATACATCAATATGTTTATTCACTTGCAAATATATTTAAATATAAAAATATATTCACTTGCTCAATTTCTGAATAATCCTATTATAATAACAAACGATAAGCCTACTAAGTAAAGTTCAAGTTTTCTTTGCCAATTATTTTGTCTTTAGATTGGTGGTATAAAGTCAAAGTACTCTGTTCAAAAGTTACTTGGATTCGTTTTTCTCTTATATGGTTGTGATCCCAAAGTGCCATTTCTAAGATAGTGGTTAGAAGTAAATGAATTCATTCTGTGCCTCTTGCTGGAACAGGATCTCCACCAGGGTAAGGACTCCCTCCGCCCCCGCCTCCCGCCTCCCCTGCCCCGCGCCGCCGCTGATAGTTTAGCGTTTAGACGCTCGGCAAATATTTATTGAATGAGCAGGTGAATGCCAGGGTTGAGCTGTGCACTGAAAAGTCTTAACAAGTGAGTCGGTCCTGGCAGTATCTCCGCTCGCCAGGCTGAGAACAGAGTGTGCTACTCCCGAGGCTTGTGGGCGGCGTTGGAAGAAGACTGGGGCAATGTATGACCCCAGATGGTGAGCCCGCGGGCTTTGGAGGTATTCAAGAATCCGAGCAGCCGGAGGACGAAGCAGCCCCTGCTGGTGGACGGGCCACGCTTCGTCCAAGGCCACACCAGGTGGCAAGCTGGGGGTCCAGGCTGTGAGCTCCGAGGGTTCAGAGCTGGACGCGGCCCCTGAAAGCATACACTTAGAGCCAATCTCAAAAAGAGCGGATCTGGTCAGTGATGCCAGGAAGGGACCCAGGGAGTCCTGCCCACGTCCGCGAACGTGAGACGCAGCGACCCCCGCGTCCGGCGTGCCCAGACGCCGCGCTTCCGGGTGAACCAACTTCCGGGTCCCGTTCCGGGCTCCCACCGCACTAGACTACAAGCACCCCGCCCCCGTCGGCCCTCGCAGATGCTGTGCGCTAATTGGCTGCATCTGAAGCCCCGCCCCAGCGTCTCTGCCTTTGGAACTCCGAGCTCTAACGCCCGCGCCAACCTCGAGACTCTCCGCTTCCTATTGGACTGCAAATTTCCAATCGAATTGTTTTTGAACCACAGTTTTCCAGCGCCGCTGGCCATTGGCGGACAGGATGGGGGCGGGGCTTGGGGTCGCTGCCGGCGCCGCCCGGGTGTAAGGTAAGGGACGAGAGGCGAACCCCGCGATAGAGCGGCTTCGCGTCGACCCTGGCTTCTCTCTCCTCCCCTGCGGGTGAGCCTGCGCGAGACCCCGCGCCCCCTCCCAGCGCCCGCCCAAGTGCGCCTGCGCAGCAACAGCCACCGGCCAGTGTGCCCCTTCCCTTTTTCCTCCGCACCTTTTCCCTTCCCCTCCCCCGCCCCCCTTCCTGCCCTGACACCCCTCCCGCCCCCTAGGCCCTTTCGTGGGGTCTCCCCAGCCCTGATCCTTCCCCCACCCCGTCCCCATCCCCGAAGATCCTGGCGCCCCAGCCGCAAGGGCTGCGCCTCCGCGAGCCGCGATGTGCGTCCTCCCAGAGCCTGTGGGCCTCACTGCCCTCGCTGCCTTCCGTCTCCCCCACACAGGCCCCCACCACCTTCAGAATGACGCTGGACGTGGGGCCGGAGGATGAGCTGCCCGACTGGGCCGCGGCCAAGGAGTTTTACCAGAAGTACGACCCTAAGGACGTCATTGGCAGGTAAGGCTTAAGGCAGGGAAACAGAGGTCCGGAGAGCTCGGGCCCTGGCCAGAACACACGGTTCCATCTGAGGGCTGGACAGTTCTTTTTTTTTTTTTTTTAAATTATTTGCTTATTTGACAGAGAGAGAGAGAGAGAGAGAGAGATCTCAAGTAGGCAGAGAGTGTGTCGGGGGGAGCAGGCTGCGGGAGCCCGATGCGGGACTCGATCTTCGGACCCTGAGATCATGACCTGAGCCTAAGGCAGAGGCTTAACCCACTGAGCCACCCAGGCGCCTCTGCATAGTTCTAAATGGGAACGAACAGTGGTTAGTGGAGGACCACTTGGGGACTTAAGTCTTTGTCTGGGTTACTCCCCATTTCTTTCACATTCACTCATTTATGTGCTCAACAGATGTAGTTAAAGCAACGAAGGTCCGCCAGACGCAAAGCCAAACACAGGGAGCGTAGAAGAGAGATTTATGCCTTGGAGAAGGAATAAGTGAAAGAGACTCATGAGCATTCACGTAGCATCAGGTTGTGGGATGGGGCTCAAAACCCCAGCTTTCCACAAGGGGTGATCTTTGGGTCTTGAAGGATGAGTAGTTCAGCAAGCAGGAAATAGAAGCAAGGCTCCCCTGGAGGGACAGTGGCAGGTACACTTATTCATCCAAGGTTTCCTAGGCACGCACCGTGTGCGAGGCGCAGTGTGTGAGGCACTGGGGATACAAGTCTCACATGGTTTCTGTTCTCCTGGAGTTGGTAGTCCAGTGGTAGAGACAGACAGTAAACACAAAAACAAGACAACGGCCCTCATCTGCTCAGGCGAGCGGATGAGAGTCATGAACAGCGCTGATGCTTGAAGGATGGGCATGAACGGAGGATATATTTGGGGCGGAGGGAACCGCACATACGAAGGCACAGGCAAGAAAAGGCCTGTTCTAAAGCAATGGGCAGATGGTCATGGTGACTGGGATGTAAGAGTGGCACGGCCGGAGGAGATGAAGTTGGTACGTAGAGGCCTCAGGCCATGATGAAGAATTTCGATTTTATTCTAGTGAAACTGATGGTTTCAAACAGGGTAGTTAAATTAACATGGTCTCATTTATATTTCTGTGATCTGGGGGCTAGGAACGCAGCCTTTCTATGCCTCAGTTTTGCCGTTTAGGTTGGGAATAAAAACAGACCCTACCGTGTAGGTTGCTGTGAGGATGGGAAGAATTAATATGATAGTCTTAGAACACTTCTGGCAAATGTAAGTGCTCAACATGAGTATGTTACTACATTTAAAAAAGATCATTCCGCCTCTTGTGTAGGAAATGGAGAGGAGGGGGACAGGAATGGATGTGTGCAGACCAGTTAGGAAGCTGTTGATTGATTCAGACAAGAGACGGTGGTGGTTTCGATTTGAGTGGTGCGGGTAGAGACGGGGAGAGGTGGGGAGATTGAGGTGACGAGTCTTTCCTCACAAAGACCAATACAGTTTCCTGAGAGAGCAGAGATGGGCCATAAGAAGAAGAAAAGGAAATAGGAATAATGTCTAAGGTTTGGTTTTGAGTGCCTGAGTACCATTTTCTGAAATGAGGAAGGCCAAGGAGGATCGGATTGCCCGGAGGGCCGAGCAAGTTAAGAGTTCAGCTTTGGAAATGTGAAGTTTGAGATATCCAGCTGGAGCTGTCAAGTGGGTACGTGTCTCTGCAGTTCAAGACAGAGCTGGGATAGAGCAAACCGTTTGGGAGGCAGTAGCATATACATAGTAGCTGGTGAGACAATATATGGAAAGAAGTGAAAGGGGCCAAGCTCAGGCCCTGGGGCATGTCACCATTAAGGAGTCAGGAAAGGAGGAGTCAGCAAGGGAGACTAAGGAGATAGCATCTTTGAGTTAGAAATAAAAACAGGAAAAGAATGTACTTCTAGAAGGCTGGCGTGGTCTGCCGTGATCAGTGCTTCTGAGGCCAGGAGCGCAGGAAGGGCTGACTATTAGATGTGTTCGGAGTCCTTTCAGATATCACATGCGGATGTGATAGAGGCCTTTAGGATCAGGAATTCTGGAAAGGAATCAGCCTTGAGGCAGTGCAGTGGGAGCCATTTGCACAACCGGTACTTAAATCGCCCAGGACAGGACGGTCATCGGGGGAAAGGGTATCTGGAAAAGAAGAGAGCTGACATCCAAGTCCTCAACTGATGTCGGGTTCAGGAACAGGTGAGGGAGGATTCACTGAGGCTAGGGGAGCCCTTCGGGAAGAACAATGGTTCTACTGCCATGGGGTGCAGAGAGATCAGTTTCGGAGGAAGCAGGTCAGGGAATAGGTTCGTTAGCCTCTCGTTCCAGCATTACTGTAGCAGCAGCATCCCTGGTCTCTGTCTTTTCCCTGTGTTTGTCCTGCACAGTAAATTACGTGTACACTCGCACTAAATGAGTTCCCAGAGTGCCAGTTTCTTCATGTATGAAATCTTCATGTCTGAAGCTTTAAAAGAGCTTGCTGCATTCTAGAAATTGGTGATAAGTTCTAAGTCACTGAAGCAAAGATTGAATAGCAGGGACATAGCCAAAAATGAGACTGCGAAGAAACTGAGACCGTTTGGTGAAGGCCTTGAATGACAGGTGAAGGAACTGGGATTTTACTTCCATCTTGCAGGTAATAGGGAGGCAGTATGGAGAGAATACAGAGTTGAGTGTCCTCCGTAGTTAACTGGATAAGGTTGAAATTATTAGGGCTCACTTAAAAAGAGCGCAGTTTTTGCTCTAGGGGTCCCGCTGAGGAATGAGGGTACGCTTAGAGCTTAGTTGAGCACTTAAGCTGGACAGGTTTTAAGCAGCAGTGACATAATTGGGGCGGTCATTCTGGAAGCGGTGCGGTGGGTGGGTCGCGCGGCCGAGGTTGGCAGTAGGGACGTGGGTGAGGAGGCCGTCGTGGGGGTGGGGGTGGGGGTGGGAAGCAGATCTGAGAAACACACCGGAGGGCGTGGGCTGGTTGCATGTGGTGGATGGTGAAAGGAAGGGGAATGCCAAGAACTCCACTGAGATTTCTAGTTAGGGAGTCTGGTTGAATGGCATTACCGTTAATGGGGGAATTAAAACTGTCAAGTGGCAAAGAGTAAGACAGTAGGAAGTGGTAGCAGCAGCAGGTTCTCGTCCCACTTAAGACGGGAATTCAGATTTGAAAAGAACAGCTCACTGACCAAACATAACACATCTGTGGTCTGTGTTTGGCTGGAGGGTCAGTGGTTTAGATCTCTTGATGGAACCAGAGTTGGTGACAGGCATTCTAAGCAAAAGGGATGACGCAAGAGCCAAGGAAGCCGTGAAGGGCAGCCGGCGAACGAGCACAGGAAATGGGCTGTGAGGTCCAGTCCTAGAGAGATTTGTACTTAGCCTGAGGGACTTGTAGGATCATAAGGAATTGGCAACAGGTTCCAAGCCAGGAAATACATGTCTAGGACTTTGTCTTCACCATGCCAAATGGGTTTTTCTTCTTGTACCTCGTGGCACTGGACACCTCTTCAAGCTGGCCTTGTCCACACTTCAGAGCCCGCAAAGTGGAAGTCCAGAGACCTGATGTCAGTGGGTCACTTGGAGGTTAATTAGTGGCACATTTGGGACCTACACCAAGGTCTCCTGATTCACAACCATGTTCTCCAGTCAATGGTCTGCTGTTTATTTGGAGCCTCTTACACTTGAGGTATTGTAGGAGAACTTTGGAATTTAAGGGGTACTCAAGGGAAGCGTGAGTAAAATTTGGAGGGAGCCTTAGATCGTTTCTTCTTGCTTACTCCTTGTGGGGTTCCCGGAGAAGGGGCAGGTTCTGGGGCTCAGTGTGGAAAGGACCTCCCTAAGCTTCTCCGTGCAGGGAGCCGCTGAGGCTGGATTCGAACCCAGCACCCCGCCTGCCTTCCCTGTGAGCTTTGTGTTGCCTCTTGCTGGGTACTCATACGGCTTGCTGAGGCTACTGTGAAGCTGCCGTAGGCCAGGGCGGGCCGCGGCAGGCTGCCTTACCGTCCGGCTGGGGCTTCCGAATACGGAGCAGTGGAATGAGGATGGCGAGGCTCGGCTCTGTGGAAGTGAGCCGCAGGCGGCCCTGACGCGGGTGCGGTCTGACCCTGGCAGAGGAGTGAGCTCCGTGGTGCGCCGCTGTGTTCATCGAGCCACTGGCCACGAGTTTGCCGTGAAGATCATGGAGGTGACAGCTGAGCGGCTGAGTCCTGAACAGCTAGAGGAGGTGCGGGAAGCCACGCGGCGAGAGACGCACATCCTTCGCCAGGTCGCCGGCCACCCCCACATCAGTGAGGCTGCGTTCCCCGCTCCCGTTAGCGACAGCCACCTCCTGCCGGCCCTGCCCCAGCCCATTCCCCCCCGCACTGCCTCCACACCTCTGCTCCCTTCGCCATGGCTCTGCTCCACCTCACAGTGTGGCCAGCCTTTGGGTCCCTACTGCCTCCTTTTGGTTCTCCTTCCTTCCCAGTAACAGCCCACTGCCACCTCGGGGTGGAACGCCCTTTAACCTGCACCTGCTCCTTTCCATCTCGTATCTCTGCCTTTCTGCCTCTTTCCCAGTCACTCTCATCGATTCCTACGAGTCTTCTAGCTTCATGTTCCTGGTGTTTGACCTGTGAGTATCTCCCTGCCCTGATCTGAGAAGCGTCCTCCTCCCCTCCGTGCATGGCCCCAGCCTGCCGGTGCAGTGGGCTAAGATTAACCTGCTCACACCTTCCCATGGGCCCGTGGCCCTGGCCCCTCTCCCTGGGTGCCCTGAGGAGGCGAGTTCTTCCAGAGTGCTCAGGACCAGCCAGTTAAAAAGGGTTTCCGTGACCCCCGGGCTCATTGTCCCAGTCCCCATGGTTATAGATCAGCAGGGAAGACTGAAGAGCTGAATACTTACCGACAGATTCTTGCTCCCCCGTCTCTTGCTCTGAACACCCTACTTGGTGTTTGTCTCTGCCCATCGGTTCATTTCCTGGGCAGTCTGAATCCAAGTGTGAGATGTTCTACAATACAGTGTAAACCAGTGCAAAGGCACGTCAGAAGAGTGGTTTGAATAGCAAATAATTAAGAGAGACCTCTGGAAAAATTTCACAGTGTCTTCGTACAGAAGTGATCCTCTGTCAAAGGGGCGGGGGAGGTAGGAAGCGTCTCTCCCCTCGCCATGCAGCTTTGCAGAACCGTTGCAGGCCCCCAGGCAACACCTGACTTCTAGGGTCCACGCAGAGTTGCAGTTATAAACTTGGTTTTTGAAAGACAAGATAAAGATAAGATCCTGCCCAACTTTTTTGCCATTATTACCTGTGAAATTTTGGCCCATGGTCTAGATAGATTCACTTTAGAGGGTCCTCTTTGAATAATGAGTCTCCTATAATGAGGACCTCCTGTAAATTGCTGCCGCAAGGAGGTTCGTATTCTTGCTAGCAAGCAGCCACGGCAGGGCGCGTGCATTTTGATGGGCGACCCCTGGGCCAGACTGTCCCTGGCATCCAGTTCACTCTTGGGGCACTCTGATCGTGCAAAAAAACCCAGAGAGGACTCTCTCTCCCCTGGCATCTTCCATAATATTTTCTATGAGCACTGGCTTATTTTTCCTAGCCCCCGTGTAAGGTGCACCTACCTCCCAACCCCTCCTGTTCCTTAGGATGCGGAAGGGAGAGCTGTTTGACTATCTCACAGAGAAGGTGGCCCTCTCCGAAAAGGAAACCAGGTAATGACTGAGCCTGTGGCCCGTGGGCTGACCAGGGGACAGGGCGGGGTAGGGAGAAGCAGAAGGAGACTGCGCCTCCCCCAGGTCCATCATGAGGTCTCTGCTGGAAGCAGTGAGCTTTCTCCACGCCAACAACATTGTGCACCGAGACCTGAAGCCCGAGAATATTCTCCTAGATGACAATATGCAGATCCGACTTTCAGATTTTGGGTTCTCCTGCCACTTGGAACCTGGCGAGAAGCTCCGAGGTGAGGGGGCCTGGCGCCTTAAGAGGCTTGGGAGGGAAGGAGACCCAGGCCTGCGGCTGGTGAGCTGGGTCTGACAACCGAGTACCCAGTATCAAGAAAAAGGAAGTCAGTGAGCACTTGCCAAGTACCTGCTGTGTGCAGAGCCTCGTGTGCATCTGAGTGGGCTTTCCGGTCTGCACGGGGGAGGGGACACAGCCAGGCAAGGGACCGTGCAGGGGAAGCCAGGATGGGGGAGCGCCTGATTCAGCTGGAGGGACCTACGGAAGGCGGGGTCTCCAGAGCTGGGCCTGTCCCCTGAGGAGGAAGGCGGTGGAGGGCTGGGGCTGGGGTGGGTCACAGGCCTCAGCTGCGTGTTTGGGCTTTGGTACAGATAGGATGGCAGTGTGCTGCTTAGGTGCTAGGAAGAGCCCCATGTGGCCAGACTGTGCTGCTCCGCTGGTGCACTGGAACTCGCCGTCTGTGACACCACTGTGTCACCATTGTGACAGAGATATTTTTAGTGCAAATGGAAGACTTCACAAAGTCTGACTGTGGACTCCTTAGAGCTATTAAGGTACTTTCTGTCCGTTGTTGGCTTGGCGCTGTGCTAGTAACAGCTGACGTTCGCTGGCACCGCACTAAGTCTATATGGCTGGGTTCTCTAGATCCTCTTGACCCCTCTTTGAGATAGTGTCTGGATCACCATTTGATAAATGCGCTTAAAGAGGTGAGGGGACTTGCCACAGTCAGGTAGCTGGGACTTGAATAGTCGGACTCCAGAGCTCGTGTTCATAACCTATGGACTTAACATGTTTGTCTTGCGGATGCTGTGCTTTGTTTCCCTTTGGGCTTCCCCATATACTTTTTCCCATTCTGGAACCATCCTTGCTCCTGCCCCACACCACCCTTGCCCTTGGCTTTAGGAATTCAGGTTTCCCTTTAAAGCTCCAGGTTAGGTTAGATCCCCTGCTTTCTCTTCTTCTTCTCCCTTCAGGACACACCTCTTACCCTATTATTTCTTGTTTGCTTTCGGATAGACAGCTTGGTAAGGGCACATCTAATTTCACCAGCGTCTAGTATGGTGCCTGGTACGTGGTGGGCATTCTTCAATACTTTTGGTGGGAATGAATTACCCAGAAGAGTCAGGCCTATTAAGCTCTCCTGGAACACGGTTGGGCAGTTGCAGATGGAAGGGCAGATGGAAGATTTGGAGCCTGAAGCAGAAGCAGCTACATGTAACATGGATCAAGTCGTGGAGGGCTCTGTGTTGCAGGAGTCTAGACTTGAGTCCAAGGCCGTATGGGGGGGGGGCAGCCAGGGAAGGATTTTAAATGAGGGACTTAACTAGTGTGTGCCCTAAGAAATCCCATAGTCCCACTCATTCTCCTTGGGTTTGAGCGCTGGTTCCACTATACAGAACAGCGATCATAGGTGGAGGAATCGATTCGGGCAGAAAGGAACATAAAAAAGAGTGAAGGTTTGTTTTCTCTGTGTATCATGTATGTCAGAACGTGATAGAAGGCTGTGTAAGGGGTGGGGGGTGGGATGGCAGCGCCAAAAGATACGGGGACTGAAGTCAGTCCAAAAATCAGATTTTCCCAGGAATGCCACAGGGAACCTTGGTGGGCACTTGAGTTGTTCAGCAGGGATGGGGCTAGGTGAGCCCTCGGCGGAGGGTGGGCAGGAGCAGAATGGGAACCCTTTCGGCCCTGGGAGTGTGGGGGCTCAAGCAGAGTCTGGAGTTAGGGACCCTTGAAGGAGCTGGTGGCATCCGTCAATCTCAGCCTTCTCTCCCCAGAGTTGTGTGGGACCCCGGGGTACCTAGCACCAGAGATCCTTAAATGCTCCATGGATGAGACCCACCCCGGCTACGGCAAGGAGGTCGACCTGTGAGTGTCTGGTCTCCCCGCCTCCCTGCTCCTCTGTGTCCCGTCGTTCACACGCCTGCCTGACTCCGCTCTCCTCCCCAGCTGGGCCTGCGGCGTGATCTTGTTCACGCTTCTGGCTGGCTCACCCCCATTCTGGCACCGCCGCCAGATCCTGATGTTGCGCATGATCATGGAAGGCCGGTACCAGTTCAGCTCGCCCGAGTGGGATGACCGTTCCAGCACGGTCAAAGACCTGGTGAGCCAAGGCTGTGAGTGGGGTGGGGAGGAGGCCCAGGCGCTGCCTCTCACGCTCCGGGGTTCCCCCTAGATCTCCAAGCTGCTCCAGGTGGACCCTGAGGAGCGCCTGACAGCGGACCAGGCCCTGCAGCACCCGTTCTTTGAGCGCTGTGAAGGCAGCCAGCCCTGGAACCTCACGCCCCGCCAGCGGTTCCGGGTAAGCCTGCAAGCCTCGGGGTTGCGCCTGCTCCTCCGTGCCGTGATCTTTCTCCTAGGGCGGCTCCTGCACTGGAGTTCACGCGGCCTCCCGCCTCCCCACCAGGTGGCAGTGTGGACCGTGCTTGCTGCCGGACGCGTGGCCTTAAGCACCCAGCGTGTCCGGCCCCTGACCAAGAGCGCACTGCTGAGGGACCCTTACGCGCTGCGGCCCGTGCGGCGCCTCATCGACGGCTGTGCCTTCCGGCTCTACGGGCACTGGGTGAAGAAGGGGGAGCAACAGAATCGCGCCGCCCTCTTCCAGCACCAGCCCCCCGGGCCTTTTCCCATCACGGGCCCTGAAGAGGAGGGGGACTCCGCTGCTATCCCCGAGGAGGATGCTGTGCTGGCGCTGGGCTAGCACTTGGGCCTCGGGGACCCCAGAGTGTAGGACTCTTCCGGAGGAGGATTTTTATCATTCCAGCTCTTCTGGGCTTCGGCCTCGGGCCTTGCCCCTCAGGCTGGCCAGGCCCAGCACTGCTTGTACCACCATGAAGAGCAGCCATGTACCCCTGCCCCCACCAGCCGGGGCTTTGGGGTCGGAGCAGAGGGGGAAGGCAGCCACTCGCGACACCACGCCGGGCCTCATCTGTGCTGCTTCTGCCGCGTTTGCAATAAAATCTGCACGCCAGAGGGAGCCGGTGCCCAGTGTCTGGTGTCCGGCTTTGGCACAGGAGCCCAGAAGGTGCTCAGGAGCAGGGCCGGGATGGGGCTGCCCTGCCCTGGGCGTTTATTGGGGAAAACGCTGGGGGTCACTTGGTCTTGTTCTTGCCTTTGCCAGAAGGTGGCTGGAAGGGCCGCTCGAGGGCGGTCAGCTTGCTGCTGAGCCGGTCCTCGCTGGCCTGGAGCTGCTCCTCCATCAGCTGTTGGAGCTGCCTCAGCTCCTTGTCCATCTGGGTCCTGATGTAGGCTTGCAGGCTGGAGACCTGGCCTGCCGGGACAGGGGAGAAGGGGCAGGTCAGCACCAGCGGCCATGCAGCTTGATTTCAGGGAGAGCAGCTACACCCCTTCCGCGGAGGGGGTGGGGAAGCTGGCCAGCCTAGGTCCTCCGGGTTGCTGATCCGCAGGCAGATAGCTCCTGCCTCCCCCCAGCAGCTGCGTCTTAGTACCTGTTTGTCACCTTGGACTTGTGCGTAAGGAAGCGTTTGGAGAAAGGGCCTAACGCAGCCCTGCGGTCCTGATGTGGTCCAAACCCTTCATTTTATACCTGCCCAGAGTCACGGGGGACCCTAACCCATCCTCACTTGGCTCCGGCTCTGGCTCCGGCTCCGGCTGGATCCCTGTTTCTGGTTCCTCTTGTGGGCTGACGCCCTGCTCCACCTCCTCGCCGCCTTTCTCTGCAGGCCAGAAGCAGGAAGAGCCTTCAGCCCCAGCCCCAGCCCTGGCCCCGGCCCTGGCATTCTTCCTTACCTGTCTCCTCCTCTGGCAAGAGCTTGGGGGGCTGTAGCCCCACGTAAGTCAAAGACAGATCCAGTCGCACCTGGGAAGGAGGAGGAGAGGCTGAGAGGCGGACGTCTGCGCCCAGTGAGGGGGCGGTGAAGGGCGGCCTCCGTACCTGGGGCGTGAAGACGTATTTGTAGAGCTTAAAGTGGCGAAAGTAGGTGTTGACCACATAATCTGCCAGGGCCAGCAGCTGTTCCTCCCTAAAGAGGTTGATACTGAAGGGGGGCCGCTGTGGGGGTGGTTGGGAGTGAGCGGTCTGACCTTGTCCAGGAACCCTGACCTTTTCTCCGGGTGCCCAGTGGAGGAGCAGGGAGAGGCCCCTGCAGCCTTCAGAGGAAGACGAGGCTGAGGAGTGCGACAGGAGACTGGGCTAGGGCTTAGCTGTGGGAGGCCGAGGATCTCGTGTCAGGGGAACTGACCCTGACTCCATGGCAAAAAAGGACACTGATGAAGTAGCGGTAACATTCCTCCACGTTGCCCAGGGGGGTTGCTGGGAGAGAAAACAGATGCACAAGTGAGTCCCCGCCCAGAGAGTCCTTCATGTCGCTCCCTCGCCAGCCACCTCACTGAGCATGAGCTTTGGAAGTGAAGAGCTCTAAGGTTGAGTGCTTGCTTCATTCACTCCCTCAACAGCACCCACAATGCACTGTTCTAGGCACTGAACAAGGCAGACGAGATCCTGCCCTTAAGTAACATATAATAAAAACTACGGAATTTCAGCCCGTGTTAAACATCCCACAGGATACCAGTTCCCGGAACAAAGTGGGAGGGGAAGGGGGAGCTATTTCCCTAAGCATTGTCTCTGTCCTGGTGTGTATTACCTACAGTATCCCTCAGAACAGTCTCGTAAAGTTGGTGCTGTCTGTAAGGAAGGGGCGGTTGCAGAGCTGAAGGAACCGTGCACGATAGTGCTGCGTGTAACGACAGACCCGAGGTTGCGGGTGGTGGCCCACCACTGCTTCCCGGGGTCCCTTGTGCCCTCCCCGCCCCCACTGTGCCCTGGGCTCAAACCCTTTGGTCGCTGCCGCCTCTCACCAACACAGGCCTTATGAAGGTCTTGGAGCAGGGCACACGCCGTGGATGTCTGTTCCAGCGAGAAGCCCTGCTGACGGCAGAAGAGAAGCGCGTGGGAGAAGAGGTCTAGGGTGATGGCCTCCTTCAGGCTTGGCTCAGGACAGCTTAGCCCCAAGAGCTCAGCTAGCACACTTGGGAGGGAGACAGGAAGGAAGAACTGAGCAGCCCCTTCACCACCCCACACTGGAGCTGCGCCTCCACGCCTTCCCAGCCCAGCCCTTCAGCCTTCCCGGGAGCCGGCTCTTCCGCTCTTCCCTGTCCCGTCCCCATACTCCCTCATCTCCTCAGCGTTGGCGGTCTTCTCCAGCCTGTGCAGGGAATGGAGATCCAGGTACTTCCTGCCGTAAGAAAAGAGGAGACGAGGTGTTGGTGGCTTCAGGCATCAGTCTCCCGACGGGGCTGCGATGGTGGAGCGTTGGGCTGGGGACCAGACCTCAGCTTGAGGGTTTGCCCTTCCACTGCCCTCACTGGGCAAGTCACTTGCTCCCTGGGTGTGACTTTCTCCACTGTAAGTGAGGGGTGTGGTGTGAAGGAACTCCTAGGGTTCTCGTCACTTATACAGCGGAGGGTCGGAGGGTCGGGGAACCTGTGGCTGTCCCCGTTGACAGTGCTCCGCGGCCGTGCGCCCACCCTCCCTCTTTGGACCGGGGAGGCGGGAAGGCTGGAGATCTCGTCGTCTTGGGTAATTGTAGTTTCCTCATCTGTCAAATGGGGACCGCGCCCCTGTCCGACAGGCCTGCTGGGGAGGAATAATGCGAGCCTAAGGTGTAGCTTTTCCCCAAGATTCTCCACACTCACCACATGCAGATCCGCGGTTGGGGCAGCGGGGGCTGCGGAGACAAAACGGATTGGGCAGGCGGAGCGTTGCCACCCCCGGCCCCAGTCCCTGACCCCTCTGGACTCTCCAGCCCAAGGACCTGCTCGCGCGCCTTCTCATTTTAAGGGGTGAGTGCGAGCCACGGCGGCCGGCCAGGCTCCGGGGGCCCTAAGTACTGCTCAGAGCAGCCAACAGCGGGAGTCGCGGCCCCTGCCTCTTCAGCAAGGCACCCGGAAACGTCCGGACGGTACGCGGCACGACGACGGGGGGCGCCCTGCCGGGAGCCCTTTCACAGGCGCTCGGGAGCGGACCGCTCTGCCCCGCCCTCACCGGGAACAAGTTGGCCGCAGGGTCTGCATCCGCTTCTCCCGAGGCCGCCGTGGTTCCGGACTCGGTCCGCCCCCCCGCTACCGTCCGCGTGACCGACCCCTCCACGGAGCCGAGGGCCCTCTGGGGCTCGCGCTGCCCCGCGGGGGGCTGGTCACGCTCCGGCTGTATCTTCAGGGCCGCGAACTGGCCGGACTTGTGGCGGATCATCTCGTCGCTCTCCCTGGGCGCGGGTCACCCCAGGCTGCGTCCCGCCCGGGTCCTGGGAACGCCGGGTCTCGGGCAGGGATTGTCAAGTCCTCCCTCCAGCGGCGCCTCAGCCAATCTACGGCGCAGGGAGGCCGGGGGCGGCCAATCCCAGGGAGCGTCTCCCTCCGTCTCAACGGCGACCGTTGCTAAGGGAGTTCGTGGAGCGGGGGGAGGCAAGTGTAGGACGCTCACCAATCAGTGAGAAGAGAGGGCGCATGCGCAGCAAGTTTCAAGCTCCGCCCCCGTGCCCTCGCTTCAAAGTGGCTAACAGGAGGTAGGCGATGCCCTTAGGGCTGGAGGATGTGAGTGTGGTGTCAGTTGCCACGGGAACTGTCTGCTGGCCAATCACCGGGAGAAAGAGGAGGTGTTCAGGAAGAGACCGAGCCGGACCCGAGAGGCGGGACAAAGCGCGACCAATAGAAACAGGAAATGAAGTTTCGCCACATCCGGCATTGCCTGCGGCGCTTGCGCTGTGGGCGGAGGAGGCCGGTGACGTCCGGTGAAGTCCAAGATGGCGCTAGGCTGAGTCCGGCGCGGGTGAGGGTCCCGGGCAGGTGGGGGCGGGATCCCGCAGGTGTGTGCGGGGAAGGCTCGGGGCTGCGGAGCACTGGCCGCCTCTCCACCTCTGCTCTCTGTCTTCTTCAGGTGACGGAAGTGCCGCCTACGCCCTCCTGACGTCCCTCGGGAGACCGTGCGGCGCTCCTCGCAGCCGCGGCCATGTCCGGACCCGGCAACAAGCGCGCCGCCGGCGACGGTGGCTCGGGGCCCCCGGAGAAGAAGCTGAGCCGCGAGGAGAAGACCACCACCACGCTGATAGAGCCCATTCGTCTTGGGGGCATCTCTTCCACGGTTCGTGGGGCTCTAGCCCAGCCCTCCCAACCTGTCCCGTCTCTGTTCGCCCGAAGCGTCCGGAGCCTGTGCCCCTGTGCCCCGCGGCTGAGCGGGAGCCACTTTGCAGCACACTCTGTCGAAAGAAACCGAGGACGTGACCTCTGCCTTCTTTCTGCAGATAGGGAAACAGGTTCGCAGAAGCGTGTGACTTGCCAGAGGCCGGAGAGTTAGAAAGAGGCAGAAGCGGAACTTGGCCCTCCGCTCAATTAAGATGCTTTCTCTCTGGGTGCCTAAATGTCTTTAAATCCTGCTCGTGGTTCGTGTGGGGGTCCTGCCCTCGCTGTTCCAGCGGCTCGTCTCTCTCTCTCTGTGATTGGTCTCTTGGGCCCTGCTTGACCCTCTCCTCATCCTTTTGTTCTCCTTTGGTAGGAGGAGATGGACCTCAAGGTTCTGCAGTTCAAGAACAAGAAACTAGCAGAGCGGCTGGAACAGCGGCAAGCTTGTGAAGACGAACTCCGGGAACGAATTGAGAAGCTGGAGAAGCGGCAGGCCACAGACGATGCCACGCTCCTCATTGTCAATCGCTACTGGGCCCAGGTGGCTGCCCCTCTGCTTTCCAAGACCCGGCCTTGATCCAGCTGCCCGTCCTCAGACTGCTCTACTGGGAAAGGAGTGTCATGCTGGGAAGCACCTGAGGGATTCATAACGTTTTTGGTGCTTTCTCCCTTCAGCTGGATGAAACTGTGGAAGCCCTTCTCCGACACCATGAGAGCCAGGGGGAGCTGTCTGGAGGGACAGAGGCGCCTGGGACCCAGGAGGGGCCGACGCGTGACGAGACCCCTCTCACAGAGCCAGGGACATCGGACCTGAGGGGTAGGGCCAGAGCCCGAGGGTCTGGGGAGCTTAATTAGGTCCTGGGAACAGTCCTGGTGAAGAGGGAACTTTTATATTAGTCTTCTGAGTTCCTCACCACCCTTCACACAGACACACATTTGACTTCATGTTTGGATAGCAAGGAGTAGTGGGTAAGGACTCGGGCCCCAGGCTTTGGAATCTGAGTGACTTGGTTCATAGTGCGTGTCAGGTTTGACACTCATTTAATTCAGAAAATAATAATATCAAGTGATAATTGTGAATTCATACTGTAACAGCCCTGGATGAGACAAAGATAAGCCAAAAAAGGGAGACCGTCTTTGCCATCGGGGAGGACGTGATTATCAACCACAAGTAAAAAGAATAGGAGCCCATGGAAGGGAATTAGTGAATGTGCACTTGGGTGTGGGTCTCGTTGAGATGGCGAAGACAGAGGCGGCTTCCCTGAGGAATGATTTGGAAGCTCCGTGGCCTTGAAATTACTTTAGTTTCCTGGGCCTCCGTAGTTTCACTTTGACGATGGGGACACCAGTGTATTAACGGGCACTGCGTGCGCTGAATCAGTGAGCCACAGGGCGTCAAAGGGCTCAGTCTGGAACTTGGTATGGAGTGGCTGTAACTGCTGCTCTTAACCTCACGAGATCCTCATGAGGGTCTGTCCACCTCCCACAGAGCCCCTGCCCGTGCAGCTGCGGGCCCCGCTCAGTGAGCCAGCCTTGGCTTTTGTGGTGGCCCTGGGCGCCAGCAGTAGCGAGGAGGTGGAGCTGCGGCTGCAGGGCCGGATGCAGTTCTCCAAGGCCGCCGTGTCCCGAGTCGTAGAGGCCTCAGACCGCCTGCAGCGCCGGGTGGAGGAGCTCTGTCAGCGCGTATACAGCCGAGGTTAGTTCTCTGTGTCCCACCGCAGAGGTGTCTGTCCCCACTTGTGTCTGGTGGTGTCCCCCCAGTGCCCGAGTCCAGGGGCAGCCATAATTCTCCAGGGACTGAATTAGCCACGTTCTTGGGAAAGCGGTAGTTAGTAGATGGGGCTCTGCCTTCGGTTCGTGGGGTTGCGCTCCAGAGAGGTGGGAGGAGTTGATGCTTCTGGGGCCACTGCCTTCCAGCTGGAGACTTCTCTGGAACACTTTGCACAGATTGTAGTTGCAGTTGCTGACCCACAAAGCGTAGTAGCAAGTGTCCAGGCTTTGCAGGCTGACAGGCTCTCCCAGCCCTAGTCCTGTCATTCTGGGCAGATGGTTCTCCTCTCTGAGCTGGTTTCCTCCTTTGTGCAGTGGAGATAAAAGACTCCGGGCTTTGTCCTGAGAAACTGGCAAGACAGCTGGTGGATCACACTGGGCACATAGCAGACTCCACAATGAGTTAGTACTTTGCCCCATGGCCCTGGATTTGGCTCTTACCCGAGCCCTGCCTTCTCAGGGGACAGTGAGCCCCCCGGTGAGGTGGCTCGGGCACGCACCCGGGAGCTGGGTCGTGAGAACCGGCGGCTGCAGGACTTGGCCACCCAGCTACAAGAGAAGCACCACCGCATCTCGTTGGAGGTGGGATTAAAACCAGGGCAGGGTTTGGATTAGACGCGTACGAAGGCTCTCAGGGACGCAAGTTCCCTGCTCTAAGCATCTGACCCTGTCATTGTCCCCAGTACTCTGAGCTCCAGGATAAAGTGACATCAGCAGAGACCAAGGTGCTGGAGATGGAGACGACAGTGGAGGACCTGCAGTGGGACATTGAGAAGCTGCGCAAGCGTGAGCAGAAGCTCAATAAGCACCTGGCGGAAGCCTTAGAGCAGGTGGGGCTTGGGTGCTGGGTCAGACGGAGCCACGGCTAGGCACTTGGAGCCCTTGCTTCTCTCCTCCACCCCCATGGGTCTGTCTCTCCGCAGCTCAACTCTGGCTACTATGTGTCTGGGAGCTCCTCCGGCTTCCAGGGGGGCCAGATCACACTCAGCATGCAGAAGGTGAGTAGGCACCGTTCTTCCAGTTCCTCCTACAACCTCTGCCCCACCCATGAAAGTCCCCTCAGAATTTAGGACAGAGAGCTGCATGCTCTGAGTCCCTTCCCTGTCATTCATGCTGCTCTGTTTTATTCATTGATTTGTGTATTTAGTAAGTAATTGTTAACATCATATCGTAGGCACGGTGCTTGGAAGCAGGCACATGCGAAGACAAAAGAGACAAAAAGCAAAGCTTTCATGGAACTTGGGTTCTAGTTGGGGGAATAAACAGGAAGTAAGATAGTTCCTCAGGTGGTTAAAGGTGCCCCAAAGGAAAAGGGTAGAAAAGAGACCAACGAGGGCACTTGGGTGGCTTATCAGGTTAAGTGTCTGCCTTCAGCTCGAGTCATGATCACCAGGTCCTGGGATCGAGTCCCATGTCAGGCTCCCAGCTCAGTGGAGGGTCTGCTTCTCCCTCTGCCCCCCACCCCCCGCTCATGCACGTGCACAGTCTCCCTCACATGAGAAAGTAAATAAATCTTCAGAAAAAAGGAGAGGGGAAGGGAAGTAGTTGGAGTTGACTGGCAGTCTTAGCTGAAAGAGATGTCTCACTGGGAGGGCCGTCTCACTTCTTGTTCGTGGACGTATCTTTTGGTCCTGTGAGGATCATTGTTCCCTGTTAAGCCTTAATTCAGGTTCCTTTTCAGGTCTTTCAAGAAGGTTTTTCTGATTCCCTGTCCATTATGAGCTTTGGTTCCCAGCACTGATCACGTAGTGTTTTCTCCCACTTACCTGGAAGCCCTTAGGAAAACGCTTGGGTTTGGCTTGTCCCAGGGGCTTCAGAATCCGTTACTGCCCACCTTGGGTGGGGATGAGAGGGAAGCATGCATCCTGGCCCGGCCCTGCCTCCCATAGCTCCTCCCATTCTACAGTTTGAGATGCTGAATGCAGAGTTGGAGGAGAACCAGGAATTGGCCAATAGCCGGATGGCAGAGCTGGAGAAGCTGCAGGCCGAACTTCAGGGAGCTGTGCGGACCAACGAGCGCCTCAAGGTGGGCTCTGTTTGGGACCGGGAGGCCTAAACCTGCAAGGTAGTGGCCAGGTCCTGAATCCTGTTGCTGATCGCTCGTGGGCACCCTGGCCGTAGGTGGCCCTGCGGAGCCTTCCTGAGGAGGTGGTGCGGGAAACGGGCGAGTACCGAATGCTGCAGGCCCAGTTCTCGCTGCTCTACAACGAGTCTCTGCAAGTGAAGACGCAGCTTGATGAGGCCCGGGGGCTGCTGCTGGCTACCAAGAATTCCCACCTGAGACATATTGAGCACATGGAGGTACGGCCTTGGAGCAGACCTCAGGGTCAAGGTGTCGCTGGCCTTTGCAGCTCCTGTGTGCTACCAGGGGTCCCTTGGGAATAAGTTCGTCCTAAGCCACGGAGGCCTGAGGTGGGGAGGGTGGGGAGGGTGGGGGGATGCCAGGAGAGGAGTTTGCTAGGGGGCTCAGGGGTCGTGTGAGTCCTTGATGCTTCAACCTACAGAGCGATGAGCTGGGGCTGCAGAAGAAGCTGCGCACGGAGGTCATCCAGCTGGAGGACACGCTGGCCCAGGTACGCAAGGAGTACGAGATGCTGCGCATCGAGTTCGAACAGAACCTGGCGGCCAACGAGCAGGCGGGTACGTGGTGAGAGCAGGGTGGAGGGGGGGGACCTTATCTGGGATTGCTCGTCCCTGGTGTGGGGTTGCCGCTTATCCAGACGCGAGGGGGTTAAGCCCCTTCCTTTTGCAGAGCCTCCTCTCCCTGGCCAAAACGGGGCTCCTGCCTCCGGACTCAAAGGCACGGTGAGGGTCACAACCAGGTGACGTGGCTGACAGAGCAGGCACAGCCAGAACATGAGCTCTTGGCCCCGCCTGTAGTTCTCTGGCCTTACGGTGTCTCTCTCAGAGGTATTCACTCATTTTATGAAGATTTTTGAACACGATTGATGAGCCGGGTTCTTTTCCAGGCTGTGGGATTATGCCCATGAACAAAACACAGACGATTCCTGGTACTGTGGAACAGTATCGTAGTGAAGGAAGACAACAAAGTAAAAATAGACCTGCCTAACCAGATCTTAGATGGTGGCAAATACGTCCAGAAAAAGAAAGCAGGGAAGAAAGAGAGGAAGTGTGGGGAGAAAGGGGTTGTGGGCTTGGTTCTGGAGGCCAGAGAAGTGAAATTTACAAGGTGACGTTTGTTTAAAAGTACAAAGAAAGTGGACTCGTTTACTTTGGTGAATATTAGTCATATGTTCCTTTGGAAATTTGGAAACACTAAAGAAAATCTACATTAACAGAAGTAACCCAAGTAGGAAGTCTCATGTTAGTTTTGGGTGAGTTTCCTTTGAGGCTAGGTTATCGCTTTGAGGTGGTCACGCTCGCTATAGAAGGCCTCAGTTTCCCTGTCGTCCGCAACGGGAGTGATGGCTGCGGCTGCCCTGCTTCCCCCGCTGAGGGCCCTTTGTGCCGAGGCCGGTCCAACGACTTCTTCCCAACCCTCTCCTAGGACCCATCAACCGGGAGATGCGCCACCTGATCAGCAGCCTCCAGAACCACAACCACCAGCTGAAGGGGGACGCCCAGCGGTACAAGCGGAAGCTGCGGGAAGTGCAGGCTGAGATTGGCAAGGTGAGGGGGCTGCCTGGGAAGACCCTTGGCCGGACCTGGGCGAGCGCTGTCTCACCTCAGCCCTGTTCTCTGTCTGCAGCTCCGGGCCCAGGCCAGCGGCTCAACCCACTCCATCCCCAGCCTGGGCCACCCGGAGGACTCCAGCCTCGGTGCCCCAGCCCCAGGGAAAGAAGAGGGTGGGCCAGGCCCTGTCACTGCCCCTGACGGCAGAAAGGAGATGGCTTCAGTGCCTGCTGCCACCACCACTGCCTCCTCGGTGAAGAAGGAGGAGCTGGTCCCCTCGGAGGAGGATGCCCAGGCCCTAACTCCTGGCTCCCAGGGCTCCTCCTCTCGGGGCCGAGAACCTGAGCCCAGGCCCAAGCGGGAGCTTCGGGAGCGGGAAGGGCCTGGCCTGGGACCCCCATCTGTAGCCTCAGCTCTCTCAAGGGCTGATCGGGAGAAGGCCAAGGTGGAGGAGGCCAAGAGGAAGGAGTCAGAGCTCCTCAAAGGTCTCCGAGCAGAGCTCAAGTGAGCCCCTATTCTTGTTTCCCTCCCACCCCTGTCAAAGTGGCCTCCAGCCCCAGTCACCAAGCCTTCCTCCTGTGGCTCCCCAGGAAGGCCCAAGAAAGCCAGAAGGAGATGAAGCTGCTGCTGGACATGTACAAGTCAGCACCCAAGGAACAGCGGGATAAGGTGCAGCTCATGGCAGCTGAACGCAAGGCCAAGGCTGAGGTGAGGACAGGTAGGGCCTGCAGGGCCTGCACAGAGGCTGCCCTGGGCAGTGCTGACCAGAGCAGTGCCCTGGGTCAGCAGCAGGCTATGGCCAGCGCTCACTCTCCGGTGGCCGTAGGTTGATGAACTGCGGAACCGTATTCGGGAACTGGAGGAGAGGGACAGGCGGGAGAGCAAAAAAATCGCGGACGAGGACGCCCTGCGGCGCATTCGGCAGGCGGAGGAGCAGATCGAGCACCTGCAGCGCAAGCTGGGTGCTACCAAGCAGGTGAGCCCCTGCGGTCCGCCTGCTTCTGAGTGTTGGGATTCCCGTAACTCCTTGTGGAGCGCGTCCAGCCGGTGGTCGGGGCCCGCGCTGTTCAGCCCTGTGCTCCCACGGTTTCCGTATTCGGTGTCCTCTTTGCCCGTTTGCCGCAGGAAGAAGAGGCTCTGCTGTCCGAGATGGATGTGACTGGCCAGGCTTTTGAAGACATGCAGGAGCAGAATGGGCGCCTGCTGCAGCAGCTTCGGGAGAAGGACGACGCCAACTTCAAGCTGATGTCGGAGCGGATCAAGGCCAACCAGATTCACAAGCTGCTGCGGGAGGAGAAGGACGAGCTGGGCGAGCAAGTTCTGGGGCTGAAGTCCCAGGTAAGGCTGCTTGGGGCTTGCAGGCTGGAGCCGGAAGGGCCAGCGGCTCCCCAGCACTGAGCCGGCACCCCTGACCTCAGGTGGACGCCCAGCTGCTGACCGTGCAGAAGCTGGAGGAGAAAGAGCGGGCCTTGCAGGGCAGCCTTGGGGGTGTGGAGAAGGAGCTGACGCTGCGCAGCCAGGCCCTGGAGCTCAACAAGAGGAAGGTGAGGCCCGGCCCCAGGGGAGAAGGCAGCCTGAGATGGCGGCTCACAGCTGAAGCCTTGCTGGGCCTCCGCTCCCAGCCCAGCTCACGTCCTGACGGCTTACTGTGTTCCCGTCCCCGTGCTGAGCCTGATCTCTGCCCGCTTGCATTTTGGTCTCGTAACAGTCGTGAGGCGGTGTTTGTTGTTACTTGCTTTCCTCAGTGAGGAAACTGAGGCTTAGGGCGGGCTGCTGACTTGCTCAGGAAAGAGTGGACCTGGACTTGGGCCCTGGCTCTCCGTGGCTCCATAACCCACGTTTTGGGCACTGTGTTGGTTAGCTGTAAAGTAGGCATGCTGGTCCTTGTCACGGAGTTGTATGAAACCTCAGGAACATGTACGTCATGGCAGAGGCTTAAGGTCAATATTGGTTTTCATTTTCTTCCCTCATCGGGCTTTTCCTTCCCCACTTCATTCATTCACGAAAGCAGTCGTATTCATGCCCTGGCTGTGAGCCCACGGCACTGAGTGCTGGGGGGAACCCGGAACCAGAGGGCCCTGCCAGAAGTGGGACCCTCCGGTCTTGAGGGGCAAATAACCAGCCAGTCATCCCACCGGTGAAATAGGCTATTGCTGATCCCAGTAAGTCTTGTGAAGGAAACTGGGGTGCCGTGAAAGAAAAATAGGGGAGCCTGACTCGGGAGCTGAATGTGAGCTGGGGCTTGAGGGGGCCCCGGGGAAGAAGCGTGTGTGCTGTGGGAGTTGAGGGGGGCAGAGAAGAGCCCCGCGGAGGCTGAAGGACGGGCTGCGCATCATGCGGCCGTGGGAGGGAGTGTCGGGAGCTGTGGAGAACGGGAGGCGGCGGAAGTGGGGAGGTCAGGAGGCAGGACTAATTCTCGTGACGATACCGGACTTGATCCCAAAAGCAAGAGTCCCTGGAACACGAGCACAGGCATCTGGAGCGTGGCTCGGCTCGCCCAACTCCAGGCTCAGGTGATCGGTGCCCGCCCCGCCCGCAGGCTGTGGAGGCGGCCCAGCTGGCCGAGGACTTGAAGGTGCAGCTGGAGCACGTGCAGACGCGGCTGCGAGAGATCCAGCCTTGCCTGGCGGAGAGCCGGGCTGCTCGTGAGAAGGAGAGCTTCAACCTCAAGAGGGCTCAGGTGTGTGCGAGGGGCAGGGGCCGTGTGGCTCAGGGTCACTGATGTGGCCTGGGGCTGGGTGGTTCAGGAGGAGAACCCTCGCACTTAAGCTCGTCGTCGTCCTGCCCCAGGAGGACATCTCACGGCTGCGGCGCAAGCTGGAGAAGCAGCGGAAGGTGGAGGTGTATGCGGACGCCGATGAAATCCTGCAGGAGGAGATCAAGGAGTACAAGGTGGGGCGCTGGGGCTGAGTTAGGCCCCGTCAACCCAGGAAGTCGTAGATGGCGAGTTGGTGACAGCTCTAGTGGCCGGTCTGGGGACCCCCGAAACGAGGCGCAGAAAGTGGACAGCACCTTGGTTGTGGAGACTCGAACAGCTGCCCCGGTGCTGTGTGCGCTTGTGCCAGGCCCGGCGCACGGCTGGGCGTGGGAGGGCCGGGAGGGCGGGGAGCTAGCCTTAGCGTCGGACCTCTTGAAGGCCACCAAGAGGAGGCGGCAGTATTCTGAGTGACGCGCACCGGGGCGGCAGAGGCCAGGCGCGTGGCAGCTCCGGGGGTTAGCAGGCTCCTGGAGTGACTGTCATCCAAGGAAGACCTGAGGCGTCAGACCCTGGAGAGTGTGGTGCGTCCGGCTGAGCTGCGCGGCTTATCCTGCGGGCCGCATGGAGACGCCAAAGGGTTTTAAGCCAGAGAGTGATGCGGCCTGATGCGCTGTCAGATTCCGCAGAGAGGAGGGGAAGACTAGAGGCAGAGAAGTCCGTTCAGCTGTTGGAGTCACTGAGGCAAAGAACGGACAGGGAGCTAGCCTGGCGTGAGACCAGTAGCGATCGCCTGGGGTGAGACCAGTAGCGATCGGGGGCAGAAGTGCTAGGACTCCGCGCGGATCGCCGCGCAGAGGGAGGAGGCGGGAGGTGCTGAGCGCGCCCGTGTCCCTGAGTTGGGAAACGAGGTGGGTGACTAGGGGCGCGTGATGGCGTTAGGAAGACCGTGGAGAAGCAGGTTGTGGCGGACGGTGTTGTCTCCGGGATGTTGAAAATGAGGTGCCTGGGGGGAGCTTGCTGGGGAGGCCCTTGAAGCAGGAGGACTGTCTTGACGACAGGGGGTTGGGGGGTCGTGAGCAGAGGCAGCGGGGGGACTCCATCAGCTGTGGTCCCCCAGGGTCGGTCCGTGGCCCGGTAAGACGGGCCATTCTTTTCCCTTGGGAGCCCCAGAGCTTCCGTGATAGAGGAAGAGAAGCCTGTGGTTTGGCCCCGAGGAAGCAGAGGCGGCTGGGGGTCGGCCGTGGGGAGGGAGGGGAAGGTTTCCCAGGTGAGAGAGCTTGCCGGGGCTGGGTTGCGAGCTGGGGAACGCGTGGTCGGCTGGGCTGCGATTTCAAGCAGGGCGAGCGGAGGAGGACTGTTGGGGAAGGCGGAGTTGACGGATTCCTGGACTTAGAGGTGAGATCTGGTGGCCGGTGGGAGGCGTCAGGAGAGGAGAGATTTGTAAACCTTCGTAGAGAAGCGTGGGTCCGGGGACCCAGCCAGATCTCTGGGTTGCACCAGGCGTGCGCTCAGTTCAGGGCAGAGACGGCGGGTTTCTAGTGGCTCCGCTCTGCCCAGCTGTGACTTAGCAGGTGCGGATGAGGAGAAGCGAGACAGAAAGCCTCAGCTAAGACTGGGGTCTGGCCAGAGAAGGCCAGAGGACTGAGAGATCGAGCCCCAGGGCAGAGGAGCCCAGGTTGAGCCTGTGGATTGTCAGCCTTGAGCGGGGACATGTTGTTCACGGGTACCAGCGAGCAGGGTAGAATCCAGACTCTGCTTTTGTCAAGTTTTGAGAGCTTGCTCAGTCCTTGTCCAGAGAGCGCTCTGCCCCACCCTTGGTTCTGGGGAGAGTTAGAGTCTGTATGTGGGCGTGGCCTGGGCCACCTCCTGCCCTCAGCTCGGGGTCTGGGTGCCATCGGGACTGGGCCCGAGCTGCTGCCTTTGCCCGGCCTAGGCGCGGCTGACCTGCCCCTGCTGTAACACCCGCAAGAAGGACGCGGTCCTTACCAAGTGCTTCCACGTCTTCTGCTTCGAGTGTGTGCGGGGCCGCTACGAGGCCCGCCAGAGGAAGTGCCCCAAGTGCAACGCGGCCTTCGGTGCCCATGACTTCCACCGCGTCTACATCAGCTGAACCCGCGACTCAGGGGACTTCGGAAACACCCACGGACCCGGGGGCTGTGCCTCCAGTCCCTCCCTACCCCACGTTCAGTGGCCCCTATGCTCCATTCCAGACCCTGTGGGCCCAGCCCCTCTCCACCTCATTGGTTTGGGGGTCCCGGTGCATGCTGGTGGGAGTAAGATCTGTCACGTTCCATTCTGTCTTCTCCCCACAGTCAGAGATGTAGCCTGGGGCGCAGCTGCCCTGCAGGAGGGGTCTGCTCTGAGCAGCTCGCGGAGCCTGGAGCACTCACCTGAGCGTCCCGGAAGCTGGCCCTAGCCCTTCTCCACAGGCTGACTCCCAGTCCGCTGTCTCCACGGGCCCATCCTAGTCCAAAGGGTGCGATCCCCCAGGCTGTGACCTCCTACCCAAGAGAATGTTCATTTGCTACCTGCTTACCCACAAGTGAGGACCAAGGGTGGGCCACTTTCCCCAGCCCCTAAACTCTAGGGCCCAGGGAGACTTTCCACACTTGGATGGGGCTTCCCTCCTGTGGAGTCCCCTGGGCTCTTTGGTCTGGCTCTGACGCTAAGGGCCTAAGGAGGTACCCCCTGGGTGGGGGGCACTGTCCTTTTTTGGGGGGAATTTCGGCTGCTGCGGTCACCTTGCCCTCATCTCAGGAGTGCTGAGCCCAGATCGTCAGTTTCTATTCTAATCAGCCTCCCCCACACCATCTCTGTTTCTTTTCCAAACCCACTTACCTGCCCCGTCCCGTGCTTCCCAAGACTCCACTGGGTCCCCAGCCTGACCCTGCTTTCATCTTGATGGCCTTAACTGCAGTGGAGGCGGAATTTCCCAGGAGGGGAAGGGACAGACTAGTGGCTGGGCCAACTTCCAATCATTCCAGGTGGAGGAGCTTCATCGAACACCCTGTGACTGAGCCTGTCCCCATGATGCTCCCTGTGCTGCCTGCCCGAGCAAACGCCCATGCGGTGTGAAGGCGGCAGACGGGGGCCTGGAAGGTGGAGCTGCTGACAGGTGCACGGGTCCATTCAGACCCGCAGGCCCTGCTCTAGAGAGGTCTTGTACAGGCTTTAACTGTTACGAATAAACGTCCCCCCTCAGCCTACACTCTGAGTAGCCGGGCTTCCTCCCTAAATTTCCCAGGTTTGGGCTGCTAGGCTTCTCCCATCGCTGCCCTGCTGGCACGTGAACCCCAAGGTCCTCCATAGACCTCCCCCTAACCACCCAAGCTTCTAGTTACATTTGGACCTCACTGCCGCCTCGGATCCCAGGCTCTGCGCGCAGGAGGAGCATGTCTGCAGGGAGAAGGCGTCCATTGGCGCGTCCAGCCGGCCTCCTGGGTTCCCCACCCCGTAGTGGTGACGCTCCGCAGGGATCCTGGCGGCCCTGCCGGAACCCCTCCGCCCGGGCTCGCCGCGCCCCCAGCAGGCGTCGGCTGCAGGCATGCCGGGAGCCTCGCGTTGCATCCCGGGAAATGTAGTCCTTCGCTGGCACCGCCGCAAGGCTCCGGGCGGGGAGCGGGTTCCCGGCTTGTGCCTGCCCGGCCTGGACGAGGCCGCGAGCGGTCCCCTCCCGCCGGCGTCCCCCCCCGCCCCGTCCCCGTCCCCGTCCCCGCGAGCGGACAGAGGAGAGCAGCGCCGCGGGGGACTTCCTTCATTGCACTTTGTGCCGGCCGCTGCCCGCGTTCTCGGGAGCCCGTGCGGACGGCGGGCCGTGGGTTCAGCGGTCTGTCGGGTCCGCGGGTGGAGCCTTCGCTGCGGCCGTCGGGGGGCTCATGCCGGGGCCGGCCCGGTCGGAGCCAGGGGCCGGCGTCGGGCGCAGGGTGGTGGCTGCCGCCGGCGTGGCATCAGTCGCGCCTTCGCGCGGCCCCGCGGCCCCTTCGGCGGTCGCTCGTTTGCGGGCGCTCGCGGCCTCGTCCGCCTCCGGGCTCCACCGGGCGTCTGGGGTTGCGGCGGGGTCGCGGCGGCCGGACCAGGTCGGAGTAGAGGCGGAGACGCGGGCTGCGGGGGCCTCCGGCGCTGGGCCGGCCGCGGTGGGCGCGCTCACCGAGACCCGGGCCGCGGCCGGGGACGGCATCGCGCCGTGGGGAAGTGTCCGCCGCCCGAGCGCGGCGCACGTCAGGCTGGGGGGACGCGGCCCGTTGCATCATAGAGGCGCGGGCCGGCTCCGAGAGGAGGGCTGCCCCGCGCGGGTCCGGGTCTGCCGGCTTTCCCGGGAGTCTTCCCCGCGCGCTTCCAGTAAACACTAGCAACTGCACGTCACCTCCCCAAATGTCTGTCCGGCTGGGGCCGGATTCCGGGAAGTCAAAACTCCGGTCTCGTCGTCTGGTAGGCATCAAACCACTTTCTCAAGCTGAAGGACCGAGAATAAAGATGCCAGAATTTCTGGGAGGCTCTGCCTTAGGGGCGGATCAGGTCCCTTCACTCAGGTCGGATCCCTGACGATCCCCAGTAACCCCCAGTGGCCTCAGTGGCTCTGTGATGCCCTGGGCCCCGAGGATGGGCCAAAGCTCCACCTTAGCAGGCCTCATGGTGAATGCACCTGTTCTAGCTAGAACTAGAACTAGAACTGGAGGATTGGCCGCACAGTGCGGTGGGGCGTCTGACATTGCCCACTCTCTTCGAAACTTCCTTGGACCGTGGTGCCACACTCTCCTGAGGGTTCTCATCCCATCTTCTGCTGGCCCTGCTCCTCCAGCCCTAAGCTACCCCCTCTCCTTTGTTCACTACTTTCCCTGTCTTTATCCGTGGCTTTGGCTACAGCTAAGCTGCTAAGCAGTTCTCCCTCCTGAGTTCCAGACCTACAAAACCGCCACCATGGAATGGTGGGGAGGGCGGAGGGCAAGGTCGTCACTCTCCTCCAGATGGTGCCCTAACCCCAGGTTCCCCAGGCAAGATGCACACCTGGCTTCTGTTCTCTGCCTTCCCTCAGTCTCTACTGGTCTATGTGCTCCCGCCCAGCCAGTGTAATGTTCTGTACTTTCTGGCCCCCACCCCACCCCTGGCCCTTGCCCTTCGCCTCAGGTCACTTCCTGCAGCCAGGTTCCTGACCCTCTGCTGTGGCAGGCACCGAGTCTGGGTCCACAGCCTTTTGTGCTAAGTCTCTGAACCAATCACTGTGCTCCAGTGCCTGTTGTTTCCCTGAAGTCCCCTCACTTGACTGAAGACTCCTGCGCTGGGGCCAGGATGGCGAACCCAGAATGCGGGATCATCTTCCCTGCTCACCTCCCCGTGAAAGGCAAGTCCCTTCCCCCTTACTTACTACCCCACTTCCGGCTTTCCCGGTAGGGAAGGGGAAGGAGAGAGACAGCAAGCCTGCTCTGGAGGTCTAGGTCAGAGAGGTGCAGAGAAAGTGGAGAGAACGCTTCCTGGCTGGGACAGGAGGCTCCCTGCAGGCCGGGGCAGAGGCAGGCTACAGGTTAAAGCAAGTGTGGCTCGCAGGTGGCTGTTCAGGGGGCCGTGGCCCGGCCTAGGCCCAGGAGATGGCAGCTGAGGCAAGCCTGGCATCGAGGATTCAGCGAGAGCAGCCCCGCCTGGCCAGACAGTGCGGAGCCCAGGCCAGGCCCAGGCAGGTCCCATGCTGGGGGAGGACAGGTTTGGCTGGGTACGGAGCCTGCTCCCGGCCGTTCTGGTTTCCCTTACTGCCTTCCTGTGGATCTTGGGCAAGTGGTGCCCTTCTCCGAGCCTCTCCACACAGTGAGGGCTTGTGGGCTACCTCCTGGGGGCAGAGCCCCACCCATGCGTCCTCAGGGTCTAGGAGGCTCTGTTGCAGAGGTAGGCTGACTGGGCCCGGGCGGACCAGGGGAGGTGCCACCGGCTTTTGGAACTAGATCTGTGGAGCTTTCCCTTGTGACGGGAGAGGCCTCCCTGGGGCCGCGTGGCTGGACCAGAGCCAGTAAGTGCCAGAATCACCAGGCAGCCGCCCAGCGGTCCTTTTGCTGGTGGCAAAAGCCGGGCACCAACAAGAGCTGCTTGGCTCTGCCACCATCTCCGCGTGCTTCTCCCTAGCCCGGGGATTTTAACGATCCATAAACCCTCTGGCTTCGACCTGTGAGCAATGTTTGGGAATTTGAGGGCATCTGCGAGAACGGGCCCAGCTGAGCTTTTGAGCAGACACAGAGCCCCTGGCTCCGGGAGAGGACAGAGCCCCTTCAGCTTGCTCCAGGCTTGAAAGACAAGTCAGAAAACACCTGGGAAATCTTATTCCCTTTATTCTCTTCAACTAATCAACATGACCACCGGTGACACAACACTGTTATTGACACACAACACTCAAAAGTGGGGCCTCTCTCCACTCCACGGGGACAAGTCAGGTTGAGTGGGGCTTCCCTAATGGGGGCAAAGGAGTCCGGGGGCTGCTCGCCTCCGGAGCACGTGTCATGGAATGTCCCCTCTTGGCTGTGACCGTTTCAAGTGTCCCCACCATTCAGGATCCATGCCCAGTTCTGTCGAGTTCCCCTGTGACCTCCACAGAGGTTCAAGTTGCTCCCTAAGCTCAGACCAGGGTCCCCTCTGCCCTCTGCTTTCGCCAGACCGGCCTGTTGGGCCCCTCCGCCAGGGCACTGCTGAAGCCTGAAGCCAGGCCCGCGAGGGGCCCGGACAGGAGGGTCTGGCTGTGCCGCACCTTTTGGACTGAGTTCTGGCGGGCCTGTGCCACGCCCGTGCCCCTGGGCCTTCGCCTCATCTGGCCGGAGGGACTCTGGACGCGGCCGCCTCCCCAGGCCAGCTCCCTGCTTCGTTCCTCCCAAGATGCAGCTCGCTCTGGGCGGGAAGCTCCTGGGTAAAGAAGTCTGGGGACGTGGGCGAGAGAGCACAGGTCATGCCCCAAAGGTCTCCGACCCTGCCCCTTTCCTGCTACGAAAGCCCGGAGCCCGACTCGCCGTGCCCGCGTCATCATTCGCCACCGGAGCCAAGACCGCCGGCCCGTCCCCGTCCCGACACATGCCAGCGTCCTCCGACGTGTGCTACGGCCTAGTCCTCCACCGGCTGACGGCCGGCCTCCGGCCACACTGCCCGCCTCCCCCGCGACCGCCCCAGACCGGCCCTGGAGCCCCACAGGCTGCTCTCCAGGACTCCTCGGAAGACCGAGTCCGCAGGCCTGTCTCCAAGCGGAGCGGTTTCTAGCTTTACAAGGGGTTTGTCTCTACAGCCGGTTTCTTTCTACCGCCGTCCTAGGACAAATCTGCTTTGACTTGGAGCACGGTCTCCTCTTCCTTAGTCTCACAGGGACCCCCTCTGCTGGCGCTTCTGTCGGTCGGGCTTCGGCGGGCAGGTTCCTTCTCCCCTCTCAGCAGTGCTTTCTGACCCGGCACTTGGGTGCGCTGGGGCTTTGTGCGGATGGTGACCAGTGTCTCCCCGCCATCAGCCAAGGCCTGCCTCTCCCTTCTCCCCGGCAGGCCTGGGCTGCTCCTCCTGCAGTGTTCTCGATTTTGATCCTTTGAACTTCAGGTCATCTCCTCAGGCGGGCAGGAGAGACGAAGGGGGGAGTGCTCTCACCTTTCGGGCTTTTAGGTCGCGGGGTTAGGTCTCTTCCACAGCTCTGAGGAACGCGGGTGGCCCTCCCCGGGGAAAGGCCCCCTCAGCCAGCATCTCCGTTCTCGGAGTCGAGGACCGCAACGCACAGCGGGTGCCAGCGTGGGGCCCACGGACACTTCCTTTGGACCCAGCACTGGACGGAGTCCTCTCCTTTCAGGGTCTCCTGGGCTAGAGGGTGGCTCTCGTTGCAGGGGTCGCGAGAGTTTCCGCTCGGCCATTTCCTAGGGCAGCAGTCTGTGTGTCCCCCCAACCCTCGCCCGCACACACGCACCCAGTCGCGCTAGCGGGCCGGGCCGGGCTAATGAAGGAGCATTCCTGTGAGTGTGTGAGGACGGGAGACGGGCCTGGCCGGGAGCGGGTTTCTCATCCTTCCATTTCCCTCTGGAGGTTTCTGGCTCAGGAGGAGAGGTGGGGTCTGTCCCCTTCCAAGGCCACAATCGGGCTGGGTCATCCCCACCTCGGAGCGCTCCCAAGTACCAGCGCGAGGAAGGTGCTCAGGCCTCCGGATGCTCTTCAGGGCCCCATGGCCCCACCTCGGGGTGTCTGGATGCCCGCCGCTACGTGCCGGCCGGCTCATCCCGCCAGCAGCCTGCTAACAGCTCAGACGGGAGACTGAGGCTTAAAAAAGCAGGTTGCCAGCTAATCCGAGCGCTCTGTTCTGTCGCCTCGCTGTCCCTCGTGGCCACAGAGAACCGACACGTGGCTCTTTTGACTCGGAGAAGTCTAGGGAGGATTTAACCACACACAAGCTGGCGCCTCTGAAGGGCTTTATTCTTTGGAGGTCGACTAGCAGCGGGCTCCCCCTCTCCACTGAGGACAGAATCCGAGGACGCGTCTGGTGGCAGTTACACAGATGGCAGGAGACGGCGCCTGACGGCGGGACCTGAGAATGGGTGGGCGGGACCCTCCACCTGGGGAGGCCTCTCGGAGTCCAAGTCTCAGGAGAGCCCTGGTGGCCGCAGCTGGGATCTGCTTGCACTTGCAGCTTAACAAGCTCCCGCAAACGGGGAGCCCTGGGCAGCCCCGAGTTTGCTGGCCTCCCTCCGGACACCGCTTCACCTTGGCTTGCTTTCCTCAAAGCACCCTAACAGAAATCCCTCCCTGCCCCCTACTGTGGTGGTTACCCAGTATTCTTTGAACTTTCTATGCACCCCAAACTTAAACCTTTAAAAAGGCTTGACATCACTTTTTTTTTCCTTCCCCATTTTTGGGTTCTCCCTCCTAAGGAATTCCGTGGGCCTCTTCCTCTAACACGCGATCACCTAAGAGCGGCCTCAGCCCCCGAGGAAGCCCCAGGGCAGTGAGCTGAACTTTCTCCTCCTAGTTCCCTGGTTGGTTCTTCTCTGTGGGCCTGGGGGCTCCTCCTCCCTTGTTTTTCTCCTCCCCCCACACTAGTCCCCAGCTGAACGTTTTCCTCAGTGTCACTGTCCAAGGCTTCTGGGAGAGAGGCCCCCTCCGAACTCCAGCGGGAGGGAACACCGCCGTCAAGTTCTCGGGAGGCCCGGCTACACCTTCTGAGGGCCGCTCCTTTCCAGTCAATGCCACTGATTCCCTGCACTTCCCCGACCCTATAGTTTCACAAGGATTTTGATACAGTTTCATAGGGTTGTCTAGAGACGTATTGGGACCTCTTCCTACAATTAATAGAACTTTTATCCACTATGGTTTATAGGGTTTTTCTGCTACAGACTTAAAGGGCTTTTTTTTTTTTTTCCTACATATTTATAGGGTTTCTAACCCAACAGTTTTTCTCTACTGCCTTATTAAGTGGTTCCCACCAACATTTTTATAGGGTTTCTCGTCACTGATGTAAAAGAACTATTTTTACCCCGGGTTCTTTATCCTCCGCTTCTCTACAACCTGACAGGGTTTTCCTCCTTTCCCCACACCATCTCCGGGGAGAGCCAGTGTTCCTCTCAGGAGAGAGAGGCCCTTGGTCTCCAGACCCATTTCACAAGGTGACCCCAGGGTGGCAGCTCCGATGGAGGAGGAGGGCCGCGACTTCCGTGAAGCCGTCTCCACACTCAGGGCACAAATAGGGCTTTTCTTCCAAGAGGGTCTTGGGGTTTTCCCCGTCCCCAAGGTGGCCACTCCCCGTGGGGGTGGGGGCCTCTGCCGCACCTTCCTGGCCCGTGGACAGGGTGGCTGGCTCTGGAGGGGGATCCTCAGGTGTGGGGGGCTTTTCTTGGGTGTGGGTCTCCTGGTGCCGGGTGAGCGCCAGGCGATCAAGAAAGGAGGCCCCACAATCTGAGCAGCTGTAGGGCCTGGCCCCCAGGGGGCTCCTGAGGTGCTCCAGGAGGACAGAAGAGCTCTTCCCCAGCTCCGAACTCTTCTGGGATTTCCCACCTGCGTGGACTTTCTGGTGCAGCAACAGCTCAGAGCTGAGGCCAAAGCTCTTTTTGCATTCAGGGCATTTAAAGGGCTTTCCACTTAGGAAGGGGCTGGGCCCGGCCCCTTCCCCTAGACCAATCCTATAATCAGGGAAGAGAAAGGGCTTTTCATTGCCGTGGGTGAGCTGATGCTGGAGGAGCACGGCCCGATCCAGAAAACTTTCTCCACAGTGGGAACAAATGTAGGACTTGGAAGAGAGCAGGCCCAGCCTTTGGCTGAAGCTCTCCTGCCCCTCGGGCATTTTAAAGGGCTGTCCGGGGGGTTCAGCTCGGCCCTCCGCAGCTCCTGGGTAGGAATTGCCTCCGAAGGGGAGCCTGGGGGGTCGGAACGGAGGCGCCTTGGGGGCTGGGTGTGCGATGAGGCCATCGGAGTTTTTGTAGGGGTTTTCTCCGATGTGGATCCGCTGATGCTGCATGAAGATGCCCTCGTCGTTGAAGCCCTTTCCGCAGACAAGACACTTGTGTGGTTTGGCTCCCGGGGGCGGCGTCAACAGGGCGGGGTCGCCCAGCCCCAGCAGGCTGTCGCCCTGAGCTCTGCGCGCCGGGGTCTTGCCCCTCTCGTGGACCACCCGATGCTGCTCCAGCTCGTGCGCCTCCAGGAAGGCCTTCCCGCAGTCGGAGCACACGAACAGGTTCTCATCCATGTGCGTGCGCACGTGGGTGATGAGGTTGGAGCTCTGGCTGAAGCTCTTGCCGCACTCGGGGCACTTGTAGGGCTTCTCGCCGGTGTGCGTGCGCCGGTGCTGGATGAGGTGGGAGCTGCGGATGAAGCTCTTGCCGCAGTCGGAGCACTTGTAGGGCTTCTCGCCCGTGTGGATGCGCTGGTGGCGGATGAGCGTGGAGCTCATGATGAAGCTCTTGCCGCAGTCCGCGCAGATGTAGGGCCGCTCGCCGCGGTGGATGCGCTGGTGGTTGATGAGGTTGGAGCTGACGCTGAAGCTCTTGCCGCACTCGGGGCACTTGTAGGGCCGCTCGCCCGTGTGCGTGCGCTGGTGCCGCAGCAGCGTGGCGCTCAGCGTGAAGGTCTTGCCGCACACGGGGCACTTGAACGGGTCCTCGCGCAGGTGGGTCCGCTGGTGCTTGATGAGCGTGGAGCTGTGGCCGAAGCTCTTGCCGCACTCCAGGCACTCGTAGGGCTTCTCGCCCGTGTGCGTGCGCTGGTGCTGCGTCAGCTCCGAGCTCTGGATGAAGCTCTTGCCGCACTCGGTGCAGCGGTACGGCTTCTCGCCGGCGTGGATCTTCTGGTGCTTGAGGAGGTTGTGGTTCTGGCCGAAGCGCTTGCCGCACTCGGGGCACTTGTAGGGCTTCTCGCCCGTGTGCGTGGCCTGGTGCTGGATGAGGTCCGAGCTGCGGTAGAAGGCGCGCCGGCACTCGCCGCACTTGTAGGGCTTCTCGCCCGTGTGCGAGCGCTGGTGCTTGATGAGGTTGGTGCTCTGCGTGAAGGCCTTCTCGCACTCCGTGCACTTGTACGGCTTCTCGCCCGTGTGCGTGCGCTGGTGCTGCACCAGGTTGGAGCTCCAGCTGAAGCACTTGCCGCAGTCCGGGCACTTGTAGGGCTTCTCGCCCGTGTGCGTGCGCTGGTGCTGCACCAGGTGCGAGCTCTGCGTGAAGCTCTTGCCGCACTCGGAGCAGGTGTTGGGCCGCTCGCCCGTGTGGATGCGCTGGTGCCGCAGCAGCTTGGACCACTGGCTGAAGCTCTTGCCGCACTCGTTGCAGATGTAGGGCTTCTCGGCCCCGGCAGGGCGGCCCTGCACCAGCTCCCGGAGGCTGGGCTCACTGGCCGGGACCACCGGGGGGCTGTTCCACGTGGTCAGAGTCCCCCACTGCCAGCTGGCCTCACAGGCCTTGGTCCAGTCCGAGGCCGTAGGGACGACCTCAGGGGCGGGGGGATCCAGAGCGGTCTGCTGGTCCAAGGGGTTGGGGTGACCCAGTGGGGGTGGGGAGTCCTGAGAGACTGTCGGATCCTGGGAGGGTCTCTCCGGGGGCATCTCTGATGGGTCCTTCAAGTCTGGACTCGGAGCTGGATCTCCCAAGATGATCTCCTCCCCAGAACTTTCCTGCTGAGGGTTCTCCTCTTCGTTCCCACTCTCGGCACCTACAGAGAGGAAGGGAATCTCCAGCCCCCATTTCCTTTCAGAACCCAGGGCCGGGGCTCTCCTCCCTCCCCTGCGTGTCCCCCAGAGTCTGGGCCCCTCCCTGAAGCGGGCCGCTGTCTGCTCGGGCCTGCAGTCCCTTCTCGTGCCCCTCACCTCTGTGAGCGTCGCTGGGGCTCCGTTCAGGACCCTGCAGATCGGGGCCCCACAGCGCCGTCTCAGGCTCCATCCCAGAGCTCAGGACTGCCCAGTGTTCCAGGGACCCTGGGGGAGGGGGAGGGGGAGAAGAGAGGAACACACGATCGGATCGGAGCCGATCTGCAAGTTTCTTTACCTCCCAAACCCGACTCCTTCACTTGCTGGCCCCAGGCCGTGTTCCTCCTCGGGTGAACTTCAGTTTCCCACCTCCCCATTTTTCCGGGCATCTGTTCTCACAGCGGCCCCCCTACCCCTGCAGGCCCGATTCCTACTCCAGATCTTAAGATCACAACTAAGCCGGTAGATGAATTTAAGTGTGTAATTAAGAGCTCATCAGTCATAACCCTCTGAACCCAGACTGGGGGCTAGAGAAGTATCTGACACCCACAGGGGAAGGAGGCTCTCACCCCACCCCTCTGATGCCCAGAGGCTGGGAAACCTGTTATTTTGCTAATCAGAGGAAGCTCATTAAGACTCTAATTTTCCTCCTTAATGGGGCTGCTAATTGGGACCAATAAACTTTCCTTATGAGCCCAGAGAACTTACAGTGCCTGGAACACTTGAAGAGTTAAAAAAAAAAAAAAAAAGAAAAGAAAAGAAAGAAAAGCAAGCAAGCAAGCACGAAAGCAATCAGATTTCCCTGAGGGGATGGGGGCCTCCAAAAGGACTGGGGCACTTTCCCGTTATCCCAGCACAAAAAGTTCAAGCCAGAGGTGGGGGCGGGGGCAGTCTGAACCCATGGGGGACTTCTGCAGAGATGACCTTGAGAGGGAAATGGAAAGGAAAGGGGAGAAGGGGAAAATGTGTGGAGGCCGCCCAGTCGCTGCCCTGGTGTGTGTTCTGTCCTTATCTCTCCCGATCGGACCGAGGAGTCAGGCTGTCCATTTTACAGATCAGGAAATCAACACTCAGGGAGATTTCTCCAAGGTCACAGGCTGGGAAGTGCCAGAGCTCAGACCAGAAATGCAAGGTTCTGGGTCTGGCTCGCCCCAGCCTCTGGGAGGGAGATGACCTTGGGAGTCACGTGAAACTCATAAACGTGGACTGCTGGCAGGAGACCGGTGATGAGGAAAGCTCAGACAGAACCTGTGGGCCATGACACGGAGAAACTCCCAGGACCATCCACTTTCCTTGGCTGGTCGGATCCAGTGACTAGACCTGACCGTCGGCGCCAATGACCTCAAAACAGTACTCCCCGCTGAAGGCCCGCCCCCATGAACACCCCTTCTTCTGTTTCATTTGTTCTGTTTTGTTGTGGCTGTACCCTGTGCCTAGGACAGTGCCTGACACATAAGAGGTGCCTTAGACATTTTGTTGAATGAATGAAGGTGAAGGAGGGAGATGCCCCTCGTTCCTGGAAAACCCATCTGGTGTAATGCCTTTAAAGGTCAGTTTGCAACCGGGTTGTCGCCAAAGGAGCAGGAGTTCAGAGTGGCCTCCTGGTAACACTTCACAGCTAGCTATCCCTCCAGAAAGGGTGACGGGATTCCAGCTTGAGGGAATAGGTCCTCAGGAGCTAAATTCTAGACTCCCACAATGTTTAGAGCCTAATCAGAGTCCCTGGGGAGGGTCCTGGCTTCCCGAGGCTGTGTGGGAGGGGCACAGTGCCTAGGGGGGCAGTGGTGCAGGAAGACAGGGCTCGTGAGGCGGCAGCTGGGAGGCAACGGCGTGTAGCAGGAGCGAGCTGCACCCTGCCGAACAGCGGTAGGGGAGACAGGACTTGGCTTTTGGGAAGTAAATTAATGTCTTCACTTCTGCAGCCGCTTAGGCCATGAAATGTCCCCTCCCCCATCTGTAAGTGTCTTTGGAGCGATGGGAGCAGGGGCCTCCGCCTATTCCGTACAGGCCCGCGGGCCTTCCCAGGACAGGTAAGACCTCATGCACCTTGACTGTGCCAGGAAAGTCGAGCCCAGCGGTCGCGAGCAGAAGGGAAGGGGTTAAAGCCGAGGCCGCCATGGAGCAGGAGAGCCGGAGGACGGAGGGAGGCACGACGTGCCCGGAGCCCACCAGGCACAGGCCGCGGGGCACGGCCTTGGACCCCGGGCGGCCCCACCGCGGGGGGAAGGACAGGCGGAGGCGGCTGCCCCGCAGAGCGGCCCGGAGCGCGGCCCAGGGTGACCCTGACGTGGAGGCGGCCCCCGCCCCGGCCCCGGCCCCGGCCCCCGCCCCCGCCCCCGGCCGCAGCGGCGCAGACCCCGGACTTGCGCTCGCGGGCGTCCCCGCGACCCTCTTCCGGCCCCCGCGCCGCAGCCCCCGTCCCGGCCTCCCCCGCCCGCCGGACCCCGGATCGCGCCCCGGCCCCGCCGGCGGCCCCGTCCCGCTTCCCGGCATGCTCACGCCCGCTCCCCTCCCCCACCGCCGGACCCTCGCGCTCTTCCCAGAATCCTCGGGCCTCGCCGCCCCTGCCCGGCCCCCACCCCGCCGGCGCCCGGGGCGGGGAGGGGGCGCAGGCCCGCGCGCCCCCGCCTCCCGCGCCCCATTGTTCCCGGCGGCCGTCCCGGGCCCTCCGGGCCACCCCCCAGGAACCCCGGCGTCCCCCACTCACGGCTCTGGGGTCTGGGGAAGGCCGGAAGGCAGAATCCAGCCCCAGGGGACTTAACCCCTTGAATGCCCTGCCTCGGGGGGCAGGCTGGGCGCCCAGGACTCTGGGGTCCTTCTCAAGGGGTGATCCCGGGCTGAGGACCCGGGGACCAGTTCAGGGTGACTGGGACGGAGCAGGAAGTGACCCCAGCTTCCCGGGCCCCTCTAGCCTGGAGTCAGAGCATCAGCTCTATGGGATTTAACCCTTTGCCTCCCGCAGCCTGGGGGAAAAAAAAAAAGAGGACAGGGAGCGGGGGAGGTGGCCCAGACGCCCCTCTCCCCCCCTCTCTCGGGCCACAGCGGGAGCGGGTCCTCGGGGGAAGCCCAGATGCCAGTGAGGGGTCTCTGGATTGCTGGCCGCTCTCCATCGGAAGGGGGTTCTGCCGGCCACTCCTGGCAACCCCGAGCTTGGATTTGGTGGCTGCCCGTCCCCTGGGGCCTGCCTTTGTTGGGACTCCGACTCAGGGATGGGGCTCCGAGGCCTGGGTTGTGGGGTGGGAGCATGGACTGGCTGCGCAGATGCCAAGAGGGAGTATCCTACAGACTGAAAATGGCATAAATGAAATAAGTCATGACAGCAGGAGTCTGGGCTGAGGGTCCCCGGCAGCCAGGAGGGATTTGCCGCTTCTCGCCCCCTTGGCTCTCCTCTGAGCTGCCCTGGTGGCAGGAGGGAAGTCAGTTGGGGGTAGGGGGGGGCGGTTCACTGACCAGGGAGGGCCCTTGCCCAGCTGCTCAGAGGGTACCCGGCTCAGAGCAGGAGAAACCTTTAAACCCCGGAGAACACTGGTGCCTTCCCAAGGTCCAGGTTACCTGGACTCCCAGTTCTTACACCCCTTATCTCGTTCCTCGTCACCACAGTTCGTGATTATCCCCGTTTTACAGGAGAGGAAACTGAGCTGTGGGAAGTGAGGCAACGTGCTTAAGGCCACGGTCGTCATTATTTCCATCGCACATTTGTCTCTTGAAGCCTGGATGCTGCGGGGTGAAAAGTGGTGGAGAGACCCCAGAGCTGAACAAGAATCAGGCTTTCTGCCCTCAAGAACTCAAGAAGGTGGACAGTGTGTCGGTGATAGACAACAGGAGATTCCCAGGAGAAGGTGAACAGGGTTATTTGTCCGGGGATGTGAAGGAGCGAGCGCAGGAACAAACTGTGTGTCAGAAATTATTCAGGAGGATGCAGCCCCTCTGGGCGTACGTCTGAGGTGCAGAGAGTGTGGCCACCAGCAGAAGTGCCCCCCCCCGCCCCCGGGCCCTGCCCCTGCTCAGGCCTCTGCACTGTCTCCGTCACCCCCCTTCCCAGCGGGGTGCACCCCGTCTGGTTCCATCACCTTTGACACCTCGCTCCCACCCCAGGGCCTTTGCCCCTCCTGGCCTCCCTTTCTCTGCTGTTTCTCACAGCACACTGTTTCCTCCTCCTTGCAAAAGCCTGACCTGGCCTGGGGGCAACAAGTCTAGAGAGGGGTTGGGGGTGGGACTTGGAAACTGCATCCTGGAGGCTCTTGAAGGCTCCTTGCTCAGTGGGGAGCCTACTTCTCTCTCTGCCTCTGCCTCTGCCTGCCACTTGGCCTGCTTGTGCACTCTCTCTCTCTGACAAATAAATACAATCTTTGAAAAAAAAATCAGTCCATTTCACATACAGATCCAAATTTCCCGCTTCTTTGGAAAATCCAAAGATGTGGCAGCAAGGCCCCAGTTTTCACGGGGCAGCCTCTGGTTGGGCAGTAGTTTCCTTCATTACAAGGCCGCTGGTTTTCCAGTGTGCCAGTCTCTGTCACTCTCTTGTGTCTCCAACCCGGAGGCCGAGAAGTGGTTTCAGTGTATCTGTGATCACTCACTGTTGGTGTTCCAACCCCCGCGTGATGGGAGTTCTGGTTCTGTACCCCTCGGTGTGTCCCCCAGGTCAGAGTAACAAGTATGAGGAGGATGTCTCCTGAGGAGTTCCGTTTATTGTGCATTTACTATGTGCCAGACACTACGCCAAGGGCTCCGCAGACCTTGATAACAACTCGCAAAACCAATACTATCATCCCGAGGGTGGGTAAGTCCCTTGTACGGAACTGCGATCCCATCCAGACAGAGCCGCACGGCTTCTAACCACAACTCTCCGAATGGCTCACGTGTGTCTGGGGGTAGCCCCCGAGCCGCCCAGCCCGGCCATCCTCTCCCCCGACGTGCTCCAGGAGCTGGAGAGAGCAGCGAGCAAGGGTAGGGCGCCCCTGCTCAGACCGGGCCGTTCTGACGGCGGGTGACTGCGTGCTGTCCGCTGTCCGTGGGCCACAGTCAGCCGGCACAGTGGCCGGAAAGGAGATCCTCCTGGAAAGATGGCTGTCCCCTGTCCTTGCCTTTCGTGGGTGACCCACTGCCAGGTTCTTCTTGGCTGCCGCTCAGCGGCCTTCCACGTGGCCCCGTAAGGCAGGCCCCCGTGTCCTGAGACCCAGGTTGTGGGAGGGCTGTGAGCTCCTGGACATGGGCCCTGGTCTGTCCCTGCTGGGTCCTCGCTGCTCGGGGTGGTGTTGGGCACCTACCTTGGGGATCCGGCTTCTTCTTTGGAAAGGGGAGGGGCCTTGGTTCCCAAAGGGATGGGAAGGTCAAATGAGATGATACAAGAATTCAGAGCGGACCAGCTCTAGAAACGGCTGCCTCATTTTTTCGCATCAGAGCGCACAGTCCTCAGCCCGGTGGGCAGGCGCGCCAGGAGCCTGGAAAGCGTGTCCTGAGAGACACAGGGAGTGCGTAACTTGGGAGGACCTGAAGCGCTGACCCGAGACTCCAACCCTCCGCTCTGTGGGGGACGCTCTCAGGCAGGATGTGAGAGCTGAGGAGGTGCGGCCTGAGAAGGCGGGGAGGGCTGCTTCCTGCGCACCCCTCTCCTGAGGACAGCTGCCCACCCGGGGCAGGGGGCCTCCAGCCGGCGCCGCAGGACAGGCTAGGCCCGCTTCCCCGGGGCTGTGCCTGCCCACAGGATGTATTAGGGGCTGCTCTGTACGAATGTGGCCCTCAGGTGTGGAGTAAGAGCGGGGTCCCAGGCCTGGGAGATCCCTTCTGCCTCTGAGAGTCCAGGAGCTGTCACTCCTCAGCTCAAGAACCTGCACTGGCTCCCTAAGACTTCTCGCATCGAGTCCTACCCTCCTGCTGCCTCCTAACCACCAGGTCCCCAAGGCTCAGAGCCACGTGCTCCCTTTACATTCTCTTCCCGAACACTTCCTGCTCCATGGGGTCAGTTCCAGAAATCCTTCCGTGTCAGCTGCTTAGCCTTGTCCCTGTCCCCGAGGCCTTGCTCCTTCTGTCCCTCTGCGTGACAGACCTGTGCGCGTCGCGGTTGTCCGGGTTTACCAGCTCCGTTTCTCTCCGTGATGCCCGGTCGTCCCGCTCCCCAAGGCCTGACGGGCCCTCCTCTGCACCCCGTTTGTCAGCAGGTCCTCCGGCCTGTGGCACCTCAGCCGAGTCTGCTCACCTCTTCTGTCGCCCTGCCCGGGCCACTGGCACTCCCTGGTGGTCATCCCTGAACGGCCAGGGTGACTTTCTGACAGGTTCTCTGGCCTCTAGCCCCCTTGGCTTCTTCCCACCTGTCCGGTCCCCCAGGATTCCTCCAAAAAGGAGCAGCATATTCACGCTTGGAACACCTCCTCCAACCTCACCGCCAATAGAGAAGGTTTTTGTGTGTGTTCGGTTTTTTTAAAAATTTTTGAAAATCAAGACCTTTTATAGATTTATATTTTGACAATAACTTTAAGCTATAGAAAGCCACGGGGCACCTGGGTGGCTCAGGGAGGTAAGCGTTTGTCTTCAGCTCAGGTCATGATCCCAGGGTTCTGGGATCGAGCCCCATTTCAGGCTCTCTGCTCAGCAGGGAGCCTGCCTGCCCCTCTCCCCCGCCTGCCTCCCTGTCTACTTGTGATCTCTGTCTGTCAAACAAATAAATAAAATCTTTTAAAAATAAAAAAAAATAAATAGAAAACATGAAAGTAAATAAAATATACATATACTGTTTTGCTACCAGATATTTGCATAAAGGTGTGAACCCAAAACAGCTCCAATCATCACGATTCGGGGCCTCAGTCACCCGTAGAACAACCCGTCAGATCACATGTTCTCAACAGTCAGGGTCTGGCCATATGGAAAGCTTGTCGACATATTCGACGTTTTGGGGAGGGTATGTAAGTGCTGGAAAGGACAGTGACTTCTGGGGAGAAAGACCGAGGATCTGTGGTAAGAGGAAGAGATTTAACTTGGGATTCTTTGGTTTTGTTTGATGCTTTCCAATTTGGAAATTGGAAATTTCCAATTTCTACTTTTTAAACGGTAAATATTTAGAGTATAAGGTTGGAGTGGAGAGCGTGGGTTAAAACAACACGTTGATCTCCTTTTCGGGGTTGTCCTGATCCAAGCCACATTAAATCATATTCAGCTGATTTCCTACTCACATGTGACACATAGAGTAACCTTCGAGAGAGGTCCCCGTCCCCCTTGAACAGATGCTTGACTGCGCCCTAAGCACAGGAAAGGGGATTGAAGACAGATGGAAGAGAGGATTGTATTGTCACACATGGTTATGATACTTAAAAAAACAAAATCAGTAAGCTCCTGGAGACTTAAAGCCGGATTCCGTGGTCACCCCACTCCCAAGGACCCCAGACTTGTGGGTGGAGAAGTGACGTGTAAACGCCAGGGAAGCGGGCCTGTCGGAAACAGCCTTTCTGCCTCTTTCCTCAGTGTCCCCCAAGGGGATCCCCATTGTCACAGAGCGCCACAGGCTCCACACCCACTGGGTCCCCCAATCCAGGACTGTCTGTCCTGCTCCTCCGGCCTCTCACCAAGCTCGGCTCCCTTCGCCTCCTCTAGAATGCTTCCCTTCGCCTCTCCACACAGCCGAGTCCTGTCTTCAGGGTCCTGTGCAGAGGCCAGCCAACGTTAAGTCTCGACCCTGACACTCAGCCCCACTGAGCAAGTGCTTTAGAACCTATACTTGGGGGCGCCTGGGTGGCTCAGTGGGTTAAAGCCTCTGCCTTCAGCTCAGGTCGTGATCTGGGGTCCTGGGATCGAGTCCCACATCAGGCTCTGCTCAGCAGGGAGCCTGCTTCCCTCTCTCTCTCTCTGCCTCCCTCTCTGCCTACTTGTGATCTCTGTCTGTCAAATAAATAAAATCTTAAAAAATAAAAGAAGAACCTATACTTTAATTCACATTCAGACATTTGTGTCTCTTGATACAAGGTGGTTATCCTCACCCTTCCTTTACTCCTGGGGGTACAGGACTTCGGACAGGTAACATGTTCATGTCACAGAACCACCCTGAGAACCTAGGGTCTGTGGGCCTTGGATTTGCTGGCTGCGGGTCTGGGGCTTCCCTCCTTCAGAATCCCACTATATCCTGCCCTGCCCTTCCCAGATGACATTGTCTCCTAGAGAACTGCCCTCCTCTTTTGTCACAATCTGACGGCAGCGATTCCTACGTTTTACTCGCCATCTTGGCCACATCGGGGTACCCTCTCTAGTGTTATTTGATATTTTTCCTCAACGCATGTTTCTTCATGGAATAAAACATATCTGAGACAGAAACTCAATGTCAGTGTGATACGTAGGAAATTGCTTGTTCCCGGGGCACTCGGCTGGCTCAGTCAGAAGAGCATCCAACTCTTGATCTCAGGGTTGTGAATTTGTTAGGTGTAGGGAGTACTTAAATAGGTAAGACTTTAAAAAAAGAAAGAAAGAAAGAAAGAAAATTGCTAATTATAAGTGTAAAAATAAATACAAGGCAAAAGTAACTCCAAATGATTCAAAGACCTAAGACTATAAAACTTTTAGAAGAAAACTTAGGGGTAAATCTTCATGACCTTGAATTTGGCAATGGTTTCTTAGATATGATACCAAAAATACAAACAACAAAAGAAAAAAAGTAGGTAAATTGGACTTCATCAAATTTAAAAAATATTGTACATCAAAGGAAACTGTCAAGAAAGTGAAGACAACCACAGAATGGGAGAAGAAACTTCAGCCAACTATGTATCTGAGAAGGAACTAGTATCCAGCATATATAAAGAACCGTAGGGGCACATGGGTGACTCAAGTTACGTAAGTGTCCAACTCTTGATTTCAGCCCAGATCATGATCTCAGTGTCATGAGATCAAACTCCATGTCAGGCTCCCCACTTAGCACGGAGCCTGCTTAAGATTCTCCCTCTCTCTCTGCCTAACCCCCTCTTTAAAAAAGTCACTGTAACAACACAATAACAAACACACACCCAATTAAAACATGGGCAAAGGACTTGGACATTTCTCTAGTGACGATCTATAGATGGCCAACAACACATGAAAAGATGCTCAACATCATTGGCCATGAGGGATATGCAGATCAAAACCCCAGTGAGGGGCGCCTGAGTGGCTCAGTGGGTTAAAGCCTATGGCTTTGGCTTGGGTCATGATCCCAGGGTCCTGGGATCGAGCCCCACATCGAGCTCTCTGCTCGGCAGGGAACCTGCTCCTCCCTCCCCCTCTGCCTGCCTCTCTGCCTACTTGTGCTCTCTCTCTCTGACAAATAAATAAATAAAATCTTTAAAACAAAACAAAACAAAACAAAACCCAGTGAGATCCCACTTCGAACCCACAGGGACAGTTATAAGAATAATACTTTCTAAAAACCCAAGAGTAACCAGTGTTGATGAGGATGTGGAGAGCTCGCAACCCTCACACGCTGCTGATAGGAATGAAAAATGCTGCGGCCACTGTGGAAAACAATTTGGTGGTTCCTCAAAAAGCTAAACAGAGGACCACCCGTGACCCAGCCATTCCAGGTCTGCATGCCCATGAAAGCATATGTCCACACAAAATGACAACATATGTCCACACAAAATGACAGAAGCTTGGTCACAGAGGCTCACACCAGCACTCTTCATAGTAGCCCCAAACTGGAAACAGCTCAGATGTCCATCAAGGAATGAAGAGATAAACGTGGTGTGTATCCATACCACGGAATAGCATTAAGCCACAAAAAGGAATAGATGGCTGATAGGTGCTATAATGCGGATGAGCCTTGAAAACATTGTTTTGGGTTTGTTTTTTTTTTAAGATTTTATTTATTTATTAGAGAGAGCGAACACAAGCAGGGGCGGGGAGGGGAGAGGAAGAGGGAGAGGGAGAAGCAGACTCCCCGCTGAGCAGGGAACCCAACGAGGGGCTCCATCCCAGGACCCTGAGATCGTGACCTGAGTCAAAGGCAGACACATAACGGACTGAGCCACCCAGGCGCCCCTGAACTTGAAACCACTGTTAAGTGCAAGGAACTAGATGTGCGGGGTTGCATATTTTATGATTCTGTTTATACGAAGTATCCAGAACAGGTGAATCCAGAGAGACACAAAGCAGATGAATGGTTGCCAGGGGGAGGGACGGGGGGGGGGAGGGGTGGGGAGGGGGAGGGGGGGTGGGGAGTGGCCGCTTAATGGGTACAAGACTTCTGTTGTGGGGATGAGAGTGTTCTGGAACTCGACAGGGGTGATGCCTGCACGTCCCTGTAAATGCACGACATCACAGAAGGGTAGACTTCAAAATGGTTGGAATCATTGTTATGTGAATTTTACAATCAAAACTTCAATCAGAGGCGCCTGGTGGCTCAGTGGGTTAAGCGTCTGTCGCCTTCAGCGCAGGTCATGATCCCAGGGGGCCTGGATTCCAGCCGCCTCATAGGAGTCCTTGCTCAGGGGGGCGTCTGCTTCTCTCTCTGCCCCTCCCTGCCCTGCTCGTGCTCAGTCTCTCTCTCTCAAATAAAATCTTTTAAAAAAATTCAACCAATATTAAATTGTGCTAATAAGTGCCATTGTATATTGCTGCACAATAAGGGTCTAAGGGGCTCGTTTTGTGTGTATGTGAGAAGGAGCGACAGAGACAGAGGCACAGCGAGCGTGCAGGGGAGATAAAGTCCTCTGCACCAACCTGAGACTCTCCCCTGGGTGGCCTCAAAGGGTTCTCCTGGGAAGGGGAACAGAAAGGACCGCCCTGCTCCTGGTGCCGTCTCAGCGCCCTGGCAAAGACCTTGACATCAATCACCGGGATGCCCATCTGGGCGCCGGTGCAGGTTATTCCCTATGCAAAGACATCGGCCACGGCCACGGGGACCGATATGATGACACTTCAGTTGAGGCTTAATCCCCCAGCCAAAGCCCATGGGTCGGGGGCTGCCTGCCCAGAAAAGGGATCTTTCTGCAATTTGTCTGCCCTGAGCAGGCACCTTTCTCATAAATAGCTAAAATTCCTGTGGAGACTTCCTCAGTTGTGAGACACCTGGAAAGCCGCCACCACAATCAGACTGTGTTTCAGTTCTTGTATCTATCACATTCAGTTGTGAGACCTTGTTCTCGTTCCTGGACTTTTCTCTGATTCTCCATTTCCTCATCTGCAAAATAGGAAAACAACCCTTCCCGAGTGTGAGGACTGAAGGCAGTGTGAGCTCACACTGACCCTTGGATTTTTTCCCCCGTAGTTAGCTTCAGCTTTTATCTTTGGCTTAAAGACATTTTTTTTTACACTAGAAAAATAGTATAACCATACCAATGAAAATATAACAAAATAAAACCATGCATTTTGCATCTGCCCCTAGTTCAACTATTTTTGCCGTTCATTGTATTTCCTTCCTGAATTTTTTTCAAAACTTTTTTTTTTTTTAAACTTAGTTATATGTTTTTGGTGCTTCATCGTCTTCACGGCCATAATTTTACAGGCTGTCTGCAGAATTCTTTCTACCTACACCATATTTTGCTGAGTCATTTCCCTGTTGCTGAATATCTACACTGCCTCCGGTTTTGTTCTTATAAATAAAACTTCAGTGAACATCTCTGACAGTATATGTCACCTCAATTTTGATTGTTTTCTTAAGAGAGAGTTCCAGAAATAGAAATATTGGGTCAGATCTAGGAGCATTTCCCTGGCTTTGGCGATGTGTTACCTTGTAATGAGTTGTGCTTCTAAGTGCATGATAGTCGGTCTCTGTCCGTCTGTCTCGTCTAAAGGATGTGAGGAAAGGTTTGATTACATGCCTTGCTGAAATCCATCTAGACGAAATCTAGAAAATTTCCTTGGTCTGTGAACCTAGTAAGAAACCTTGCAACCATAGAAAGTAATTCCTACTTCATAGGGTGGATGTGAGTATTAAAGGTATCATGGCGTGACGTTCAGATCAGGGCCCCGTGTGAGTGAGCCCTTGACCGGCCAGTCCTTATTGTTGTTTTATCCTTGTAAAGGATGGGAGAGTATCCTCGGACTGCAGCTCTCTGTGGCCTTCTAGGGATCACTGCTTTCCTTACCAAGCTCGTAGGGTTTGATTCTTGTAAGTCCCTTGACTCATGGTTTCTTTCTTTTTTTAAAATTTTTAAATAAGGATTTTATTTATTTGAGAGAGAAAGAGCAAGCACGAGCAGGAGGAGAAGGAAAGGGGCAGAGGGAGCAGCAGAGGCAGAGGGAGAAGCAGACTCCTCCCTGAGCAGGGAGCTTGATGTGGGACTCGATCCCTGAACTCCAGGATCATGACCAGAGTCAAAGGCTTAACCGACGGAGCCAGCCAGGTGTCCCTTGACAAATGGCTTCTGTTTGCTAAGAGGTTTTGTTTTGCTTTGTAGACTTGTTTATTTCCAAATATATATCCAGAAAGAGAAGTATGAGGTCAAAGATGTGCAGCCTTTCTCTAGTATGTATGATATTATAGATATTAAAAAGATATTAAATCAGATATTAAAAAGACACCTTTAAGAGCGAGGCTGGAAGTTGGGCTTGTTTATTTATACCTTGCTTGGTTTCAAAAAGGACCCAAGGCATTTACAGAGCCACATATTCTACAACAGGTGCCTGGCATCTAGGAAGACCCACAGCTGTTCAGCACTGGCCACTATCACTGATAACAGCAGCAGTAGTAAAGTGTTATTAACAAGACCATAAAAAAACCAAACAAACCCAAAACAGAAAAGGCAAAGGTGAAACATAGGGGGAAATGATAACTGATTCCAGGGTTGATACCCAAAACAATTGCTAAAAGTGAGGCACCCTTTGGTGAACTTTTTAGAGGCCTGGGCAGATATTGGTTATGTAATTCATGTGAGACACGGGAGAAAGTTCTGTGAGTCCTCATCAAAATGACATTTCGGGACACTTGGGTGGCTCAGCCGGTTAGGCATCTGCCTTTGGCTTAGGTCATGATCCCAACATCCTGGGATCAAGTCCCGCATCAGGCTTCCTGCTCAGCGGGGAGCCTGCTTCTCCCTCTGCCTGCCCCCTCTGCCTGCCGTTCCCCTTGCTTGTGCTCACGGTCTCTCTCTGATTAAAAAAAAAAAAAAAAAAAGACATTTTGTGATGCGGAGGACATGTCTTCGACCCTACCCCCTAGTTCTGAATCTAGTCCGACACAGAGACAGATGAGCACGCAACGCCCCGGTGCCGTGGGAGATGGCCCAGGCCTGTGCTAGTTGGCAAGTTCAGCCGGTCTGCTTTGAAAGCCATTGTTACAAATCACACATCCCAGGCTTAAGCAATCCTAATAAGGGGCTTAGCTACAACATGTATCTTTCGGCTCTGGGGTTTGGTACATACACAGTAGCTCTAGCTTGCCAGTTCCGAGAGCCGTCATGAAGAATGGAAGAGAGTGGCCCTGGGAATACACGTGGGCGAGAAGATGGCTTTGTTTCACGTTGTTAGAGGGATACTATAGGGAGCTTTTGTTGTTTGGTGTTTCACCCTTGAGATCTGACCACTAGGTTTGGAGCAAGCCTGCTTTTTACAGGGGCAATCAAGCTGTGCCTACTTCTGGCTGTTCTGTCTCCAGGTCACCTTCCTTTTTCTCAGGGGTCTAGAGCCTGTAACCCCAGAGGGCTTGGATTTGACCTTCTTCCTTCCATTTTAATTAATGTTTTTTGTGCCAAGCAATTGACATGAGTTATTTTAGTTTTACCATAACTCTGGAAGGTGGGTATTGGTGCCCCTGCTTTATGCTGACAAAATAGAAGTTCATAGATATGGGAAGTACCTTGCCCAAGGTCTCCCTGCTAGTATGAGCTGTGATTCAATGCCTTCCTGTAGGACTCAGAACCCTTATTCCTCCCTACCGAGCCATCTTGCAAATCACCTGTTTGATGCTCTGATTTAGGATCCCAATTGAGTTAAGCATCAAGCTTTCTGGCCTTTGGCTTGTGTTATTAATTTCTTGCCCTTGTTTGGAAAACTGGGACTTCAATTTGTCTGTCTCTAGATTTTGGGATCCATCCTCCAGTGAGTCAGGTGGCTCGGAGCACTCACTGGCAATTTTTCTCTTTTTACTTCTCCAAGTCAGATCAGGAGGTGAGGATTGACTCAAAACCACACGATGCTTTTTAAACATTTTTTTTACCTCCACTGTCAGGTTTCAATTTCCTCTCACCAGTGTTTGTTATAAAAGAAATCTCATAAGGCAAATAAAAACCATGAAATACAAGTTTTAACCTAAGAGGTTTGCAAATATAATTTGCTTATAGACTACATGGAATCAGGAACTCTCAAACATCATTAGTAAGAGCATACATCTGCACTGCCTCTTTGGGGGAAGGAAAATTTGGCAACACTGGTCGAAATTCAACATGTGCACATCCTTTTTGCCCCAGAAACTCCACTTCGAAATCCTACAGACACGGGGGCACCTGCGCACTAAGCTATTGAGCAAAGTGTTGCTTCTACAGCAAAAGACTGAATGCATCCTACAAGTCCACTAACAAGGAAGTCGATTAAATACATTATGGCATATCCATAGAACAGGCTACTCAGCAGCTGTGAGAAAAAGGGAAGCAGATACGTACACACTGACATGAGACAGTCTCTGCAATATGTTTGTACATGAAAGGAGGGGAAAAGCAAGGGACCACAATGTGCATTATTGTATTTGTGTTTTTCTAGAAGGAGACACTTGCGTATGGATAGACTATCTTTAGAACGACACAAGAAATCAGTCACAGTTCTCCGGAGATGATGACAGGGGCTGGGGACAGGCATAGTCAGGAGGGCAGCCTGCTTTCCCTTTTTTGTCCTTTTATACCATATGAATTTTTCCCCAAAATATAAAAGGAAGTGAAAAGGAAAAATGTAAAAGGAATCTTATTAGAAAACCTCCACCCTATGTCGTAAGGCCATGATTTTCCTCACTGGAGAAAGCAGATGTGGTCATCAGACCTGGGTGGCGCCATGCTCCTCATGCCACCCTTGGGTACCAGGCGTGGGAAGCCCCAGTGCCCTATTTGACAGACCCGTAACTTATGGAGTGACCCGGGGAAAGCCTCACACTCTCTTGGCATTAGGGTGCAGAAGACAAGATGGACCAGGTCCTGCCCTCCCAAAGCTTCCACCAGGTAGAGGGAGCAGCATGGCCAAGGGGCGAGAAGGTGAGAAAGGTTCTCGTCCCCCATCTCTCATGGCCGCCCACCCTTTCTCCTCACAGCGGCCATGCCTTCGCCTTCCCCGGTGCCTTCCTGCATGATGGTCAAGTTGCTAAATGCCTAGGGGAATGAAAGGCAAAGGCACAGCCTGACCCTATCCTCCAGGGTCCACGAACTCTAACAAAGGGCGTTGAGTCGTAAACGCTGGAACCCAGTTGGAACTGCCCAGAGGGACCCTGAGAGTGGACACAGGGAGAAATGGCCGGCTGGACTGGCCCCCCAGGTTTCCACAGGTCATGTCAAAGGTTGGACTTGGTTGGTAATCAGTTTTGCACCTGAAAACATGGTTATATTTTATCCTTAAAAAATAGGGGTGCCTGGGGGGCTCAGTCTGTTGTGTCTGACTCTCGGTTTTGGCTCACGTCGTGATCTCAGGGGCAGGAGATCAAGCTCAGCGTGGAGTCGCTTAAGAGTCTCTCTCGGGTGGGAGGTTGGGGTACCAGGTGGTGGGTATTAGAGAGGGCACGGCTTGCATGGAGCACTGGGTGTGGTGAAAAAATAATGAATACTGTTTTTCTGAAAATAAATAAATTGGAAAAAATTCAAAAAAAATAAATAAAAATAAAAATAAAGAGGTTTTATACATGTAAAAAAAAAAAAGAGTCTCTCTCTCCCTCTGCCCCTCTCCCTGTGCGCTCTCTCTAAAATAAATAAATCTTAAAAAAAAAGGGGGGGTTTGCCTGGCTAGCTCATTTGGAAGAACATGTGACTCTCAATTTCAGGATGGTGCGTTCCAGCCCCAAGTTGGTGTAGAGATTGCTAAAAAATAAACTTTGAAATATATATTGACTCAGCGTCTTTCTCTTGCTCAGTTTTTAAAAAGATTTTATTTATCTATTTGACAGAGTGACAGCAAAAGCAGGAACACAAACAGGGGGAGTGGGATAGCAGGCAGGGCAGGGAGCCCGATGCGGGGCTCGATCCCAGGACCCTGGGATCATGACCTGAGCCAAAGGCAGACACTCAACCATTGACCTACCCAGGTGGCCAGTGTCTTTCTCTCTTTGGATGTCTGCAACTTACTTCTTTTGAAGGTCACAAGATCCTTGTCATTAAGCAAGTATAGCGTCCATGCTGGGCCAGCATCGTTCGTTACTGTGTGTTGGCCTGGTGTAGGAATTGGGTACCTTTGCCCAGGACTGACCGGACATTCCTGTCTGACAACCGTATTAGTATTGAAGCTTCAGGTCAGAATTCCCAGAAAAGGTTCCTAAAATCAGTGCCGCGCGGCCTGGGTGGCTCAGTCGGTTTAGCATCTGTCTGCCATTGGCTCAGGTCATGATGCTGGGTCCTGGGATGGATCCCCACATCAGGCCCCCCTGCTCAGCGGGGAGTCGGCCTCTCCCTCTGTCCCTGCCCCTCCTACTGGCGCACAGGCTCTCTCTCTCTCTCTCTCTCTCTCTCTTAAATAAACTCTTAAAAATCAAACCCAGTCACATCCGTGCTGCCCTGTGGAGGAGAAGAAAAAGCATAGGCTCCGGGGTCAGAGGACCTTGAGTCCAGATCCACGCCGACATCCACTCAGTTCCTAACCCCATCCGTGAACGGGGACTCGTAGGATTGCTGTCACGGAATCGGCCTAAGGCTGCAGGGACAGGTGTGTCAGGAGCCCCGCGCCAAGCCTGTCTGTCCGTCCTTCCTTGCCCTGCCTCCGAGCGGACCCTCGCACCCCCGTCCTTTGTCCCAAGGCAGCAGTAAACATCGTGACAATGACGACTAGCCTTTCCGAGCCGTTAGGGACCGGCCCTCTCCTGAGTCCTTCACGTGTTCACCGAATCCGTACAGCAAGCCTCTGAGGCCAGCACCGCGATTTTCACACATCGGAAGGCCGAGGCGCAGAGAGGCTGGAGAACCCGCCCGAGGCGGCCCAGCGCCCGAACCCCGCGCGCGCCCCAACCCCGCGCGCGCCCGAACCCCGCGAGCGCACGAACCCCGCGAGCTGGCGCTGCCCTCTCGACAAGGGCACGAGGGTCACCGAGCCGTCGCCCGGGGAGGACACAAGCAAGTCAGCCCTCGGCAGGGACAAGAGGGCGACCCCCACCCCCCGCCACCCCCTCCCCACCCGCTCCCCCTGCGGCGGCGGCGGCCCGGCCCGCTGGGGCCGAAGGGGTGAGTCCCGCGGAGACGCGGGCGCCCGCGGCGGCTACAGAGGCCCTGCGGGCGGCGGGAGCAGCGCGCACTTCCGGCCGCGGCCCGACCGCGGGCGCCCCAGCGGCCGGATCGGGGTGCGGGGCGTTCGGCGGCGGCCGCGGGGCGCGCAGGACGGGGCGGGGCTCCAGGAGCTCCGCAGAGCGAGCCCCGCGCGCTGGGCAGGGGCGCCCCGGCCGTGCGGCGGGAGGTGTCTCCGCTCGTGGCCGCCGGGGGCCCCTGGCCTGTCCCCGCGGGCCGGCCGGTGTGGCCGGGGGGGGGGTGGGGCGGTGCTGCCCGAGGGACCTCGAGCCTTCCCGAGCCCCGGGTCGGCCAGCGCCCGCGCCCTTCGCCCGCTCGCAGGTGCCCCCGGTCCCCGCAGCCGCTGCCTTCGTCGTCGGGCGGGTCGGAGACGCGCGGCGGCGCGAGGAGGAGCCGCAGTGCGGGCGCGGGCTGGGCCCTGGAGCCGCCGACCCGAGGGATGCGGGCGGGCTCCGGGGACCTCTCGGCAGGCCTCCACCGGCCCTGGGCGGCCCTGGCCTTTCTTCCCTTGCGGGCGACAGACGTGGGTCGCGGTGGAACCCCGCTTCCCTCTCCTCCCGCCGCTGCCCGCGACTCCCCTGACCCTCTCCGGACCCTTTGCCTCTTCATCTTACTCTTGTCCGCTCGTCTGTCCGTTCCCACTGCCACCGCCTCTCGGTCGCATTGTCACAAACCTTCCTGACGGCGGTGACCTTCAAACCTGACTGCTTCCCCGCTGGCTCATAGGCCACTGTACACCCCACCGGTCCCCGGACTCTTGCCTCGAGCCACACCCTTGTTCAAAAACCGTTTCGGGCCCCAAACTGAAGCTATGAGCTGAAGTCACAAGTCTTTAGCGCGGCATTCAAGGCCCCTTAAAAATTTAGCTTCAGCCCATCTTCTAACCTGAACTGTCTCTCGGTGCCCGGAGCTAGAGACCGGTGGCTGCGATTCCGAAGTGTGTTTCAACTGGTGGGCAATTTCCTTCAAAAATTCGAGTTGATACTTACTTTAGAAGTGGGAGGTTTCATCTAAAAAACAGTAACAACCAGATTTCTAGCTTTCGATGCATCAGTAGAGCTGGAAACAGTTCACTCGTGTTCTTACACTAAACTGGTTCAAACAGAGTTGGCGCCCCCCTTAGCGGGACTGCACGCCCTGATTCACCCTCCACTCCAAGCCCTCCCTGTCTGAGCCTGAGGAACAGCAGCTACCCTTGCGCTGATGTTTTTCCTGGAAGGGAAGTAGGGTTTGGTTCCAGTGTCTCTTTGAAAAGGGCACAGATGGCAGGTAAGCCAAGAGGCATTCAGATGTAAAGACACCAGCCTCCATGCCTGTCCTATCCTTTCCTGGACCCTATAGTCGTTTGAATTTTCCACTCAGGCCCTAAAGGAACCCTCACAGATTAATGGCCTCCCAGATTCTCGAATGAACCCGAGGACGGTATCTTTGTACCGCCTTTTCCAGTGAGAAACCTCTATTCTGCAAGGTCCTCGGCTTGATCTCCTACCATGTGAAACCTTCTCTAACGGCCAGTAAACTAACCGACGTCCATCCGTCCATCCGTCCATCCGTCCATCCAGCTCGGCAGCATTTCTGGAGGCCAGGCTTGGGTTAGATGGGTCAGGACCAAACCAACCACCATCACCTCTCCCTCCTGGGGATTTTTGTGACTGTGACTCCATATCTTATACGATGTTATACACACGGTAGGTGATCGATAAATACTTATCAACTGGATAAGTGGCATAGGCACGCCCATTTTATCCCCCTAGTTCGGTTGTAAGGTCCCAGAGGGAGGGGTCCGAATCAGATCCACCTTGGCACTGTCCAGTGACTGGCACACTGCCTGGCACATAGGATTCGAGGAAACATGTGCCGTAAGAAGGGGTCCCAGACGGGCTATAGATCCTGAGTTTCAGTCCAGTCCTGTGGCTGGAGACGGCACCCCCGCCACCCTCCCCCAATCCTGAGTGATACAGAGGAACAGAGAGGCAGCCCCAAGAGAATGGAGAATAGAAGCCTTACTCAGTCCTGAGAGCCAGGAACACTGCACAGACCCCTCGACCTGCAGGCTCTGCTCAGGACTCAGCTGAAGCCGTGTCTCAGACCCAGCTGTATCCGTGTGACCTTGTGCATGAAACCCAGCCTGATTCTGATTCTGAATTCCAAGCTCTAGAATAACGACAATGGTTCACATGCACTGAGGCACTCTCTGAGCCAAGCCCTGGCAAGGGCTTCATCCCCGTGGCCTCCTTCCAGCCCTACAACGTTGGAGTCAAGACTGTGAGTATCTCTTCTTTGC